>NC_142651.1:26437500-27062500 GCF_055504915.1 Nelumbo nucifera
CATAAATATATATATATATATATAAAGAGAGAGAGAGGCTACCTATTTTTGACCAAAATTAAGGCATTGGAGCATAAGATAGTTGGAACATTTAATGATGGGTCCACTTGCAATGATTTCAAACAAACAAGATGAGTGCAAAAATAGTTTAAAATGTGAACATTGTTTGCATTCATGAAACGAGAAAAGGGTAAATATGTAGTGTATATATTTGTGGCTGCATTGCAACCAAACACAACCTAAAGAAAAAGTCATTTATTTTAAAGATTGTGTTGTTCTATATGTTTATTTCAATTGGACCATTCCGTGATAGTCACCTTCATATTAATCCAATATTTCATTTGATAAAAAGATGGGAAGGACCCATTTTTATATTGGACTAATTTCTTAAACTACTCTTATAGTTTAGCTAATTGACTAACTCTACCCTTATTGCTTACATATTGTCTTAAACTACTATTATTTCTAACAATTGACATGGTCGGTAAGTACTAACAGAGAACAATGAAATGTCAAATTTACCCTTCACTATTCTTCAAATTTTCAAAATAAAACTCATATGATGAAGATGGTTTTTTTGTGTGATTTCAATGCATAGAAACCATTGAAACTTGCCTCAAATTTACCCTCATGCACTCTTTCAATCTCCATCGCCCCTTATTCTCTCTCTACAATTACCATTGAAACTGAACCAAAGCAACCACCAACCCCGCCCTTACAGCTCTACCATCTCTACATCTTTCCTTCTCCTAACCCCTTGCTCTCACCATAGCCCAACACCATTTCCACCTCTCTCCTTCTCCCAACCCCTTACTCCCACTATTTCAAAATCGCAGTTTCTTTAGGTGGGAATGAAGCTTTGGTTCGTCCCCATTTATTTGTTCGATTAGGTGGAAGAATCTCACTTCAGTTTATTTGTTGGATTTGCTACAAATGAGAGATTTAAGGAATCACGACATCTGCCCATAGGACGAAGTGAGACATTCACATAAGAAATCAACTAAGAATTGACCTTCTCAAAATATGTGGAGCAAGTTCAAACGATTTCATTAAAGTTATGTTTGATTTGAAAGAAAAAGTAAGGAAAAGAAAGAAAAGTTAGGAAAACTTTCAGAAATCCTTTAAATCAGAAATTATCCACTTATCCCTCATGGAATGGAAAATCATAAACATAATCAAAGTTTATTGAGCTAAATCTTCATTATCCCTAAAATTTCCACCTTCATGAACTCATAACAAATCAATCCTTTATGAGCTCATAACAAGTCAATTACTATCCAAAAACATACACCATATCCATCCATTGAAAACATGGAACTGACAAAAGCCTGAGTGAACTAAGCCAAAAAGAAAACCAGGACTCAATGACTAGCCATGGCATAAAAAAAGGGAGCAAATAAGAGAGAGAAACCAGGGCTCAGATTTATGCTGTTGACGATTTGCCATGCTATATATTTGTATTTTTAAAAATTTTATTATTTGACTATGATATAATTTCATTTCTAGGTAGATTTTAAATTTGGCATTCCATTTTCATCATTAATAAAAATACTTCTTACATTTCATTCTTATTTATTTTAAATTTTTATTATTAAATTATGCCATTATTTATTAATTAATTTGACACCAAATGGTCAAATTGCTTGCCCACCATCGGGAGGGAAGAAAATGTTTTTATTCTCAGATTATCTTTCAAAATATTTATTTTTGTACTATTAAAATTGATATTGTAGATTTAATTATAAGAATTTAAATATAGGATTTAATGAGAGAGAATAGGAAAATGTATTTATTTCCAATTGGTTTTAAAATTTACATTCCATTTCCATCATTAATAAAAATTCTTATTTATCATACTTATTATTGCTTAATATGTATGTTAAAAATGTTCCCAATTTTTTTAATTTCTATTTTTTTTTCATTTTATCTATTTTTGAATTTTATTATTTAATCATGGCAACATGGATTGAGCCATTTGATCCAAAATGATTTAATTTCTTACCACCACCTAGATGAAAACATTGTTTTTTTTAGGTAGGCTTTAAAAGTATAAGCTTTTATGTTATTGGAATTACTAATTTATTAAGTATGAATTTAATTAATTGAACTTAACAATGAAAAGAAACAAAAAAGACTTAAATATATGATTCAAAGAACATGAATACAAGTTACTAACTTAAATGTTGGATTTAATGAGAGGGAATTGAATGCTTGAATATCTTAAAATTACCTCTTTTCAACTCATTTAATATCAATATCCAATTACCCTATTTGCCCTAATTTTTAATCAATAAATTTAAATATAGAGGGGTAAATTTTGTCCTCAAAAATTTCAGAAATATTCTTGAAGCCATTCATGCTTTTTAAAGTAGTATAGATTACAAATAATTTAGACCTTTTTTATAGATGAAGGCTTATCCAGATTTTATTTTTTAGATAATAATGTTAATTTTCTTTAAAATTTTAAAGTTCTTTTTCTTTTTTATGGATAACGTTATTGTTTCTTCTCTGTTATTATTTGGTGGGCTAGTTTTACTTCAATGACAATATGAAGAAGAGATTGACAACAGTAAAAAAGTGGAGCAGCAATGGATTCATCCAAAATAGCTTTCATGATGTTTGGATCCAATTTTTAGGTTGAAAACGAAAGAACATTTAAGTGCCTATATTTTCTCATTTCCAATTCTGGTTTTATCTTATTTTCAAGGTCTTTCCATTTACTACCATGACCCCAGCAACTGTATTTATGGAGTGGGGCCTGTAGGGACAGAATTAAATTCATCATCCATTCAAGTCGATATTGGCCAGAGGCTGCAACCCTAGACCAGTCAGATGTGAACAAAACCTGTGGGATCAAATTGAACTTGATGGGTTGGAATCAATTAATTCTAGAGTTTGTAGAAGGATCCCTCTATACATAAAAAATTAAAACCACTCACTCATGCCATGACGACCAAGCTCATCACAAGCCTTTACAATGCAATCTATTTCAGCTTTTAATTTTCTTCAAGTAGAATATCAATTGGTCCTTACAATTATATATGGAGTCAAGTGAAGTGGTGGATATAAGATAAAAACAAGAGTTTTGAATCCAAACAAAGGATGCGACATGCAACTTGAGCTTGATCTGATCTTTGGACACTGCAACAACAATGGAGTCTTTGTCTCAACAAAAGCAAGCACCCTTATCAAGTTGCATGCACAGCCGCTTTAATTGGATCCTCCATAGAAATTGATTTTAATTAATTCATCATGTCGTAGGTTCCCTCATATGAGAGTGCCATTTTTGTCAACGGATAGGTGGATAGCTATATATAGCAAAGCACACATATGACATATCCCCATCTTTTATAATTTGGTGCAGCAAGTACACCCACTCACCAGTCATTGATCAGGTGACGCCGTGAGGGCCCTTGTCGTAGCCTTGTAGCTAGATTTTAAATAAATTAATTAATTAATTAAAACCTTATGATTTCACAATAAATTGTTGATTTCTTGAAAATAAAATCATTGTTTTTCATTTTAGATTATACAATATATCTCATTTGTTTTCATGAATCATGCAATACCGGTACTCTAACAACATTTGTTTTTGTTTTAAAAAACTATCATTTTAATGGTTTAATTCCCAAAACCTAAATTGCTTTTTCGAAGCAAAATCAATTTATTTTTCGCTTCTCAGAGCAAAAATACAATTCGAGAATTGGTGACGTATGTAATCATTTCAAAAAACAAAATGAAAACAACGACATTCAAGTTATAAACCACCAATCCCCGGGCTTTAATTGGGTAAGAAGAAGAAATAAAGACAACAGAAAAATACCACCCAAAAACACATATCAAATTGCTAAGATGATGAAATATCAAACCCTCTATAATGGTTGTGGTTCAAAGGGTCCCCTCATATGAAGGTGCCATGCCAATTTTTGTCGTCAGATGGGAATCCACTCGACATCCATACCCCACCTTTTATAGTTTTATACTTTTATTGGCATATCTGATGTGAAAGCCAATTATCAATATAATATATATATATATATATAGAGAGCCTTATGAATTGTTGGCGCCATTCCCATATCTGTGGCTTATAAGAAGGGGAATATCATACAATTTTCTTTTTTTCTTTTCTTTCTTTCTTTTTCTTATCAATTTCTGTCAAAATGGCGAAGCCGAGTAGGTAAATTAACAAGTATTGATCAATTCTACGCAATGACCGGGCGAGCTATGAATTTATGGGCTTATTACACTATTTATAATTTTTTTTTTTTTTTTTATATCTTAGATAACATGCAACTACCAGTCAAACATTGTGTAATTGTCTGCTTATCATAATCAAAAGGCAGTTAGTCACCAATGCAGGGTAATTATGGTTCTTTGTCTTGTTAGTGGTATTCTTTTGGTATTACATAGTTGGTATATTGTAAGGGATCAGTAAGGAATGGATCAGACAGAAGAGAACAGGGAGGCCCATTGATTATCTGACATCATAGAGGCCCGGTGGCTCTACCGTTTTAATCCTACAATACCAACTAACCATCTCAACTACTATACTGGATCGTCGTGGGCCTTAGGAGTGAACTTCAAACCATGTTTATTTCACGAGGTGTTCTGGGTCTTGGATCATGTGAACCCACTTGTGTGGTGGATGTGGACTTGACTATAGGTCTATAGCCATTAGTATCCCATTTCATTTCCTACGAAGTACATTTTGATGCAGCAGTTGAAGAGTTTAATCGAAGAAACAAAGAGAAATAGTTATACATCCAATTAAAAAATCTGACGGGAATAACGAGATAATCTGATATGTACAATTCAATTTAAAAATTCTTGTGAAAATCTAGCATATCTTATGACACGTTTCTGTATTAAAATTTAGAAACCCGCCTCGGATCCATGCATCGGAGAGCATTCAGTGACGTGCAGCATGTTATGACTTTATGAGTAGACCCTAGCTCTCCTGGAACCACCAATAATGCTTCTCTCTTACTCTATCCATCCATCAACCACTCAAGAGCTGTTATTAAAATTGAAGTAAATAGTTTTCTTCATCAACCCACATGGACATATGTAGGATTCAAATAATACTTAATTTGATGAACCCACAACTGAAAAGATCATAGGATGGTCCGAACACTACTACACCCTTTAAAAATATAGAATGGAATTCGCATCAACGCCCCACACAATGAAACAGGGACACCTGTCCTCCCACACGAGTTCCATTCTTATGCGTGCAGAGCTAACATGTGCTAGCTAAAGGGGATCACCCTATTCCCGTTTAGCCAGTACTCTGTTACTGTCCTTCAATGTTTGATCGGGATCTGATCTGATCTGACCACTTCCTTCTAGGGCACCGCCGCACCGGCACTTGTTCCGGCGGTCACACTGTCTCAAGGTAATCAATTCTCCCTCTCTCTCATCTCTCTAATGCCTTCAAATGATATACTTAAATTTTTATTTTTATTTTTGAAGCGAGGCCATGATCAGATAGATACTCAAACCTTCGATGAGATAATTAATTGTTACTTAAATTAAAATTTATTGCATAATATTTTTGAAAGGAAAAATATTATTGATAATGAATGGGAAGGGGATGTGAACCTTACCTTTAAAAAACCGAGATCATATCAGTGTTCGCAACTTTGCAGCCTTGCATTGAGAATATCTCCATTATGATTTTTTTATGAAATTCCCAATGCAAGGCCTAAAGGCATGAAACGAAAATAATTCCTAGAGTGTTCTTTGGTGAAATCAGGTGTTTTCAGATCTGATCTGTATAGTAATGCTTTGAGACCCTGATTTTCTTGAGTTCTACTTTTTGTGGTTGTATATACTCTTGTACCTTCTTCTTTTCTAATTAATATAATATCTTGTTATCTTCTTCTTAAAAGAAGACTATTATTTATAACAAGGGTTAAATTAAAACCTTTATTTGGTATTTTTACTTTTATTTGGCCCTTTTTTATGAAAAAACATTTATTTGGTCTTTTAAGACCTCAAAAGGTTATTATTATACATTTCAATGTGTAAGGTACCAACTGACTGGTTGGTGAGGTCTGATCGAGATTTGGGAGTGAATTCCACAGGCACCAGGGTTTGGGGTTATGGGTTAAGTGATGGAGATTCTCTAATTAATGGGGACGACCTGGTCCTATTTTGTTAAAAATGAGGAAAGTTTAACTTTAGCCAGTTCCCACAAAAGTATAGTTGAAGGTTGTGTAGTTTCCTCTTTTACCTCCTTTAATTAAACCCTGTTAAGAGATTTAAAAAAGAAGCAAACACATTATACTATTATAGTATGAGTACAGAAATCTGTTAAGAAAAAAAGATGTGAGCGAGTACTAATATGATGTTGTTTCGTGTACATAACAGGCAATCATGCAAACATGGAAACTTTTGTGTGAATGATGTTTGGTGATATTGATCTTGGGGACTCTGGTTTGAGAATTGGCACGGGGTGAGGGTTTTCGAGTGATTTGAATGGTGAATAGGAGAGTGGTCTCGTCAGAATTGAAGTAGATCGAAGAAGATATAGAACTGATGAGGTTGTTGAAGTTCAAGAGGTTCAGGGATTCCTTCCCTCCTGAGAGATGAAGGTGTCTTTGTAAGTCTTGTCCCAATTGAAATTGAATGATTGGATAAATAAAATATCTTTTTGTTTTTGGACCGGATCTAATAAGTACTTAAATGAGCATTTGATAAATATTTTGACAGTGCTTATAACGTTATTATGCCTACATGATTTAAACTGCTTTTGTTTGTTACATGCCATGCACACCGGTTCAAGTTGACAGGTTGTTTAGCCACCTGCTTACCATTAACACTCAGTCAAAAAAAAAAAATGTCACACATTTTAGTGATTCTTTGGATCATCATCCATTAACTTCGCTTTTTTGTTTGCTCTCTGTTTGGCATTGTTGCCATTGCTTAAGAAAACAGTGCCACATTGAAAAATAGTGTTCTAGGAAACGGGTATGTGTTTGTAACCATTTTTCTGTAAAAAATGATACTTTAAGCCATGTCTTGGAAATCGAGAAAATATAGTTTGGAGCAACATCAAATTTAGTTTTTCTTGGAACTGTAACTCGTTGCTGCCAATAGGGATATGAAGTGGCAGTGACGTGGCATTGGATAATGGGTACCAATGCTGAAAACATTTCCTGGAGCACTGATACCAAACAGAAAAAGTTGTTATTGCTACAGGAAACGTCCTACTTGGCAGCAACAATTCCAAACAAAAAAAAGACACTGTTTTCTCAGAAAACAGTGCTTCCAACCCACATATCAACAGCAGCAGCAATACTGTTTTCTGAAAAAGCGGTGCTGCATCTGTAGCATTGATGCCAGACATATACCTAGTTTATCTTAAAGTTATGTTTGGTTTGAAGGAAAAAATAGGGAAAGGAAAGGAAAGATAGGAAAACCTATACAAGGCTTGTAAAGGTTTCCCTACATTTTCCCTTCCTTTCCTTACTTTTTCCTTCAAACCAAACACAGCCTTATTATCCTTTCATAATTTCTTTTACACACATGTCCCTTTCATAACACCCTGCGTGTTGTGTCTCTATGCTCTTATTATCCTTGATTCCTGGTAATGGGGCCTTCATAATCTATCCACTCTATCCTATGGGTAAGGTTTTTGAGGGCCAATCCATTCATGCCAAGTAAGATTACTTTATCCTTAGCTTGATTGGCTTAGGGAGAGAGCAAATCAGCCCCCCACAACATCCCACAGCACATTCAGGCTGTGTATTAGGAATATCTCCTAAAGATGATACCAGAATTGATGATATAATCATCGGGAGATATTCACAATACACAGCAGGGATATGCTGTGGGACAATGTGGGGGGCAATCTGGTGGGTGCTGATTTGAATTCTGGCTTAAAGAGGTGTTATTTGATACAGTGGTATTGCGTTTTCATTGTGTTTTAGCCTTTTGGATTGATTAATACAAATTTGTGTGAGAGATTATTTTTTATTTGAAATGTTTTAAATTGATAAATGCAAATATTATTATTTCTATCTAAAACATCATCAACTTTATATTCCTGGCTTACATACATTTTTCTACTTTAAATGACACTCATATACAGGTGGTCTTGTTTATCTCAATCATGCAGACTCTTTACCCAATCTAGATGGAATATATATAAGTCGGTTTTAGTGGATACAGCTCAGAGCATGTCGGTTCCTTCTTATCTTCTTTTTCTGGGTTGGGCATTCAAAAAGTCAGTAGTATTACCCTAAATCTTGATGCAACTACAGTTCTCTTGTTCTCATATGCAAATCATGTGATGTACCTAAAGCCCAACTTAGAGGTCTAAAACAAAAGAAAAATAAGTGAATATAATAGAGGATATATTATAAAAGGTGCAAATTATATGATGTAGAAACACATTTTGTTGATGCTAATGTATAGCTTGAATTAATATTGCACTTTATGTGTTTGCAAAACTGATCTATAAGTTGAAGGGGTTAGAGGAATTAGAGCATATTGGAAAAAAAAAATTATGATGGAAGTAATAAGAAATGGTTTATGTGCCTAATAATTTAACAAAAGATATAGTTTTAGATAAATGGAATGGCAAAACAGGATTCATATAACTGATTCTATATAGTTGGAATAAGGTTTAGATGATGATGTATATACAAAATATTTTAGAGAAAATCATTCTAGCTTGCTAATTGATAAAATCCAAGGAGATTCAAATCCTAGACATTCATCTCTCTATAGCTTCAAACAAAAGTTCTATACCAGTGTAAAACAGTTTGTATTGCTGAATAGGGTGTAAGTAGGGCTGGGTTAGGTTGGTCAATCCTAACAAAATTTTGCCTTTAAATTTAAAACTATTCACATTCATATATATGTACATACACATATAAATACATACAGATAGATATATATACTATATATATATATATATAACCATACACATTTATAAGTAGTTAAAGTGAATTAAGTCAGGTTCATACTTATCAATCCTAACCCCAACTTTAACTTCAACCTGACGTAACCTGACCTAAGTTGCAGCTTTATTAATTGCCAAAGGATGGCATCATGTTTAGAAGCCAAAGGGACCCAGAGTTAAATATTTGGTCAAACTTTTAGCCCATAATCCTTAATTACCACATGTCCAAAATTTTTGTGGGGCAATTATATATAATAACTGAAATATGTGGGTGAATTGAATTATTATTATTATTATTATTATTCCTGCTCAAAGAGATGTCGTTATAAATACAATCTCGATCGCAAAAAAATAAAAATAAACTCTAGACCAAGATTGTACATCATTGATAGATAATGCATGACCTGCAGCTTTATGCGTTGTATCATTCGTTCCCTAGGCACAAAGTTAACTGAGCAGTGAGGAAACCAACTCATATAAGCCCTGCACTCAGCAACCAGTTGAATGATGCGCCACGGAGGATCTAAGATTTCCTCCAATAGAGCTCTAATAAAGTGGATAACTTATATTGCATTCTCTTTATAGTGAACTTATTATTGGATGAAATTGAACCTGAGCTTTGCACTGTTTAAATATCTTTAAATATTTTATTTATTTAATTATTTTATCCACTAAAAAGCAACAGAAATAAGACATATGGGCTTCAATCACTTCAACCACTATCAAACAGCCTTCAATTGAAAGGTTATTTTAAAATCTTACAATTAATATAATATGATTCAAGATTCAAAGTGAGAGAGAGGCACGGCGTCATTACAAATTCAAACTAACTAATGTTAACTATATACTACCATTGCTAAAAGAGGCATCCAAAGTTGGATATTGGCTGATTGAGGCATTTTTTTCAACCTCAAACAGGAAAGCAAGGCACTTGTTGACTTGTTGCTAAATTCCATTAAAAGATAAACCTGTTTATTGAAGGATATGCTTATTTAATAATTCAGATCAGGGTTTTTAAAACCGACCCGGATAATGAATTGGTTAGGTGTCTAGTTCCCGGGCCGAATGGTCTAATCGTTTGAATTAAATGGTCGTTCGTTCTGACAAAAAAATTAAAAATTAAAAAAAATAAAAAAATGGTCAAAATCGTTGAACGGTTCAACCGCCCGGGTCAGCAGTTTGTTGACTAAATCAACATTTTTTTTGGTAAAAAATTCGGTTTTGGTGAAAAACGGAACCGGTCACCTAACCGGTTCTCGATTTTTTTGGTCCAACTGTCCGATCTGGTCCGGTTTTGAAAACCATGGTTCAGATGGTCAATTGTCATCCCTTCCATTTTACAAGAGTTTCAGGTTCAATTAATCTGCGTTTGCCTTATCGTGCTTAAAATGATGACCAAACAATTTAATTTTTTTTTTAAATAATTACTTTTAACAATTGTATATGCCTAATAAATGTATATATAAGTATGAATATTAAATCTATTAGTTATAAACTTCACATAATTATAATTATATATATATATATATTATAATTACTAGTCGGGCCCGTGTGGTACATGGGATGGGGCACCCCTCCTTGTCCCTCGCCCCTGTAAATCAAGACACTCTACTCCATTCCCACCACGACCCTAGTGGTAGGGTGTGTTCAGGGCGAGGCATCCATTCTCCATCGGGAATGGGGAATCCCCAAATTTTCCCCACCCTGAGGCAACTACCTAAAAAATATTATTTATGCATATTTTACAAATAAGATTATGGGAATTTAGGGGTATTTTAATTATGCTAAATGAAATTGTGGGATCTTAAGATTGTAAGAATATGAGGAAATTTTAGAGATATTTTAAAAATTAATATTAAATCTATAGATATTTTACTAATTTATCATCAGTTTTGGGGAATTATATGCAAACCCCATCCCTAATTTGGGGCAAAATATTTTCCATGTCCACATCCCGTCTCTACCCCGTCCTCGTTTAAGATTTAAGAAAACTTGCCTTGTTCGGGGCGGGGTAGGGCTGTTAATGGGTTGGGTCTAGGCTGGAACTGGAATCAACTCAGCATGAAATGTTGAGGACCTAGACCCGGAACTGGACCCAATAGGGTTTGTAATTTTGGACCCGGAATTGAACCGATCAGTTCTTGGGACAATCGGGTCTGACCCGATAGACCTGATTATAATTAATAAAAAATAAATATTTATGTTTAATATATATTATACATTATATATAATTTATTTAATATATTATACATTATATATGGGTCGGGTTTAAATCGGTTCAGGACTAGGTGGAGCTAGTTTCCATAGGGTCCACCAAGTTAGACCCAACCCATTGACAACCCTAGGGTGGGGTAGGGTAGGGCCCCAATTAGGGGTGCAAGTCGGGCGGGTTAGGCCAGGTTTATGGTCAACCCAGGCCCGACCCTAAAATTTGGGCTTAAGGCCCGAGCCCAAGGTCAAGCCCGATTTTCCCAATCTGAGCCCATCCCGCCTTGTAATTTGATGCACTCGGGTTGGGCTCGGGCCCGGGCTGGGCTTGGGTTGGTCAATGAACCCACTCTAAGGTTATACATATATAAATGTATTTATGCAAATATATACATATATTTATGTATGTATGCAAAATATGTATGCAAATGTTATATATCCAAATATGTATGTATATATATGTAAATATGTATGCAACATTAACATATATCTATACTACCTATAAAAGAGCGAATGCCCCTTCTTTCTGGATTTTTCATTGGATGTTTCTATCCCCCTTGTCTAAACATACAATGGGCATAAAGAGGGCATATACGTCCTTTAATCTCATTTTAGAAACTACATACTTATAATTGTCCAGAAATTGCTCACTTATAACTGTTAAGAAACTATCCATGAATTATAAGTAGTTTTGTCTTAGAGATACTGCCACGTGAAAATGCATGTACATGTTTACTAGTACACACACACACACACACACACACAAATATATATATATATATCCACACCATTTGTTGTTAATTAATGTAGAACCAAGTATGATTGAAGTTAACCAAGTGGTCTAGATTGGTGTGGATAGACTTAATAATTTTCCTAAATTATTTAATTATTATTCATTGAAATAATAATAATGGATTGCTATTTAAATAGTTATGAAACAATTTCAGATAGATTAATTTCCTATTTTCATTTCCTAAATTTTTTAGTAATTATCTAGTTGAATAATAATAATGGATTACTATTTAAATAGTTTTGGAGAATATTTTTTCATAGATTAATTTATTAATTACTTATTTAAAAAATAATTATGGATTATTAGTTGAAGAGTTTCCCTAAATTATTTAATAATTGCTAACTATAATTATTGATTTTATATATATTAGTAAATTATGCTATTTAGTAATATATTTTTATCAATAATTTATTATTGTAAAAATTTAATAAAAAATTATTAAATTACAATGCTTAATGCAAATTATGCTAAACATTGAAATTTTGAACATTTATTAATAACCAAAAATTATTAAATAATGGGTTTTTTTTTATTTTTGGTAGATTATTAAATTATTTAATATTTATTAAATAACAAACTATTTCTGAAATAATTAGTTCATAATTTTTGGTAGAATATTTTTAATAATTTTCATAACTAATGGATTATTTAACAATAAAATATTATTTAAGAATATGATTACTTAACAATAATGGAAGATGCCATAAATTTATAGGAAACATCGAATTCCCCTTATATTTCCCTTTCTTTGCTTAAAATAAGGTATATAGATATAAATATTGTTTGATTTGGAAAACCAAATCTTAATAAATTATAGCCCTATTTTTATGGGAAAGTGGAGAGAATAGAGGGGAATTAGAGATAGAAATGAAAGAGATGATAAAACATATATTGATTATTTAAGAAGAGAAGTTAGGTTGTTATAGAAAGTGAGAGACATGAGTTGTGGGGGGAGAGAGAGGACCCAATGGGAAGGGAGAGGAATGAAGAGAGAGGGTGCTGAGATGGCAAATTTGGAGTGGTGGGAAAGGGGGAGAGGAGAGAGAATCAATGAGAAAGCAAGGTTGAGGTAATGGAACAAGGAGAAGCAAGGTGACATGGACTGCCTTGCTATATATATAGAGAGAGATTATATAAATATATATATATATATATATATATATATATATATATATATATATATCAAACTAGTAAGATTACATTGCTATATATATATAGCAATTTTTAATCAAACTCAAATTTAATCAAGTCAGATAGGTTTATTAATTTGATGCAAGTTCTGGCATCCAAATCTAGTAAGATTACATGTTGAATGGGGTGTTGGATTTTCAGAGTCCATTGGGGCACTGCGCACATCCCTGCTAACGTTTATGATACAACAGTTGTCCCAGCGGGGCCAAATTAAAACTGCATCACACATCAAAGAAAAAGATGTTATAGTGATTGTGCCTTACATTACCAGCCTCAAACAGACAAGGCACCAAAAAATTGGGCAGGGATCTGCTACCAATACAACGCTCCCAACATTGTTGCAACAGTCTACTTCAGCTATACATTGAGAGCATCTCCCTTATCATATAATGGGGATATGTTCTTGATATGTGGCTGCTGTGCTTGTGGGACAGTGTGGGGAGCGTTTGTTGGTAGCAGATCCAGTGGCGGAGCTAGGAATTTTCTTTTGGGGGGTCCAAATTAAAGTGTTAAACAATAAAATGAGATAGGAAGCAAAAGAAGTAGGGTTTGAGAGAAAATGGCTTGAGAAAGTTAGGGTCTATTACAAATTTTTTAAAGAATATATATATTAATTTTGAGAGTTAGAGGAATATTTAAGAATAATCCTTTACATTTTAGTTGATCTTTGGGGGAGGGAGGGGCAAAAACCTACTTTATTAGGTTTTGATCCAACCTCCACTTAATAACCACATATAAATAATGGTTTGAATAAGACCCCAGATACTTGACTCCACCCCTAAGCAGATATGATCTCCAAAATATCCCTTGTAGGCTAGCCCAAATGCAAAATCTAAGATAAAATAGGTCCACTAATCTGATAGAAGGTTGGGATGGGTTGTATGGAACCGAATCTAGTAGGCACAATATAGTAAGCATGTTCAATGAACACTTGTTAAATATTTTGACAACTGTCAAAAGTGGTTTTTAATCTTTTAAAAGCTAGGAACATTTTAAGGGACAGGTGTAAAAAAATTTAAGGGTAATAGCATATAAGGGAAATTTTGGGGTTTAATATCAATAAAAAGTAATATATTTAAAAAATTTTTAAAAATATATTAACTTTTTAAAAATAATATCAATAAAGGGCAAAAACAATGTTCATCTTCTTCTTCTTGCCATTTATTCACCAGAGCCACGGGTAGTGGCGGACGACGGTTCTAATGAACAAATGGCAAGAAAAAGAAGATGAACAGTATTTTTACTTTTTATTGATATTATTTTTAAAAAACTAATTTATTTTTAAATATATTACTTTTATTGATATTAAACCTCAAAAATTTATTAGTACTTATGAAACTTATTTACAACATTGTGCCTACCTGATCCGGATTAGGATTCTTCTCTACATGCAAGGCATGCAGAAATATAGGTGTCGGTTTTTATGTTCAGTCCATTTCAACAATTTTAATTCATGGGGTACGTGCGAACTCGAAATTAATGCCAATACATGTGCACTGTCCAGGTATTGATATTATAGGGAAAAGTGATTGAAAATTTGAAAGGAAAATGACGGTTTAACCCAGGATCAGAAGAAGGACGGTTGGAGTGGGTGCCAGCTCGGAAAAATCTGCATCGAACAAGTACAACGTTCTTTCCACCACGTACCCACCCGGAGGGCCGAGGAATAATTAAATTTTGATAAAAAGCTTGTAAAACGTGTTTGGTTGTAATAGGCTCATAGTGGGCTATCGGCTGACCCTCATTGATTGGTTGGTACTTGGTAAGGACGGGCACATCCACCGTGAGGAGCAGATCCGGTCTAGGTTGGTAACTTTGCCTTTTTCTGCCAGCTACTATGACTTTACCTTGTGATTACAGTTATCTTCCTCCGAAAATGTCACTATCATAGGCTAACAGCTAGTATGACTTTTCTGCCAGCTAGCAATGTTTATAGCTCTCGAGCCTTTATAGTTTACGGAGACACACGATGCAGAATTTTGAATTCCAACCCCCCTATAACTAGCTCTGTCCCCCTTATAAATCACATCTTGTCCGTGACTTTGACATCAATTCACGGTCAGGATACATTTCCCCGGTAAATTCTGAGCTAGGCTGAATTATACTTTTCCCTTATAGTTTCTCCCATGGATGATGAATCCCACAATTTTCTCGATAAAATAAATCAACTGCTACTAATCGTGCCCTAATATTTGTCGGTAGTACCTACCCCCATCACAATCAGAACCCGAATTAACTGAACTCCACGATTGTATGACTAACAATAATGAGTCGTGCAGCATTCTAGGTGAGACATTGAGTGGTTGTACACTTTATATGGTTGACAGAGGGCTCTATTATTAATTGAAAGTCCCAAATAGGCTAATTCAGATATCAAGTTCAACTAATTCACATTTCCCGCACTTGAGAGATAAGTCTTGGTTGGATCCATCCCTCTCTGCACACAGAACTACTCATGATATAGTATATTTAGTATGGATAATGCTAGGTTGGGTTGTGATGTATCAACCCCAACTCAACCCTAGCTTAATTCAAGTTGAATTTGGATTAGGTTGGGGTTGGACGTCCAATTTATTTCATCATCACTTCTTTATATTTAAGAAATTATTTTCATTTCTTATGTTTGGGATTAATAATTAGGGTTTATCAAACTAAGTTATGGGGTACTTTGGCTCAGTTTGGAAATAGTATATATACAAATATGTACGGTGCAAAACAATACTTAATGTATTGTAATCCTTCTATTTGCACAGTATATATTTATATGTATACCCTTTCCAAATTGAGCTAGAAATATTTTACCCTCACACTTGAAAATCTCAGCTTTTAAATTTAAATTGTTGATGCAAACGCAAATATACGAGTGGATGCACATGTATATATCTATTCATATGTTATTTATAATATGAACATATGAATAGGCATGTCTGGTTCGGGAGTAGGATTGTCCAAAGTCTGTTTATTTATAAGTAAATTAAAATTTATTAAAAAGAAAGAACTGAATGAGGTACAACTAATATCAAGCAGCACAAGCCCCTCTCCAAGGAATAATCAACAAAATCTAAAGAAACCATCTATGTGAAAGAGAAATTCACTTCAAGCTCTCGCCGAAACAGTAACCTGCCATAATAGGCCACAAAAAAAACCTCAAACGATGATACAAACTTAGAACTTCTCAAAGCAAAACGATCCACCAACTCAGAAAGTCGCAAAAGTTGATAGGATTGAAACCTCAGAACTTCTAGTGATGAAGGGTAATTTGGCTCTCCAATGACATCATGCCACGTGGTACTTCTGAACTGTTGCATAACACTCTGACACCAGTCATGTAGGCAATGGCGTGCCATTGCTGAGTTGGTTAAGTTCACCTCAGAGCCACCTTAGACACACCTCGTATGCATTTCACACACCTTGAGAGAGCGCCCACCACCACCTCGGTTAGGGCTGATCTGTATGCACCTCAACAGGAGTAGACCAACGATCTCGTCAAGACTAGGCCAGGGACCTCGACAAGTGGGGCAACCTCCCACTGAAGTCCCACCGACTTGACTAAGGTCCAGGTAGCAACATACATGATGTGGCGATCTACCTCTGCTACATGCGACTTATCGTCTAAGTCCTATAGGATCATGTCGCTTGATCGATGGAGTTGGCTCCTGCACCACCCGCTTCAAAGATAATCGGATAATCCTTATCATTATTTGTGGAAACCACCTTCAAGGGTGGCAGGGCGATAAGCCAGGTCCTTTCGGAGATCTCGAATGCACTACGTGAGACCCACGCTTACTCATGCCTATATAAAGGCACTTCCTTCAACCATAGAAGGTACGAAGATACATGTGATTGTGCACTCAAACTCTCTAGCTCTCTTGCTTTTTTCACACTCATCACTAACTTAAGCATCAAGGTGCCCACCCCAGGTACTCTAACTGTTTTCTTGAAGCTCGGCCTGCCGACCTCGTTAGCCCAGCATCAAAGTTATCCTCCAGCAAGGAGCTATCAGATCATGCATCATCACCTGGTAACTCTAACTCGATGCCTTGCCTCTCTCACCCCTTCCTCTCCTTGGGTTGCTTTTTCTTTCCTTAAGTCCACCTTCACTAAAGTGTCCACGTAAAAGTTTTTCATCATTCTTAATTTTCTACTCCTTGGAAGGCCTTCATACCTAAAATCTTCATCCGCCTCTTCGAGAGAAGTAATGCTTGCCCGATCCTCTTCTTTGTCACTTCCAACCTTCTCCCTTTCTCATTCTTTCCTTTCTCAATCTCTCTTTGCTTCTAACTCAATGTTCCTCAACACTTCCCTTACACAGGCTTCACCACTCGATAAGAAGAGACCACAAGATTTTGCCACCTAGACTTCTCGGTCTACTAAGTCTTCCATAGACCTCCCCTCCAAAAATCCACTTATAGGCTCTGGAACTGGCACCTCAACTATTGAGGTTCTAACTGAAGAAGCAGACCCTGACTCTCTAGATCCTGCTCTTATCCCTTATGACACCTGGACCAAAGCCTCTAACTCCCCTCTCTTTAAAAGAGGTACTTAACTTGATCTGGTCACAAGCCCTTTACCAACTCCATCACATACCAGACCTTCCTATTCGAGCACCTTTTATAATTCACAACCTAGCTTTTCTTGTTGTCCCTTTGGCTACAATCAAATTTCTTAAGTTTCTTATCAAGCTTACATGCATCCTCGCTTTTCTAGGAGTCGTTGCCAACTTTAGATGCTCCCAAATCGAAGCATTTGGAACTAGCGCCCTCACAGCACTTTCAGGAGGTTGATTGACCCCTGAAACCGAATTCTCCAAAGAAAGACTAGGATTCTCTAGGCGATGAGTTGGGTTTGGTTGTTTAGAAAAAACTGAAACCGGCCCCCTCCCTCCACCAAAGGAAGACCCGCCAAAGCGGTTGAAAAAGGAGAAGGCGCGCTTGAATTTGAAATTGAAAATGTCACCGATCAGTCGGCGTAGTCCCACTTGACTTTCTCTCTCTCCAGCTACGGGAACTAATGCGAGCTGGTCCACTGACAGAGAAGTATTGCTGCCCACCACCGACGTGATTTTGCCACCAGCAGGGGCCCTCTTTCCTTTCATGGAGTGTCGGCCACCGAATACCCCCCCTTTCCTTTGAAAACTTTGAGCTAGGACAAAAAGGGCCTTTTGCTCTACAAACCTCTTCCACATGAAACGGCCATTCCCTCAGATCCACGTTTCTATCCACTGCCACCATCTTGTATTTCCTTGAGCCCTTATCGAACCTAGTTGAAGAAAGCAGAGGCGCACGTTTGGAATAGAGAAAGGTTCGATGGTGAAGTCCATGAACTTATTTGTATTTATAATTATAGTGTTTGAGTACAACTGTTAGATTACAGAGTTTAAGATAATTACAAACACTATGCAAGATATAACAATTGATGATAATAGATGGAGGGTGATTTGGCCCAACCTCATCATAAGGGGATACGTGGACGTGACTCAATATAAGTGACAACTCAGTGCGACCAGTTTGCCAAGATCTGGCGTGGTAGCTCGCTACAAGATGATACTCCGATTACCCCAAGCTAAGATTCTTCAAAGTAAGAAGCGCCCCGAGCTAAGATTCTCCCAAGATGGGAGTCTCCCGAACTGAAGGCACTTCGGGTTGAGCTCGGGAGCCTTCTACAAAAAAAAAGTCCAAACTCAAGTAGGCCATCTCAGGTAGAAGCACCTCAGCACAGGGTAGCTCGGCACAGGGTAGCTCGGTACAAGGTAGCTCAGGGCAGAGCAGCTCGATATATCACAGGATGATCTCCTGCCTGACAACCGTACCTGCCAAATTTGGAGACTGCGCCCACGTCTCTCGCCAGGCGGCATCGTGCCTACCAACCCTGAGAGGCGTCCCTTGTCTGGTAGGGCCGTACTCTGCAATGGTTACCCGCATTTCATTTTTTCTCTACAACTCTCTCTTCCTGCTACTAACTTAAGCATCGGAGTATTCCCGCCAGGATAGCTCCCCAGGGATCCTTCTTCCTCACAGGTATCTCGTCCGTCGCCAGCTAGGAGTGACCAGATCGCACACCATCAATTGGCGCCGTCTGTGGGACACGCTTCGAAAAGCCTTCTTCCACCAAACTTTGCAACTTCAGTTTCCATGGCTTCCTCCAACAACGCCGGACGCAACGCATAAATGAATGCTGCCGGGGAGCAGCTTCAGGTCCCAACAGTATGTATTGGACAGTTCACCGTCCCCCTCTCTGCGGATGGAGTTCCTACTCTGAACGTGCCTCAAATAATGGCACCTGTGAACGCTCCACTCCCCTCTACGGTAGGAGCAACTTTCGCGGAACCCTCCATTGTTCCTCCGGTGACCGGCCAAAACCAGCTTGAAGACCTGGTGCATTGCATGCGAGCTATGTAGGCTCAAATGCAACAGTTTTAATAGTTTCAGCTGTATCAGCAGCAAGTGTTGCACCAAGTTTATCAGCACTAGTACCAACAGTAGTTTTCACCACTGCCCCAGAACCAGCAGCAAGTTCGACCTCGATACCCCACTGCGCAGCAGGCCAAGCCCCGCCAACGCAGCGAGCAACCCCCTCGCCGGGGAGAGACCCCCCACCTTGCAGCATGTAGTCAGGTCGGGGGACTCTTAGCCAACCAGACCCGCATCACCAAGGCCTTTACAGTTCAAGATCCCACTCGTCGAGAACCAGTTCGAGGTCCTGGCTGCGGATTATGGACAAGGTCCTTCGATCCATAGCCGTCGGTAGCAGTTCGAGCCCCTCCCTGGGCTTACTGTGCCCGACAACACAGAGGCCAGTAGCACCAATGCAGAGCCAACGAAGAAGCGAGCTCGGGAGCAGCAAAAGCCACTCCGCTCCTCTCTGTGCCATCTCCCCTGGCTCCCGAACTCCTAGCCATTCCAATGCCCAAAAACTTCAAGGTACCTCCCCTAGACAGGTATGGTGGATCATTCGACCCGAATGATCACGTAGATGCCTTTCAATCGCAGATGCACTTAGCCAGGGCAAGTGAGTCCTGCATGTGTGTAGCTTTCTCCACCACATTCAAGGGAGTAGCTCGCACGTGGTACATGAACCTCGCGCTTGGAACGATCAAGAGTTGGGCACAGTTCATGCAAGTTTTCACCTCCCACTTTGCCTCCAGCAAGAGATGCCCGAGGACCCAAAAAAGCCTCCTCGGCATAGTCCAGAGGGAAGGGGAGTCCATCCGCAACTACATCAAGAGATTCAATGATGCATGCCTGTAGATACCCGACCTGGACCCCACGGTGAGACTCACAGCAGCCAAGAGAGGCATAACACACAAGGAGTTCAAGTGGCGCGTGGTTGTCAACAGACCTAAGGATGTAACCGAATTCCTCAAGCTCGCAGACCAGTTCATCGGAACGGAGGAGGAGATGAACCAGAAAAGCGAGAACCCACCTGAGAAGAGGAAAAGAGAAGGTGAGTCCTTGACCCACGGGGACAGCAAGAAGAAGAAAGAACCAGCTTGGGGAAGAAGGCCAGATCAGTCTTTCCGAGCTCCTCCAGCCGAAAGACTGAACTACACGCCATTGAACGTCAAGCGAGCTGAGATCCTCATGACGATCAAGGACGCGCCGTACATGAAGTGGCCATCTTGCTTGAGAGGAGACCCGAATGTTAGAAATAAAAACTTGTATTGTGATTTTCATAAAGATCACGGTCATAGTACTGAAAACTGTAAAAACCTCCACGACGAGATAGAAGAGCTCATCTGTCGCGGATATTTGAGAAATTTTGTACAAAATGATAATAAAACAGGGCAGCAGGGGGAGCAAGGTAGGGATGCTCCCGAGTTTAGCAACAGGCAAGGTGACCAACTACAGAGGCAGCCACCCGAAGAAAGGCCAGTTCGGGGAACGATCCAAATGATCATCGGCGGATCAATCGTCGCGATTTGCACCTCGGCCGCGACAAGGACCTCGGCTCGTGAGATCGAAAGAGAAGAGCGGAATCCCCCGAGGCAGTCAAAGATAGAGAAACTGATCTTCTTCACCGAGGATGATGCGCGTGAAGTCTAGTACCCCCATGATGACATGCTCATTGTAAAGATAAGAGTCAATGATTTTTAGGTGAAGCGTGTCCTCGTTGTCTCCGGCATTTCGGCAGACATACTCTTCAAGCCCGCATTTGACAAGCTTCAGCTTCAGGAGAGAAATCTCAAGCCCGCGAACACTCCCTTGGTGGGCTTCAGCGGAGAGGAAGTCAGGCCCCTAGGGAGAGTCCTCGTATCTGTGGAGGTCGGCACCTGGCCTAGCATAGTGAGGCTCGAACACAACTTTTTGGTGGTCGCGACTCCCTCCCCGTACAATGTCATAATAAGTCGGCCCATCACCCATGCTCTGCACGCGGTGGTTTCCACCTACTATCTGGCCATGAAGTTCCCCACGGACTTCGGAGTTGGGGTAGCGCGAGGTGATCAGCTCGAGTCGTGCTAATGCTACGTCGCCGCCCTCAAAGGAAAAGCCAAAGCAGCAGATGACCTCGATCTGGAGCGACCCGCTAAGTATCTTGAAGAGCGAGCTACACCCATAGAAGAGACGGTCTCTGTGCCCACTTCGACAGAGGATTCAGCTCAGACTCTCCAGATCGGTGCTTCGGTTGAGGAGCATCTGCGATCTTAACTGGTAAGTTTCTTACTTCAAAATTTAGATATTTTTTCATGGTCCACAGCCGAGATGCCCGACATAGACCCTAAAATCATCACTCACAAACTGAACATTGATCCTGTAGTTTGGCCCGTTAGACAGAAGAAACGCAACCTAGCCCAGAAGCGTTGGAGAGCAGTTGACAAGGAGGTCGGGAAGCTCCTCGCAACCGATTTACTAAAAAAGGCAACCCAGTTGACAAGGCCCGTTAGACAGAAGAAACGCAACCCAGCCCAAAAGCGCTGGGTAGCCAACCCCGTTCTACTAAAAAAGGCTAACGGTAAATGGCACATGTGTGTCGATTATACCGACCTGAATTGAGCTTGCCCGAAGGATTGCTTCCCACTCCCCAAGATGGACCATTTGGTGGACGCGACCTCAGGGCATGAGTTGCTGAGCTTCTTGGACGCTTATTCAGGCTACAACCAGATCAAAATGAACCCTGCTGATGAACAAAAAACGGCCTTCATAACCGAGCTTGGCCTGTACTGCTACAAGGTCATGCCCTTCGGACTGAAAAATGCCGGGGCAACATTTCAGAGACTTGTAAACTGACTGTTTGAGCCGTTGATCGGAAAAAAAGTAGAGTGTTATGTAGACGACATGGTCGTCAAAACCCAATTTTCGAGTGATTTAAGAAAAGATTTGCATTCTATTTTTGAAATTTTGCGCAAGTTTAATATGAAATTAAACTCGAATAAATGCATTTTTGGTGTCACCTCGAGTAAATTCTTAGGCTACATTGTGAACCGATGTGGTATTGAGGCCAACCCTGATAAAATTAAAGCCATATTAGATATGAGACCACCCCGAAAATTGAAGGAGGTTTAGAGGTTGAACGGCCGCATAGCAGCTTTGAGCCGCTTCATGTCCAATTCAGCATATCGCTGCCTGCCTTTCTTTAAGGCAATTAAAAGAAGCAAGGGCTTCGAATGACCGAAGAATGGCAGCTCACCTATGACGAGCTCAAAAGGTACCTCGCTAGCATCCCGATGTTGACCCGACCCGAGGAGGGAGACATTTTGGAGCTGTACCTCTCCGTGAGTGACGAGGTAGTCAGCTCAGTACTAATAAAAGAGGTAGATCGGGTCCAACGACCCATCTACTATGTTAGCAAAGTGTTGTAGGAAGCAGAGACGAGGTATCCGGAGATCGAAAAGTTGGCGTACGCTAGTTGTTGCAGCTCGGAAACTTCGACCATACTTTCTAGCTCATACGATCGTCGTCCTCACCGATAAGCCTCTGAGGCAAGTCTTGCTCAAGCCCGAGGTCTCCAGTAGATTGACAAAGTGGGCCATCGAACTCAATGAGTACGACATCCAATATAAGCCACGAACTGCTATCAAGGCCCAAGCCTTAACCGATTTCATCACAGAATGCACTTTCAGCACCGAGGTTCCTGAATTGGCCGAGCCCGAGCATAGTGAGGCTCCAACTAGCGCGACCTCTCTCCTAGTTAGACAGAACCTGACCTGGGATGGGGAGCCCTGGATCCTCAATGTGGATGGCTCGTCAAATTAGCAGATCTGGAATCATTCTGTACGAAGCAAGCGGTGTGAAATTGGAGTATGCGCTCTGCCTCAAGGTTTTCCACCTTGCGCAGCAGCTCCTCCTTCTCGCGCAACCACCCCTCCTTCTCTGACATCAGTGCCTGAATGTAGTTTTTCTAAGCTATGGCACCGCTCTCCAACCGGTGGATTTGACCACGAGCTAGCATCAGATTGGTGTGAGTCGTGAGGGCTGAGTCTTCGACAGCCAGAGCTCGCTTCAAGTGCCTCTCGGATTGGAGAGTCAGGGCATACATGGCGTTGTTCACCTGCCAAGAGTGCCGGTTAGTACCAATAAGGCTACAAATGCAAAAATCGAAGGTCAAACAAGACTTATCACCATGCAGTGGGTAGCTGCTCGAGCTCCGAGCTGAGCAGGCGATAGCTCGGCCCATTCAGAGACCTCATCGGCACACACAACCCCTTTGCTCTTCTGAAGGCTGTACTGCGGGTTCAGGATGCTCCGAGCTGTTCCTTCGCTCCCTGAGGTAGTCTCGGGCGCGGGAGCGGGCTCTGCAGTGGTCTCGGGAGCGGGCTCCGCAGTTGTCTCGGGAACAGGCTCCGCAATCATCTCGGGCTCTCGAGGTGGGAGGTTCTCCGACTCACTGGAGGAGCATCAACAGGCTGTTCAAGATCAGGAGTAGGAGCCCATGGAGGTTCAATGCGAGCTCTCTTAGTAGCTCGCTTCTTCCTTCCTTTCATCCTTCCGAAGAGCCTTTCTGCGCTAAGTTGCTCCATGGGTCCTGCAACAAAGCTCGACATTAGTGATACTACCAAAAAGTGCCAGCTACTGAGGTAAAGTACTAACTCTATACAAGGCGACCTACCAAGACTCAGATCAGCCTGAATGAGATTGTCCTTGACAATGTAGTCCTTGTAGTCGAAGCCGAGCTCCGCCCAAGACTGGAGCGTCTCCCTTGTATCCCGGTCCAGCATAATGCCGGAGTCCTGAATGGCCACCCTCCAGTGAGTAGAGAAAGGCCACCCCGCAGGGTTGCGAAGTACAATGTAATCCCGTTTCCAGGCTAGGATTTTGTTGGGAAGCTCGTGTAACAACTTGAAGCCCGGGCGGGGGTACAGGTAGTAGGTCCGCCTGTGCTCAGGGAGAACGCTAGAGGCATTCTTCTTTATGGAGAGGATGGAGGAGAAAATGTCGAGGTCAAGTGGAAGGGTGTAGTCAAAGCAGAGGGAAATGGTACCGACCATGTTCCGGATAGTGTTCGGGTGGAGTTGATCTATAGTGATGTCGAAGTGATTTAACACTTCAATAATTAGGGGGTGCAATGGAAGGTGGAGTCAGGCCGTGAGCTATTCCCCGAAAATCGCGATCTCGTCGCGACCGTGTTCCCACGGGAAGTCACCCGTAGGAAGGTGGTAAGTATACTCCCTAGGAAGGTTATACCGAGCTAGTAGGGCCCTAAGTCTGTCTACGGTCATAGTAGAAGGGCCGAACTTGTCTAGTATCCGACCTCGATGAGAGGTGGACGTCGGGTTAGCCGAGGCCTCCCGTGCCTCGTAGACTGACTGTGCCTCAGAGGCACCTACTTGAGCCGAGGCACCCACCTCGGGCTCATATAAGAGACTATCGAAGCTATGGTTTGACATAGCTACGAGCTGAAAATGAACTAAAAAAGGAGAAGCGAACTACGAACTGAAAAGGAGAGAGGAGACTCACCAAGGGAAAACGACCGAACTAGGAAGACTGACGAATTGAAAAACCCGAGCTGAGGAACTTAGCCGCGACCTCAAGACGAACGATGGTGACCTTATGGCAGAGAAAATGACTGGGGTCCCCCCTATTTATAGCCGCTATATCCAAGACTCAACGGTTGAGATCAAGACGATCTAACGGCTCTCAAGAAAACCGGTTGCACGACCCCCGAGGTGAAACTAGTTTAGCGCATTTTTTGACGTCCGTGGAGTCTATAGATCACGTGACGTCCGCACGTGAACTGTACGCGACCCGGGTTATCCTTGATTGAGCCAAGCAGTGAACTGGTCCGACCGACGAACTATCTAACGGGGTGGCTTAGAGTTTGAGTCAAATCCACCTGTCATGTCGTGAACTCCCCACGCTAGGTCAGGACCCCCGGCTCGGGGAGTGAGGGGCAATTGATGGAGAGTGATTTGGCCCGACCTCATCATAAGGGGACATGTGGACGTGACTCAATATAAGTGACAACTCTACGCGACCAGTCCGCCAAGATCTGGCGTGGCAGCTCTCTATAAGATAACACTCCGATTACCCCGAGCTAAGATTCTTCTAAGTAGGAAGCGCCCCGAGCTAAGATTCTCCCAAGGTGGGAATCTCCCGAGCTAAAGGCACTTTGGGTTGTGCTCGAGAGCCTTCTAAAAATAAACTATCCAAACTCAAGTAGGCCACCTCGGGTAGAAGCACCTCGGCACAGGGTAGCTCGGGGAAGAGCAATTCGGCATATCACAGAAAGATCTCCTGCCTGACAACTGTACCTGCCAAATCTGGAGACTGCGCCCACGTCTCTCGCTAGGCGGCGTCGTGCCTACCAACCCTGAGAGGTGTTCCTTGTCTGGTAGGGCCGTACTCTGCAACGGTTACCTGCACCCACCAGCTCAGCCCTGGCAAGTAACAGCTGCGACAGAGAATCAGAGGCAGTTATACCTGATTTGTCAGGACATCAGTATATAAGAGCTCCGACCCCCAAGAGCAAAGGAAACTTGCATGATCTACACTCTAGCCCTTTCATTTTTGCTCTGCAACTCTCTCTTCCTGCTACTAACTTAAGTATCAAAGTATTCCTACCGGGAGAGCTCCCCGGGGATCCTTCTTCCTCACAGGTATCTCGTTCGTCGCCAGTTAGGAGGGCAGCCGCTGCCAGATAGGAGTTAACAGATCGCGCACCATCAATAATCATAACAAGATAAGTAACAAATCTGTGGATAACTCTAACAAACCCAAAGTCAATCCCATGCAAACCAAAGTTAGGTTTATATGTGTGTTTTTCAATCGGTCCTAGATAACCTTAATGCAACGTTCAACCCTATCCATACGGCTGCAAATAAGTCAGATCAGATCCGTTTCGAATTCGATACCGATTCATTAAGACCCAGATTTGAATATCCCTCTTGATTCTAATAATCAGATCAGATTGAAAAAGTCAACTTAATTGATCAATTCAAATATTGGCTGATCCGATCCGTTGTGATCTGATTCGATCTGTTAATTATGAAATATTATATATTATTTAGATATTATATATGTATATTTTATATATTATTTATATAATTATATACTGTATATTTTATATTTTAATATATTATTATATTATATAAATAATATAATATATTATTTATATTACATAATATAAATATAATTCTAATCGAATCATGCTTTTGAAAATTCGAGGGATCCCTATCGAATTCGGATTTTCTTAAGGATCGAATCGATATGCCCTTACCAAATCCAATCCGATCCGTTTGAAGCTCTAAGAAGATGGAACCAAGATTTATTAGAAAGTTAGGTGCCGTTTGGAAAATCTTTTTTAAAAGATCAACAAACTTGATAGCCTAAAGACAATGTGAACTTTGCATTAACATCTTAGCAATTCGAAGAATGTTTGGTTAAGGCACATTTTTTTGCATGAAGATGAGTTGAAAAAAAATAAAAAACTCCACTTGGAGCTTTCTGGACTTCTTATATCTTTTTCGGGTTACGGCTTTCGATGATTAAATCTTTTATCAACTAAATAGAAAAATATCAAAACGTGGGATGCACTGACAGCTCGCACGAAAAGACGTGCACTTTCTTCCAATTGGGAGCTGACTCTTCTAGAGGACAGAAAATTTCTTTCTCGTCCAGTCCTATTCGAATACGCCACCTTCTCCAATTTTAGTTCTAACGGCAGATGGACGCCAGAATTTTATCAAAAACAATTAACCCTCACTTACCTCTCCGTTCCGTTGCTCCCTTCCCCTCCCTCCTATTCTCTTCCCTCCCTCCCCACCGCCCCTTCACCCTCACCGACTTCATAGTGTGAAACCCATTCACCGTTGTCGAAGACAATGCTGAAACTGAGCCGCTTCCCACAGTGAAAGACGACACTAAACCTATGGGCAGCAAATCTGAAACCTGATCTGGGTTCCTCCATTATTTCTAAGATATTAAAGCTGAAATCTGATCTGGGTTCCTCCATTATTTCTAAGATATTAAAGCTGAAATCTGATCTGGGTTCCTCCGTTATTTCTTAGATACTAAAGCTGAAATCTGGTATGATTTCCTCCATTTTTCTAAGAACTTTCTCCAAACAAATTATTTTTTAGGGATCTTCCACTATAAATATGGGCCAGCAATAGCCAACATAAACTGGCTTTGGACTGTAACGTACGCCTGGTTCTGTTTGAAATATAACTACGATTTTGCATTTCTGTGACTTTTGGATGACTAAACATGCCATGGATAAGTTCCATTTAACGGATTAACCAGGCTGAGTTATGTAATCCTTATCAAGGAAATACAAAACTGAAGAATGACAATGAAGGATTATGTCATTGACCAAATAGCAACAATAACAACAAACACTTGAACATTTATTTGGTGACCGTAGGCTTGTTAATGCAGTGTAGTTAACAATTTACCATTTCTTTCAAAAAAGAAATGGTAAATTAGAAAAATGATTCAAGTGTCAAGAACTTCACCATGCCAACCGTGGACATTGTGATCGATTATCATCTGGAGCCTGTAACTTAGGCAAATTCTATGGTGCCAGCTGGAACGGTGTGATACCGGAATAATTTGATCAATCCATGTCCCTTAACAATACTTTTGAATCATATAGTTGGATGGTTGTTTCAATCTTCAATACGCAAACCCCGAATAAAACCAAGTTTTAATGGGGATGGCAGTGGCGATGGAGGGCTGCAGAGTTGTCTTCGACTGTGGGAAGCGGCTCAATTGCAGTGTCGAGGGTATCAATGGCAAGGATGGTGGCAGCGATAGAGGGTTGCAGAGTTGTCTTTCACTACGGGAAATGGCTCAGTTGCAGCGTCGTCTCCGACGACAGTGAATGGGTTTCACACTATGAAGTTGGAGAGGGTGAAGGGGATGGAGAGGGAGGGGAAGAGAACAGCGGAAAGGAGAGGTAGGCTCGGGTTAATTATTTTTGATAAAAATTTTGGCGTCCATCTGCATTAGAACCAAAAGTCCATCGGTTTCAAATTAATTTGAAGAAGGTGACATGTTCGAATAGGATTGAACGGAACAGAAAATTTTCTGACGATGTGAGCTCCTAAATTGGTGGATAAGATTGAAAGCATGAGTCTAGATATCTGCTTATTTTCAGTCCACCCCCAGAATTCCAAGCTGCAAAGGAAGGAAGGGAAGGATAGGGAAACGTGCATCATTGGCACTGCAGTTTGTATAGGTTTCCGTACCCTTTTCTTCCTTTCCTAAACCAAAATGCAGCCTTAATGATCACCCTACGCTCAACAAACATCATGGTTGCAGTGCAAGTGACTTTTTGAAGGCAAATCTTTATACCGTAGGCTCAACAAACCAAAATGCAGTACCTACCAGAGCTGTGCTTCAATATCGAATATCCCCCCATTTGTTCTCAAGACGTGGAGAGTATCTTCCATGCATGCGTTAATTAGTTGTAAACAAGCTAGATGTTTTTGATTTGATTCTGATTTTGGATTCAGAACAAGTAATTTCAGAAATGACCGAAGACTTCTCTCTCTTCGTGGCTTGTTGACAGGTTTTCTGAGAGCAACTCCTTACAGACTTGTAGTGTTGACTTACGAAATCCAGGAACAATAAAATTTTCGGACAAATACGGATACATACGATGCAGAATTCTGAATTCCAGCCCCCCCTATTACTAGCCCTTTCTACCCTATAAATCGCATCCTGCCCGTGAATTTAGCATCAATTTACGGTCAGGATGCATTATAAAATTCTAAAATTTCAATGATATTGAGGCTGACTCCAGATTGTTGTTATGTTGTATTAACACGTCTCTTGAGTCTTGAGCAAAGACCTTGTATGATTTTTGCATAGGATGGGGATTTTTGCATAGATTAGGGGTGGACTGAATCCTGCCTGTGGATTGATGTCAAATTCACGGGTAGGATGTAGTTTATAGGGGGGCTATTAATAAACTAGGAGGGGGCTGCAAATTTGATTTTTGAGGGGATTGCAGTCCAAAAATCCCATAATTTTAAAGATTTGAAGAGTGCAGTGCAAGCTTTGGTGATGAGTGTGTAATGCATTTAGAGTTGTCAATGCGTTACAATTACTTTGAGCAAATCTAATAATGCCTTTTCGCCAATCCAAGTGGAAGCATGAGGGAAGCTGTTTGTTTGATCCAATATTTTAAAAATGGTTTGCCTCCGGGTCATGGGTCATCATTTCGACTGTTCAAGTTGAACAGATTAAGTCATGCCACATCATCATTTATATATATATATATATATATATTCATTTATATGCATATATGTGTATATAAATACATATTTTGTTATTAATAAATAATGTATAATTATGTTTTAAATGTGTTATATGTATTATTTTATATTTAATTTATATTTTATAGTTCAGTTTTTATTTTTTATTTATAAAAAAATATTGAAAATTGTGATTTGAGGCCAAAAAAAGGATATTTTCACAAAAATAGCGGGGCAAAGCGTCTTGGGATGCATAGATCTCAAAAAGTTAAAAAAAAAGATCACCCCAACCAGACATTGGAGTGCAAAGTTATGGCCTTCGAAAGTTTGCTTGCATTGAGTGTGCAACCTGTGACTCAGTGATCGGGTGGAACGAGTCGACGGTTGAATCGGCTAGGTCAAATGATTTTGACTAAGTCAACGATTTTGAATGACTGATGGGTTTTAAAAGAACTGGACTCAAACTCCTGACTAGGTGACGATTCAAATGATTCAACCAACCGGGTCAATGGTGGATTGAAAACATTGGTTTGATCAAGTCTCTGAATTTACATAATATTTTGCTACAGTGGTTGCAAACCATTTGCATTTATTTCCAGCATTACACGTTCAAATAGATATTTATTGGCCAATGGAGATATCTTTCACTTTATTGGATATTATGGAGCTGGTGGTAATTCCATTTTAACTATTGAAGAGAGAAGAATATAGCGGCCCATCACCCCCATCACCCGTGTAGGGATGTGAATGGGTCGGGTTAAATGGTAAACTTAGTTTGACCTGACCCTTGGGTTAGGATAAATATATTTGACTTTAGGGTCGGGTTAGAGTTTTGATCATTCAACCTGAATCGTGTTTAGGTCGGATTCGGATTTTGGCTTACCCGCTCCGTTGGGTCATGATACCAATTCTGCATATATACAAAGAATTCTTGTAACTTTTTGACTTCTAAGTCTATAGTTTTAAAGTTTAAGATTTATTTAAATGTTAGTTTTGATTTTTTTTTAATGGAAAAAGTGACATATTAGATTCTATAAAACAATTTCCTAACTTAAATTAATAGATTTTAGGCCTTCAAAACGGGTTAACAAATACAATTAAAATGCTATGGGTAAGGTCAGGTCGGTATCGGGTTAGACCCTATAGGGTCAGGTCGGGTTCAAAAGTTATGTATTTTAAGGCGGGTTGAGTCAGATTCGGGTTGATGCACTATAGGGTTAGGTTAGGGTTGAGCCAAATCCATACCAAACCTGACCCGTTGACATCCCTACACCCATGTATTAGCTTCTAGCTTATGCAAAAAGAAAATGTATTAGCCTCTAGCAGTTGGATGGCACCATGGAGTCTTTGTGAAGAGTCCAGCTGATCACCTGCCAAAAACACACTGTTCCAACTCTTTACTAACATGATCATACACCACACATCTCATATATGGTGGATCTCACTTTATGGTGGGTCCCAGTTTCATAGTGAGATATGTAAGATCAAGTTGGTAAAGAATTGAAACGTGTTTTGTTGGTAAAAGATCTAACTCTTTTATCAATAGGTCAAATCTGGTTCGATGCACGCTGTTACCCGTCCCAAACCAATTATAACATTATATTAATCGGTTCTATTATTCTATATGTCTGCTGCTCACAAAGACAGTGCGTTTCTATCTGCACATTGGGAGCATCTCTAGTGATTATTTGTTATTATTCATAGGGAGATATTCCCTATATATATATATATATATATGGTGGAATATGCTGTGTGGTGTGGTAGTGAGGAGCAATTTCCAATGGTGGAATATGCTGTGTGGTCTGGCCCACCCAATTATACTTGAGATCTATAATTATCTATGATTATAACATTTAATATAAACTTTATTTTGATAATATAGTCTTAATAAAAGTTATTATATTGATTAAATAAGTATTTCAATCAAAATTATCTTATATGCTACTTATAAAATTTACTTTCTTTTAGTCTTTTAAGTATAAAATAGAAAACATCACAAAAATATAAAATCACTTCATATATTATTAATTATATAATCAATTCAGGTCTAAATTGGTTTGGAAAATCAAGAAAATGGGTCCAAGTCCTGATTATTAATCAGGACAAAACCTATCAGAACCAGAGCTGACGTAATTAATTCTAATCCTTAATATTGTTTTTAATAATAAATGAAAAATTATTAAGAAAAGAGAAAAGGTTACAAGAAAAAAAGCCAACCAGCTAGTAAGGGTACTTTAATACTTGCCAATCTAACCACTCCCTTAAAAGAATATGAAATAGGGGTCAGTATTTGGTTTATTCAGTTAAAAATCGAAGCGAATAAGTTGAAATTTTAAAAATAGAATTAAAAATCTAACCGAAATCGAATTATAGAAAAATCGAAATTTTTGGTTTGGTTTTTGGTTAAAACCTAATTTTAATAATATATACTCTATTATATAAATTAGAATATATTATATATTATATATTATAATATATATATATATATATATATATATTATGAAATCAAATTTCAATTTATTATATATTAATATATAAATGTATAATATATTATATATTACATATTGCACATTATATATTATATATAATAATAGAAAGTTTGGTTAACCGAATTTCTAATTCTAAAAACTGAAACTGAATTTATCAAAAGCTGTAAAAACCGAAACCAAACTTTTTGGTTTTTTGATTTTAGCCGAATAGTGCTCACCCCTAATATGAAACATATTTTTAAAGAGTTAAAGGATTTTCTTCTCAGAGAATCCTCCTCACACACCCAAGCATAGGCTCACAGCACGTTGGAGTTGCATACCACATAAAAGTTCCCAATATCTCTGTACTTTTATGTTTTCATTCATGGAGAGGTGTTTTCTATGAACGGTTGCTGGTGCTGTGAGGACCATTTCCTAATGAGGAAATTTGGCCAGTTTTGAATTCACCGTTCAGATCAGGTAGGCATAATGTTGTAAGCATGTTCCATGAGCACTTAAAAATATTTTTGACATCAGTCCCTTAAAATACCCCCAACCTAACTTTTGACAGCGCACAATATTTATCAAGTGCTCATTGTAAGTGCTTACTATATTGTGCCTACTAGATCTGGTCCCAATTTTCACATACTAGCTTCTGGCTTTGCAAGGTGGGATCCACATGGAAAGCCTAGAATCTATGTTTGGTGAAAAGCCTGGAGTGGTTAAATATGTTTTAGTGTATTTGAGATGGCTTAATACATTGAGTTGATTAATAGACTTTTCAGTGAAGCTAGTTTTGATAGCTTTCTTTGAAGTGGCTCAATCAATATTAGTTTTAGTAGCTTCTTCAATGTAGCTTAATCAAAGCTGAAACCCGAGTCTGGATCACTTGCCAACATTATACATTCCAACAACCTACCAACATGATCTAACACCACTGCACATCTCATACATGGCAGGCCCCACTTTTATGGGGGTCCCAGTCTAGATGTGTGGTGTTAGATCAAGTTGATAGGGGGTTAGAACATGTTTTGTTTTCAGGAGATCCCAACTCGCTGAAACCCTCCCAAATGGGTTCTTAATTTACTAACCACAGGTAAACAACTTTTTTATTCGATCTGCTGGGACCATACAACTTGCTTGAGTGGAGGTACGGATACTTAAATACTAGACAATGCATATGAAAAGAAAAATTAATTGGTAAAAATACAAATGATGCATGCTAAGGGCCCATTAAGTAGGGTTTCTACATTGATAGAGTTGCTTTGGAGAAGCTACCTAAGATGACTTCACTAGAAAGTTGATTTTTTTTTTTTTGGCTCATTTAAGCCTATTTTTGGTTTTTCAATTCCGGGATTTTGAGACCATGTAATGTAACAAGCCGCTATGTAAAAACCCTCTAAAATGGGCACTAAGCTTTCAGGTAATTGATGAAGAAAATTTTGACTGTTCACATTTGATAGTCGAGGCTCTCAATAGGGCTCTCCTTGTATGATACATTAGTTCATGTATGAAGCACAAATGCTGTTAGAAGAGAGCTTTGGATCTCTCTTGTCATTTAGGGGGAGATGTTCTCAATATACAACAACAATAGTGTCTTGTGGGTAAGGATGTGAGAAAAATTTGTGGGTAGGAGATCCAAAAAGATTACAAGGAAGTCCTGTGTGAACTAACATTTCATGGGGAGATCCCTATTAACAACCCAGGCTATCAAATTTGTTAATAATTTGTTAAATTTAACAAACTTAAGGATAATCAAATTGGATTGAATTAGATTTAGATATTTGACATCCTTAGTGAATTCAAATTTGACTTGATCTTTGTGACATCCATAGATCATATCGGATATGGGATTTACATTATGGGATAGGATTCAGATATACCCCTATCCGAATTCAATCCAATCCATTTTCATCCCTTAAATGTATGATATAAGAGGGTGCATGGGTTAGAAGGGTAAGAAAGAGGAATCTAAGCAATGGAATCTGGGGTTTTCAAAAGTTGCAAAGTTCTCATGGTGGCGATGAACAATAAGTCTTCTATTGGGGATAAAGTATTAGTTGCAAGCTCTTCCTCTCATATTACTGCTTTTGGAAAATTTCTAACAGGAATTTCTAAGGTTGGGGCCATATCCCTCGCTTTGCACAAATTCCTCGGCGCCCTTAAAGTCTCCAATGGTGATACAATTAAAAAAGGTTGTAGGGAATACATCAGGGAGAAATAATATTCAGAACCTTACAAATAAGAAGGAAATCCAAAGTAATTACTTCTTTGAGTGAGGCTACATATGTCCTAAAAATGTGTAGAAATCTAATATCACTTAGTTGGGTGAATTTCAAGGTTGTAAGATCTTTGTTGTAGGAGGTGGAGTTATGAAGGCCACACATGGCAACACAATCCTCATGAAGGAAGAAAAATGCAAAGGATTGTATCATTTGATTGAGAGTACAATGGTTCCCAAGACCTCAATGAGATGTTGAAAATAGAGTGAGCAAGATAGTGTAGCTACATGGATAGTCTCTTTTATAATTGTGGTAGAGATAAGTGCTACAAGTTTCCAAGTTATAGATAATGGTGAAAAGAATGTTCCTATTGAAAGCGAAGAAGTATTGAGGTCCCTTTTTGGATTTAATTAGAATTGTTAGCTTGGGTGCATTAGTCATTTTGTTTAAATCAAGTGGAATTAGGATTGAGTGATTTAGGTCTTTTCAAGGCTAATGGATGTACATAGTATTTGCGAACATGTGGAGGTACAATAAGTAGATATCCAAAGTGGTTGAAAATAAGTTAAGGTAGAGATCATTGGGTTAGTGTCTTATTTTTTAATTGTTGGATTAGTTTTTTAATCTAAAGGTTGGTGTGGTCCATCATTTGGTTTAGGTGGGATTACATATAAAATGTTTCTTTTGTATCTAGGGTTGAGAGAGAGAGAGAGAGAGAGAGGGTGAGTGAGTGAATGAGTGAGAGGAGAGAACTTGAGAGAAAGAGGGTACTCTTGGTGTAAAAGTGGCTTTTTTTCTTTTGTTTTTATTCATTGGGTTAAGAGAGGAAAGGGGGAACAAGTATACAAGAGTTAAGGGTTGGTTTGGGTTGCAAGTCACAAGGTACATGTACTATTTCTAGGGGTGGCAGTTTTTTGACCTAACCCACTAACCCACCTAACCTACTCATTAATTAACAGTTTGGGTTGTAACCATTTAGATTGGGTCACTAGCGGGTTGGTTAACCCAATAAAATGCAATTTAATGGGTTGGGTTGGGCTGGGTCATGGTTATCCAATGGATAACCACTATTCCCCCTACACTCTCTCTCTCTCTAACACCTCCAAATGTTATTTCTCTCTCTACTCTTTTAATTATGCAACTATACTATCTCTTTCTAGCCTATAATCAAGTTTTTTTTTTTTCATTTAGCACCATCTCCTCTCTTACTAATCAATTCCATCCAAATATCGAAAAAGAATAAAAAACAACAATTAGAGCATGTGAAGATGAACAAATTTTCACTCTTCCTCTTCTTATATTTTTATTATTTTTACTTGACTTACACAAGAGTAGAGGTGTAAATTGGGTCATGTTGGGCCAATACGACATGACATAGCCCATGGCATGAGCCTAGGCGGGCTTGGCCCAGGCTTTGGGTTAGGCCCTAAGAGGTATATTTTTTTTTAAAGAATTGAAAAAAATAGTAAAAAATATTAATTAAATTAAAAAAATAGACAAAAAAATCTTAAAATTTTATTCAATGTGAATTTTGATGTATATGATTGTTTATATATGAAATAATAAAATGAAATAAAAAATTACAATACAAGTGCAATAAAATAGTATAATAAAATTGAAAATAAAAATTTATATATTAATATATCATATGTTATATATTATTATAATAATTATATGATATATAATTATTATTACATATACATATATATATATGTATATAATTATTATATATAATAAAATATATATGGGTTGTGTCGGGCCATCTTATAGGTTGGGCCGCGGGTCCGTGGCAACACGACCCAATCTGTCGTGTTGTGCCATGCTAGTCGGTGTACCTAAAAATCAAAGCTCGACATGGCGTGGAGGTATGGGCTGGGTCGCAGCATGGCCCATGTGCTACAATAATGGGCTAGGCCCGACACGACCTGATTTACACATCTATGCAAGAGTATTCATCAATTGGTGTTGAATAGACCTGTTCATGGGCTGCGTTTTATCGGGTTTGGATTGAGCTTTACCTCTTTATTAACAGAAAATGTCTAGGCCCAAGTTCGAGCTAAACCCTTATATAAAGCCCAAAGCCCAGTTTGAACATAAAAACTCTTACTTATAATGTAATTTTTGTTATTTTTATTGTCTATTTTGTTTATAATCTTTGTTATAGTTTCCTATAATTTTTGTTATTTTTTTATTTTTTATGTTTATTTATAACTTTTGTTATATTTTCTTGTATTTTATGTTTTTTTATAATTTTTGTTATATTTTCTATAATTTATGTATGTAGCATTAAGTAATTGGTTAGGGGGTTGGGTTGGGTTAAGGTGGTTTTGGGTTGAACCCAATCCATTTAAATTTTCCTAAGTGGGTCTTTTACGGGTTAGTGGGTCATATGGGTTAGGTTGAAGCATAACCCAAATTGAACCCAACCCAACCCGCCCAATTGCCACCCCTAACTGTTTATCATTTTCTTTGATAGTAAAGAATGCTTTTCGTTTCTTCCATAGATGTAGATAGTAATACCAAACCATGTAAATCCTTTGTATTTTTTGTAATGCTTGTTTTCATTTGTCTTTATTTGGATTTTATTATTTTTGTTGCTAGTGATTTTTTTAGTTGCTATTTCATTTCAAATACTCTATGGTTTTATCCTGTAATTGATTGTTGTGAGTCCAACATGGTTTTCAAAACCGGACCAAACCGGACGGTCGGACCGGAAAAACTGGGACTGTGACTAGTTCTGTTTTTCGTCAAAACCGGATTTTGACAAAAAAATGTTGATTTTGTCAGCAAATCGCTGACCCAGGCGGTCAAACCATTCGAACCCTTCAATGGTTTTTACTGTTTTTAATTTTTTGTCAGAACGGACTGATCATTCAATTAAAAAACGGTCTGACCGTTCAACCCAAAAACCAGACCCTTAACCGATTCATTCCCCGGATTGGTTTTAACCTTGGAGCCCAAGCTGCCCAACACTTCTGACTTATAAGAGACAACAAATATTTCTTATTTCTTTGATCAAATTATCACGCTGATTTTCCGTTTCCTCTTCACTCCTTTCCTCTCATGGTTAGATAAGATAAGGAAAGACTTTTGGGTATTATTCTAGGGTTTTTCTTGTTTTCGTACAAACTTAGGCTTGACGGATCCATCAATATACTAGACCCTTTAATAACTTATAAAGGTGAAAAAGACATCTTATTAGTTATAATCAGAAATTATTATTAGGTATAAATAGCTTATATATAGAATATTTTACTACTTTTTCTGTACAAACGTTATACTTTAACTTAGAAGTTCACAACTAAGAATTTAGGTATGTACATATAAGGCTAACTTTAATATAGGCTCTTTTAATCCCTAAGAAAATTAAAAGATACATAAATCACGGAATTAAGTTGGTTTTTCCAAATTTGATTGGATTATAAGAATTATTTTTTTTATGAAATATTATTTATAGCTAGGTGGCTAAGCAATATTTGGTTTGATAGAAAATAAGAGAGAAAGAGAAAGCGGATAGAAATAAGACGCAATTCTTTAAGAACTTTACCTTAACATATTTCTTTATTATTTACTTATTTCTATCAAACCAAACACCATCAGGGAAATGTAAGATTCTAGATACTCACCAAGTTGTTCCTAGTTATGAGTTCAGGGCTTATTTCCTGTATGTTTTAGTTTTTTCTTTCTTTTTTGGTGTAGAGATATTTTTACAAGATGCGAAATTATTTTTTGGCGACAAAACAATATGTTTCTTGAGAAGAACATTATTTTGGAGAAAGTATTGTCCTTGGAAATGGATTTTTTTTTTTTTTTTACATTTTATCTTTCATTGTAATCCTTCTTTGATATATTGCCATGGGCATGACTTGGGGTCTACTCTCCGTTATGACCCAGCCCAGTAGTCCAAGTGCTCTTTCTCTCTGATACACACACAAACAAATCACAAACGGAATTTTTGTTTAATGAATTTGGGATGTTAAATTTAAATATGAAATTGTAAAGTGAGGTAATTTTTTCTTTTCTTTGTTCCTTTATTTTTGCTTTTCTTTTACTCTTACTTTCAGGGTGACTAGTTCTATTTGTCAACTGTACCATTTTCTCTGGATACATGTGAAATAGCCTGGTGGGTGGTCTCCAATCCAACAGATTTGTGATGATTTCCATTCGGTTTATTTTACCATATTGCCTTTTGTTTATAATAAGTTTTCACTAGCGGAGGGCCCCTGCTTCGCAGGGGATAAAATGGAACTGTAGATCCGTTGACCTGTTGATCCGATTCTTGGCAAAAAATTGTTGAATCGGTTAATGATTCATTGATCTGAACAGTTGAATCATTGAGTTATTGACCCGTTCAATGATTTTAGGATGTTTTTTTTTTATTTTTTTAATTAGGAACCATTCAGGCAACCGATTATGTTTTATCTTAATCTCAGTCTCTAGCCAAAAATCGTTGAATCGGTCAACGATCCATTGACTTAGGCGGTCGAACCATTGATCCGTTCAATGGTTTTTTGGTCGTTTTTTATTTTTTTAATTTTTGTTGTCAGAATGGGCTATCCGTTCGAACGAACAGTCGATCCGTCAACCCGAAAACTGGTGGCCAGGACTGTTCCGTTTTCAGGTCATATGAGTCACATGCTCAAATGACATAATACGTATAGTACTGCTTAATGGACCTCATACACTCAATTTTTGCCTATAATTTTTGTTGTCAGAATGTGTGTTTTTTTTTTTATTTTTTTAATTGGAAATCGTCCAAGCAACTAGTTCCGTTTTACCCCCCAATCTCGGTCCCTGGCAAAAAATCATTGAATTAGTCAATGACCCATTGACTCAAGTGGTCAAACCGTTAACCCGTTGACCTGTTCAATGGTTTTTGGCCGTTTTTTATTTTTATTTTTAATTTTTGTTGAATGGGTTGTCCGTTCAAACCAGATGATCAAACTGTTGACTCGAAAACCAGTGGCCAGAACGGTTCCATTTTTGAGTTGTATGAGTCACACGCTCAAATGACATAACATGTATGATATTGCTCAATGAGCATCACACACTCAATTTTTGACCTACAATTTTTGTTGTCAGAATGGGTCCATTTGAATCGGACGATAAAACCGTCAACTCGAAAACCGATGGCTAGAACAGTTCCATAATTTTTTGCTTGTAATTTTTTGTTGTTAGAACGGGGCCGTCCATTCGAATCGAACGATCAAATCGTCAACTCAAAAACTGGTGGCCAGAACGGTTCTGTTTTTTGGGTCGTATGAGTCACACGCTCGAATGACATAACACGCATAATACCACTTAATGGACCTCACAAACTCAATTTTTTGCCTATAATTTTTGTTGTCAGAACGGACTGTCCGTTCGAACCGGATGATCGAATCGTTGACCCAAAAATCGGTGGTTAGAACGGTTCTGTAATTTTTGCTTATAATTTTTGTTGTCAAAACAGACCATCCATTCAAACCAGACGATCAAACAGTCGGTTGTCAAAACGTTATTAACAATATTTATCAATAATAGTAAGTAATTATACTATTTAATTAAATAATCATTAATGATAGTTTTAATAAGATTATTTAGTTATTTTTAATATAATATTAATTATTAAATTAATAAAAAGGATTTATTAACAATATTCACTAGATTAATAATTACCAAAATTAAATTAAATTAACAGTATTTATTAATAACAGTCAGTAATTATAATATTTTATTAAATAATCAATAACAATACTTTTAATAACATTTTAAATTATTTTTAATATAACAATAATTACTAAATTTATTAACAGTATTTATAGTTTTAATTTAAAGTAAATACCTAATTATTAGCAATGTTTATAATAACATTAATTATTAATTATAACCACTAATTATATATTTATTAAATTACCGTAATAATGAATAGTTATTAAATTACAGTAATTAATTACTTTAATAATTATTCTCACGTTTCATTTCGTATTAATAAATATATATAAGATTTTGATAAAGTTTGTTGTTCGAAGTCTAACCAAAATGCTCTAAACTTCTAAGTATATACCCGAAAAAGAAAAGAGTTATATGTTTATATACTCATTTTACACTACTTAAATATGTGTTCTTGATGAGCCAAAATATATATATATATATATATATATATATATATTCAGTTTATACTTAATCAATCAAAGTATTATATTCTTTCCATTTTTAAAATATTTTAGTATTTGTTTAGTCATGGTAGGCCTAAAGAATGACAATACTTGTCATGCACCCATCATTTCTACTTCTTTCTCTGCTCATTATCCAAATAGAAAGAATTAATAGCTCAGAATAAATTAAACTATTTCTTACTAAGAATGGCTTATCCAATCCATGCAGCTGTGTGGCTTATTAACAGGAGTAGCTCATTGCATTCATTAGCAGACGGTGCTCATTAATGGACCCGTACAGAGAAATCAGATGGGAAGATGGCCACGTAAGTCTGGATCTATCTAACACCCCTCAGCACGTGAATTCCCAGTCTTACTTAGAACCAGAAAACCTAGGAATTCACACCAATATCCCTCTTCCAGAGCCACTCAGTACTGCTTCACACCCAAATCACAGAAAACCCCAAAGAAAATGAAATCTAGCTGTAGTTGGCTCAAGCTGCATAAATCCTTCTTGGTGATGTTTTGCATCGAAGTGCCACGTCAGAGCGGTGTTTCAAACAACGTTTTCTTGTTAGGAATTGTTTTTCCAAAAAGAATGTTACATGTCTTAAAAATTAGGAAAGTGTGGTATGGAATAATATCAAATTTAATGTTTTTAGGTTATTATCAGCTGTTCAATGATACGACATCATTTAGATGTTTGATAATTTAAATCAATGTTAAAAACGTTATTGTTAGCACCATTTTTATGAGAAATCGATGCAATATTCTCAGCACCGATGCCAAACACCTACTTTGTTTACTACTTCGTTAAGCTTTAACGAAGCTTATTATCAATGGTGAAGAAGAATTATACGTCTAACGTTGGTCATTAATTAGGTTGTTCATACCAAACACCGAGAGTCTAGCTCTGTGTCACTGTGTGCGAGAGAGAGATTGGGTTGGGATGGTACTGGGTCGGGTCGGAACAGATAATCTCCTCTGTAAGCTGGTCTAGAAGCTGATTATGTTGCCAACCCGGAAAGTTGCAGTTAGGTTTCTCTATTCACCGTAAACCTAATCCCACAGACCAGAGAATTAGAAGGTTGCAGTTAACCCAGATAAATATATATCTAGAAAACTGCGGGCGGTTGGATCGGGGAATTCCTCCCATTGAATTGGGTTTTGGAGGGTTGGAGCTCGGAGTTGAGATAATTTCAAATAGAGTGCGAATTGAAGTTGTTGGATAAACTGCAGGGAAAGCTAAAAGTAGCGAACAGTCAACGTGAAAACATGTGATTTCGCCAACTTAATTTTCTTCCCCTTCTTATTATACGACGCGACGACCTTCCGAAAACTTTTGTTTGTGACGGTAAGTGATCATGTGAGTGCTACGTGCCGACCACTCATTGGTCCAAAAACTGATACATTTAAAAAAAAATAGATCCATAGACACGTGAACCCCACATACTCGGCTGATGTGGTAAAAGATTTGAATTGATTGATTGGAAACCGGCTTCAGGGTAAATCTATGCCCACACCGTTCTAACAGTCTTTTCCAACTTTGCATTCGGAATATCTTCCCATAATATAAAGCATATACGTATGGAAATATTGTCAAGTGAGGACTGTCCCAACAGAGTTTGCCCTGACTGAAGCTGAATTCGGTTGATGGGCATTGAGGAAAAAATAATCAAAAAAAAAGAAAAGAAAAGGAATTTTAACTGATTTGTTTACGAGGGTGAGAGAAAGAGATTCATACTTAACGGCAACCAACAAACTCTCTTCTCTCTCCACTCTTCTCCCCCTCTCCATCTCCCTTCGTCACGCATACAAACCGCCAGTCCAACTCAATTGTCAACTCCTCCACAAACAAAACAAGACCACCCTGTTATATATACTCAGGCCGCTGCTTGTTGGGTGGGTGCTCTCTCTCTCTCTCTCTCTCTCTCACTACATCTCTGGTTTTCTTGTCCGGTCGTCCACCTTCTTGCCTCTTAGCCTTCTGGGCTTCTTAGCTAATTAGGATACTTAGAATGAGGAAGCCTTGCTGTGATAAGCAAGATACCAACAAAGGAGCTTGGTCCAAGCAAGAGGACCAAAAGCTCATTGATTACATCCGAACCCATGGGGAAGGTTGCTGGAGGTCTCTTCCTCAAGCTGCGGGTATGTCACTTAATCAATAATCACCAATATCTTCCTCCTCCTCCTCCTCCCATACGCTTCTTCTTCAACACCATCAACTCACTATTTGATGATTTTGCGCATAGAACATAATGAGCTTTAAATACAAGAAAAAAAAAAAAAAACTAATAGTACATGTACATCTCCCCTTCTTGTTTCTATCAATCAGGCTTGCTTCGTTGCGGTAAAAGTTGTAGACTGAGATGGATAAACTATCTGAGGCCAGACCTTAAACGGGGCAACTTTGCTGAAGATGAGGAGGAGCTTATCATTAAGCTCCATGCACTCCTAGGCAATCGGTACATTTCCCAAATTCTTCAACATTTTTATGTAAATATCTTAGGGTAACTCTTCCTATAAGACAATATTACTAATTAAAGCTTTCTAAGTACGAACCCTTTTAACATCTAACTATATATGATCAGTTATATATCTCAATATAACAACTTCCTTAGCACCAATCTTGTCCTTGCTTGCATAGGCACATGTATTAGTAGTAATTTCTTCTTGCTTTACTGTTTGTGCTGCTAATAATCTCTCGTTTATTGATCTACGATGCATTGACTGTTTCAGGTGGTCATTAATAGCCGGGAGATTGCCGGGGCGTACAGACAATGAAGTGAAGAACTACTGGAACTCCCATTTAAGGAGAAAGCTGATTAACATGGGTATCGATCCCAATAACCATCGCTTGAATAATCATATCCATCCTTCTTCTCCAAGTAAAAGGGTCGTCTCTGATAGTGAGATTTCATCTGGTTCAAAGAACCAGGCAACTCAGTCATGTCAACCAGCAAAATCCCATGGTGACAACGATCGGGTCTCCGATGCTGCAAGCTGCCTAGAGGATGACACATGTGCCTTGCCCGATTTGAACCTTGATCTTACAATGACCACCATTCCTTCTTCTTCTTCACTTGCTGTTGTGGAAGAAAGGCATCAAATTGCAGAACCAGATACTGGAACAGAGCTTGAGAGTGCACCCTCCCCTACGCTTCTTCTCTTTCGATGATGGGATTCTTGGATTTGATATGTAAGCGATCGATTGGCAGACTACTGATTTGGTCATCAGGTACCTCTTTGTGGAAGTCGGAGCAAGGATATCATCATCATAAGAGACCCGCCAGCTTTTTATGCAAAACTCCCATATGGGTACGGTGATTTCTCATTTAATGGATGGAATTTATTGTAAAATCCGTGCTTAATTTACAGGTTAAACGTGCATTAAAAGTAAAGAGGCCAGGGTTGAAGTGCACTCATAGTAGTGACAAAAGGTGTAATGTATATTCTTATCGGCCAACACCAACTTAGAGTTGAGATGTTGGAATGACACTTATGTATAATCCACTAGAAATTGTGCTTTAATTTGTACCCATTATGTAGCTCAAATGATGGATACGGGCATTTGAATTTGACCTATTATTTGAGTTTTTCTGCTCATCAATTACTTATGTACATAGCTTTCAGTTATGGTCTTAAATTTTGGTAAAATTTTGTGAATTTTCAGTTTTGCGGGTGTTATCCAGTACAAGGTTGTTTTGGATGTTTTATGCATTTGTAAGAAAGAAAATTTTGAATGAGAACAACATTTTAAATATCAGAAATTTCAGCCATTTCCGACCCTAGATCTGAACTGACATTTTTTGTAACTTTCGAATTTTGGGAATTTTTTTCAACAGTTAATATTTTATATTCTATAATATTTTTATATTTATGCTTTTTTATTTTTATTTCTTTTCACAGTATATATGAAACTTCGAGAAAAATAAGTAGTTGAATTCTAAAACATCGTCCAAATTTTTACCAAATATAAACAGAATTTCTCTATTTTATTTTACAGAATTCATTTCACTAGCTATTAACAAGAGGCCGGTGCAAATCAGGAGTTCAACTTTATGTTTGAACTGGAAAAATTATAGGCATCGTTTGGCTACTACTTTTTTTCGTCTTAATATAAGAAAAAGAACAACTTTAGATAGCATGCAGATCTTGTTCCGAATGGATTCGACGACTAAAAACTGAAAAGGAAGATTCAGCAATCGAATGTAGAGATGGCAAAGATTAAACCTTGTATTTGCCCTGTAGATATTAATTTGTACTCTTCCCAAACAGAGCCTTTCGAATAATTTCTGAGTTTACAGGCGTTTCTTCTTAGAGAGATTAAGGCAATCAGATTTAGGAAACTCATAATTAAAATTGCATTCACTTGATATCCATCTGTGTTTGAGCAGATCTTGAGAATATATATATAGAAAAAGACTTTCAATTAATCCTAAGTCTGAGTCATACACACAGAGAATAATTTTTAACTACCAACCATTCAAAGCACTCACATCCGAAGAAGTTGCAGGAAAAATGAATGAATGGTAAGTCTTACCTTTCTCCACTAATATATAGTGCGTAGCTACATGTGATTCAAGCTCCTAACCTAACAAGAGCTTATTCCAAGATCGATGAAAATTTGGACCAAGTTGCACCAATTAATATAACGATATGATATATTTTGTTGATGATAGAACTCATCATGATTTTGTGAGTACTACGCAAAAATTAATGCATGTTGCATGATTTCTATCTACCGTTCAATATGAATAGAAAGAGAAAGTTCTAATTTCTAAACTGAGGTAAGCCCTCTATCTTCTGCACATGATGGTCTTTTTTTCCTTTTTTCTTCTCATATTTTATCTCTTGCATGTCATATACTACACTGTGATCGATCAGTTAGATCTTATCTGAATATGTATATGCCCGATAGATCAACTTCATTCCTGTTTTTGGAGTTCGGTAAGAGACACCCAAGTCGATACCTACCGTTCCTGGGGAAGCTCGTGATGAAGAACCCAGGAATTTTGTAATAGAAGTTTTCAGAACTAAAGAAGACGTACCATTCAATAGGCAAGAAAGCTGGAATTACTAGCTAGATGAAGCCAGTTGGCTAATTCCCAGAACCCAATGTTTAATTTAATGGTGTTAAGATCTCTGCAGTCTTGGGGGTTAGATGGTTTGAACGATGAAGCAAATTGAACCAAATTCCAAGTGCAGGAGTCGACGTCGTAAAAAAAAAAAAAAAAGAAAAAAAGAAAAAACCTTATCTTCGATGGAGTTAGAGCATTGTTTATACAGAAGGGATTCAAAAGGAGCATACAGAAGGGATTCAATACAAGAATGATTGGGTCTAAAAGACAGCTGATCATTTCCACTGCCAAAAGGAGCATACAGAAAAATAATAAGGGATTCAAAAATTGGAGCTCAAGGATTACGTGCAAAAAGAAATTCAAATTAAAAAAGAACAACAAAACTCTGTGCCACCGTTGAGGAGATAGGTTGTGTTTGGTAACTTTGTGGCTTCTACTTTAAACGTTTTGGGTTGATCGACATACACAACCAATGTTTTCAACCTGGGGTTTATTCGGACAATCAAACAGTCCAAACTGTCACCCGGTCCCTTTTGTAGGATCCCATTTTCACAAAACCCCACCCACAAATTTTCACTGGGTCATGGGTTATACACTAAAGTGCATTGAATTTTTTGGAGGTCAGATTGAGTTTTGGGGTAATTTTTTGAAATCTACTGTTTTAAGGAGACGAAAGTTCCTTTTCTCACTATTTTTGTAAAAAAAAATCTTTTTTATCCTCTTTTTTATTTATAAAAAATTAAAAATTGAAATAAAAGTATAAACTAAGCTTAGAATAAAACATATATACAACTGCATACAACTCCGGTCAATTTTTAAAACACTGCATACAACTGTTATTTAAGGCTGTATATAATTAAATGTACTTTAAAATTTCACCAGTGGAACGCTGTTTGTAGAATTAAAGCTCAACTTGAGGTTTTTTGCTCGATCCATGGGGTGAGGTTTAATCATTCTAGCTAGCTAGGTTGTTTCTCATATTTGATGTGACAAACACACATTTCTCTCACCAATTTGTGTTGATCAACTCAAAAGTTTCACGTAAAGCTATGGTAATTGATATAGAAGTACAGATCAATGACATTAAGGAAAAAGTCCAATTGTGATGCATTACAAATATTTCTAATTTATGATATATTAAATCAAGATTTCATTTAATTCTCAAGTATGATTTTTAAAACTGACTTAGACATCGAACCGGTCAGGGGTTTGGTTATCGGGTCGAATGGTCTGATCATTCGAACTGAACAGTCGGCCCGTTTGAACTGAATGATCAGCCTGTTCAGACAAAAGAATTAAAGAAAAATTTAAAAAATAAAAAATGGTTAAAACCGTTTGAATGGTTTGAATGATTAACCGCCCGGTTCAGTGATTTGCTGACTAAAATCAATGTTTTTTTTGAGAAATCCGGTTTTAGGAAGAAACGGAACCCATCACCTGACCGATTCCCAGTCTTTCTGATCCAACCATCTGATCCGGTCCAATTTTAAAATCCATGTTCTCAAGTTTTAAAAAAATCACATTTTTTATTCATCGTGTAATTAATGTACCATATATTTTGCCTAGAAAAAAATTAAGACGAAGCCGTTACAATCTAAGATATTATATACCTTTGAAATATAATTCTGAAATTCTTCTTTTTAGTTTAGTTGGACTGTAGATCTAGGGGAGGCGGACAAGATTAAAGCGGTCTGGTAGCCCCCCACTCAAAAGACTTGGGAAATTGGGAGGGCACACTTTTAAAGTTGAAGTAATTTATCCTGCGACCTTTGGTAATTTATCAAAAGAACCTGATGAACAGGTTAGAATTTATGAACGTCTATTTCTAGTAAAGCTTGAGAAAGTACCATGTACAAGGGGAGCACTTCCTATATTTTGAATCTTATACAGGTGACATTACTAGGTGCAATGACAAAATCTTAAGTTTACAAGTATAAGAAGGTAGGTTCAAGTCTCAGAACAGCCACTTTGTGCAAAATATGCAAGGGTTACATACTTATGTCCATATCTACTCCACCTCTTCCAAGACCCCAGTTGGCAAGTTCTTTTCATATCAATCTGTGTAGACTTAACCTATTCATCCATAAGGCTGTGTTTGGTTGCAATGCAAATAAATTTGTATTGATGCAAAACCATGGCAGTGTAAATGATTTGAGTGTAAAGTCTGACCTATTTTTGTTTCAAATTTTAGCTTATTTTATTTGATTTCAGTACAAATGAAGTAAATTAAAACATGAAGCAAAATAAAGTAAAATCCAAAATAAAATTAAACATGAATTTGAATTTTTTTACATTTACACTTTTATGCATTTGTACTAATGCAAATAAATTTGCACAAAAACCAAACACAACCTAAATGTTTTTAACTTTTTTTTTAACTATATATTAATCCTTCTCCAAATTTGTAGCCTTCTTGTCCTACTCGTGTCCCAAGGCCAAACCAAATCCAGTGCCTGCAAATAGCATGGTTATAACACAGCTATAACACTACAGTACTCCAACTTGACTAGAACTGTCAATGGGTCGGGCCAACCCGGCCGATAGAATTGAACCAACTGGATCTCTTATATTGGTTCTTGTTCTATGCTTTGTGTCCCAATTAACAATTGGGGTAATGACCGGTTTTTGTTGTTTGAGCAGAAGTTAAAATATATAAAAATCTTCAGGTTTTCTTGTAATTTTGTTATAATTTATGTTTGAAAGAGTAAATTTCATAGGCAGTGTATAAGAAATTTTGGCTAAATTAAAAGGCACTTGGTTTATCAACATGTAGGCAGATTAAGGTTGCATCATAAAAAATGAATTTCCAAGTTGTTATAGATAATTATAGATGTTAAGTACAATCAGGTCAGATCCAATTATCCTGATTAATAGTCGGTTCAGTTCTGAATCTATTTTATACAAGCGATTAACAATCGGTTCTGTATTGGTTCACCCTGTTCTGAACCAGATCCAACCCATTATCTGTTGGGTCTGTAACGGTTCTGAGAACAGTGATTGTGATGAATAAAACATGCAAGCTAAAGATCCCAAGTTTCTGACTTCTTCCATCTATAATAGTTACCACAATTAGTTTTCAATGAGTTTCAAATACCACTGAAGCGTTCTAGTACTGGGCTTTCAGTTTTGCTTGTTAAGCCTATTAAGTTTCTTTGGTCGATTCTTAGGTTCAGTTTGGGAAGAGTATAAATACAAATATGTATTTGTATTGCACTTTACAAAAATGTATATATTTCTAAACCTCGTAGTGTACATATTTGTATTCTTACTCTTTCCAAATTGAACCTTATACAAACACATGTAGAGGCGGTACAATAAGTCAATAGCTATCAAACAAGTGGGAAAATAGGAGAAGATGCTGACTGACTTAGTTAATAAAGTCTCTTATGGTTGTAGCAGAGACTTGGGAGAATAAAATAATTTAGTAAAATAAGTAAATAAATGAATAGAACTTTATGTATTATCAACACAAGATTGGTAAAGGCTATCTCAAATTATTTAATTAAATAATTTAGCGTTGTTAATGGGTCGGGCTGAACTACTGGGCTACTGAGCCCATGGACAGGCTTAGCCCAGTTTGTAGCTTGGTAAGACTTGGCCCATGGACCAGCCCAGCCTGTGGCACGGCACTGGCCCATGTAGCTTGAGCTAAAATAAAATTTTAAGATCTTCTTTAATTTTTTTGTTTTTTTTTTAATTTATGTTAAAATTTTCATTATTTTTTTTCAAAAATTAAAAAAAAGGCTTAGCTCGGTTTGTGGCACAACATGGCCTAAGACTTGGCCCGTGGATCAGCCTAGTCTATGGCTCAACATGGGCCTATGTGGGCTTGATGCGTATATTATATACAATAATTATATAATATTAATATATAACTTTATTATATTATTTCATTTTATTATTGCATATATAAACAATTGCACACATCAAAATTCATATAAAATAAAATTTTAAGATCTTTTTTTAATTTTTTTGTCTATTTATTTTAAATTGTTCATTATTTTTTTCAAAATTTTTAAAAAACATGGCTTAGCCTAGTTTGTGGCCCAGCTTGACCTAAGACTTAGCCTGCAACATGGCATAGACCACGTAGGCTCAGGCTGTATATTATATACAATAATTATATAATATATAATTTTATTTTTAATTTTATTATATTAATTCGTTTTATTTTTTCATATATAAATAATTGTATACATCAAAATCATATAGAATAAAATTTTAAGATCTTTTTTTTTCATTTTTTATCTATTTTTTAATTTATGTTAACTTTTTTCATTATTTTTTTTTCAAAACTTTTAAAAACATGGATTAGCCTGGTTTGTGTCTTGGCTTAGCCTAAGACTTGACACACAGCATGACACAAGCCAATGTTGGCTCAAGTCGAGGGTTGTGCCGAACCGATCCCCTAAAGTATCCCTGGGGAGGGAAGCACAACCTACACGGTATGACCCAACACGGCCTGATTGTAAATAAAATGAGAGATAAAGACAATTTTTAATAAATATGAAAAAGGTAGAAGTTTAGTTGCATCATTGTAAATAATTACCAATAGCACCATTGTAAATGACGAAGGAAGATTTGGCCCGACCTCATAATCACTCCACGTGGCAAAGGCAAACATCTCGGCACAACAACGCGCCCAGGGCAAGAGCACCAAAGGGAGGAAACTAGCAGTTCGAATTCCCTACGAGGAGCCCGAACTCCCTACTAGGAGCCCGAACTCCCTACGAGGAGCCCGAACTCTCCCTTAGGCCCCGAGCCACACAAGGCAATGACCCGAACTGGCCCGCCTCATAGTAGTTCGGGACACTCCCCTATCCGAACTCAAGATTTCACCTCGCTCGCCACTCCAACACTTCGCCTCCGGGACACCGAACTGAACGAACGTACCATACCTGACACTGAGGAGGTCCGTATCCAAGGGCGGCGCACCTGACTGACTTGGGATCTGACGCTTGACAGCCGCACTTCAATGGTCACCTGCCACCACCACCTGCCACCGTCACCGGCAGTCGCAGAGACAGCTCCGACAAAGGGAACAGTGGCGATTCTGTCCAGCAGAGGGGATGACACCCGAACTGGCAGGAGCCCAAAGGTAATCATACCCAACCTGGCGGAAGCGTAGGAGTGAGTGCACGAGGTGGTTATAAAAGGCTCCCTACCCCCCAAGAAGAACAAGATATGTGAACTTTTGCGCCATCTGGTTTTATCTTGCCTTTGAAAGAATTCTAACTTGAGCTTCAGAGCATTCATATCGGGTTCCCCCTGGTGCTTCCTCATCTTCTCTGTTTCAGGCTCCCTATAGCTCCGTTTAGAGGCAAGGTCATTGACAGCTAGGACCAGTTGGATTGCGCACCATCAATTGGCGCCGTTTGTGGGAAATCGCTTCTAAAAGCCTTCCTCTAAACTCCCATAACCTCTTTTCTCCAAAAACCCTCACTCATGGCTTCCTTTAGCAACGCCGGATGTGGCACGGAGACAAACACCACCGAGGAACAACTTCAAGTCCCCGTGGTGTGCGTCGGACAGTTCACCATCCCCATTTCGGTGGATGGGATCCCCAGCTTGAATGCGCCACAAGCAGTGGCGCCCGTAAACCTTCCTGCCATGAGCATCCCCTTTCCTCTCCCTATCGAAAGGACCTTTACTGAACCAGCTACTGCCCCCCTAGCAACCAGCCAGAACCAATTGGACAACCTGATGCAATGCGTGTGGGCAATGCAAGCCCAAATGCAACAATTCCAGCAACATCAACTCCAGCAGCACCAAGTACTGCACAATATCTCCTAGTATCACTATCAGCAGCAGTTCCCCCAACTGCCTCTGAACCAACCACTACTTCCACCTCGGCACCCTACTCCGAAGCCAGTTAAGGCCTCCCCTTAGGGTGGACGCCTCCAACAGGGAAAAGCCTCCCAGCCCCAAGAACCCCCCTAACAGCCAGGCCTCATCCCCAGGCCGAAGAGAGAGAAAGATCACCCCCGCCTCGCAGCTTGCAGGCGGGTCAGGAACCTCGCCCGCAAGGTCAGCACCTGGGCGCTCCAGGCTCGAGTTCCCGCTCACGGAGAACCGATTCAGCACCCTGGCAACAAACCACTAGCATTCCGGGCCCATCGAACTCGGCAACACAGAGGCCAGCAGCGCCAGTACCAGGCCCACTCAACAACGAAAGCGCCGGCGAAGTCGTCGAACTGCTACCCATGTCCTGCTCGAGCTCAGAGGTGAGGAAGAGACAAGCTCGGACGAGGTGAAAGCTGCCCCGATTCTCTCAATTCCTTCCCCCCTCGCATCAGAACTCCTGGCGGTCCCCATGCCCAGAGATTTCAAGCTCCCACCTTTGGACAAGTATGATGGGTCCTTCGACACCAACGACCACGTTGATGCTTTCCAGTCCCAAATGCACCTCGCCAGGGCCAGTGAATCATGCATGTGCGTGGCCTTCACCACCATCTTCAGAGGGTAGCCCGCACTTAGTACAGGAACCTGGCCCCCGGGTCGATAAGATGCTGGGCCCAGTTCGTGCAGGTCTTCACCGAACACTTTGTCACTAGCAAGCGGTGCCCCAGAACAGAGGAAAGCATCTTTAGAGTAGTCCAAAGAGAAGGAGAATCCATCCGGGGCTACATCAAGCGGTTCAATGAAGCGTATTTGCAGATACCGCGGTGCAGCTCGCGGCGCCCAAGAGAGGAGTAACGCACAAAGAGTTCAAATGGCACATGGTAGCTAACCAGCCCGCAACCGTGGCCGAATTCCTCAAGCTCGCGGATAAGTTCATGAGAACATAGGAAGAAATCAACCAACAGACCGAAAGTAGGAACGAGAAAAGAAAGAGGGAAGGCGAGCCCTCCAACCCAGTCGACAGAAAAAACCCGGCCCGGGGGCCGAAGCCGAACTAGTCGTTCCGAGCTCCCTTAGCAGTTCGGACGGATTACACGCCGTTAAACACGAGGCGGACCGAGATCTTAATGACGATCAAAGACGCCCCATACGTAAAGTGGCCACCTCGCCTAAAGGGAAATCCGAACGAGAGAAATAAAAATTTGTACTGTAGTTTCCGTAGAGACCACGGTCATAGTACCGAACAGTGTAATAATCTCCGGGACGAGATAGAGGGACTCATCCGTTGCGGATACCTAAGGAATTTTGTACAGCATGATAATAATATTAACAATAAGGCAGGTCGGCAAGGGGAGCACGGAAAGGATGCCCCCGAATCTAGCAGCAGACCGGCTGAACCGTTGCAGCGACAACCTACGGAATCGAGGGCAGTTCGGGGAACCATCCATGTAAAAGTGGGAGGTTCGGTGGTAGCAGGGTGTATTTTGGCAGCAGCCCGGACGTCAATTCGCGAAGCAGCCCAAGAGGAACAGAACCCCCAAAAGAGACCGAAGATTGAAGAGCCGATCTTCACGGAAGACGATGCGCGAGGGGTCCACTACCCCCCACGATGACACGCTTGTCATAAAACTAAGGATCAAAGACTTCGAGGTCAGGCGCGTACTCGTGGATTCGGGCAGCTCGACGGACATCCTCTTCAAGTTAGCATTTGACCAGCTACAGTTACAGAGGAACGAGCTGAAGCCCGCGAACACTCCTCTGGTGGGTTTCAGCGAAGAGGAAGTTAGGCCCCTCGGAAAAATAACAGTACCTGTGGAAGTCGGCACATGGCCTTGTGCGGTCAGACTCAACCATGATTTCCTGGTGGTCGCGACCCCTTCCCCATACAATGCCATAATAGGGTGGCCAATTACGCACATCCTGCGGGTAGTGGTCTCCACATACTATTTGGCAATGAAGTACCCTATAGACTTCGGTGTGGGGGTAGCGCGGGGTGACCAGCTTGAGTCCCGCAAGTGTTATGTTGCCGCCCTAAAGGGAAAGCCAAGGCGGCCAACGACCTTGAACTGGAGCGGCCTACGGAGCAAGGCGAGGAACGAGCTTCGCCCATAGAGGAAACGGTCGTAGTCCCGACTTCAGCTACAGACCCAGCTCGCACACTACAGATCGGTGCTTCCGTCAAGGAACCACTACGAACCGAACTGGTGAGTTTTCTACTTCAAAATTTAGATATTTTTGCCTGGTCTGCGGCCGACATGCCTAGTATTGACCCCAGCTTAATAACTCACAAACTTAATACTGACCCTGTAGTCAGACCCGTTAGACAGAAGAAACGCAACTTAGCCCCAAAGCGCTGAAGGGCGGTCGACAAGGAGGTCGAAAAGCTCCTCACAGCAAATTTCATAAGGGAAGTTCATTACCCGAGCTAGGTAGCCAACCCAGTGTTGGTGAGAAAGGCAAACGGAAAGTGGCGCATGTGCATCGACTACACCGACCTGAACCGAGCCTGCCTGAAAGATTGTTTCCCCCTCCCCAGAATTGACCGCCTAGTGGACGCGACCTCGGGACATGAATTGCTAAGCTTCCTGGATGCCTACTCGGGCTACAACCAAATCAGGATGGACCAGTCCGATGAGGAAAAAACCAGCTTCATAACCGAGTTCGGCCTATACTGCTACAAGGTCATGCCCTTCGGATTAAAAAATGCCGAGGCAACCTTCCAAAGACTTGTAAATAGGCTGTTTCGGCCCTTAATTGGCACGAAAATAGAATGTTATGTAAACGACATGGTTGTCAAGACGTAGTTTACACAGGAATTAATACAAGACTTAGATTCTATCTTCCAAATCCTGCATCAATTTAGCATGAAACTGAACCCTAACAAATGTGTCTTCGGTGTCATCTCGGGCAAATTCCTAGGGTACATTGTCAACCGGCGCGATATTGAGGCCAACTCGGACAAGAAAAAGGCCATCCTAGATATGAGACCATCATAGCCGCTCTGAGCCGCATCATGTCCAAATCAGCAGACCACTGCCTGCCTTTCTCCAAAGCAATCAAAGGCAAAGGGTTTGAGTGGACCCGAGACTGCCAGCTCACGTTCGACGAGCTAAAAAGCTACCTCGCAAGTGTGTCAACCTTAGCCCGGCACGAGGAGGGCGAGGTCCTAGAACTGTACCTGTCGGCAAGCGACGAGGTGGTCAGTTCGGTACTAATAAAAGAAGTAGATCGGGTCCAACGACCCATCTATTATGTTAGTAAAATTTTGCAGGGAGCAGAGACAAGGTACCCGCAGATAGAAAAGCAAGCATACGCACTGGTGATAGCAGTTCGGAAACTCCGTCCATACTTCCAGGCTCACACTGTCATCGTCCTGACTGACAAACCTCTAAGGCAAGTTTTACTCAAGCCCAAGGTTTCCGGTCGACTGACGAAATGGGCCATCGAATTCAGCGAGTACGACCTCCAGTACAAGCCATGAACTGCTATTAAGGCCCAAGCCTTAGCAGATTTTATTGCTGAGTGCACGTTTAGCCTCGAAGCCCCTGGGCCGGTCGAGCCCAAGATCCCCAGTTCGGGCAAGCCTGGTGCTCCCAAGCCAATAGAGTCTGAACCCCGTGAAGTAGCAACCAGTGTGGCATCTCTCCTGGTTAGGCCAAACGTGAACTGGGATAAGGAGCCCTGGATCCTTCACATAGATGGCTCCTCGAACCAGCAGGGCAGCGGGGCTGGAATAGTGCTACACGGCCCGAGCGGAACGAAATTGGAATACGCACTACACTTTGAGTTTGCGGCATCCAACAATGAGGCGGAGTACGAGGCACTGATAGCCGGGCTGAACCTAGCGTGCAAGGTAAGAGCAAAGCACGTAGTTATCTGCAGTGATTCCCAGCTTGTGGTCAACCAGGTTACGGGCGAATACGAAGCACGCGAGCTCACTATGATTGCATACTTGGCAAAAGTAAAGGAGGCTCTACTCAACTTCCAGTCACACTTCATCAGGCAAATCCCGAGGTCAGAGAACACTGAGGCCGACGCCCTGTCCCGGTTAGCCAGCACGAGTCACAACTCCATGGGAACCGTGTACATAGAGGACTTACCTCGGCCCAGCATTCTCGATGGGGCAGAAGAGGTCGCTCCTGTCCTTGAAGCAGAGCCGAGCTGGATCGACTCACTCACGAGCTTCTTGCTAGATGGAACCCTCCCTGTGGACCGCAATGCAACCAAGAGGGTGCAGCGCCAGACAACCAAATACGTCATAATAGACGAATAGTTGTACCGATGATCCTACCCGCTCCCCTACCTGTGTTGCTTGCGACCTGCCGAAGCCGAACTCGTACTCCGCGACACTCATGAAGGTCTATGTGGCGGACACCTTGGGGGCAGAGCCCTCGCCCAAAAGGCACTTCGACAAGGATACTACTAGCCAACGATGAAGGTAGAAGCCGTCAAGCTCGTCAGAAAATACGACAAGTGTCAGAAGCATGCCAATATCCACCATCAGCTTGCTGCCGACCTCAAGTACCTCACCAGTCCATGACCCTTTGCACAATGGGACATCGACCCCCTGGGGCCATTCCCGCCAGCAACAAGTGGGAGAAAGTTCCTAGTGGTGGAAGTAGATTACTTTACAAAGTAGATAGAAGCTGAACCTCTGGCAACAGTCACAGCCCGAAACATACAAAACTTCTTTTGAAAGAACATAGTATGTCGTTTCGGGCTACCTCGGGTACTGATCTTTGACAATGGCAAATAGTTCGAAGATATCAAGTTCCAAGAATGGTGCCAAGATATGGGAATTCGTCAGAACTTCACATCGGTCGCACACCCGCAGGCAAACGGTCAGACAGAAGTAATGAACAGAGCCATCCTCCGCGGACCGAAAGCACGACTAGACCGAGCTAAAGGGTTGTGGGCGGACGATCTACCAAGTGTTCTATGGGCTCACCGAACTACGGAAAAAACCGCCACGGGAGAAACCCCCTTTAACCTCACCTACGGCACCGAAGCGGTAATCCCGACGAAAATCGAAATACCTACACTACGACTAGAAGCGTATGACGATCAGAGAAACGGAGATGAGATACGCACCAACCTCGACCTACTGGATGAGGTAAGAGACCTCGCGCACATCCGAACAGCGGCCTACCAGCAAAAAGTAGCTCGGCGACCTGGTTCTTTGTAAGATCATGGTACCCGAACCCGGCGTGGGCAAACTCGGACCAAATTGGGAAGGACCCTACAGAGTAAAGAGAGCACTCGGGGGGGGGGGGGGGGGCATACGAGCTCGAAACCTTAGAGGGTAAGCAAGTACCCCGAGCATGGAACATCGTCAACTTAAGGCGATACTACCTATAGACCACCAAACGAAGTGGATAAGATCACCACCAAAGCCTAAGGGCTAGGATGCCGAGCTAAGGAAGGAACCTCGGCACAGGCAAGCAAAGAAAAAGCCAAAGGCGAAACGGAGACAACGAACTAATAGGGACATCGGCATCTCCGAGAGCACCAAAACAGGCCGTGCGAGTGCGGTAACCCGGGCAAGTAACCCGGTCAGTTCGGCAAATACGTTCAGTTCGGGAGTACATTTCAAAATAAGGGAGTACATTTCGAGAAAAAAAAATTTATAGGCCCGGAGCTACATCTTCATTATCGGAAGGCACTTCAACGATACCCGAAGGCCCTGCCTCGCCCTCGGAGTCTGGCTCACCATCAGCAGCATTGGCCCTCTCCTGAGTTATGCGTGAAGTGGATATGGATGGCACTAATATCGAGCTCGGGGTATGTATTCCGGATCATCCACCGGCTTAGCTTGAAACCCCTTCGGTACGAATCCACCATTAGGTCGTCAAAGCTCGGTGAGGCGATGTACTCATCGACAGCCTTTTTCTAGGCATCTTCAATACCTTGAGAAAAGATCTGCGTCTTCTCCCTAATGTCCTCCTAAAGGTATTCGACCTGATGCTGCAAATCCAGCCTCAAGTCCGCCATGTGCTTCACTACGACTCCCATGGCCTCGGCATCACTCTGAGACCTCGTCTGCCTAGCCTTTGCAGCACGAGCAGCCGCCTCAGCAGCTCGGGAAGTCATCTCGGCAACACGAAGAGCCTCTTCAGCAGCTCGTGCCTGCCTCGAGCTCCTTTCCACCTGGGCCGCCAAGGCGTGGATAGAAGAGTTCACCTACCAAAAAGAAAGAACGAGTGATCAAAAGAACGACAACAAGGAGGATAAAAGCAAAAGAGCTCGATAAAAAGTCTGACTTACCACCATGGCATGAGTAACAGCACGGCAGGCCACCTAGTGCAGAGGGAGATCAATCCACACCGCGACCTCCTCGGGGAAAATGGCCTCCTTACTCTTCTAAAGAGCGTAGGTCGGCGACAGCACACTCCTGAATTCCCCTGGGGCCCCCGAGCCCGAGGGCCTAGCTCGCGTATGAGCAGACCCAGAGTAAGCAGGAGCACCAGAGTACGTGGGAGCCCCCGTGTAAGTAGTCTCAGCATACGGGCCCCCCACCGGTTCTTGCATTGGAGGAGCCATCTCGGGCTCCTTGGGCGGATCCCCTGACGGGTAGTCCGATACCTCGGGCTCCGCTTCCCGGGGTAGCTCGGCGCGAGTTCGCTTGGCGACTCGCTTCCTCCTCTTCATGCCTTGAAACAAGTGCCCACCATGAGTCCTTCCTGAGTCCACCACACCTGCAAAAAAGAGTTCGACATCAGAAAAGAGCCAGACAGAGCAAAATAGAACCTCCAAGTAAGGAACCTACCCGAACTCAGGCCGGCCACAATGAGCTTGGCCTCCGTTAGATACTGTTGGCACTTTAGCCCAAGCCGCGCCCATTGTCGGAGGCCCTTCACCGTCTCTTTGTCAAGTGTAACACTGGAGTCAGGGGCGGCCACCCCCCACCCGGTCTAAAACGGCCACCCAGCACACTTCGCACCTCGAAGTAGTCCCGCTTCCACGCCGGGACCTTGTTAGGAAGTTCATGTAAAAGCTTAAAACCCGGGCAAGGAGACAAGTAATACGCCCACCTATGCCCGGGGAGGAGACCCGCTTGCTTCTTAAGCATTAAGATGGAAGAGAAGATCTCCAAGTCTAAAGGAAAGATCAATTCGCAAAATAGGGAGATTGTCCCCACCAAATTACGAATGTAGTTCGGGTGAAGCTGTCCGACCGTAACGCCGAAGTGATTCAAGACCTCGACATGGAGGGGATGGAAAGGCAATCGCAGCCCCGCAGAGAGTTGCTTCCGGAATATCACGATCTCATTAGGACCGTGTTCCCAAGGAAAGCTAGCCGAAGGTATGAAATAAGCGTACTCCCCAGGCAAATTGTAATGGGTAATAAGGGATTGGAGCCCCTCAGGCGTCATGGTCGAGGGGCAAAACTTGTCTAACGTCCGACCCCGACGAGAGGTGGACGCCAAACTACCCGAGGCGACTCGACCTACGGGTTCGAACTCTTCCTCGAGCTCTACCTTCGGCTCGCTAGGGCTATCAGGGGATGCGACTCGGTTCGTAGAACCTGCATCTGACCCACTTGAAGAACCGTCTGAGCTATCCGAGCTAGACATCGAGGAGAGAAGGATTCCAGGAAGGTACTCACCCGGAAAAAAGCTTGAACAAGACTACGGGAACTTGAACGAGCAAAAACCTTGAACGCAAACTGAAAGCCTGGAGGCGAGCTGAAACTTGGACGCGAGCTCAAGAGGCAAAGCAGAGAAGTGACAAAGCGACTGGAGTCCCCCACTATTTATACCCATAGTGACCAAGAAGCAACAGCACAGATCAAAGCCAATCCGACGGCCCACAGTCGCGCTGACCGCACGTCCCCTGAGACTGAGACGTGATTGACGCACGTCTTTCTGAAACTGACAGAGCGCCAGCGTACATCTTTCTGAAACTGACAGAACGCCATCGCACGTCTCCTCACATTAAAGGCGGCGACGGCACGTTTTCAAAATTTGAAAAGACGCCTGCTGTCACGTCTCCCAGCGGCGAGTAGTTTTGATTTTTGAAATAAAGCGAGCGCTGTCACGTCTGGCAGCATTTGTAGGCAGGTCGGTGCATTTTCCGTCTTTTGGGCGCTCGAAGAAACCAAGAACCCTGACAACGCACCTCGCGCTATCAGTCAACCGAGATTCGAAGTACGGGAAAAATCCACCTGCCACCTTGCGAACTCCCCGCGCCAAGGCAAGACCCTTAGCACGAGGAGTGGGGGACAATTGATGAAGGAAGATTTTTCCCGACCTCATTATCACTCCACGTGGCAAAGGCAAACAGCTCGGCACAATAGCGCGCCCAGGGTGCGAGCACCAAAGGGAGGAAACCAGCAGTTCGAACTCCCTACGAGGAGCCCGAACTCCCTACTAGGAGCCCGAACTCCCTATGAGGAGCACGAACTCTCCCTTAGGCCCCGAGCCACACAAGGCAATGACCCAAACTGGCCTGCCTCATAGCAGTTCGGGACACTCCCCTATCCGAACTCAAGATTTCACCTCGCTCGCCACTCCAGCACTTCGCCTCCGGGACGCCGAACTGAACGAACGTACCATACCTGACACCGAGGAGGTCCGTATCCAAGGGCGGCGCACCTGACTGACTTGGGATCTGACGCTTAACAGCCGCACTTCAACGGTCACCTGCCACCACCACCTGCCACCGTCACCGGTAGTCGTAGAGACGGCTCCGACAAGGGGAACAGTGGTGGTTCTATCCAGCAGAGGGGATGACACCCGAACTGGCAGGTGCCCAGAGGTAATCATACCCGACCTGACAGAAGCGTAGGAGTGAGTGCACGAGGTGGTTATAAAAGGCTCCCTACCCCCCAAGAACAAGATATGTGAACTTTTGCGCCATCTGGTTTTATCTTGCCTTTGAAAGAATTCTAACTTGAGCTTCGGAGCATTCATACCGGGTTCCCCCCGGAGCTTCCTCATCTTCTCTGTTTCAGGCTCCCTGTAGCTCCGTTCAGAGGCAAAGTCATTGATAGCTAGGACCAGCCGGATTGCGCACCATCAGTAAATAATTACATGTTTAATATCAAATATGAAAGAGAAAAAGGAGAAAGGACAAGTTATGATTGTTTTTTTGTTTTATTCAATGGCATCATTGTAATTAATTAAATTTCTAATGATAATGGTTTAAAGCATGAAAATATAAAGATTATAAGATTTCATTTAGGTTATATAGAAAAAAAGGATTCCATTTGGCAAATGCATAACAATTAGGGTAATCATATGCTATTTGTTTTGGGTTAAGTTATTATTCCAATCCTCCACTAATAATATGCTATTGGTTTCAGAGATGAGTCTTTGGCCCATATATTTTATGACTGGTGTAAGGTGTTGTCATTAGTTCATAGCCTGATACACAACCACCATGTTTAGCTAATCCAAATTATGCATAGGTTGGTAGGGATGCATGCACAAGTCCATAGGCATTCACTACATGAATAATCTGTCGTTCATTGAGTTTAAATTCTTGCCTCCTCAAATGAAAGGATGCCACCTGGCAATTAGGGTCAAGTCAGGGCAAGTTCATGTTGGATTAGAATGCTTTCAGGTCATTTTGAGTCCCATCAAATTTTGGGTTGGTTAGTTAAGGCTAGACCCAACCTTAAATATTTATGTTAGGATTGACCCATGGGTCAATAGGTCAATAGTTCAACCACATGAGTCAGATGGTCTTTGACCAAGTCAATAAATATTTATAAAAATACTACTTTAACTTTTAGGTTTAAACAGTTCAACCATCTGGGTCAATGCCAGTTTAAAAATTTTAGAGTGAAAAGAGTTGACCCAATGGCAACCCAACCCAACCCACTTTGACTTGTGACCCAAATTAATTAGCTTGCGGTAACTAGATAGGGGACCCCTAACCTATTTTTTTTTTTTTTGGATTGAGTTTTTAGGTTGGGTCTACTTTCTGCTAGGTCTTGCCACATGACCAACTGAACTATTGGGTAATTGGCATGACCGAGGGTCTGTTCATTTCCTCGCAACTCTTATCTCTTGAGAGGAATCTTTTAACTTTAAGAGAAAAATGGCTGTTCGTTTCCTCTTATCCCTCATTTCTTAAAGTGCAATAATACAACTATTTGTGTTCCAATGATACCCTCAAAAAGACAAACAAAAGCTCTCATATATGGGGTCAAAGTGGATATTTGATATTTTTCAAAATTCAAAACAACATTCTCTGCATTCGGAATTCAGAGGAAAGAAAAGTTCAATACCAATATATCTCTTAATGTAATTATTACACTTTTAGATGTCTGACTTTAAAGCAAATGAACAAGCCTTGAAAGTTCTTTGGTAGGCAATTGAGGTTTCTACAAAAGTCTATTTTACCCTTTTATAGCCTTTTGACAAAAATATCTTATTCATGATTCTCAAAGGGACAATTTTTTTTTGTTTGTCGTAGCATAAAGGCACAAATGGAAAGAGCAGGTTCAAGAATTGGCGATGTTTGGTATGGCTTCCATTTATTTGATAAACGGGGCCATGTCATCGCCAAATCAACATTTGTCCCATCATGCTATTTCGTACGTATATTTATTGATAAATTCTTGTCTTGATTTACGTGTAAGCCAACTATTGGGGGAAGCTTCATTTTAACGCTTCCCCAACGCAAAAGTGTTTATTTACTGTTGCGTTGATGTGGTGCCTAGTGGCATCTATTTGTCAACAAATCTTAGAAAAACGTTTATCAACCACTTTTTCTCGATTTTGAAGACAAATTAAGTACAACCGTTTATTTAATAAACAGAAGCTATACCAAACACATACAAAATAAATTTTTGATAATCCCAAAAATAGTAAAATAAAATTTAATCCACCTGATTGGCTACCACTTTTATGCTCCTGGTTGAATGGTTATAAGTTTTTCTAGTATCATGTTTTCTCTGCTTCATAGTTAATATATTAATAGTCATTATAATTAGGTGGTGTTTCATAAATTTAAAAATAATGTCTGAAAAGTTAAAGGGGTTTTTATTATTCAGTCCACCCCTAGGGTGGAGCTAGGATTTCTAGGGGTGGACTAAATCTTGCCCGTAGATTGATGCCAAATCGAAGGGCAGGATGCGGTTTTTATGGGGGGGAGGGGGTATTCGTAGACTAGGAGGGGGCTGCAATTCAGATTTCTGAGGTGGATTGCATTCCACTTATTCTAAAGTTAAAAAGCTATTATTTAGGTCTAATTTATAAAATATGAAAAGATGTAAAATTGATTTTCTCCTTTTTAGAGGCTTTGAAAAGATAGGATCTTTTGAGTGGAGCAATTCTCCAATGTTTGAAACTATAAACTTTACTATTTCACCCGTGAAAATAGATTGATAATATTAAATGAAAATATTATTTTTATTTAGGGTAAAGTATAATAGACTTCCCTTGAGTTTTCTAACAACCATAAAAACCTTCCCTATCTTCACTTCAACAAAAACCTCCTCTGCACTATTGAAAAAACATATAGTTACCTCCCTTTCGATCATTGTCGCTAGGTGGAAAATGCTGACTTCATGCTTTGTTTTTTGAAAATACCTATTTTACCCTTATGTCTATCAATTCATGTATAAGTTTACTAAAATAACCTCAAAATACTGTTTATCTTCTTCCCCCCAACAACTGAGACCCAGAGGCGGAGAATAAAATACAATGTTCAAATGGAAAGTAATTAATCACATATCCACTACTAATTAACCTCAAAAGATGGGATGCCCATAGAGCATGCTTAGCCCTCTGCATGTGAAAGTTTCTACAACAAGGTCAAGGAGTTACAAATGCCTTGACAAAATAGTCTGCCAGAAGAAATACCAGTTAGGGTGCGGGATAAGATCAGAGATACCAGCCTTGAAGATGTATCATTCTAATATAGACTCCAAAATTAAGTAATCTCTGTCTGTCTCCCTCACTCTCTAGCTGAACAACAATCCTTTGATTCCCTGTTTCATTCAATGCTCATATGGGTGCAAACACAAGCAGTAGCAAGAACAACCACAACAGGAAACCTGAAGACTATGATAATGAGAAATTAGCAGCCTGGGAGCAAATGAAAGAAGCCCATAAAGAACATTGACATCAGGCTTTTGGCGGTTCTTGAAACTTAATCACCTGGACTTTTTTCACTTGTCCTCCACTCCTCCATCATTACAGTGTTCAAATGGGAACTCAAGCGAAATAGGAAGTTGGCTGGGTATCTACGGTATTCTGTCCAATCAGTGAAACAACAGCCCCTATTTTGTGAAATAGGAGTTTATAAAGAAGGCAAACATTAGAAATTTACAAAAAGTTTATACATGAATGTATATGATACCTCCAGAAAAGGGTTCAGATTGTTATAAATTGGACTGCCGGTAGTATTCACCAGGCTTAGAGGGATGGAGGACATGGGTTAGGTTCTCTTCACTGCCTTTGCTTCTCAGTTAATGGAAAAGAAGATGAACAGTATTTTTAAGGGTATTTTAGTAAGACTATACATGAATTGAAATACATAAGGGCAAGCTAGGTGTTTTCAAAAAAAACAAAGCGCCAAGTCAGCTTTTTTCCGTATGGGGAAATGATTGAAGATAGGTAATTGTATATTTTTTCAAGGGGATGTTTTTGTTAAAGTGAAATCATAAACAAGGTTTTTGTGATTGTCAGAAAATTTAGGGGAGATTTTTATATTTACTCTATTATTTATTATTATTATTATTAAATAAACGACACTAGTATGGGCATTAACATGGTTTCATCACCTTTGAAATGTCTCCAAAATGGGGTAGATGCGAAACCAAGTCAAATGGCTCCAATGTTTGAAAAATTAACACCACTTTAATAACAGTTCAAGTGAACTAAAATCATCTGGTCCATGTTATGTCATTGCACGATAATTCCAATATATAATAGGGTGCTCATAAAAAACAAAAAAACTGAACCAAACCAATAAAACAAACCAAAAAAATCCAATTAACTGAACTGATTGATTTAATATTTTTAAAAAACTGAAGGTAGTGGTTCGATTTAAGTTAATCAATATGAAAAACCAGCGATTAATACATATAATCAACATATATATGTATATATATGTATTATATATATATAATATATTATAGATGAAAAACCAAAAAAAAAAAACGAACCAATAAAAAACCAAATTGATCAACTGGTTAGTTGGTTTAGGTTTGGTTTTGGTTAACGGTTTTACAAAAAACCAAAAGACTGATTCGGTTTAAGAAAAAAAAAAAAAGAAAAAACCCATGTCAGTGAAATACACAGTTTCAATCGATGAATCTATCCATCCTTTCTCTTCTGTTGAAAGCTCAGTATGATCAATAAACAAGATGGAAGAAAGGATACGCTGGAATAAAAACAAGGAACCCAGTGTTTTGTCGGATGACTCTCTCGTCTCATTTTCCCCTTCAGACGTGTTGCCATCTCATTCGGATAGGATCGAACCCTGAAACAATTGGAAGCTTGATTTGTCTAAAACGAACGAAAGCCAAAGTTGCATTTTCCCGGTCAGGGAATTTCGTAACAAAATCAAAATGGTCATGAGCCGTACGTCAGCCTACCAAACAAACAAAATAGCAAACTGGCCATGCATCAACACTGTTTGTATGGAAGGAGATATATAAAAGATAGTTTTACACCTGTTGGATCACTCTAGGGCTGTTCATTGTATTGCAAAATTTGCTTGTTACCATCTCTCTTAGATCCAATATCGTCTATTGTTTCAACTTTTCTCTCACATGTACTGATGGATGATTTGATGGACACCGGATCTCCTCTTTACAATTGGCATTTCACAGGCACATCCTATCACGTATTGGAAACATCTTTCGTATTTATTAATAAATATTTATGAGACATCAGCCTGTGAGGCACCCATTTGTGAGGAGCAGATCCCGTAAAAAAAAAAACATAAAATTCATCTGATCAAGATGCAGTCGAGATAAGATGAAAACAAACTGGGTTGGGTTAATTACCTATCATGATTGAATAGGTCAGTATTTACTGTGGGTCTTATCTGGACTTATCTGTACTGAACACTGGTGTGTTCACTCATTATAAATATTTCGGCTCAGTGTACATGATTTTGTCTCCAACCAATTTCAACCACGTGGAGAGATATGCCATGGTCGATCCAAAACAGTTGAGAACACAAAAGCCTCATTTGAAAATGGGAAATGTAGAAGATGTGCATGGCCTGGTTTGGACAGAATAATTATCAATTATCAACCCAGATTGCATAGTTAGCCAAAGTTGGACTGTGATGCAGTCGGCCAGCACATCGAGCCTTTTATGGGCACAAGCCATGTGGTAGATAATGAACTTGTGAGTGTCCAGACACAGCACTCCATGGACAGGTTTTTGAGCTGTCATAGTTAGCCTTGGCCTGAACCCTATCAGTATTATGGTCTAAGACTGGCCACGCTGAGAGAGGGATAGGGGGAAAACTGTGTACTTGCATTTTGGGTTGGCCGTTGGCACAACGTTTCGTTTGCAAGTGGGCCTCCAATCACATACATCCTCTCATTAAATAGCAATAAGGGCCATCACACAGTGCATCATTATCTGTATAAAGTCGGGCTTGGATGTAGTCCATTTTTGTTCCATGTGTTATGTCAGAATTTATGAAATTCCAACATTTACAGATAAGAATACACAACATTTAACATGCTTGGATCATCTTTGTCTATACCCCCTCCCTCCCACAACCACAAAATCGGACATTCGGACCTCATTTTGCTTGAAATAGTTGCTTTGAAATGTAATGTTAAAACTTAAAACCTTGGTCTGTTATATGGGTAAAAATATGATATGCTACCCACACAAGACACTATCCATAGGCTAGGCTATCTATAAAGAATAAGGTTTCGCTGAATGTTTTGGCTATTTAGCGGGTTGTGGAATCATTTTTTTTATGGTAAAGTCGGGCTATGGAACCAATGATAAAGTTCCACGATAGTAATAAAATACATGGGCTTGAAGGGAAGAGAGAACCATCATATGGATGGCCGAACCCTTTAGGAAGGTTGGCGAAATTTCAAAAAATTTCTTTCTCTCCCATCTGGGAATTGCATTCCCTATTTTAGAAAACTATATTTTTAATGATCATTCTTGAAACAAAACCGGACCAAATATAAAATCAAAGGGAGGAGAGGGATATACCTGATACGAAGTAACAGTAACTCTCAATGAAAGTGTTCACGCCCAAGGAGAAAACCAAAACTCGCTTCCACTGAAAATGACACAGTGCGTAGTGAAGCAGGATCAGTAGGATGGCGCTTCAACAAGAACCAAATTCTTCAGCAAGAATGGAGTAAAGCGCTAGTGAGCACAACTTTAGATTGTTTATTCAGTCAATAAACAATATCAATAACTCTTCTTGATAGGTGGAGATCAAACTAGGTAGGGATAACAAGAACAATGAGAGAATTATGTAGATTATTGTGTTTAAGACTAAGGAATTCGCCCCCTATTTATAGTCTTCTTTGGATTAGCCTCCTGATGGAGGACAATTTGACCTGACCTATGAAACGGTGACACATGGACATCGACTCAGCACGAGCAACAGCTCAGCATTGTAGCCTAGTGTGACCAAGTGACGGACCCATAAAGTAGCTCGCTACATTGTAGCTCACAAAAGGAGGAGCTCGCCACAACGCGAGCTCCGGGTTCCCCGAGCTACCTTTGAAGGGATACTCCGAGGCAACTTTAGCTCGCGAGCTAGGGGAACTAGCTCGTTCGAGCTCCCAAGCAGACAGGTCATCCCAAGGACCAATTCTATTAAGGGTAACCCTGAAGTATTCCGAGCTCGCTACAAAGTAGCTCGCGAATGAGCCGCGTGAGCACTCCTCAGGAAGCTTCTTTTTGATAGGCCGTACCAGTCGGACTGCGCCACGTCCCTTACTGACGGCGCAGTCCCTATCCTTTCGACAGTCTGCGTCCACGTCTCTCAGCAGGCGGAGGCGTGCCTGCCACTTTGGAGACGTGTCACTCACCCAGGCGAGAAGTACATCACAACGGCCACCTACGCAGCCCTGGTAGGTAACGGCTGTGGCAAGAGCCCAGTGGCGGTTATGCCCGACCTGACATGAACGCCCCTATAAAAGCCCTCAGGGTAGAAGAGAAACTTCTTCTTGAGACTTCTAATCTCTCGAGTAAAGTGATAACACGCTATCTGCACTCTTAGCCTTCATCTTCTCCTTGCTTCTCCTACAGAGTACTAACTTAAGCATCGGAGTGTTCCCGCCAGGTAAGCCCCCGGGGATTCTTCTTCTTCTTCATCTCAGGTATCTTCCAGGAGCCACGTGAGTGCCAGCTAGGAGTGACCGGATTGCGCTACATCATTTGGTGCCGTCTGTGGGAAACGCTTCAAAAGGCAGCCCAACATACCCAATGACTCAGATGAATTATCGGACTGTCACTATGATCACTCACTCAGATGAATTCTTGGACTGTCCCAACATACCCATTGACCCCCTCTAAGGATCTCATTGATTGGCATATCAAAGACAGCCCAATCTGACACCTAGTGCAGTACCATAATCGAGTCTAGGGGTTAGGTGTAACATTCCAGTTTTGTCCATCTATCTCCAAGGTCCAGGGCAATACTAGAATTTGGTTCGGTTTAAGGTTTCAAGAAAACTCACATTGCATGTACCTCATGTCTTACCTTGATAGCTGAGACAAGCCACCCCAACCAACTTTGTGACATATCAGTGTCAGCCTTGATAGGATAAATCTCTACAGATTTATCCAACGGCTATGGAGATTCTAAACTGACACGAGTCTCATGAGTGTCCAATTTAAGGGTATTACACAGAAACACACCACAATGACAATAATCAATTATGTATTTTATTCATTTACAATAAATGTCAAAAGATACATCAATTTGATTGGAGCTAAGGGCATCATTGTCTAACAGCCTGCACCTTTTACAATAAGACCCATGAATTTATTACTGGCGTGGAACCTCATCATTGGTTTCACAACCTGCTGAACAGCCAAAGCGTTCAACTTATTCGAATTCACCCATAAGACACTACAGTAGAGTATCAATGACAAATACAAGTTTGAGTTCTGAGTGGGGTCAATTTATGCTAAAAAAATGCTCAAGGATAGGCCCCCTCCCAAGATCCCAGGTAGCTGGGACCAACATTAGGTAATGGCCCTTTAGATCCATCTATTTATCATCTGTGTCCAGCCCAATCTTGAGGTATGTGAACATACCACTGCATACCTATAAACATTCAAAATATCAAAAACCCCCACTCCATACACCAATGTCTGCCCATAAATTAACATCAATTCTGAATTGGCACCTACCCCAACTATACTTTGGGCCTAAAAATCCTGAACCTGGGCTGAGCCATCATTCTCCCAAACTTTTATCAAGATAGCCCAACCCAAATGACATTCTGGCTGCACCATATTCCCCCCACCGCAACCAAAAGAGGAAAATAGACAGGATAGTATGATATATCCTATCGACAGATTTTGATGAACTAAACCAAGCCACGAGATACGCTCAGCATGGCGTTGTGCATAGGTCAAAGAATTTCCATTTATATTATGACTCTTTGTTTGGTTTGGCATTGTATTGGGGTTCACTGTCAATTATGCAGTATAGAAATGATTAATTCTGTGTGTTTGGATCCAATTAACCCAACCATTTGCTTTTGCATTGAAAATTTCATGTGCATTAATTTGATGTAAATGCATGGGAGTGCAAATAGACAGTGTAATTCTAATTTACTTTTGCTATCAATTTGGTTTTTTATCTTATTTGTTTGTAAGAATTAAGATAGAAAGCAAGAAGAATACATGATCTCCACAAGGTAGTGCAGAATTTGCACTGCTAATGAGCATAAATGAAACAATAACTACAAATTATGTATCAGATAAGAGTACATATTATAATTATAACAAACAGAGCCTTGACGAATTTGGATGAGCTCGAGACAAAATCATACACACCTAGCTGAACTATCGATCACAATTGAACACACCAGTGCTTACTATAGGCCCCATGTGGGACTCAGTTGTACTGAACACTGGCGTGTTCAACCATGATAAGGAATTCAGCTGAGTGTGCATGTTTTTGTCTCCAGCTAATCCGCTCCCTTGTGTCCTCTCTCACATGAGAACTATGCGTGGATCCCTTACCAAGTAAGAAACGCGGGGCTAAATTTTGATTCAGACAACCGATTTGTCATGGAGACCGACGGGTGCATCACAGCTGACCCAGCAATTACGGTTCAATCAGAGTCCAAATTGACCATGACCCGAGTCTGGTCTAGCCCTACTTACACAGGCACGGAAAGCATTTGGACAAGTTTCTTCCTCGCAAGGTATATATTTTGGTTTATGCAATTGGATTGGGTCAAGGGCCTCCACCGTAATTAACACGCATTGATTTTATATGGATGATCATGATCAAAGGACTTTAACAAAACCCCAGTTGATTTTTTATCTGCAAGACAGGGAGATGTTCGGAAAACTATTACTTCTTACGTGCAAAGAATCCTCCTTCCACTGTTGGAGACCCAAACCCAAATTGATTGCATTATGGACGCGTTTTTGCCTTCCTGGGCAAGAAAAAAGGAAAAAAAAAAAACGTGTAGATGACTTTGTCTCCGGCAGCTTAATCAGGGCTCGGTCCATTGAACGTCGGACAAGGCCCCACCATACCACTTTAATGGCTGGCATCTCCATGAGTAAGAGCCAAGAAGCGCGCGTGTCTCAGAATAATCAGCCCATAGAAAAACTTCTTTATCTTGTGTCTCTGTTCCTGCAAGTTAAGTCCACATTTTACCCAGCAGTGTAGAATGTAGATGCATTCACCTTTGAGAAGTTGCTTCAAGCAACATTTAAAATTTTTCTTTAAACAACTCCGAATTTTGTTATGGAGAGATTATTGCTTGGAAGTGTAACTCACCCCAAATTATACACGAAAGCGGCAGAAACCCTTGCCTGCTTGCCACTTGGCAAATGCCTTCGGGGAGTAGCACGATATTTATGTGAAGCAATCGAAAACAAATTTACTTGGCTTTCTCCCTTCTACGCTTGATTTAATTTGGACTTTGCAGGCTATCACCATGCATGTAGATAGTTACAAAGAAGGCCTACAAAATCAAAGCAAGAGATCTCTCTTTCGATAGCTGTTGGTCAATTTTTTCATCATCGCGCGTCCATGCTTTATCCCAACCCAATTAATGATATGGATCGTCGGCTATAGAAATGATGAATCAGCTGCTCAATGTTTTATATTTTATATTTTTTTACAATTGTTTCTATTTTAAATATTTTATTATTTAACTATGATATATGGATTAATTCATTTAATCCAGATTGTTGAATTGACTACCTTCCATCTGGACAGAAGAGTGATTTTATTTTTGAGTTGGTTTTAATTTTTTAAAAATATAGGCTTTATATTCTTAAAACTTAAAAGTATTGGATATAATTATATATCTAATTAATAGAATTTATTGTTAAGAAGAAAAAAACTTTAGATATAGGATTTAACGAGAGAGGAAATGGGATTAATACCTTAAATATAAGTTTTATTGAGAAAAAAAATTAATTTATATAAAAAATAGTTTAAATTCTAATTACTTTAGTCAAAATAAATTTTCATCACATTTTTAATAGTAGTGGCAGAAATGCAAATTCTCTCATGAGTTAATAGAAATGAGAAAAAGTATATTGAGATGATTTGACCATGTGCATATATAAAAGTCACGATAACTCCTATTAGAGAGGGAGTGATCTGTTACAAATTGAAGGGGTTAGAACTTTAGAAGAGTTGAGGTATAAATTGAAAAGGACCTGAAAATAGAAATAAATGATTTAAACACTAATAATGGACAAAAGCAGAGTTCATGTAAGCAACCTAAGGCTTAATTGATGATGATAATGATGATACATAGTTGTATACCGGTTGAGTGTAATGAGTATTGTATGTGCGGAGGTGCAAATGGAAAGAGAGAGAGAAGATAAAAAAAAAAAAATATTGACAAAATTAAAATTCTGATATGGTAGTTAAATTGACGTGAAGCCAATGTAAGTATATAGGCATTGTATACCAAAGCCCTGGATGGCTTCTCATTTAAAGTTTAAAGTTTAAACATGTGAATAGGCCTCCTTACCAGAAGAAAACAAAGGGACGAAGTAATATAGGCCTAAGATATGGAGTAATGTGGGTCCCATATCGATCTAATAATATGTTTCCTTTTGTTCTTAGTTTAATTAGGAAATTAGCTCAGATCTTTTAATGGCAAGCCAAACGTAATTTAATTTTTCATGTCATGGTGAAAAGAAAAAAAAAAAAAAGAAGAAAATAAATAAATCAGCCCAAAGGCTTTCAAGACTTCAACAAGTAGATAGTAGGTCTAAATCACAAAAAACACTGGCAATAATGTGGGTCTTAGAGTTAAAGCATGTCATTTAATTATAAATATATATAGTGTAATACTAATAAAATACAAAATCAACTGAAATGCTTAACCTAATTTAATTTCCCAAATAAACTAAAAAAACCCAGCTCCTGAGAGCGGGTGTTTAGCTACTGATAATGTCAAGAGTCAAGAGAATGGTTCTTCTTCCTCCTCATCCATGCATGTGAAAGGCATCTTGTCAAATGATGAATTGAGAGCCTGTTTTGTTTTAACACCCATGAATTTTCTAATAAAACAAACGAAACCTAACCACATAGATAGATCCTGCGTGCCGTAACAGCAGAAGTATTCAGTTCAGCCACTAAAAGATAAAGCAATAAGTGATTAAATTAAGTTACATCTCTAGCTTCCAAAACCTCCAGAGTGAGAACTCATTGACACACAACACAAGAGAAGACAAAACATCAGGCATCAGCTACAAAAAAATAAATAAATAAATAAAAGAAAAGAAAATTGGACAGGGTTGCATTGCATTTGCATACATAGATTGAAAACACACGTCAGATAAAAAATGACCAACAACTCATCTGTCTCTGCCTCACTCTCTCTACAGGGAGAGGGAGTCCTGTCTTGCGTTGTAAGAAAGAAAGAAAAGGGGACCACAACTACTCACCACACAATACATAAATGAGGAAATACTGAAGTCTCCTTCTCATTATCTGACGGTCAGTCTTTATCCAGAACCGATGCTGCGTTTTCCATCAAAATTAAAAATTTACCAAACCGCGTAATCACACCGACCGCTGATTCCGCTACATATACAAATATTTATTTATTAGTACTAGTGGAATTGACAATTATATCTCGGGACATAGATAAAAAGTTCACATCCTGTTCAATTCTTGAGACAATTATATAATATATAAAAAAGACTTTTCACCAAATATTGTTAGATTGAAACATTAATGTATCAAATCAATGATAAAATTATATTCAATAACATTGTATAAGATACGGTCCATTCTAACAAAATTTATGGAGAATAGGAGATGCCACTCTTATCTGATTTTCTTAAAAACTATGAAAATAATTACTATTAATGGTTAGAAGTAAACAAAACTATTATGTTAATTTACACAAATAACCATTGAATAGCAGAAGTCATTATCTAAGATAACTATTAAATCACTTACATTTAAGCCTAAAAACATTTTCTTCTTACTTTTAAACTAAGAGGAGATAAAGAAATTAGTTGGAAGCAAAATTTATCAACCAACTACTAAAGTAACATGTATGCAAACACCTTTTAGGCATGTTGAGCACCTCTGCACATTTATCCAAGAATAAAACAATTGAGCAATTCATAATGTGTCACAGTGTTGCATACCACTAAGGACATGGGTTTTATGCCCTACTTAACAACCACACACATGATAACATATAGTCCTAGTAGCAAATATCCTTATAAGACCTAGGCCTAATTGACAAACATGTACAGGGCCCATGGAATGAAATTTCTATATTTTCATTTTTCAATAATTTATAGTTTGCTTTGTTTTTTGTTATTTTTCAACAATTTTTATGATTTTTTACATTTTTTTGTAAATTTTTCATGTATTTCTATGTTTTTTGTAATTTATATTATTTTCTTCATTTTTTGTGTTTTTTATAATTATTTTGTAATTTTTATTTTTTTCTTTAATTTTATTTTCTACATTTTATATCTTTATTTATATATCATGTATTTTTTATAGTTATATTTTTCTAGAATTTATGTATTATGTGAGAAATTAATGGGTTGGGCTGAACCCAAAATGGGTCACTAACGGGTTGATGGGTTAGGTGGGTTGGGTTAAAGCTCAAACCAAACCAAAGTAACTCACCTACCCAATTTCTTTTTAGAAAAGGCAATGGTTTTTTTTTTTTTGTCAACAACTATAATGCACCCTCATATAGACTTGTGTCAGAATAACCAAAAAACTAAGGGGTAAAATTAGTATGAAAAATCAGGGTCTTTTGACCACACTAACTGAATCATTTTGTAATTTATGTTTTTTCTTCAATTTTTATGATTTTCTATATTTTTGTAAATTTTCTATCTATTTCTTTGTTTTTTGTAATTTATATTATTTTCTTCATTTTATGTGTTTTTTCATAATGATTTTGCAATGACATATATACAATGGGAAAAAATAGAAAGTTAAGGGTAAAGTTGGAAGGTAAAATCAGGGTGTTTTGACCAAACCAATTGCAACATTCTCATTTTTTAGTATGATATATAGAAATTTTTATGATTATCTATATTTTTGTATATTTCTTTGTTTTTTTTAATTTATATTGTTTTCTCTATTTTGAGGAAAAAAGGTGCATAGGATGAGAGAGATGCCATTTTTGCTTCCTCCTTCCTATTATAAAGTAGGGGTTTTAGAATTTATGTCTTCCTTCATGTGTGAATGATGACATTTGGCCTTTTGCCTCCTGTAGTTCTACTTATCAATGGTGGGGCCGTTATTTTCATATCTAATGGCTAGCATCAGGATATAGGTTGATCCTGATTCGTTTATATTCAAATTTGAATCAAACATTCATCTGATTTAGATAGAAGAGTCTGGACTTTCCTGCCAATAAAAATGCATTCCAAACCCCTACGGCCCTGCCAAGTACAACCCCTACGATGTTACGTTGGTAGGGTGTTAGATTATTGGATCGGCCCAATGATTGTCAAGAAAAAACACTCTAAAATGAATCAATATAATGAACCTAAGAGCATTTCCTGATCCAATACAACTTATTATGTTAACGGAGATAATTGAAAAAAAAAACAAGGAGAAAAAAAAAGCTTCATTTAATCATCTAATTGATTGTTCAATAATGAAAAGAAAGAGGTTGAAAAAATCCATTCCTCCCTTCAATTCAAATTCGTGGTTTGGGTAAACCATCCGATACTTGACACATGTTGTCCCTAATCAATGAAGAGGTTCGTCAAATAGGTGCTTTGGGAGAAGATCGGATAAGGTGGGGAGTAGGTTCCACAGTAGTATTATTTTATTTGTTTTATCCAATTACAAGTGTTAACTGTTAATTAAATAAAATTGAAAAAATAAAAAAAATAATAAAGGGTAAAAATGAAAAGTGAAAATCAAGTTTCAAAATAAAAAATATGATAAAGGGCAAAAATGAAAAATAAAAATTATATTTTTTGACAAAATATTGCCACCATCCTTGTTTATAAATGAGATACAAAGATTATCCAATTACAATTACAAGTGTTAACCGTTAATTAAATAAAATTAGAAAAATAAAATAGATAATAAAAAGTAAAAATGAAAAATAAAAATCAAGCTTTAAAATAAAAAACATGATAAAGGATAAAAATGAAAAGTGAATGACGAAACACTATCACTATGATATAGTATAGATAATAAAAATATAAAATCACCTACTCCTACTCCTAAGTCTTCTCTTCAGAGTCCAGACTCCAGTTACAGCTTAGCTTGCAGCTTGGTTTTGTGTTTAGACTGCTATATATATAGTACAGATAATAAAAATATAAAATCAAATAAAACTGACGAAGACCAAACCCTTTCCTACTCCTGCTCCTACTCCTAAGTCTTCTCTTCAGAGTCCCGACTCCAGTTACAGCTTACCTTGCAGCTTGGTTTTGTGTTTGCTATGTTTGGTTTAAAGGAAAAAGTAGAAAAAGGAAGGGAAATGTAAGAAAATCATTACAAATTTTGTATAAATTTTTCTATATTTTTTTTTCTTTTCCTACCTTTTCCTTTGTGTCCGGTTTGTAGTTGTTCAAACTTCAAACTTCAAAGGCTTCAACGCCCGGTTACCAAAACCGTCATCCGGTCCCACACCTACTAATATGCATCCTAATCAATTGCCCCACCTAGACTGGACCCACCTCAATTATCCTCAACTCAATCATCCACTACACAATTACCGGGTTCTACTATTTCAATTATTGTCCCACTAATTGACGGTCCAGATTTGTGCGAAACCCTAATAGCATACAACAGGTCGGGTTAGGTATGCGTTCGCTTAACTCCAAGTTACTGACCCGACTAAACGGAGAGAAATTATTGAACCTGACAGTCCTGACCTGACCTGGCCCGGCCCGTCCCATTCCATTACACACGGCGCAGAAGCGAGCAGCAGATCCAGGCTCAATGCCATCAGGGTTGTGGGGTTATGGGAATGGGATGGGCGTTTATCATGGTTTCCCTCAACACGAACCCTACTCAAATATTGATTAAGGGCCTAAGGCAGTCGGGTAAGTGCGGGTTGTCACTTAACCCGACCCACTGACATCCCTGTACAATTAAAAGAGTGGATTTTTATTTAACTGTAAAAACTAAAAACGACCATCTCTCTCTCTCTGATGAACTAGTCTCTACTACCCTTTAGAAGAAAAAAAAAACTCTTCTTTTCTTTACAGCCTTGAGCGCTTTTAGCGCTGTCCTCCAATTCAGAATATTCTGAAGCCAACTGTATTCTCTTGTTTTTACATAATTTTTCGTCGTTCCGAGAATCTCGGTTTCCTCTCTCTCTCTCTCTCTCTCTCTCTCTCCTGTAATCTTATATCTTAATACACTGATGAATCCTTGCCCATTATGACAATCGACATTCTCCATATTCTTATGGTTGCTGTTATTTATAATTTCACGGGCTTATCACCATTACTTTCTCTGCCTGTATATACAAGCAACACACAGGGAAAGAGACAGAGGCACAAGTAGGAAGATTGTCGTCGATCTGGCCATGGCCGGGGTAGACGTCCCTCGCTTCGGTCAGGCTCTACTCGACCTCGTTCAGGACATTGGAAGGATCGGTGCCTTTGGAGATGTTTACAAGAAAGAATGCTCGGATCTTTGCCGGAGAATTGCACTCCTCTCCTACTTGTTTGAGGAGATCAGGGACTTCAAGGGAATTCATGGCCATTTCTCGGCTTCCACATCCACCTCATCCTCCTCTTGCTTCAACGATCTGCTCGTGGCCCTCAAGGCGGCTAAACTGCTGCTTTCGATTGCTGCTAATTATGATTCCGGGACCTCTCATGTAAGTCTGTTTTACCGGTTGTTTCATCGGTTGAATTTCAGTAAATTTGTTCGGAACCGTTGTGTACTCTTATCCAATTTTAGATTGTCTGCCGTATTAGTCCATATTTGGTTGATATTAAAGCGATACCTCTTTATATCCCTCTTGTTGTGCATTGGTTTCGTGAAGTAACTTGAATAAGTATCTGCAGAACGTAAGCTTCCTGATTTTCCTGAAATATCTAATTTCATCGGTGAATTTGCAAACCTAACTTGTGTTACTTAGTGAAATTTTCAGATGTGCTGCCCTCTCCTTTCCAATTTCCTTTCAAAAGATGTCCTATCTCCTTGTGCAGGAGACCTGTTAGACATATTGTTGTGCAGAACTCATTGTGAAGGCGGGATCAATCCCAAGTCTCCATTACAACCAGCTAGAGACCTCCCCAACTGAGCCAGTTGGTACCTTCACAATGGTTCAACTAATTTGAATTTCTTAATTATATTCTTATCTTTGAATATGCTCTTGTTTGCGCTATTCTCATTGTCAGGATTGAATTGTGAGGTAATGGATAATAGAACTTTTGGATGAGAAAGAACTCATGGTTTTCTCCTTTAGGGTTGTTCTGATGAAAAATTATAAATTGCCTGAAGTTTTCTTTGTAATTGCTGTTATTAGCAATGACACATGTAAATTTGAGGTCAATCCTCCATAATCATCTGGCCCTGGTTCTGTTGCCAATGAATAGTTCATTTTTGACTGGTGGTTACATCTCAGCAACTGTCTTTGCTATCAATTATGAAACTTGGAAAGATAGTCATTATGATCTTACTGATTTTGTGCTTATAACCTCAAAATCTTTTTGGTTGTCGTCTAAACCTTGTTATTGCTTTATTTAGGACTTATGTGCCAAGGAAATCTCCCTTAGATTCCAATGTATAACGTGGCAGTTGGACAAAGCATTAGGGAACATACCATATGATCATTTCAACGTATCAGAGGAGGTTTGGGAACAGGTAGAAGTTGAGAAATATATGGTTTTCTTGAAGCTTGACTTCTCTTATCTCTCCCCTAACTTATTTTTTTCTTGTTAGGTTGAATTGGTAAGATCACAATTGAGAAGAGCAACAGAAAGAAATGGGTCTCCAGATTCAAGAACATTGTGCTCTGTCTTATCTGAGCCAGTTGATCAAGAACCTGATATACTAGAAACAGGTGAAGGGGCATTTGAAAACATAGCTAATGTTGATCATGAATGTCAAGAAATGGGGGATATTGTTACAAAAGGTAATGGTAAGATTGGGCATAACATTGAACAGATGATACATGAATGTGAAAGACCCAAGAGGTTCTTGACATCATCACAGGTGTGCAAATTAAACGAAGATGACAATAAAAAGCCAGACAACTTAGACAGCAGTAATTCAATGGAAACTAAGAAGACAGAACCTGTCACAATTCCTGATGATTTCCGTTGCCCTATATCACTTGAGCTGATGAGAGATCCTGTCATTGTGGCCACGGGACAGGTATCTTTTAGTGTTTCAGATGTTATTAGTGTTTGTCTTTGACTTTATTTCTCAGTAACCTTAGAAACTCGGTTGAATTTATCCTGCATTCTTTCTAATTTCAAACCCCTCTTGATGCTGCAGACTTATGAAAGGTCTTATATACAAAGATGGATAGACAGCGGCCATAAAACATGTCCTAAAACTCAGCAGAACCTCCAAAATTTGACATTGACTCCAAATTATGTTTTGAGAAGTCTAATTGCACAATGGTGTAAAAAGAACAATATTGAGCATCCAATGGGATCCAGAAGTGGGAGAATTAGAAAAAGTGATGGATCATTTCAAGATGTTAATGAGGAAAAAGAAGTCATTGACACTCTGGTCCATAAGCTCTCAAGCCGGTCTGTTGAGGATCAGAGAAGTGCTGCCACTGAAATCCGTTCCCTTTCAAAGAGAAGCACTAACAATAGGATACTGATAGCAGAAGCTGGTGCTATTCCTCTTCTGGTTAACCTGTTAACCACGGAAGATGTGAGGACACAAGAGAATGTTGTCACTTGCATTCTCAACCTTTCTATATATGAAAACAACAAGGAACTCATAATGCTTGCTGGGGCTGTTCCTTCAATTGTCCAAGTCCTCAGGATGGGAAGCATGGAAGCTAGGGAGAATGCAGCAGCAACACTTTTTAGCTTATCACTTGCAGATGAGAACAAGATAATTATTGGGGCATCTGGGGCAATACCAGCCTTGATAGAGTTGCTTTCAAATGGAAGCTTGAGAGGGAAGAAAGACGCTGCAACAGCATTATTCAACTTGTGCATTTATCAAGGGAACAGAGGTCGTGCAGTGAGGGCAGGGATTCTCATACCACTGATGAAGATGCTCACAAATTCTAGCAGTTGCGTGGTTGATGAAGTTCTGGCTATCCTATCAGTTCTTGCTAGTCATCAAGAAGGTAAGATTGCCATAGCAAAGGCCAGCACCATTCCTGTTTTGATAGACTTGATAAGAACAGGTATGCCACGCAACAAGGAGAATGCAGCAGCCATTTTGCTTTCCTTGTGCAAGAAAAATGATGAGAATCTTGCCTGTATAGGAAGGCTTGGTGCTGTCATACCACTTACTGAGCTAGCTAAGAGTGGCACAGAGAGGGCTAAGCGCAAGGCTGGTTCATTATTGGAGCTTCTTTGTAAGTTGAAGCGGCTTTGAGAGTGTAGTATTGCCTTAAAGGATTTCATTCTTTTCCTTTCTTCCCATCCTGACAATGAATAATAACATTCTATTCTTTTTCAAGTGTGAAAAATGAAGATAAAAACATGAGAGGTGAAACCTTTCTCATGGTTTTCTGTGTAATTTTTTTTTTTTTTGCTGTGCAAGCATAAAAGAAATTCATTTATGTTTGTAGTTGTCCATTCCAATATATAGGCACCCTTTCTTTTTTTTTCCCAATCAGATCCATTGTGGAAGAAATTTTGGTACATATTGATATTGTTGAATATTAAATTCTGACACAGAAAGAAAGCTTCCTTGTTGTTAATTATTAACCCATTTTTGTATCAAGTATTTCTATTTGTTTTGGATACAGTCCAACTCTCCATGTTAATTGACTTGCCTTGAATCATGTTGCCACTGTCTTCTGCCAGTAGTCAAGTCAAACATAGTAAGTTGTAGCTCATAAACCACACCTTGGACATACTAATTAAAATTATTGTCTAAAATTCATAACCTACATGTTGAATTTGAATGCAGTGGAAGTATGTTATTTTCCAAAGCAATGACAAATTTTACGCTTAGGTCCAGAAAATCTACTCCACCACAAAAGTGAAGGACATTTTTGACAACCTGTCCATGCAATAAAAAACATGTAACCCTAGTTCTGGAAATGTGTCAGAGTTCATAAGGGGACCTTCTGTAAAAAGAAGTCTGCCTGCAAAGTTTGTTCCCAAATTATTAATTTCATTGCCGGCATTGACCCTAAGAATGATGTGTTTCTAACCCCTCGCATCCTCAAATGACTGCTATAGTATATAAAGCTCTGAGCATATCCAAATCTAAAACAAGAGTCCTGAGTCTGTAGTCATGGGTATGAGTCCCATCATAGGTGATTAATTTTTTTATTCTGATATACTCGACGTTATTTAACAAAAATAGAAAATCTGTGATCAGATTATTGACACACTACTTCAATATTAGTTTATGTTTCCTAGGTAGAAATGTTTTTTTTTCATTCAACAGGTATTTTTGACATTCACGAGTTAGTATATATTTTATGCGAATTCTGTTGCCACCAAGGGAATTTTAGTAGCTTATTTATTTATTTTTATCTTGCTTTAAGTTTGTCAGTTTGAATCAATTGATAATGAGAACAATAAGTTTAAAAGAATGTTCTCAGCTTAAATCAATTGCATTGGCATTTGTAATATGCTATTTAAATAGAAAATTAATGGGAGAAGAAGTAGGTTCAATAGTCACGATGTAAAATAGACAACCTTATATAGATGTGAGAAAAGAGATAGCCAACCTTATATGGTATCTCAATGCTTCAAAAACTCAAAAACATAGAAAGTCAACCTTGGTATATGGAAGTCCACTACTTGATGTAGGACTGGAGAGGGTGTCCTATAAAATTAGCAATGGTGAAATGAGAGAGGACTAATTTCGGATCTATACGATTCAATAAGAGGAGAAATAATGGAAAAAAAATCTTATATCCTTGAGTAAAACTAGAAAGAAAGAGATAGAGCAGAAGAGCTGATACATTTAGAAGAAGGGAAAAAGAGAAGAGAAAAGATATGGCTCCCAGTAGGACAAATTAAAATTTATATTCCATATCCAAATTAACTTAAAACAAACTTACAAAATCATGTACTTGTGGACTCTGGGAAGAAAGATTTGCCAACCCATTTTCCTACTTCAAATAACTTTATCAATTCAAATCAAATTCAAAACATCTTGGTCTCATTAGTACACTTAAATCAAGAAAAAACAGACAAATTTTGACCTATGACAAGTAAGTTTGAAGATAAATGATTTGGTTTTAATTTTACGTCTAAGAAAAACCTTTTAAATCCTAAAAGGCAGCCACTAGACAGTTCCTCAATTTTCTAGGCACCATAAATATCAGCACCTAATAAAAATTGAAATTCAAAATCTTTTCAAATCTGAAAATTATGAAAATACTCTTCTAGAAGCAAGGGGGGGTTAGAAGCAATGGCTGGGATGCAGAAACCTCCATTCTGCTGCTGGTGAGGTTTGAAGGGGAATCTAAAAAATTTCACTCGTTTTTGTAAAGGTTTGGGTTACAAGTTGGGAGATGGAAGGAGGCTGCGTTTCTGGCTTGATCCTTGGTGTGGTGACAGAAGTCTAAAAGACCTGTTTCCAGCCCTTTTTAGTTTGGCAGAAAAATAAAGAGGCCACAGTAGCCGAGTCTTTTGTGGTATGGCAATAGATATTTCTGGTATCCTTCTTTTAGAAGGAATTTTAATGACTGGGAGCTAGGAATGATTTCAGATCTGTTGGCCTTGCTCCAGAATCATCATCAAAATCTGGAGTCCCAGGATTCAAGAGTTTGAAGCTGGAACCTTTCAGGTGTTTTCACTGTTAAATCCTTCTATCTGGGCCTAGTGGGTGAACCCGGGGAGTCTTTTCCTAGCCAAGCAATCTGGAGGTCTGCAGCTCCATCAAAAGTAAAGTTTTTTGCTTGGGTTACTTCTTTATAGAAGTCTCACTAAAGATATGCTGTGGAAGAATAGTTTCAACATTACAGACCTGCTGTGGTCCCTTTGCAACCAAGAGGTCGAGTCCTGAAATCATCTTTTCTTGCACCGTAAATTCAGTGGAATCATGTGGAACCATTTTCTCAAGGCAGTAGATCTGAAGTGGTGTTTCCTGAATTCAGTGAAGGCATTGTTAAATGGCAGGTTGTCGGTATGACTAAAGAAGGGAAAGTTTGTTGGTTAGCCATTTCCTTGGCAATTTTATAGGCAATCTGGTTTGAGAGAAACTGCAAAATTTTGAGCAAAAAATCTCTTCATAAGCAGAAGTGGTCAACAGGGCTGTTGGACACTTTGGATGTTTCTTTTTTGAGGGTGAATTTCTTTTGAGGTCCTTTTTTTAACTTATATTTGCACTTTGTACAGTGGACCTTAAAAAAAATTCTTCTAGATCCCAAAACTCTGTAACTAAATAACTTTATACTACATATGATATTTTCCCAAAAACATTTGTATTCTTCAGAGTCTGCTTTTTCTTTAACTAAATAACTTTGCCTATGTTGGTGAGGCACTTAGAAACCTCATATACCAACATGTGAAAAACCAATTTTTTCCCAAGAAAGATCTAAACTCTGTGTCAGTCTTTTTTCTTCTCTTCCTTTTCTTGGTCTGCATCTTTCTCCCCTAGTTGTGAAAAATTGAATGTTGAGTCTTATAGTGTCAGAGAAGAAGTTGATGCCTCTTCAAGACATAATCAGGAAATCATCAAAAGGAAAGAATTCTAGCTAATGATATTTTTATTTTTCATTGCCAAAATAAATAGGAACTGTCAATTGACCATAATAAAATATTGTCATTTTTGGCAACTTGCATGTCCATCTTGATGTAAGAAATTTTCTCTAATTATGCAACAAATTACTGACTGGGCCATGAGATTGGCTTTGGCTTTTCATTACATTCCATACCTACTTTTATTATTGGCTCATACCCTAAAGCTTTCCTGGCTTACTCATGCATGCCATGTTCAGGAATAGGAGGATTTTATGCTTGATGGTGAGCAACTGCTTCTTGGCACACTGCTGTTATTTTTAAAAGCATAGCTTAGATATCAAAATTTGTACCTTGAATCTTGTCTATGTAATGTATTGAAAAGGAATAGATCATTGCCCATGACAATTGGATACCTCCAGACTTTAATCCAAGATGGATTTTAGATCTAGAAAAATGGGAGAAAATGGACTAATTGCATATCTAAATTTTACTTTAAACCCCCAATAAAAGGTGTAAGACAGAGTGAAGGAAATAAGTTTTACAATAAACCAAATGTAAGATTTTATTCTGTATTCTGGTTTGCTCACTATCCAATTTAAAAAATTGCACATCTATAGGCTTCAGGTAAAAGGATTGGATAGTTCACTTCCCTACTTCAAATAAGACTCAAAAAGAAAGTGTGTACTCTAAACTCAATCTTGTCAGCCACTGATACCTTGTCAATAAAATAAGTGCAACTTTTCTGAGTCACTTCTGATTCAAAAGATCTCAATCTCGATTGAACATAAAGTAAAATAGACAAGTTTTGATGAATTAAAATATCCCTAAATAAAAGTAACATGATTCCAATCTGTGCTCCAAGGAGATTCCACAAGACAACCAATGTATACTTCCTAAAACTTTAGACACCCAAAAAGACATCTTTCAACTGATTGACAGACACTAAAAGTAATAAAATAAAAGATATCTCCGAGTTTGAACTTTTTTTTGAAAAAAAAATAAAAAATTATAGAAATGCTTTCCAGATCTGATAACTATTTAATGAAATAACTTTAAACTGCTGACCTTATTTTCACCCAAAGACCACTAATTTTCTTCTTTAAGATCCCTCTAGAGATGTCCTGGGTTGGTGGAGCTTGTTGGAGCCTTGCCAACCCGATGTGAAAAGGTCTAATTTGCCCCCAAAAGCTCTAAGGTTGTGTTTTGTACCGTTGCTGTTTCTACCTGAAATGTTTTGAGTCAATCAAAACAAATTGGCATAGAACTGTCATTTGAGGCTATTTATAATTGAAACAGCATACCTTAAAAGTGCATTGAAGGAGCACCAAGATGTTGGGTTTGATACTAGAGTAACTGAAAGTGAAGGGAAGTCTGCTATGGTGGCAAGTAGGGATGGAGTGATACAAGGGGATAAAACCAAAGGCAAAATTCCATTGAATCCAAAAAGTTTAAAGGGACCGAGTCAATTGGTTCATGTAATGGAGGTTTTCTCTCGGTTGAAAGAAGGTCTCTTTGGAGCAGATCCTTGCAACAAGAGTATGTATAAAAGGAAGAGGATGAAAGTCAAAACTAGAAATAATGAAGGGGAGGATGAAGGTTTAACATCTAAGCAGGATCAATCATCAAACACTTTTGGAGATGGGGGCTTCTCCTAATGAAATACTACCTAAGGAAACGGAGCTAGATCATAATAAGACTGGTTCAGATCAGGGGGAGGAATGTTTGGAGTTGCAAGAGAGTGATGGCGAACAGATTGTGGATCAAGTAAGAGCAGTCAAGAAGAAGATTAGGATGGAAGAAGTGGTTGATGCATAAGTTCGAGCAAGTAATTATTGGTCTTTTCTTCTTTGGTGGGGAAGAGTTTGCAAGGAAAATATTCATGGAATTGAAGAAGTGATGATAAGGCCAGTGAACATAGAGGTTGAAGAGAAGGGGAGGGGAAATAGGGCTGTTTTTTTGTTAAATGAGATGGGGATTGATGTTTGGATAAGGTTTCAAGGAATTGGCAGATTGGGTTGATATGGTATTTAAATTTATTCTGGGGTTCAATTAGTGGGCAACTTTAAGGATATGATGGAGGATCCTGAGTTGTATTTGTTTAGTTTCATCTTTCCTTTTTAGTTTTGGGTGATCTCTCATCACCTTCTGATGTAATGTCTGTGAGGCTGTTTGTAGACCTGTCAAATTGACGTTTCAGGCAGAAACTACAATGGCACTAATTATTCTACCTGAAATGACTCATATGTTATGTGATAATACATATCTTTTACCAATTTGTATTGATCAATCCAAAATGTTTCAGGCAAGGATCAAAATTTCGCAACGTATCAGCCGATACGTATCATATCAGCAGGGTACTGACACCTTGCTTTTAAGGTTTTTATTTAAAAAACCTATTTTAAATGTTAATAAACATCATTTCCAATAGAGGTATCAATTGGACGGGATTTGGTCCAACTCGATCCAGTCCAATGTGAACCCACTTACAAGTGGACTGGACCCAATCCAGTCCAAATCCAATACAAAACCAAATCCAATCCAATTCAATCCATTAAAATGTAAATGGACTGGATTGAATCCGATCCAAACCCAGTGAAATATCAAAAATTATATAAAAAAAGAAAACATATAAAAAATTACAAAAATATATTAAAATTAAGAAAATCTGAAAATTACAAAAATATACCCTTTTGGCATTGAAAAAGCACTTTTGTAAAAGTACTTTCATAAAAGTTCTTTTGTAAAAGTGCTTTCATAAAAGTGATTTCATGTAAAAATACTTTTATAAAAATGCTTTTTGTAAAATACTTTTGTAAAAGTGATTTCGTAAAATTACTTTTGTAAAAGTGATTTCGTAAGAGCACTTTCATAAAGTGATTTTATGCTAGCTTCAGTTTTGATTGCTTTCAAATTGGGCAAGGGTTTGGCATCATGATTGGATTATTGGAAAGTTGGTTTAGATCCAATTCAGACCAATAAGAATATTGACCAATTTATTTTGGATTGGACCAATCCAATAATTGATAAGGTTTGGATCGGATTGGATCATCGATTGACACCCCTACAACCCCCCCCCCCCCCCCCCCCTCAATTTTGAAAAACAAAAAAGTAACAACAATGATACCAAACAAAACCTAAATATAAATATAAACAGTTTCCCTTTTTATTCATTTTCGTTCTCTGCATCATTACTGTTCCCATGAGCAAAGATAAAAACTCAGCCAATTGACCTTTCCAATATGAGTTCTCTTGCATCAACTCTAGATACCCTCTATAGGATGTCCATGGTATCAAGGCAGAGTACATCCCTTTACTTAAATACTGGTAAACCATTTGCTTTGTCCTGCTTCATGTGTGAGAAAAATAACTTCTTTTGTTGAAAAATAAGATTAAAGCTATTAAAAAGTTATAGATCTTCTCTGGATTGTTTTTGTGTAGACTAAAGAGAGATGGTGGTCAAGATTCATGTTGTTGATCCCAAATGGTTATTATAAAGCTTAGTTGAGTTCAGTAGTGTACATATACGGATATACCAGGAATACTGGTAAACATGAAAACAAGAGCCTTTTAGTTTTTCTATATTGTTAGTTAAATCCCTGGACTGCAAATGGCATGAAAAATGAGGATGGCAGAAAGGTGATCGTCTGATGTGTTTAAAAAGATTCCAGAACCTAATATTCCGAAAATGCACCTTCCTATACAAAAGAGGAGTAAAAATATAGTAGGTTTGATCAAAGTTGATTCAACCTTTCTTCCTTGGCTAATTTGGAGGTTGGAGTGGGGAGGGTGAAGACAGGAGATCCCAGGTTAGTAGGCTTATGTCCACCTACTTTACCACCTAAGCCCCAGGTACCTTCTAGTTTATTGCACTCCGATTCTCTATAGTCAAGGCTGTGGTTATTAAAACTTGGTGGCTTTTCTCTACTCATTGTGATTATGCCAATCCATGGTTGACTTACAAAAGATGCACGTCCTACCAACTATATGAAATTATTAGAATATATATATACAATAGGCATCAAAACTTCAGTTTGTGTGTGGAGAGAGAGAGAGATGGTCCACTATTGTCCACTGTGAGACTTCTATGCATTGGGAAACATCACCTTGAGTGCCCATGCAACTGACAAAACCTACTCGCGTGACCTTTGACTCCCTCCACAAATAGTGCTTGCCGATATGAGCTACCATATCTTCACTTAAATATGAATCCATTGATTTTCTATAGATAGCATCTTTACATTTATTAAGACAATTTGGTCAACCATGATCATGAAAATGACTTGTATTGGATGTTGGCTAAACCCATGAAGCACAATGATCCATCCTTCTTAGATGGATGATGTAGACATGATGCACTTTACAAGGTGTCTGAGCGCATTTATAGATCTATAATTAGATTTGGGTTTCATTTGAAAGTTGGTTGAATCTGATCTTTCTAGTATCATCATGGAATTCTGCACTTTGATTTCTCTTTCTACTGTTGGGAAAGTACTGGATTTTTACTGAAACAGAGCGCACTAAACATTGCTTGGAGGGCTGTACACACTTTTTCAGGGAAAAATGATTTTTCTTCGACAAAAGGTAAGGTAAAATTTTATTAAATAGGAATAATGATACAATTTACGTTGTCGTCAAAAAGACAGCATATTCATTTCAAACCTTAAGATCATGTTTTCAACTCTTTGCATGGCTTCTCATTGTATTAAACAACTTTTGAAACCTTTTTAGCTTCTCTCCGATTATGTTTTATCCTCTCATGCATCGACATTGGTATTTTAAGGGCAATTTTTTGTCCCTGATATCAATAAAAATAATGGCTTTTTTGAAAAAATATTAATTAAGGGTATTGGGTATTGTTGCTTGTCTTCCTCTTCCTCGGTATTCATGCGAACTGAACTTTCACCAGAAACCCAAAGAGTTTTAGCAAATGAACTCATGATCAAACTTTAAAAAGAATGAGAGGAGAGCCCCTTTGTCTGCCTTACTACTCACTTAACGCAAAGTTTGTATTGCAATAAGCTGCAAGTCATTCTACAATCCAACGAGCTGTCGGAAATACGATGCAGGAAAAAAGATTAGTTTCTGCAGCTCGATGCCGTTTGTATTACAAAGATTGTTGGAATCTTGCTATAGGTTATAGTGGTTTCGACTGGGTTTATGCTGAAATCTCTTTAAGTATTGCGATTAAATCCCTTTCTAAGTTTATTTTTTAAACAACCCTTATGGTTTAGTTAATTGACTAAGTGTACTCTTACTATTTGAAAATTAATTAACACTCCCCTACTGTTTTTTACAATTAACTAATACCCTTTTTGGTTTGGGAGAGACGATTCTGGTATCAGCTTGAGAGGGAGAGAAAGAGGGCTCGAAGTTGGTTATCTCTAGCACCGACACCTACATCTACATCAATGTATTGGCACGAGAAGGAACGAAATGAAAGAACATTTCTCTCTCTCTCTATCTTTGTATGTGTGTGTGTCTGTGCCTGTAAGTTGCCTTCCGTTCGTTCTCTTCTCTTGCAAAACCCAAATGATCGATTTATACAAAACCCAAAAATTTAAAGGGGAATGAAACAAAATCCAGGTCGTGAATGGTGAATTAAGGTCTGAAATTGACAAGAGTGGGGTGACTAGACTTACAAGGCTGGCAATAGCTTCACAATGCTGAGGTAGCATTGGCACTATTATAAGAATGGGCTCACCGATAATCAAGAGGTCCCAGAGCACCCAAAGCTGCAAAAGAATCCCCCTGAATATACCAAAAAGATCAGCATCATGGAAGAGACCCTGTGGGACTGACTGGTTTGTAGGAAGAGGAGCTATAGAGGAGAAAAACTCATCCGACACGACCCCCCACTCCAATGGCAAGCTAGGAGCAGGCGGTAGGTTTACTTTTAAGTGTAGCGTTCCCTTAGGGAAGTTCCATTAGTTTACCTGGTACAGGAGAAGGCCATGCTGAGACGCAAGAAGCAATCTGCTCGAGAGCTCTCTTACCAATGTCAAAAAATAGAGGACCCAATATTTGTAACAAAGGCCTGAACACACTCGAGAACGGAAAGTAAGACAATATGACCACAGACTTTTGCTTTCCTCCTCGCTTTAGCCTCTCATCCTGCCTTTGCCTATTCAATACATAACCATACATGTACCTTGGGCTATTAGCATTATTGCTACTGCTCGACCTTCTGAGTGCCCTATTATCTACAGACTTTGGAGATACCACTTTCTCTTCTACTTCAACTCTCTCCGAAGAAGATACATTTCCCAATTGAGTAGTCTCCTGCCTTTGGAACAGAAAAAAGAAGATACAGTCGTGGATGCTCGAGCGGTTTTTGGTGTTGGGACACAAAATCAGGAAAGGAACTGAAAGCAATTTCGAGCTCTCCATCTTGCATGAGAAAGTGGAGGAGAAGGCAGGTGGCAGTTTCTTCAACCGCCGCTGCAAGCTCTCTCTTCTCCCCGTTCTTCCCCTCCGTTCACCAACAGCTGCGGTTTCGGCAATGTACCCAAACTGGCGGTTTCGGCAACATGCTAAATAGAAACATCGGCAACAGCGGCAACCACCGGCGGATCTCCCCTTTTCCTTTTCTTTTTTTGCCTGTGTGTTTTCGCCGGACCAAGCGGCAAATCGAGCGGTGGCGGATCTCCCCTTCTCATTTTTATTACCTGCGTGTTTTCGCTGGACCAAGTGACGGAGAGCAACGGCGGATCTCCCCTGTTCGCCTTGCTGAATCTCTCCAAAAGCCGGCCGACCCGCAGCTACTCTCTGTTGCTTGGTCCAGCCAACAAAGTAGCGGCGGGTTTCCTATGTATTCTATTAATTACTCTATCCGTGAACCCAACAACGATGGGAAAAAGGAGAGAGAAAGAGGGAGAGGCTGGTGGGGAAAAGGAGAGAGAGAAACAGATGTAAAGGGTAAAATGGTTCTTTTATCATTCTGTTAATGGGAAATTAAGGGGTCTTAATAGTAAGGGTATACTTAGTTAATTCGCTAAATCATAAGGGTAGTTTAAAAAATTTACCCTTTAATCAACACATTTCAATATCAAATAATATATAATTTTTCAAAATAGGTAATTTCAAGCCAAAATTGGTAAATAGATTGAAAAATTTGAAGACTTAAAGATAGAAAAATACTATGTTGCGAGACGATGACATTGTTGGATGTTGGTAGAAAACTTAACTCTGCAGTTAATTTCACCGAGAAGAAACTTGTTTGATATTTTTTACAAAAAAGCTATCCCGACTTGATTATTATATGAAAACATTATTTTTTTATTGATATTAAAGACAAAAAATTGGACTTATCTGATAAAAACCCTATTTAAAGAATACCCATTACCTACCAAGCATAAAAGAAGATTGAATTATGAACACATATTTAAATGCAAGAGTTCGAGAGAGAGAGAATCACATCAATCCCATTGATTTGAGAAACCACGGGCATTTCCAGGCTCCGGCTAGTAATATCTGTACGTATAGTTAAGCTGGGATCGGGCCTAACCTCAGTTTTTTTGAACTACCTAAGCTTTACTTGAAATTGGGTTCCGAAAAGTGATTATGGATTGAAAAGGGTGGACAGAGACGAAAGGAAAAAAAAAAAAAAAGTAAAGCTACCTTTTCAAGTTGGACCCGTTCTTCTCTGATGTTGTTTTTGGTGTGGTAACAAGCCACTACATACATGCAAAGTGAGCGCCACCCAAATTTGAGTCAGGAATAAAAAGAAAGCAAGCGCCAATTAAGTTAGGTTGAGTTAATCCAAATGGCCTACATGCTTCGTCTACCCAGTTGAAAAAGAAGCGCTTTAACAGGTTAAATCAATCGTCTCCTACAATTTACAAGATCATGACTCTTTAAGTCAAGTTGATTTAGTATCCATTTGGGTAGTGATGAAGTCATTAAGACCTCTTCCCTCATAGATCATCATTTTACTGGTCAATAATTACGAGGTTGAACAGAGGATTATATTAGAGGTTCTGCGATCTCCCAGTCAAGGGGGTTATGGTCTCTTGCTCCCTTGGTTTTATTGATAAATGATGTGTTAATCAGCGCAGTTCCTACTTGATGTGGGGGATATCAAAGTAGACCCAGTCTTTCATTTAAAAAACCAAAAATCATTCACACACAAGCACAAGCTGAGGCCCACCCCCGTCAGGCTTTGTTTCCAGTCAAATAAGAAAAACCTATTTCCTCTAAAAAACAACTCCTTGATAAAATTTGAATACCCATCTCAGTCCACGACTAGCACCTAGCATGATAGATGGAATCTCTGAAAAATTTCTTGATTCCACACCTTCAATTACGGCTGAGCAATTCCGTAAATTAAGAAGAAATCGTATATCATTCTCTAATCATCTACTTCTAACCCCTTAATAGTTAGCCCACATCGCAGGACCGAAACAAAGAAAGAGAAGAGGGTTGTTAGAACGGAGATGTTTAATTAAACCGGCCAGTCTTAGATTGAAGAGGTTAAAGAGACCAACATGGTCAGTTATAGCTGGAAAGGAGGCTTCACGTGCTTTTCCTTTTGTCAAATTTATTCATCGAGATTCAAATTTTTGCCTTTTTTTTTATTGTATTTTTCCTCGAGACCCTTTTAAGGCAACACATCAACCAACCCAACTCTCGTATTTATCCTCTATATATACACACCAGCCCAACGTCTCAAGAGAAGAGCAGCTAGAGCCTATAGATAGACCCAAGGTAGAGTATCAACCAGAAATAGCTGATTAATTAGCGCTCGTACGTTTATCAATCAAAACAACAAGCTGAAATTGAATTGAGACAACTGCAACCAAATGGGTAACAGTTTTGTTGGAGGAAGAAAGACAGCCAAGGTGATGAAGGTAGATGGCGAAACATTCAAGTTGAAGACTCCGGTGCGAGTCGGGCAGGTAGTTAAGGACTACCCGGGTTTCGTTTTAATGGAGTCTGAGGCAGTTAAACATTTTGGCGTCAGGGCCAAGCCATTAGAACCGCAAATGGAGCTGAAGCCCAAGAAGCTCTATTTCTTAATAGAACTGCCAAAGCTTCCCGACCAAAAGTTGCCGAGGAGGGTGCGCTCCGGCATACAGATGAGCGCAAAGGACAGGCTGGAGAGTCTAATGTTGGCTCGAAGGTCTGTGTCGGACCTTTCCATCCTGAAGTCGTCTAGCGCCGTCTACGACGAACCCGGGCTCGAATCGACGGCCGGGGCCGTGCGGATAAAGCTGAGGCTACCCAAGTCACAGGTGGCCAAGTTGGTTCAAGACAGCAACGATGTTAGCGATGCAGCAGCAAAGATCATGGATCTCTGTATATCGAAGAACAACGGCAACGCCGATGGGTTTGGACCAAACAGCAATGAGGTTTCGTTGTTGAACCAAGAAACACATTGGAAGCCTGGTCTCGGTAGCATCACCGAGACTTGCAAGCCGCGTGTGGTACGTATCTTGATCTTACCACACTGAGTCACTGACCGAGTTTCCATGACTTGGTCTCAGTTGGTGAAATTTTTCTTGATATGTTTGCTTTCTTTTTTTTTTTTTTTATTAGATTTAGATGGAATGGGTGTGAACGGTGAACTGCCGCGACGTTTGAACGGAAAGTGAGAATTTTTCCTAGCAAAAAAGAAAGATAAGAATTATTAAAGTATTAAACAACAAAGTTGGTGGATGATTAGTCTGTTTTTTTTTTTTAATGGCGTTTACTCATTTTCCCAACTAAAGTAATAGAGGAACCAGATTGACGTTTTCATGGTCTATATTCTTAATTTTCTGAAGTTTTTCAGTGGCATTGTGCTTACGCAGGGGTGGGCTTAATATTCCAACTATTTGGTTGTGGTTTCCTGGTTGGTTAGCTTCTAAAAACCTGTTCTGTTGAATTATTTTCCATTTCTAATCGTCTTTAATTTTTTGGTGGAGGAATCTGAAATCTGGGCTGGGTCTCTGTGGGTTGTCGGGTACTAGTACCACATAGGACAGTCATCGTCCTTAATTGGCAGTTGGGCTTCACAATGTGGACCCAACACGCAGATGGCCGGGAGTGGAACCCCAAAAGTCCACCAACCTGGCTAGATAAAGCTATATAACCAATAGAGCAGAGAGCTTGAACTCATATCCTTAGCCCAAAGAGTGATGAAAACCCTAATTCATTGTCCATTGGCTGAAACTGAAAGAGAGAAGAAAAGGAATTAAGGGTTACAATTTTCTTCAATTTTGAAGTCAAAATAACTGATAGATCATGCTAGATAGATTTTCAGGAGGTCAATCAATGAGAGTGTCTGCCATGCCATGAAATCATCCTTCTTTTTCCCTTCATGTTGAAGTGACCTCCATCCATATATATATATATATATATATAAAATAGAATTGCAGTTAATCAAACTTATTGTTAAACTGTCAATAAGTTCATCATCAACTCGGATGAGATTGAGATGAATTTGAGTCAGCAGCAGGCAGACATGGCCATTTCTACACGAACCACATACATGATGGATGACATGTGGCATACATGGCAATAGGTCGTTAGTGACGTCAATCCAACGCAGGTAGGTAGATCACCTGCATAGTACATATAAAGCTAAATTGGAAAGTCAAATTCCTGAATGCTCGATCACAGCACCTACTACTACTTTTGTTTTCTGACTTTGGATTACTTACAAGTTACCATGCATGTGATGTGATGTGCCTTAGCCTTCTAACAAGTATAAACTGCATGTGGAATAATGATTCAACACATACATAGTCGTGGTGCACTCAAATTTATCGATCGATTTTGAGTTATTTTTGACTTTTCAGTTCCAGGCTTCCACCCCAACCATGTGAAAGTTTTAATTAGCAATTGTCAATTTGTCATTCCAATCTACTCGGGCCGGGCCCTCTGCTGCATGTGACCATGTCTGTGGAATCACGAATTCAAATTACTTTGCCTTATTTTGTCAACCTTTTTGACATGACTGACTGGAAATATGGAGAAGATGAGAAGGGAAGGCGCTAATTATTCTAGATCCGACCCCAAACCTTGTGACTTTTGGGGGGTTATGGAATAGATGCTTCTTCTATATATGGTCAATATCTAGTACGGGTTTGGGTTTTTGACCCGACCATTTATAAGATAATTAACCCATAAAAAGATATTCAAACTGTAGTCTCACTTTTTGTGGTATGATAATTATTTGATGCGTTTCTTAATGTGTGTTTTTTTTTTTTAATTTTCTTGTAATATTTCCACTTTTTTTATGGATATCTCTCCTAATTCTCTTGTTTGGAATGATTTAACTGCAGAAACGAGTGGGTTTCCGACCAATTATAGAAGGAGAGTATATTTAGCTTGGAAACTTTGAAGAACAATACTAATGAACCTGCAATTGCAATCTTCTCTCTCTCTCTCTGCCTCTGTAGCGGTTTATGTGTAAAGTTGACTGTAAAAGCGTGAAGAGCTTTTGGTTTCTTTTGCAAGAAAGCTCAAAGAATTGAAGAGTAGAATCTCAAATCTTATATTTGAAATTTATTAAATGTTTCCATGGATACAGAAAGGAAATGCTTCAAGGACTTCGAGTTCAAAACCACAAAAAAAAAAAAAAAGTCTCGTGTTTTCCATGATCGAAGTCAAAATTCCCCCAGTTCACGGAAATATGAGTAATAAACAAAATTCTCAGAAATTCAATGTCACTGAATAAATAGTAAGGCAACTTCCCTTAAGAAAGGAAAATAAATAATTTAATGAGATCAACATGTCTGAAAAAAAAAAAAAAAAAAAAACAATGTTAGCAAATTCTTTGGGCATACATCAAACAAATGAACCGGAAATCTTGCATTTAAATAATCATTCTGGAAATTTAAATCAAGCAAGCAAGCAAAACAAAGCACAAGATCATCTACAAATATATTCATGTTTCATTGGCTTACAAAAAAAAAACGATTACCTTAATATGTTTTAATGTCAATTTATGTTTAATATATCAAATATGTGCATATATAATCACAAATGCATAAGTTTAATATATTTTGTTTTATTAAAAAGAAAACAATTCCGACTTTTTGCCACTATATTTTTAAAAAACAAGTATTATTAACGAATCCTCATCATTTTTTTTTTTGTATGTACAGTTTTTATTAATTTCAAAATATGCACAAGGTAATTTGGAGTTCATCTAAAAAAATATATTAAAGGTGAGTATGATACGAGTTGCTTGGAAGCGCTACAAAGAATGAGAATGAGTTCATTTTAGCATTTCTTGGACTTTGAGGCCATGTGTCCAATTATCTATTTAATACATAAAATGGACGATTCTGATGGGGAATCTTTACGAAAAATGAAATGAGTTAATTTAGTGCTTCAAGAAACGAAGTCAATTCCATTTTTCAATTAACATATGGACGAGGGATATGTTTTAATTGACAACAAAATGATCTCAAATCCATTTTTCAATCGCATTGTTATAAAAAGCGCTTTTGTGATGCAAAGCACACTCCGTAAAAAGCAAAATCTATTTTACAAGCATTTTTCTTGGCCAAACCACTTTTGCTACCACTGTCATGATACCATGCTAAAACAATTAAATCAAAGTCTTTGATGTAATGGTATGGACGCCCCACCTTGACTTAGATGAATGATGTCTTGGTGGAACCACATTAATCCATCTAAAGCCATGATTCTTGGTCTAGCAAAAGTGAGAGCATATATTTTGCTCATTCCTTTGGTATTTTTATTTTCTTTTCCCAACAATTCTTCAAATTTTCAAATTCTCCTGGGCTACTGAATTAGATCAATTTAATAGAACAAAAACTTTTGAAGAGAATTAATTGCAAACCCCCGAGGGACAATCCCTCAATTAATCCTTGTTTTGGTTCGCAATTGGAATCGGAATCAGAAAGGAAATCCCCCTAGGTCTAGGGGTGTCAACGGTTTGAGTTTGCCTCAACCCTAACCTGACCCTACAATGTTTCAACCCGAACCTGACCCAACCCTATAGGGTCTAACTTGATACCGACCTGATCTGACCCGTAGCATTTCAATTGTATTTTTTAACACGTTAAAGATCTAAAATCTATTAAAAAAAAATCAAAATCAACATGTAAATAAATCTTAAACTTTAAAGCTATAGGGTTAGAAGTCAAAAAGCTATAAGAATATTTTGTATATATACATGGTATCATGACCCAATAGGGCGTGTTAGCCAAAACCCGAACCCCACTTAGGTTGAATAATCAAAACCCTAATCCGACCCTAAAGCCAAATATATTAATCCTAACCCAACCCTATAGGGTCAGGTCAAGCAAGGTTTACCATTTAACCCGACCCATTGGCATCCCTCATCCGATCAACATAATCCTAAATTTTGAGGTAAGATGTCAACATTCATGAATGCCCATTATTTTTTGACTTGTAGAGTTGTTGGCGAGAATATATTCCTATCTATATCTAAACTACCATTAAAAATATGAATTAGCTATCAAGGTTTTGGACTTCTTCTTGACAGAATTTGCCCATATTTTTTCAGTTTTCTCCATTTCTAGAGGTGATGAATTCCTCATTTTGGATCTCATTTTGAGTATGATCCATTATTGATAGATAGAAGTCAACACTGAATGCATGAAAGTAAAGATGTGGAGAAAATTTAAGCTCATAAGCGTTGCATATATTCCACGATAAATCCATAGAGGTGTAAAGTGGGTTTTGCTGGGTTGGCATGGCACGGGGCCGCCTACGGGTCGTGTCGTGCTGGCTCATGGGCCGTTATGGGCCGTGTTGTCCTCTCCATTGAAAATTTTGGGAGTCGGCCAGGCACAACCCACGACCTAAGCCCGTATGGGCCCGTGCCATGTTTTGTTGTGCTGCATTCTGGCCTGGCCCGTGGGCCGAGCCTTGGGATAGGTTGGACCGTGCATCAGGTCAAAGCTATTTATTTAAAAAAAAATTGACAAAAAACTTAAAATTTTAATTCTATATGGATTTTGTGTATACAATTGCTTATATATATAATAATTAAATAAATTAGTATAATAAAATTAAAAAATATATTTATTTTATTAATATATTATATGCTATATATTATTATATAATTATAATTTATATAAAGTTATATAAATATATATTAAATATATAATGCTGGCTTGTGGACCTAAAACCCCAGGCCCAGCACAGCCTGTATGATCGTGCTGAGCTTGGCATGGCCCGCAGACTGTCATGCCGGGCCAGTCCAAGTTTGTACTAGGTCGCAGACAGTACGACCTGATTTACACCTCTATAATCCATATAAATGACAAAAACAATAAAAGACCATAAAAAAAGCTTTTATAGCAAATTTATGGTAACACCTAAAATGGAAATAGTATAAATCTCTTACCCTTAGCAGAAAGTTCTACACAAGTTATTCAACCACACTGATCATACAAGATTAATTAAAGCTTAATTAGAAGCTTAAATTTTTTATCAAAAAAACCACAAAATGAAACCTCCAATCGCCCATACAAAGAAACTTGAGTTCTTTGGATAAAGCAAAGTTCTTTCACAAAAAACGCCTTCAAGTGAATTAATAATTAAAGAATCAAACTACAAAGAATTAACGAAAAAAAAAAGCAAAATGGAATCAATCTGTAGATGTATGGCATCTCTCACAATCAGATGGGCTCATACATTCTCTTTTGTTTTGGCCATGCATATGACATATGCATATGCAAGGATTCAAATGGTTCTTCCATAGCCTTGCATCTCTAAGGTTTCAAACTGTATGATTTTATTTTTTCAAACCAAAAACATCTAAAACTACCTCGAGGACATAATGAGTCATAATTCTTGCTTTCTTTGACTGCTAAATTATGGATAAAATACTACCTCCCTCCAGGAAAAAATTGGACACCAAAAAAGAATCATAAAGAGGTAATTGGTAAATACACACACCACTCTTTTGAAAATTGAAACACTATGTATGCAAGGTAATAGATGATATGAAAAAGCTAAAACTAATAGCAGGTTTTTTTTTTTTTTTTTTCTAAGGCAAAAGTATAATTAACTTCATGTGAGCCTTGCATTAAAAGCCAAGGTGTGAGCTAAAGCATTACTACCTCTACTTATGAATCGAAACTTTACAATATCAAAGAAATGTTCGCGTTAATTTGATCTATCTATGAGTAATCCTTGCTGGAGTCATTAAGCTTATTTATAAGCTCTTTGGCATTAGAACAAACTGATATTTGCTTAAACTGTAGATTGCTGGCTTGTTGCAGTCCTCAAATTACAGCTTGAACTTCTGCATCATAACTGTTTATTGCTTTAATTCGATAGCCTCCTGAAGCATTATAAACATTTGTTGAAGCATGCGGGAGAACATACACAATTCCGGCTGTACCTGTGTTAGGTTATATGACCCATCTGTAAATAAATAAAAGTAAGCATTTTTGCTTTTACGAGGAAGATTAGATGTTGTTGATGGACCATTGAGATGCAAAGTGTTCTTCTCATAAGCTCCCATAACCCTCTTGATTTGGTTGGCTGGTACTAGAGACAAAAAAAGATATCCCTAAATCATAAGACAAATGATTTTTTTTTTTTTTTGAAGGGGGGGTGTGTATGTCTGATACAGCTTTAGCTCCCAAAAGAGTGGAGTACTGCGTACATTAGGCTTAGCAGGGTTAACTGGACTGGACCGGATGGTTGGACCAAAAAACCTGGGAACCAGTCAGATAATTGGTTCCGTTTCACCCTAAAATTACTTTTTGGCCAAAAACTGTTGATTATAACAGTTTTTGACTGTCAGAATGGAACATTTGTTCAAACCAAACAGTTGAACCATTTACCCGGGAACTGATCCCTAGAATAGTTCCATCTCCAGTCCAATTTTAAAAACCTTGCCTAATGCCTCCCTAAACAGAGTGACCAACTGAGGTATTAAGTCATTTGGAGCTCAAGTATTGAAACTTGAAAGGAGTATTACCGATAAATTGGCAAGAATAACCATTGTGGCCTCAAAACAAAAGCACAGAAACAAAATAAATGTCGTCTAATAGACCATTAAAAGCCTAGGAGCATTGGTGGGGATGTCTCAACTATTTGGTCTCAGGGAAGGAAGATCTTTGCCTTGGTAGAAACTGTTTCAAATCCAGCAATCTTGTCCACCACCTTGTCAAAGTTGTGTTAACGCTACATTGTCACTTTGCCAGTTTTGAATTTGCAATCTGGTATCAGAATAATGGGTCGTTCTAGGGCACAGGGTATAGGGATCCACCCAATGAAACCGGCCGGATCGATGGGCTGGTCCGGCTGGAGACAAAAAACATAAACAGCGAGCTGAGCAACCTCTGATGAGTGAATCGTACACATGGGAATCGTATCTGATTATCGGTTCTGATTATATGATTTTGTCCCAATTAATAATTAGGGGTGATCATGATCCAGACTGGCCCCGGATTAGGTTGGGCCTGATTCCGGGCTTATAACTTTTATGTATAAAATGTCAAATATAAATATAATATTTCATATTATATGTCTATAAAACATGTTTTATACTGGTTCTTACTGTTTTCAAATCGATTATATAATTAATAATATATAAAGGTCTCTTGGTTTTCATGTGATTTTTGTTGTATTTATGTTTAAAGGGATAAATTTCATAAACAGTATACAAAATAATTAGTTTTGGTTAAAACTTAAAAGCATTTATTTTTTCATTATATAAACAGTTCACTATTTTATATGAGGTTATATTATCAAAAAGTAAGGTTTTAAGTTGTTTTTAGCGTAGGTAATTATAGATGTTAAAAGTATAATTAATCAGGTCTAATTGGGCGAGACTCACTTATCCCGATTAATAATTGGTTCTAGTCCTGGATTTATCTTATCAAACGGATTAATAATCAATTCGGGTGATTATTCCCGAATCAGACTCGGTCCATAACGACAGCTCTAATATATCTGGATTCAAGGGTGATGTTCAGAAGAACTTGGATCAAAATAGCAGTGGAAAACGTTTTTCATGTTTCGGCCCACTTATTCCCAAGTGTAACCCTTGAAGATAAACAAGCATTTGACTGCTAATTCTGTCTCAACTAAAGAAATTGAATTGGCCATAGGGAAATCATGCATGTTGATTTCTAATGAAAATAAAAGAAAAAAAAAAAAAAGAAATTGAATTGGCCTAAGTAATGAGTCTTCAACTACGTACTATTTTCTCTATATATACAAGAAATTGCATGCATGTACTGGTTTTTTTTGTGCCTACTTCTAAATCTTGAACCTCTTTTTATTTGGGTAAAGAAATGTAGAACCCTTAATTTGGAGTACTACTACTCGTCTCTGTGGAAGGAATTGAAAATTCCACTGTTTTCAAATCCAGACAGGATCGGAAAAATCGGGAATCGGACATTTGATTGGTTCTATTTTTCTTTAAAATCGTTTTTTCCTCTAAAATTGTTGATTTTGGTCAACAAACCGTTGAACCGATTGGGTAATAATTCGAACGGTTTTGACCATTTTTCAATTTTTTAATTTTTTTAATTTTTTCATCAGAACGGAACGACCATTCAGATTAAACGATCGGACGTTCGAACCTATAACCGGACCCTGATCGATTCGATCACCGATTCGTTTTTAAAAACCATGAAAAACTCGCTAAGAGCTGTGGAAATTAAACTATTATGTAATGGAGGTCCTATCATCACCTACCTGTAATATGTAATGGATAATAGATAAATTCATCTTCTCGTGGTTTTCCTGTATTGATATTGCTGAAAAAGCACCGGCTGGTAGGTGTTTGATGTGGATACGACCAGGACCAGATATTGACGCAAGAGGAGGAGTCCTGTGGTGACTAAAAAACGCAAGTATATGAAGTACTAGATGCAAGTCATGGTCTATTACTGAACGCCTGAACGGGACGCTTTGTTTCTGGATCATCAACTGCCACCTATTTTTGTGGTTCTGATTCAGAACATATGTTTAGAGGTTTTTATAAAATGATATAATGGGCGGGCGCAAAAGAAAATTATTGGGAGAAGTTAGGTAATAATCTGTCATATATCTTTTGTTTCATAATTGGATTATGTATATGTATATATAGAACAGACTTTGTGCCAAATCCTTCCAATGATGGAACTTTGAAACAATGTTGGAACTTGGAAGATCAGTCGTGTTCGTGGAGTGGATAGCATCAATGGTCGAGCAGAGAGACCTTGGGAATGCAGCAATCCACGTGGAAACTGGAGAGGCTACACATGGACATGGCTGTCCATTCAGAAAAAGGCAACTGGCTGGCTGACCTGCACATGACGGAATGCGTTAAATTACAAAAATACCTTTATAAACTTTTTCTATTTTTTTTTTCTTTTTTTGCCATTTTCTCTTAAAACCTATTGTTTTTCCTTTCTTCTCTTCTTTTCCCCTCCTTCACTGTCCTCTCACATTCTCTCTCTCTCCCACCACCATGGATTTCACTTCTTGAGAATGTTCTCCAGCAGCAGCAAGGCAAAGATCCTCTACCTTAGCCCAGAAGCTCTTCGCGAAATGCTTTCATATTGTCTTTAGATTTCTAGAAATTGACTTCCTCATAGAGAGAGAAACTTTGAAATAGTTTCATTACTTTATGGTTATGATTATGAGGTTTGCTAATTCTCTTTCGTACAGTTAATGTCTGGCAGGGACGTCAACATTAATTGGGGCTTTCAGATTGAGACCTTTTGCACCAAATCGTCCCTGACCACTTCTCCATTATCGGTCTCGCGGAGAGCTTCCGAATGGTGGAATTTCACAGAGGTCCTCCTCCAGCAGTAGGGCGTTCCTGAAACGCCCAAAACCTATCATGCTGCAATTTTACGGTGGCGGAAGTTGTTTATCCAGCTGCATTTGAAGACGGGTTGAAAGTTTGAACTGGTTAGGGAAGCAGAAAAATGGAGAGAGAGATTAGGATCTAAAGAAAGTATTATCGGAAAGTCGGGGAAGATGAACAGTATTTTTCTCGTCTAATTATTACAAGGGTAGTATGGGAATTAAAAAATATTGTAACAGCATTTTTTTTATGGAAAATTAAGAAAAAGGGGTATTTGTCTCATGATCATAGTAGGGGGGGTCTTTGTAATTTACCCCAAAAAAAAAGACCTGGTCCCAGTCCTTGTCTGACTGCAGTGCTGACGATAAAGGAAGAGCCCCATGTTTTTAAATTCTGATCTTCTAGGGTAGGGGGTAGGGAGTAGGGACCATTGGTTTTGGACGCAGACCTGCAAGTCCCAGCTTTGTTAGTTCCATTTCCATGGTTCTTAATAAAACATCTTCAAATTTAAACCTTTATCATACCCAATCCCACATCTCTATCACAGTGACAGCATGGAACGAACTCTCGTTTTGATCCTTCATTTAACTCCTTCCATCTCCCTGAACAAAATATAGGGTCTTACAAAGATGCTCAAGCCCAAGTAGCTCCTGTCACAGTTTGAACAGAGGCTTCTCTTTGTGCCTACCTTACCAAAGTGCTGTAGTTGAATACCTGAACCAGCTATAAGGGCCCGGACTCCGAAGGACTCAAGGGGATGTTCGATAGTGTGAATATTTCAAGGATCAATTGGTTTTGAAACATAATGGTATGGTTCAAACCCTTCCTCTACCATCTATCCAAGTCCAGAAAGATACTTTCGGGGTGGTTACTGGGCGAGGGTTAACAAGAGTTCAGATCTGCGCCCTACAAGGGGGCATCCCACAATGTCCCACAACATATCTCATCCCTGTATTGGAAACATCTCCAAATGATGATATCATCATTTCTGACATATCATCGGGAGATGTTCCCAATACATGTGTGGGGCGCCCCTTTATGAGGCGCAGATGTTAACTCGTGTCTGTATGGCAATTAATTAAGGGATGGGATATGTTTAGGAGACCAAGGGGTGCAGTGGGATAATTGAGATATTGTAGGGAACCCACAGGAATCTTACAAATGCAACAATTACACTTCGTCAGTGCAATTGGCAATTTAAAAACATATTACATTTAACAAACTCTGTGAAGTTATATATTGCAATCAATATGAACAAATTGTATTTTTTGCATGCTAAATATACATGAATTCACTTTTACAAATTAATATGTTTACAGCATCCAAAATCAAACAATATATTGTACAAGTAAATTGTAAATCTACTGTAAATTAATATACAAATATTTAAATATAATTACAAACTTATAATATATAATGAAAGCTGAAAGTTGACAAATCAATTCAACTTAATCTGTAAGATATCCATTTCTTACACATTTTTCTATAGCTACTAACATCTATCTTTGTATTATATATATTTTAATTAAATATAATCAAAAGTATGCAAATATAATATAAAATTGTAAGTCACATGTTGATCCATTTGGGCCAGTGGGCACATGTGCAGACTCTCAACAAAAAAGAGGATACATCATACATATAAACCTTTCTGCTTTTCCATATCCATGAACCCCATCTTTTTCCTTTTTCTACTTTCTCTGTAAGCATATTGATTCATTCACTTGGACTGGCTTTATATAAGCCCGTCTCCTTCCCGGAAGACATGTTTCTTAATCAACGCAAAGCAGAAAAACTTAATGACGTAACTAACTAAAATATGTTACCAGCCGGCCATCACATGGGGGGAACATGTCTTTAAAGGCTTTAAAGGCTTTACACAGGCTTTTACGCAGGCAAGCTTTGGAGACTTTTTTTTTCTGAGAAAGATGTGAAAATGGATGGGTGTACAACGAACGGGTGAAACTTCCCCGGGAGAAAGGCGTCGGTTGAGATATTGTGTGCCTTTTACCCAAGATAGAATTTTTGCCAACATGATGATGTGTACAATTTCCATCTGTATGAAAGGTTTGCCTTCAAAAATTCCGCAGTTCCTCCTCCCCCAACTAAAAGAGGCTTCCTTCTGTTTCCTCCACTACACAACATGAACAGATGAAAGAATTGCTTCATTAATTTGTTGGGAATCCTATTTCTCAGGCTTAATTTGCCCTTACAAAAAAAATTGAACATTGACAAAGAAGGTATGTCTCTTCCCCTCCTTTTATACAAGCCTCATGTTGTAGCTACTTTTTGCCCATGTACAAAAGATGGAACTGAGAATATGATAAACGAACCCCTCCCTCCCTCTTTATTTGTTCTGGCTTTTCGGTTTATCTATGAAGATACGGATTGCTATTGAGAAGAAATATTGAATTGAGGCAACTCATGAAGACCACTGATCAGGCACAGTAAGGAAATAGGTAGACATGGCTTTTCTGAATCTTTTCTTGTACTGCTTGGGTGAAATAACGGTTGGGGATGCATTTTTTGGGCCACCAAGGATACCTGATGCCTTAACCCATGTCTCCAAATGCTTGTCCCAGGTATATTGCCTCATGAAGTCAATGATACCTAAAACCAGCTCCTTACGATCATCATCCACACCAACCAGCAATGAATAATCCATTACATCAACCGACTGAAAGTAACAAAACCAAAAATAAGAACGAAGGGAAACACACATAATATCCCATAGTATATGTGTATGCACATAAGAAGAATAGAATTGAAGAAGTTTACCGCTAAAAACGATGTGTCATTCCAGACTGCTCTCTCGAGACTTCGCTTTGCCTTGCTCCCAAGAAATATAGGTTTTGTACGTAGAGTTTCTAAAAGATTCAAATCTAATAATACATTGTTCTTCCCTGTTGTATCTGGATTGTAGCGAGATCGTGCAGAGCCCTTAAGATCATACACCCTTGAAATACTTCTCCTAAAAAAGAGATTCTCCATCACCATTAAATCCATTTTGGTTTCTCTTCCACCTTTCAAATGCTTGATAGAAACCTGATAAACCCATCATCTACGAGTGAGATGACCATTAGTAATATACAAAAACTAAAGATGAACAAAAAAGAAAGACCTAACCTGATAAATACCAACAACTTTTGCAAGGCAAGTTGGACTTCCTGAAGTAAGAGAATCTGTCAAATACTTGAAGTATTCAGGAGAAAATTCCTCAAAAGAGTCCAACTCCGTCTTTGTGACTTGTTTAATAATGAATCTCTCATCTAAAGACTTGGCAAAATACACATTGCTTTTCCCACCCTGTGCACTCCACCTCTTGCAGCGGCTAAGAGAACGTATGAAATTCACTTCACTAGGGCAGCATTTCTTTCTAAGAGCATCAAACTGCTTTGCAAAATAACAGGTCACGGAGAATTTCATTTTGCCAGCAGGAGATGATGAATCATCTTCAAAAGAAACCTTGAAATGAGGAGATCTCTTGGAATCTGAGAAAAGGCTCCCAATTGTTGATGATGAGTCATCAGATCCATAACTTCTGTAGTAGAGATCATCTGAGTCCAGAGAACCCAAGGATTGCCAGACTGAAAAGGCTGAACCTGCTAAATTAGGATATCCTGATAAATTGCTGAATTCATCCTCTTTATTGATGAAGTCATTTGCACCACAGCCTCCTCCATGCTCATCCAATTTGTCAGCAACCCAATCTTCATGGTCTTTGGAACTAAGCACATAGGATATTAAACTGGTGGGTTCATTGTCATAAACAGCAACAACAATGTTATTGTGACCTGTTTGTGGAAGTAGCAATCGAACCCCTTCACCTGCCATGTTAGATGCTGATGTAATGAATGAGGGAGGGGAGCTGAAAATAGAGTTCAATTTCTTCACTTCCCTAGGTGAGACCTGAGAATAGGTTCTCAACATATTTGGAATTGGATCTCTAATCATATTCCTGTAATCTCCAGAGGCATGGAATGATCTAAATGAGGTCAAGCTCAATGAAGTAGGGGACAGTCCTTTGTGAATCTTGTCTTGGACTCGTAATGCAGAATTGAAAGAATATACTCGAACAGGGGACATGAGCCTTGTGCAAGATGGATTGCCCATCTGATTTAACCCAGCTGAACCCATTTGCTGCCCATCTGGTTGGGAAGCTTGAAACTGATTTTTTATTAGTTGATGACCTGTACCAGTCCATGCTAAATCAATCGTATCAGAAAGATTGGATGTAGATGGTAGAACACACTCCACAGGTGTCTTCTGGGATGTAACTTCACCATCTATAAACATCTCATGCTTGTTGCCATGGCCCAAGGCCAGCTCAAGATCTTCAAAACCATCATAATTGACAGCCTTGAAGGAATCAACAAGATGATCTTGGGCAGGCTCGAAATGTTGAGGACTATGCTCTTCTGTCTGTTCTGATTTCAAGGCAGGTCTTTCCCCCAATGGCTTTGAACTATTGTCTTCACGGTTAAGCTTTCCATCCTTGCAAAAGGATTCACTTATCAATTCCACCCGCTTGGCACAAGCTGTAGCATCATGCATATAAGAATCAACTTTGGAAATAGAACTCTTTGCTCTAAGGAGAGAGTCCAAAGAACAAAGGCGCCGGTCCCAAATGTAACAACCAATTAGGAGGTAGCGTCTCAAGCGATTGAGTTCTAAAATGTCCACTGCTGTCTGATCTGGATGCATATTGTCTAGACCATCTGGTTGAAGCAAGCCCTGTTAAAATGCACACAAAACAGATCAAACATTGCAGAACACATGAATATTTGGTTGCAGAATACATAAACATATAACAATCAATTAAGGGTTTAAACTGACGCATGGAAAACAATAGGCTATCTTCAAGATACGAGGAGAGGTAAAAGAATTAACCCCTATAGAGTACTTACATCATATTCATTTCTCTCCTTTTTCAGCAACTCTTTCAGCTCTATAATATGACTATGAAACTCGCTCATGTTTGTCAGTTCATATCCAAAAGATATACCTTTCTGTTCAATGCTGTGTAATACATCAAATATCTCTGCATATAGAAATTCCATTTTGTTCAAGAGCTGCAAAAAGAAGTAAAATAGGTTCAGTATAGAACTTCACAAGAATTTTCCAAAGAATTAATATAGTCATCTGCAGTAGGCCCTGCAAGTATCTAAAATGGCTGAAAACTACAGAAATGACCATGAAATCAAATTTTGAATTCCAATTCAGAAAAAAAAATTGAGAAAACGAGGAAAGAAAAAAAAAGGATAGAAGGAAAAAAAGTAAAGAACAGATGTTCTGTATTTAGAGGCATTCAAAACAACTATGGGAGGAGACGTGTCAATAGCACACCTCTATAGCCTCTTGTCTAACCCACTCTTGTTGAATGTGAGCATTAAATTCCAACACTGAAGGAGGTAAACGAACAGAAAGAATATCAATTGGGGAATATCGGAAAAATGCGACCATGCTCCCAAATCTGCTCAATGAAATAGAATCAATAATCTCAGTCAACAACAAGAAAATGGATGATGAAATACAAAAATACATACCCATAATAACGCAAGCAGTCCCTTTGCAAAGAATGACCACAGCTTGCAACACGATTAGCAGTAGCATGATTTGAAAAGCTAAGCTCTAAAAACTTTCCAAAAGAAAGTCCCCATGCAGCATCTGACATAACCACTCTCCGTGTTGCAGGTGGAACTCCATCTTTATATGCACACTTGAGGCAACGATGCCACATCCAGATCTTCCCATCACACTCTCCAGGTAGCTTCATTGAGGGAAGGCGTCTGACATTTATTGTAAGGCTACCCTGCTGGTGGGTATAGCATAGGACATGAGCTTCTGCAGGTTCCTTACAAGACCGGCAGAGAGACATCTGGCAATATTGAGTGCAACACATTTGAATGTACCAATTTCAAAATTAGAACATCAAAACTAAAATTAAAAAGTTAAATGAACAAAAGATATACCTGATCAAACAAGTCATCACGAAGAAACCTCCCAAGTGGCTTATCAAAGTTGCCATAGAATTTTATGCGCAATAGTTGAGAGCGTTCACAAACAGTTCCTTTCAGAACACATCGGCTTGAAAAGGAAACCAATATACTCTGATGATTTTCAGCAGCTGAGAAAATTTCACCTGTGACTTCAATCCGATCAGCCCCATCATTCTTTGCCAGTTCATGGATTTCCTCAGGTTGCCCATAAGTTCTTAATGTAATCTCACCATCTTGAACTAATGATTCCAGCAATTCATGTTGGGAATGATTTTTAATATCAGAAGGAACCACAGAAGAGTGAACCAGCCCCTCAGGTCGTGACTGAACACATGATTGCATAACCACATGATTACCGCATAGATCACAGTGAGCCTTTCCAACAGTAGAGCCCAGGAAGCAAAGAGATGAGGTAGAAATATCACTAGGATTAAAATGCTCACAAAATGGCTCCTGTTCTGCAAGTTTCAAAGAAAGGCTCACCAGACCATTTTGGCCTGATACATCTGATCTTACATGAGGGGATAATGTCTCTAGCATGCTGCCTGCAGCTCCACATTGATGTTCATCTGTAGGAGTCACAGCTGAAGTAGAGATTACTGAAATAGCATTATCAACACCAATCATCTTTTCTGGTATGGAAATTGCAGATTTCAATGGTATCTTAGGAAGACTTGCACCCTCATCAGCAAGGAAGGATGTCTCTAGGGATAAATGATATGCTGCAAATACTGCATATTGAACAACATGTTTAACCTTCTTTAGTTCGTCATGACATGTACCCTTGAGAAGGACCTACATAGAAAAGTACACCAATTTAATTAAAGAAAACATTAATTCCAGAAAGAATATACTTCATAGCCAGTAGACAAGCAAAGACATCAAGTACAACACCATCACCATCTAAGCTTTGTCCAAACTATGTGAGATTGGCTAAGAAAAAAACACAAACACATCAACAGAAATTACAAATAAAACTTAAATTATTGGCAAACCCCTATCCAGTTCAAGCAGGGGAAAGCGAAACACATCAATAGGATTTATTGGCTTCTGCAATCTCATGGCCTTGGTAAAGATTTTTCATATACACATGCAAAAGTATTGCGCTGCAACAAGGGCTGAGGTTAGCTAAGCAGCTGGGGTTTCAGCAGTTGGAAGTGGAGGAAGACTCAAAAACTTGCTATCTCTTGTCTAAGCAATGATGCTCTGGGAGATTGGAGTTATAGGCAGACACTAAAGGAGACTGATACAATTGCAAAAGAAGAGAGAGATACTTTTAGATGGGTTAGAAGAGAACAGAAAATGGAATGGCAGATTGTTTGGCAAAGAAAGGAGTTAACAAGGAACAACTTTTCTAGGCTGAATTGTAATTAGAATAAAATTGTAAAACCAAAATGGGTGGCTGGAGAATTCCCTAAATCTTTTGTACTCTTTTGCATTTTAATTAATCAATGGAATTTTCTGTTGCTGATAAAAAAAACATGTGCAGAGGTACATAGAAACATACATGTATGCTAGTCTACAGATAGCCTGCAAGTCAAGTAATGGTATTTAGCTTTTGATAAACAAATCCAAGTAACGACAATTATGCATGTGGAAAAAACCTGGCTGGGATTGTTGAACTAGAATTGTATCTCTTACTGAATTTTAACTGGACTTGTATTAAGATAACCAGTTTATCTAAGGTTGAAGACCCCCCCCCAAATAATTTGAGACATGTGGCACTTGAGGATATCAGGTTGGTCTTCCAATGGGATCAGAGTTAAAAAAAAACAAATAGAAGTAGCTTTTGCTTTTATAAAGTGCTGACTGCAAAAGAGGTTTCCAACTCATTAACTAGCAATAGAGGCACGATGGTCAAAATATAAAGGTAGTGTTGCATGTACTCTCCTAAATGGATGTGGCTGTGTCAGATATGCATCAGAGTCCAACACAATGTCATTTTTCAGGTAAAATGTTACTTAGTAACAGAGTAACAGAATAGCTTTTGCTTTTATACAGTGCTAACTGCAAAAGAAATTTCCAACTCATTAACTACCAATGGAGGTATGACAGTCAAGATCTAAAGCCAATGTTGCATGGACTCTCCTAAATGAACATGTCTGTGTCAGACATGCATCAGAGTCCAGCACTCAATGGATTCTTGAGGACACTTCTATTTATCATTTCCTTTTTTATTTCTTAGCTTATTGGCATAAATAAACAGCTAATGTACAAATGAAGCAACATTTTTGCAGGTCTATAATGTTGGCATAGTTTTCAAGGCGCCAAGGCGAGGCTAGGCGACTGGGGGCACCTTGTCGCCTAGTCACCTAGGCGATGGATTTTTTATGTTAAAAACATAGATCCTAGGTACCATAACCATATTTCTTTAATAATTATTCATGATTTTCATAAGAAAGGTATAAATTTCATATTAAAGTATAGAAAATCAACATATTCATGAGAAGAAAAGGAAGAAGGAATATAAAATTCAAAAAATATAGGGGCTGATACCTTATTTTTGTTATAGGAAAAGAAGAAAATAAAAAGTATTGGTAGTAGTAGTAGTAGTAGAAAAAGAAGAAGTAGAGGAAGAAGAATATATGGAAGAGGAAAATGTGCTGATTAGATAAAATTTTTAGTTCTTCCATACTTATTGGTTCAGGTTTTTAAGTTTTTGAGGGTTCAATACAGCATTTAGCAATGTTTGTGTTGATTAAACCCTAATAAATAAGAAAATAATAAAAAGAAATTAGTATATAAACACATAAAATGATTATTTTAGTTTAATAATGTCTATTTTATAATTATAATCTCAAAAAAAGAATAAATAAAAAAGTATTTTATAATAGGAAGTAGAAAACTGCTAGGCGATTAGGCAAGGCAAGAAAGGGTGCCTTGTCGCCTAGGCGTCGCCTTGACAACTATGAATGTTGGGGAGTCCATGCTTAGCTTATTGGCATACATACATATTATTTTAATAGTATAGACTCTTCCATAGATATATTGGTGAGTCCATGCTTTCTCATATTTCCAAGTCAGTCTTGGACGTGCATTGGATTCCAACTCCCATGTCCATATCCATGTAAAACTGTCTACAGGATGTTCTTTTCTAGCTTCTCTACTTCAACTCTTTTTTATGAAAATCATCTGTTACTCAAAAAAGAGATAATTAGAGAAATAGGACAGAAATTGGACAATAAGGATAGTCAAGCTGTAAAGCATTTAGGTCAAGGCCAGGGCAAATGCTTTCAGTAATAGGTGACAGGTCACATCCTTTCTAGGTGAACATAAATAAGTAGCATGTTAATACTAGTGCCCTTTTTATAAATGGTAAATGTTTCATTAAAAAGGAGGGTGAGGTTCCATCAAACACTTAAAAGGAGGTCACCACATTATGACATTCCTAGAGAACTAATCAACTACAAGCATCACTACACTGAGAAATGAGAATTAAATCAAATGCCTTCCCAATCGTGCATATGTTATGTATCTAATAGCAATAACAGCACAAGATCTATTTAAATTCTTCAAAGCATGTCCATGTTTTATACTATCATACACCTCCGCATATAATTCTCAGTAACTAGATTCCCATTAGGAGTGCCATATCTAACAGAAAGCTACCATGACTTGCACCAACCACAGGCTTATGCAAAAAAGGTTGCATTTGTTTATGACATTTTGCACTGCGAAATACGTATTAGAACAAGTCTGGTATTCATGTACAAATCAGCAACATCTCTCATTGAAGAAAATAAAGTGGGCTGCAGTTAGTAGGTTTATGGTATATCATTTTTTAAGAGGTAAAGTAAAATTGATTATGGTAAATCTTGTTATTATTTAAAACTCTATTCGGTATAGATGCAGAAATGTTTAAAATTGTTCAGTTCAATAGGATGTATGAGCACCAGATGTGTTAAACGTTAACAAACAAAAAAGGTAAAAGCGGAAATATGACTGGAAGGGATAGATCAACCCCACATCTTCAAGAATGCACTTTGAGTTCAAAAGGTCAATCAACCTCAAGCGAGGGATAAAGCTGTTCAAAAGAAGTAAAAAAATACTGGGACTCACAGAATAATAATAAGAATAAGAATAAGAAAATACTTGCTATTCCTTAAAACATAGAAAATGACTGCTGCAATAATTTTGCAGATCCTAACTAGAGCTATTACCATAAACTGTTGGCAGAAGCAAAAATGTGCACTTCCATTTATAAATTCTACCCATACTACATCATAACATAGATTAATCACAAATATAAGCTTCCTTTGTAAGATTTGAAAACAAAAAGGAAAAAAAAAAGATTATTGACAGCATGAAGCTAAATTTTATTAGATCCCAGTGACAATGCACTCATGGTCATTAACTGAAGTAGCATAACATTTTCCAAACAAACCAGTCAACTTACATAAAAACAGGTATTATTCAGAAAGATCCATAGATATACATAGCTGACATATGCAATGCAACCTCACAATGAACCTCATATCTTCCAAATGCCATAACAGGAAATGATACATTGGAAGTAAAGTTCAAATTACCGTGCAACCTAAACGCCTTGGACAACCCTCAAAAAACATCAGGGTTTTACTCGATTTCTTGTTGGGATGACTAGAAATATTACATTCTTCAGAAACTCTCTCTAGTCGAAAGATTTCACAGTGTCCCAATCGTGCAGTAGAAAGATTATCAATTGATGGAACAATAGAAGCACCAGTACACCGGGCTATGCGCTCCAATAAGGGCCCCTTTACATTCAACACTAGAGAGATTTCTTTCGCCAACAGATATTCCTGAGCATATGAAGATACAGATTTCTCCACCAGTAAAACATTTGGGCGGTGGGCCTCTATCTTTGAAACAATCATCTTGAGATGATCCATTTCCTATTAAAAACAATAGATCAGCACTTCAGTCATGTAAACCAAGCTTTATTTGTGAAAAATAACAGCAGTCAAAAAGGAAAAAAGAAGAACCTGTTCAAGTAAAGTATTAAAAGATGCCAATTGATTCGGAACTCTTTGGTACTCAAGCGCACCTCCCAAGAGAAGTAATCTAGGATTCTTGTATTGTGATGTCATGCGCTTGTGTTTTATATTTTTTGTACAAACTACTCCCTTAATAAGGGTGCTGCAAAAATTAAAAAAGAAAAGCAATCAAATCCTACCATTTCCATAAGAAAAGGGCCCATAATAAGAATAAGATGAATTCTAGATAAAATTTAGCATATTCCAAGTAATACCTTTCTCTTGGACTTCCTGAGACTATACACTTAACTTTTACATAGTCACCAGGATCCATACTGCCTCCTCTGCTTGTATCCGGTTTCACAAAGGATGCTGCTTGCCATGCAACCGATGTAACTATATCCAACCAGTCATCCACACTACTCTCATTCCCTGCACTGACGCCCTCACCATGAAGAAGCTGTGACACAAGAGCTCTAAAGTGTCCATGTATTACAGCTCTAAGAGGTTCCTTGTATTCCTCTTTTGGTTTCTCCCTGACTGGGAATGTATCACTACTAAAGTTACTAGATGAGAAAAGAATGCCCGACTCTCCAACATCATCTTCCTCATCATCATAGTCAAAGAAATTGCTTTCAGATTCATCCTCGCCATCTTCAGCGGGAGGAGGAAACCATATGAGACCATTGTTTTCAAAATCCAATGTCTGTTGCACTTTCTCACATTGTTCCCGGAATATTGACAAATCTGAGCAATCATCAGTGTTCTCTACATCCTCAGCCTCTGTTCCAGGCCTTCTTACAACAGCCCTAGTTTCTTGGCCGAGGTCAGCCTCATTCTGAGACCTTGGAGTTCCTCCTTGTTCCTGCTGTACAGAGTACCCAGCTCTATTAAGAGTATTTGCAATCCTATAAGGGCTGTCCAAGGGACTAGAACCTACTGACTTCAAACCATAAAATTCATGTCTACCACTAACACTACTAGAATCTATTTCAGAAATATATTGACAGTATTCACTTGATGGACTCAGAAATTGCTTCCTAGAATCCTCGGCATCTTCCTCATCACTCCTACATCCATGATGAAATTATGAATTAAAACTTTCATTAAGGAGCAAGTTATAATTTACAAGGTTAAGAGGATGCAATAAAATAAAAGCTTTTGCAGAAAGAATTGCTTCTCTCTGCATGCAACCAACGTGTGTATTTAATCCAGAAGAGAAGAAACAAGTACCTGCTGGGAGAGCGGCAAAAAGAAACTGGAGATGGCTGGCCCATGATTGAGGCCAAGCTACCACTATCTGCTGTATGGGGAGAAGAACCATGTTCTTGTGCTTCAAGAAAGCGTGTAAGGTGATCATTGAGTAGTTGCTTACTACTGTTAATATTATCAAAATTTCCATTGCTGAAGCAGGAAACCGCACTTCTGCTACTTGGCAGAGGAAATGTAGAAGAAACATCTTTCTCTTCATACTCTCTGCCGACTTCATGCCCAGAATTGGCATGAAAGCAGAACTTGCAGCATTTGACATGCCCACCATCCTCAGTGACACTTCTCCAACCATCTGATACAGAAATAGAAATGCTCATACCATGCATGCATTTCCTACACAATACTCGGCCACAGCTTTGGCAATGGTATTGAAAACTGAACTGTGTGAAGCGTGTTCCACAGCCGCAACACATCCTGCAACTGTTATCAGTCATCCAGAATTCCCTGGAGAAACCAGATAGATCGCTTCTTCCCCACGGGATCCAAGATCTGACCTTCCCTATTAGATCTAGAAGTGAACTATCAGGTATTCCCATAGAGAGAATCCCCTCCCAAATAAAACAATCAGGCTCCCCACAAAACAAAACCCGTTACAGATTCTTCTTCTTCTTCTTCTTCTTCTTTCAAGATGTATAGTTACTTTCTTTTAAAGAAAAAAAAAATTCAATCGAAAGATAAAATTATACAATTTCCAGAAAATCTAGCAATTTCCTCGAAAAATAAAAGAAAGAAAATCCGAAAGTGGGCAAAATCTGTAGAACCCACAATAAAAATGGTGGGTATTTTTAAGGAAATCAGAGACAGACTACACTGAAAAGAGTGTAATGACTGTATGGTATCCAAACAAGTAACATTCGATCGAACCCGCTTCCTTAACCGGAAAAGAGTCCAAACCGATCAGAGGTATTTCACAAAAACTAGTAATAACAAAGACCAATCCCTCCAGCGAATCACAAAAAAGTCTCAAGGGAGGAAAATCCAACACCGAACGGTAAAACACACAAAAACTGATTTTCTATTTACAACAAATTGTAGAAAACGCCACAAGACCTCCTACAGCAACAACACAGTTCCCCAATTAACCCTACCACAAGCTCCCAATAACAACGACGACAACAACAACAACAACAACAGAAACAGCAACGAACACAAATCCTAGACAAAACCCATTAACCAATCCCTGAATCGTCAAGAATGCATCCGAATAACGACTCAAGCATTAGTAGAGTAGAACCTAGTTCTCAAAACTTAAAAAAAAAAAACCTAGATCCCTAAATCAAAAATAATCTCAAATCTACGACAACAGAGTTTCATTTCAGTTTGTCAACAAAAAAATCCAAACTTGAATCCATCAAACCTCAGGAGCCCAGTAGTCAGAAATGCCTGTCTCCTCAGATTCCTCAGAAAAAAAAAAAAAGACCAAGAAAATTATAATATCAAAAACAGTCGAACACATAGAAAAAGAAAGAACTTATCTGAGGTGGGTATCCGCTAAATAACGTGAAGTAAGAGAAGCAACAGAAGAAGTAGAAGAAGAAGAACGGAGAAGGTTCCCTTTCTCTCGGTATCGGCTAGCATCGCAAACTGCACCACCACACTTTGCTTTCCCATTTTTCCCGGCAAAGCTTTCATTTTCCCTTCAATGATTAAAATATTAATATTTGAACAAAAAAAATCCGCCTTCACCCTTTCCCTTCTTTTATATCGATCCTCTCTCTCTATTTCTCTTTCACAAAGAAGGCTACAGTCTGATGTTCAACGTCCCTCTCAGCAATCAGAGTCATCAGCAGTCTTTGAAGTGTTTTGGAGGAATAATAAGGAATAGAGATAGCTAGAGAGAGAAAAAAAGGAAAGAGAGGAAGGTTGGGCTTGGATTTGGTTGGTTTGGTGAGGGGGCAACATCTCACATCTGCTTGCTGCAAAGGGTGGGTGCCGAAAGGGTGGGCCTTTTGTTGATTTTACTTATTTTTTAGGGTAAAATACAAAAACCTCCCATGCGTCAACGATCATCACGGAAAACGTTAAACCGGTAATCAAATCTTTCCAAATACCTATTTTACTCTTTTGCATATTTTTATTAAAATACGCCTTGTCGATATATCGTCGTCTTTCCCCTCCCATCGACCTCTTTACCGTCATCTTGTAACAAAAACCCATGCCATGCACGGGTCCCCACTGGTTATAAATATACAAATTTGCCCCCCTTTTACATCTGATTTCTCTCTTTCTCTCTCTTCTTCTTCTTCTTCTACGTCTCTTACGGTACTCGCCCACAGTCATGTATAAAGTGGCAAGCCCATCGGAGTAGTTAGTGATCATCGGCATCGGGATACGAGACATCAAGCTTGCCAAGAAAGCATAGGTCCTTCCGGGGCAATTTTACACTGTCTTCGACATCTCTCCGGTAAACTACACGTTCGACGTAGAGGCTATGAGCGCAGAAAAGATCCCCTTCGTTCTCCCGGCGGTGTTCACAATCATGGAGAATATATACTTTTTGACATATCTTTCAAGGTCTCATATGCAGCAAGGTCTGTTCCTGCATAAGGAAGGCTTGAGGCCTCTCTTGAATCCATATGTGTTATGTTAAAGCTCTGAGTTTAGGAACTTTTTCACCTTCACAAGCATAAGTCCGCAATCGAGTTTTTACAAGATCCATTGGACAAATAGCTGCTATGCAATTGCACCTGCAATACCACTGGCAACAAGGCGCTCGGAAGTACCAATATAATCCTTTTCTTCCCCTTTAGAATTGACAATCAAACTCTTCAGCATTTCATAAGTATAAAACCTTAAAGCACTTTCAGATGCTACCTTTAGAACTTTTAATCCATTCCCTTGGAAAAATCCCAAAAAACCACATTTCCGCCATATATCCTTTTATGGCAGGCATAATGCAAGATCAAGAGGAATTGTCGCAGTACGGGATGTTGCTCCTGTAACACCTCCTGCTATTAAATATCTGCTTGCATGGGCATGCTTGCTGATGCCTTCTGGAATAACAGCCTGCTCCCCAATATCTACAAGGCATGCATATACGTATACCCTCTCTCCAGGTAATGATAAATATTCTCAATAGTAGCCTCATGGGGATAGAGTAGAAGAAAATCTCTCCATTCTTCAAATGTTATAATTCCATTGTTATCCTTGTCCACATGTTCCACAAAACGGGCTTGTTCTTCATCATCAATTTCAATCCCTGTAGAAAAGAAATTGTCATGGCTTATAGGAAGAAAACAAACTGACTGAAAAAGGAAATACTACACATATAACTGGCAAGTCATAAATGGCTAAAACCAAATTTTCAATCCCATCTCTCTAGCCACATTAAGGAGATTGTTCAACGGATCATCAAGGGTGAGACTCAAGTTCTAGCACTGTCGATGACCATGGAGGAAATCTTCAGAGGAACCAAGGAGTTCAAGCAAAAAGTGTTCGAGAAAGTTCAACTGAAACTCAACCAGTTTGTCCTTCTCATCTACAACGCCAACGTTAAGTAGTTGGTTGACATGCCTGGTCATGAGTACTTCTCGTACCTTGGCCAGAAGGCCCAGATGAAGGCTGCCAACTAGGCTCAAATCGATGTGGCTGAGGCCAAGATGAAAGGTGAGATCGGAGCAAAGCTTCGTGAAGGGCAGACAAGGATCATATCAACCCAAAGGCAAGGAGAAGGGAAGAAGGAAGAGATTAAGGTGAAGACAGATGTGAGGATATATGAGAACCAGAAGGAGGCTGATGTTGCAGAGGCCAACGCGGAGTTGGCGGCAAAGAAAGCGGAGTGGACTCGGCAGGCTCAGATGGCGGAAGTGGAGTCAGCAAAGGTGGTGACCATACGAGAGGCTGAGTTGCAGAGAGAAGTTGAGAGGATGAACGCATTGACCCGCACAGAGAAGTCGAGCTACTGAGTAAGGCCAGTGGTGGAGTATGAAACCCGGGTATGGAGCATTGCCGATCAATCCAATCGTGTCCTTTATGTTTTTTTTTTTTATCTAAATAAATCCAACTGTTCTTGATGAAATTTCTATGATTTCTGAGGAATTAAGTCCAAATATATATCTGTTTGTACTTTTGCAGTATTGTATGAGAAGTAGAAAGAGGCCGAGGTACAGAAAGCAATTGCAGAGGCATTTTTTTTAACGCTCGCCAACAAGTTGCAGACGCAGAACTATATGCGAAGAAGAAAGAGGCTGAGGGAATAATGGTGCTTGCACTGGCGCAAGGCGTTTATTTGCGGACTCTGCTGGAAGCATTTGGAGGCAATTATAGTGCACTGAGAGAGTATATGATGATCAATGGTGGAATGTTCCAACAGATGGAAATCGTCAAAGCGTATTTGGAAAGGGTAAAATAGGTACTTGCAAAGATTTAATCATCGGTTTAACATTTTCCGTTACGATTATTGATGGAAGGGAGGCTTTTGTCAATTTTGTTAAAAAATACCAGAGAGGTTTTTGTTAAAGTGAAACTATAAGAAAGATTTTTATGATTGTAAGAAAGCTCAGGGATGCTTTTATATTTTACCCTATTTTTTATTTCTTTTTCATCAAAACACTCTTGTTGAGGAATTTACTGGCTGGCTGGCGTTTCTGTAGCTTGGATGAATCGGATTACTATGTCTATCACCAAAAACTGTGTCCTCTAACTTTGACCCATCTGCTGTGAGAGGGATGGAGTGGTGGAATGAGAGCCGCCCTCCCACCCTCGACATTGCATCATCACCCTTCCTTGACCCATGACTCATCTCCACGCAAGGACATTTTGTTTTATTTATTTATTTATTTTATTTTTTGTTCGTTCTGAATGTTGATTTGTAATGTTTAATACTATTTATTTAAGGTTTTGATAATTAATTTACTTGTCACTCCCATAAACCATATTCTATAATCCTCTATGCTTCAACCCAAAAAAAAAATCCTGTATGCGTAATTTATTGTCTTTAATGTCTACTTGTTTACAACTTAAGGTCCGTGTGGGAGGGGTGGACATTTGGTTTATTTAGTTAAAAATTGAACCAAAAGCTGAAATATCTTAAAATTGAAAAAATCAACTCAAATTTTTTGGTCTGATTTTCAATTAATACAGAATTTCATTATAATGTTATATATATATAATAATAATAATAATAATAAGATTTGGTTATTTTAGATTTTTTCGGTTAACGGAATTTTCAATTCTAAAAATCAAAAACCAAAAAATTTGAAAACCAAATTAATTGAACCTTCTTTTTTTAACCAAAACCGAAAATCAACATGTTTTACTTGACTTTTCGATTTTAACTGAACTAGCATAGGGGCATATGCTTATGCACGTGTGCAAGTAAAGATAAATGTATTAATTAATAATATATTATCAAATTTAATTTTTGTGATCTACACCAAAATCATGGTATCGACTTTTGTAATAGTATAGATAATGTTCAGCCCTATCTAATCAAACTGAACACTAATTCAATTGCTTGGAAGGGCTTCAGTGAAGCAGATAGTCCATCAATCAGCTTAATTTTGGGATCTTTAGATTTTTCACCAAACATAATTTATAGGTCATCCAAGTCAGGCCCATCTTGAAAAGCCAGCTGATGCGCTTCAGCCCTCCCAAATGGGCACTTAGGGATGGCTGAATTGAATGATTTATTGATAGGGATGGCAATTTCCCCCATAAAGAACGGGTTGGGTTTTCCCTGATCCTAAACAAGGATGGGAAAAAAATATTTTCCTTGAACCGGGGACGAGTTTTATATATAATTCTCTGAACTCGCCCCGAATCTGAAGGTAAATTAGTAAAATATCTTTATGTTTAATATTGATATTTAAAATATCACTAAGTTTTCCCTAAATTCTTAAAATCCTAGGATCCCATCATTTTATTTTTGAATTACCTCTAAAGTATTATAATTCAATTCCTAAAATACCCCCAAATTCATATATCTTATGTATAAATTGTTCATAAAATAGATAATTTTTAAAAAATTACCTTGAAACGGGGAAAATTCGGGGATGCCCCGTCCCCAATGGAAAATGGATGCCCCAAACCCGCCCCATTGCCATTCCTATTTATTGACATATATATTTTAGCTATTAAGTCATTAAATAGGTTGTGACTATTGCATGCTTCATCTGATAAGGCATTCAATTCATCAACTTCAACAGTCATCAAATGGCCCTATCAAAAATACTTAAAATAAAATAGAAATTAATGACTTATGGATAATGATATTTCCAAGGCATGTTTTGTTAATGCCATGGAATTTGCATAATGGAACAATTTCTTTGAAAAGTTTTAAGGAGGGAATATTTTTTGTTAAAGAGACAGAAAAAAAAAAAAAAAAACATGGTTTGACAATAACAATTTTTTTAGCAGAAGGCATTTTGTTTGTGACTGAGTCAGATACAAGAATTGCTAGTACTTAGTAAACGACGACTTTGTGCAACTTTTGGATTCCTTTGCCCTAAAGACAAGGTGGGAACCATAAGAAGACATGTATAATGTGTGATCAATGAAAAAGGCAATTCATTGTTTATATCGATCATTATATAAATGTGTATATATAATATATTGTAGATATTTGATATAATGCTTATAGATGCATATAAAACTTTAGATTAAGTATATAGGAGTTGGGCTGTAATGAACCAAATATTGAATATTGATTTAATCTGACCTGGTTCAATATGAGTCAATTACAGATGGATTAGGTTCAATCTAATTCGATGAATACTTTAATCATTCTGGACTGATCCAATATAATTTAACTTTCTGAACCAGCCAATCTGTTCAAAATAGCTTTAATTTAGATTAGGTCCAATACAAACTTGGTCTATTGACACGGTCTTATCTTTTATCAATAAATTAGATATTGGTTCAATCCGACACGGTCTAAAATAAATCCAACAAATACTCTGAACCATTAGGTGAAATCTCATAATTTTTAGACTTTGTAGATGATTGTAGGGTTATTGATTTCGTTGGGCTTACACCTGGACTAATAAAAGGCATTCTCACTTGTTGATTTGGAAGAAGCTTGATAGAGTTCCCATTACTCCACCTCTTTATTAATACTTTCTTAATGCTGCAGTTAGATATCTACCAACCATTATTGTGATTTGTGAGAGACCACAATCCTATTCTTTTAGTGATCATTGATGGGGTTTATTCAAATTTTAGCAAATTCTCAACCTGAGACCGTGCAAGTTGTATCCTAATGAATAACCCTGACCAAACCCAATCTTCAAACAATCTCTTGGGAAGAAGAAGGCCAAAGGGAACAAATCAAACAATGGGCCCGTGGGCTGCTCCACCTCTGGTTTATTCTTTCAGGTGACATAATTCTGTTGTCAGTCATTCAATTTTGCAGCAAATTATCTCCTATAATTAAGCAAAGGATATTTCTAAATCGTTTCAATTCTTCTTCCATGATTTTCTTGAGCCTATGCTTGCTAGTGTGTAATTTTGATCGAACAGAGAAATTATTAAATTTTTAATGGATCTAAACCTTAACCTGAACTTGATATAGTTGAAATTCTTAGAATCGACCCGATTTACAGCCTTAAGCTAATAGAATTATAAGAGATAGATAGATAGAGAGAGAGAGATTTTGTTGACACTAATCATTCTTCTTCCTACACAGTCGGTGACATTGCTCTTTGACATTTCTATGAGTTAGTAGTCATGTATTTCGTTGCGATTTTTCTCTGCCATCCATCGTTGATGGAGACGTGATACATGTATCACGTATTGTTATCTAGAGCCTAATAAGTGGAGGGGCATTTAGGCATGTAGTTGGATGTAATGATGTTAAGATGCTTATCCTGATTACTCTATCCAACTTTTAATAAAGATGGGCTTTGAACCATTTTAACTACCAGTCATGGAGAATTGCAAATTCTCTACCAGGAACTACTAGTCATGGTGCAGAAAATGCCAATTCAAATGAGTTAAGAAGAGATCAATGAGGAAAACTGAATCTAAATTATATATAAGATGTTTATCAAACTGAATCAGATCATATCTAATTTTGATTCAATTATGTTCAATCTCGAATTCAAATTTGGATTTTTATATATAAGCATTCCATCATTGAGCAAACTAGTAATAAACATAGTTAGACAAATCATATATTATAAGTGTACTTAATATCTTATATACATTTTGTATTATAAAATATGACAGATTTTTTACTTCCGACTTGTTGAACAACAACGTATTAAACATGAATGTGTACTTGGTTGATCTTTTATTATATTGTATTTATTCGATCGACTTTTTGCCATATTTATTATTGGTTTCTTATTATATATAAGCCAAGAATTCTTTTAATTATATGATTAGAGAATGACCCCCACACTAAGTATGGGGTAACTAAATGTGTGTATAATTTAGTTTGAAGTTTACTATTTAGTTATCAAAAATTAAATTAAAAAAAAAACTAATATGGGTTTTTCATCTTTATAATTGACAATCTATTCTGACCTGTTTTATTTGATACCCATTATTAATTTATGTTCTTTAAATTTGATTTAAGATATTAAATGAGATGTTATTAGTAAACAATAACCACTTTATTTGGTATTTACTATTTATCTAATAAATCTATTTTGAGTTATTTATTTTTAAAAGTTAAATTAGGATGTTTCCTAAAAGTTAAAATCAAGTTTATAATTAATAAAATATTTTCTTTTTGAAAAAAAAATCATTTGAAAACAAACATGGGTTTATGGTAATCTTTTAATGAATCTCATCATTTGTATTTAATAGCCTATGGATAAATATGTGTTAAGTTAATGAATAATTGACTATTGAGAATGTTTAGGAGTGAAATTACCCACTTTTTGAATCCTATTTCTTGAATTAATAGGATGCCACGTCTCTAAATGGTGGTAGTGGGCTATGGGCTTTAGGAACAACTTCATAGAAAATGCAATGTGTCTAGCTTTCTAGAAAAACAAAAAAGCCACGTCTGAATGGTGGGGGGTTGTAGTGGGTTTTAGCAGGAATTTTTCAAAAATTACCATGTATCTAACTTTCCAGAAAATGAAAAAGCAACTTGTTTGAATGGTGGTAGTGGGTTGTGGGCTTTAACAACAACTTCTCAAAATACACACACACACATACACACACACACACACACATATATATATATATATATATATATATATATATATATATATATATATATATATATTATATATATATGTATATATAAACCCTAACCCAAAAAAGTTGCACCCTTATGATATATAATGCTAGTTAATGATTATTTGGAAATATTGGATATCATTCTTCACTTGTCTCAACTTAGCTACCCTCGTGCCATTCATCTTCTATACCCACCCGGTGGAATAAACCTTAGCTAACTTCAAATCTCTTCCTTACCACTTACCTCTCCTCACCTATCGGTAGACCTATTCATAGGTTGGGCCGAGCTTTTACTCTGCATTAACAGATATTTTTTAGGCTCGACTATCGGGTCTATAACTTGGGCCTGAGTTCGGTCCTCATAAAAAGCCCGAAGCCTGGGCCTGAGCCCGAAGTATATAGCTCATGTTGCTGCTGAAGCAACTGAATAGAGAGAGAAATTATAAAGAAAAATATTAAAAAAATGTATATATTAAATTATTAAAATATATATATATTATAATTAATATTATATATTATATATTATATATTATATAAATGAGTCGGGCTGGACTGGGCTTTTTTGACAAATACCGAGCCCGGCTCAATACACAATCGGGCTTGGTGTTTTGGGCTCAAAGTCAGGCTCACGGGTTTAATTACATGTTCAAGCCTAACCAGGTGCAGGTCGATGGACTACCCGACCCATGAACAGGTCTAACTATTAATAACTACAAATCGGGCTACCTGTGTGATTTGAAGAATTCTGGCCCATGTTGCATCCCTGGCCCTCACCTGGGTGTAGATGGTGAATAAAATTAACATTGAAGGGGGTGTTGGTACTAGGAAGGCCACGTGAATGGAAATTATTTGATTTTAGTTGTAGAATTTAACAACTGAAAAATGATTCATTATACAATGAACTTGTGCTCATAAAAGAAGCAAACCACTTGCATTTGAATTAGCAATTAATGAGTTTTGGGGTCAAACATTTGAACACAACAATCTGTCGTTAGTATTTCACAGATAGTAAACTTCAACTTGGAGAAATACTCTTGTGTTCATCACTTGGAATTGGAAGACGGAAGATGGCTACTCTTGCACCCTTGTGTATCCTATCCATTCACACGTCAATATGGCAGGATTCCCTGTTCCTCTCTGTGGTCTCACGTGCCAACAAGTATCCCACATGGTATGGTACTGTTAATTTGTCATTTTAACACCCAAACTCGAGTTGGGATTTCCTGCGAACAAAATCCATTCCAACACTCTACCAACGCAATCTAACACCAAATATCTCACTATAAAATTAGGACCCACCATAAAAGTGGAACTTATTATACATGAGATGTGTGATCCATATGAGATAATGTTGGTAGGGCATTGGAATTTCTTTTGTTGGCAGGTGATCAGGATTCCCCAAACCCAAATTATCAAAACAAGTATATTAGGAAGGAAGCAAATATGCTTCTTCTTTGGTGGGAATTGGGATATCAACATGATAGAAGATAATATGCAGTTTTTTTTCTGCCCCCACAGAATGCAACACAAAAATGCCCCACATGCACACCTCAGCGTGCATTAAGAACATTTCCAATACTTGTCATTGGGAAATGCTCCCAATAATACATGATTGGGATGTGTTGTGGGATGTTTTTGGGGAGCATTCTGTAGGGGGGGGGGGAGATGTGACTTCGAAAAGGTGGTCACTCTAAAATTAAAAGACTTATAGGGGAGGACGTAGCATGCCTTGCCCTAGATACATGCAAAATTCACTTCTTCACACACTCCAACCCCCAAAGAAAAAAGAAAAACAATCATTAAGGTTGTGTTTGGTTGCAATGCAAATAAATTTGCACTAATGCAAAGCTATGGCAATAAAAATGATTTGAATGTAAATTCTGACCTATTTTTGTTTCAAATTTTAGCTTATCTTGTTTGATTGTAGTACAAATGAAGTAAATTAAGACATGAAGCAGAATAAAGTAAAACACAACAAAATTAAATGAGAATTTGCATTCCCATGCATTTATACTAGTGCAAATAAAATTGCACTGCAATCAAACACAACCTAACAGAAAAAAAGAACAAACAAAAAAGATTGAGAGACTCGTACAGTCTTCTTTGAGAAGATTAGAGAGCTCCCTAGGGAGGATAACCTCTCTTTCATATAGGCAAAAAGACCTTTCGCTACAAGGCTAGCACATCTATTATCTTCCCATAGAGAGTGAAAGAAATTTTTCAGACCCCTAACTTTACTCTAGGTGGAGTGGTAACCTTAAGGCTATGTTTGGTTTAAAGGAAAATGTAGGGAAAAGAAGGAAAAAAAAGAAGAACTTATACAAGATTTGTAAAGATTTCTCTACCTTTCTTTTTTTTTCCTGCATTTTCCTTCAAACCAAAGATAACCTAAAATTTTATCAGCTATTATTAAAGGGGAGGGTAGTTAATATGGAGGAGAATATAACCCACGTTGGCCCAAACAGTAAATCCAAGTTGACTTAATTAGTTCAAGGTCACGCTTATTCAGGTGTGGGGTCAGGTTAGGGCTTTCTTCAACTCAAGTTGGATTTGGGTTTGGCTGACCCATTCCATTAGGCAGGGGTAGAGCTACATTTTATATTGAGGAGGGCCAAAAGCTAGCAAGCATGGATACCGGGCCAAAAGCTAGGAAGCATGGTAGGGAGGCCAAAATCTAAGCGGGATTTAAATAGGTAATAAGGAGACTTTCAAGGCATAGGGGAGGGGGCACATGGCTCACCTCCGCCACCCCCGACTCCGTCCCTGCCATCGGGTTGAAGCCTATAAGTTTGGGTCGGGTTGTATCCGGGTGGGAACATTGGAGGGTTAAGTTAGAGTAGAGGCAAACATGTACTAAACCCAAACCGTTTGACATCCCTAATGGTTATAGTGTCATCAATTCTATGCATGGGATGCAGCCCTGACTACTGTATTGAGGAATTTTCATTTCATCAGAGATGCAGCCCTGACTACTATTTTCTATGCGTTGGAATTTCAAGATAATTTGTTTAAAACTAACAAAAAAAATTCCTTGTTCTTTCCCACTGTTTGCCTTTCTTCTTCCCCCAATCACCCTTGACTTGATCCACTCTACAAGATTTGAAACTAAGAAAAAAAAAAAGAGTATCAAATAACATGACGAACCTCTTAAAGAACCATTTAATCTAAAAGCTTAAGTTATAGGTTTTTATTCTTTAACAGACCTCCTATGTGAAAGCCCAATATAATTAAATGGGGGTAATAAGGATCGAATACTAGGCAATTTGGTCAAAGTGACTCTATTACCATCTTAAAAAATCATTCAACCTAAAAGCTTAAGCTATTACATTACATTGCCATTATTCCTCCTAGCCTTCTATATACATCTCTATCAAACTTAGCCACCAATATGTGACCATTTGATCCAAGAAAGTTACACTCGACTCCATGCCATCTCCAAATATCTCTATCATCTGATTGTTGTAGAAGTTACCATCACTATCACTTGGCTACTCACTTCAAATGCTAAAAGAATCGGAAAACAGTCATTAAAAATATCATTGACCTCAAAGATATTTTTCTTTTATCTTTTTTTTACCCCTAAGTTTATTCTAGGTGGAGAGGTGGCCATAAAGGCAGGCTGTGCCACCCAAGGCCCAGCACGACAGTCTACGGGCTGTGCCAGGCCCGACACGACCATGCTTTACACCTCTAGGTGGCCACCTAAAAATTTTATTAACCATTATCAAATGGGAGGTAAATCAAAACAAGGAAGGACGTAGCCTGCCTTGCCCCAAAACCCAACAACAAAAACACACAACCTTACCCCCCTCATCCCAACCCAATATAAGTTTCAAGAAACAAAAAATTACAAGCCAATAAAAAATAAACAAGATCATTAACCTATACGAAGCAAAGGAATCCCAAAATAGTCTTCTTTAACAAGTAATCTTGCCTCTCTTGGAACCTCATTCATGGAATTGTAAGCATAGTAGTTTCCTTCATTAATACCCTCATTAGCAAAGAAGTCGACACATTTGTTCCCTTCTTTTAATGTATGAGAGAAAGAAAGGTGCATAACAACACATGTTTTCTCCATTTTCCGAAGGATATAAGTTAGATGCCAAGGGTCGGGAATTTTTCCAAGGAGAATATCAATTTAAGCATTGATTATCACTTTCAATCTCTACCTCCAAAATGTTGTGAGATAGGCAACTTTGGTAAATCCAACAAACTTCCAAAATAATTCCAAACTTTATTGGCCATAACACCATGAGAAAACAAATGATTGAAACTTTCAACCTTTTTATGAGCACAACAACAACATTTTGAAGTAAGATAGATTCATCTTCTTTTTAATTAGCTCATCAAAAGGAATAGCTCCGTGTATAAATTTCCACATGAAAATAGAAATTTTAGTAGGAAGACCTGATTTCCACACAATTTTGTACCAATTAACCATAGGAGACTAAGCTCTAATGATATTCCAAGCTAATGACAGAGAGCAATCCATCAGAATTTGCATTCCAGATAATTTTATCATTCTCTTCACATAAAGAGATATCTAAGTTTTTAGCCATGTCAATGATGTGAGGGGGGACAGAGTTGTAAGAATCAAAATGCCAATCCCCATTATAAAGTAAGACTTGATTGAGAGAAAAGGCTTGAACAATCGTCCAATTGAAAGATAAGAGGTCCAGAACCTGTCCAGTTATCATGCGAGAAAGAAATATCACCTTTACCAACCAACCATTGACAATGAGAGAAGGCTATCAGTTTTAAATCAATCATTTCTTTAGAAGGCATAAAGAAGAATAATTAGGTATAAAACTATTAAATTGTGTGGTTATGGAATTTAACATAACATCTGTTTTGGGGGTGGGGAGTGGAGGAGAGTCAAATACAAATATAAAACTATTAAATGGGTGCGCAAAACAGTCATAAGAAATCAGGATGCAACTAATTGTATCATCCCACTTTTTTTTTTTTTTTCATTAAAGTATTTTATATATACAAAGCACTCGTAACTGACTACATTCCCTTAATGAGACTCATCACCACATGACCATTTTATATATTATTATCGTAGAGTTAGAATATAATTTTATGACCAGGGTAGTGAGACATTTGCTTGATAGTTTTGGGAATTCTAAGTAGCAATTAATCCTTTTATATGGCTTGTGATGACGTTGAAATCTGCAACAAAGATAGAAATGGAAAGTTGTTATAGACCTCAGTTGGTAGGGTGTCACTTCAGCTCGGCATATCAATTGTTAAGGGGCACATGTGATTAGAAGAGATGTCAAAGGCCTCGAAGTGATATCCAAGGGGCGTGATCTTAGACAATTAAGTTAGTAACATCAAAAGAAGGAAGACGAGCTAGAGAGCTTAGTGAGATGTATGCCAAGGTGTCCATTGTGTGTCCTATGGGTATTAGTGTTATGTAATGTTATTAAACAAATGAGGAGCTCACCTATTTATAGGAGAGAAACTTCATTCAATAATCAATACGCCACTCACATGTGGTTAGAGCTCGGTCCACTTGTTATGCTCTTGGTTGATACATTATGTGTATGTAATAGAAAATGGGCTTGCATGTGCATTAGTACTGATGTTCTGATAAGCACGACCACATATAACACTTATGTCCATATGGTCCTTGTGCATGTTATGATCTGGTATTAGGTCGACTTGGTGGGACTAGGTTGGCTCGGCCAAGTTAGGTCAGTTCGACCAAGTCAGTCTGCCTTAAGTAAGTTTGATCAATTAACAACTTTGCCCTCAGCTTGCTACCAGTTGATGATTTTTGATTGGTGGTCGGTTTTGGCTGTATCAATTTGAAGATAAACTTCAATTTGTTATCAAACTACCTCATACTAAAATGTAAAATCAGAAAAAAAAAAAAAAAAAAAATGGATGGGCCTAAAGAATTATATTACATTAATTGGCAGCAAATTAGAAAGACCAAAGCATCTATCTAAGAAAAACGAAAAACCAAATCAAGTAATTATATATCCCTTCAAGACTTTGGATGGGTTCTAGCACTTTCATAAATTGCTTAAGAATTGATGCATGACAGATGAATATAGTAAACGACCCATCAACCCATATGGTTGGCTATAAAGGGTCTTTAACCTACATGGAAAGATGTAAAGATGATGACTGTTGTGGGTGAGTTTCACCCAATCAAGTGATTGTGGAAGACTTGACTTTGTGAAATAACTTTCTCTAACAATCGCATAGGATCCACAATGGCCGAGCTAGACGCCAATAAGGAGAAGTTGTATTACATCCAAACGTAACAGTTGAAAGATATCCAATGTGGCCAAGCATTATAATCGAGCAAGAAAGGTTTCCTCAGTTAGGCACTGTGAGATAGGTACGTTGCAGCTAGACAACACGAGTGAGAAAGGTTCATGAATGATGACAAGGTAGACAAGCTAGCTTATTATGAAAAGTTGATAACAGGAGCAACAGTTACTTAAATCTCATTTTAGAAACTTTTCTTTTGGGTCAGAATGAAATTCATAAAACTGGACCCACCAGGACACGCCAGACTGCCAATGAAAAGATAATAAATTAAAATTGAAAGAAAAGACTGGATAAAGTACTCATTCTATTTATTATTATTATCTGTTGAGAATGAAGTTCTTGAATTGGCTCCTGGGAGTTCAGATTAAGCAAGAAAATTAATCCAAAAGAAAAGGAAAAAGAACAAGGTGAAGAAGGACCACATATGACATGATGTGTAAAGCAGAACAGGTAGGTACCATCCATTTATAACTGTTCATGCCTCAATGTGCAGTAGGGGTCCATTCCCAGAGCTCAACTACTCGTATGGGGACACTGATCACACCCTAAAAGTTACCCATGGGTCTTAAATATAGAGTACTCTTCGGTTAGGAGTTGGTACATCTGAGAACTGAAGCAAAGGGGGGGCCATTGGCATCTTTAGTACCTTACAAACCTAAAAACAACAATAAATCAAGGATATCTATATATAGACAGTAAGAGACCAAGTTTAGTGTATCCTATCACAATTGAATGATATATCCTGTTTAGAATTCAAGTAGGTTAGTTTTCATGTATGGTGTAAGATACTATATATATATATATATATATCATTGTTGTTAGTTTCCACTTAGAATAGCTAGGGTTCTGGTTTGAATTTCAGGGGCTACTAGGTAACAGCTGAAGTGGGTGAATTAAAGGAATTATGGCTTTTGTCTTTCAGTGAATAAGCTTGCATTTGGATAAATTTCAGGATTAATTTGTGTTTTTAAAGCCCTAAAGCACAAAGCCCCAATTTTAGGCTTTGTGTTTTGGAGCTTAAAAAGTGTTTTGATTTTATATTATGTTTTTAATTAAAATAAACATTTTTTTGGTTTACCAGTTACCACAGCCCAAAGCTCAAAAGAAGAAGCTTATCCAAATCTAGGCTAAGTTATCATGGCGGTTTGTTTGGACATTAATTTATTATTCAATTATATTTAAATAAATCCATTAGAAGACAAAGCAATAAGTCAAGCCATTCAGTTGAATCATTAATAAAAAATTTGAGCCCACTCAGGTTTAGAAAAACCTTCAGGATCGATCCAATTAAACAGAAGATCAAAATACCTCTTCATAAAACCCTAGATCAAAACCAACCAAGTTAATGTGACATTCACATCATGCATAAAAGCATTCCCTTGAATGATTCATCTCTTGTGAGGATGGTTATCTGCACAAATTCCTTGTCGCCTGTGAACAACTTGAAAACAAGTAACTTTTGCTAGGTTTTGGCTTAATTAATTTGGACAAAAATCCTTTACTTCTTGTCCGATGCCAACAGTAAAACCCTAATTAATTGGGCTGTTGAAGATAACGGCCTAAAACATCTCTCTCATGGTTCATTCTCCTAGTGCTAGATGTAAATTAAAGGATGGCCCTCTCTTGGGACATCAAATGTGATTGATTGGTCATGAAGAAAAGGTGTTTTATTTGTTTCTCTTGAAAGAGTTTCTTATGGGGAGTTTGTTATTTTATTGAAGAGAGGAAAAGTAGAGCGAGTGCGTGGAAGAATTTTCTTCTGGATGGATGTGGATGTAGATGTGTTTTGATGTCACTAGACCTGACCTGATAGAGATAATGCTCCGCACTCTATCAGGATTGTGTTAATTATGCTTTCCCATTATTGAGTTTGATAGCTGGTCGTAAAATTCGGTTCCATTCCTAATCAAAGAAGTTTCAGGACCACTTCAATTTCAAGGCTCAACCCAACTTTTACAGGAATCCCTTTTATCTTTTATGAAGCTACTAAACTTGCCATCTGTCTCATTTTTCTGTTTTCATGGTCTAACCACTGAATGAATCCACCTTGTAGTTGTAGATCAGCAAGCCAAGAGACTAGCTACTACTGCCTTTTAAGTTTTAGCCTCCAATCAGATGATGATCAACAATCATCTGATTATTTTATTTTGAGTTTTGGCAATGCATAAAGAGTGCTTAGTTGGGTGGGACCCAGGCCCGTCAATGGTGGGTCCCGATTAATTATGTTTGTGGATGGATACATTTAGAGCCACAGGGCAATAAAAAACGGCAGGGGCACTCATGGAATCTCATCACTCAGGCTCATATTGAATGAGGGGGCTGTCCACTTTAATTAGCTTTGGATCATCATCTCTGGATACCGTATCGTGGTTCATCATTCATGGTTGTATCTACGTGGCCCACTTCATCTCTTTGTTTTCAGAAATCAAATCACTGAATAGTACGTACTGTTCATGTTTTCATTGTGAAATCATAAAAATAAAACCAGATACCCCTACCACCAGCATTCCTTCTTTCTCAAACCAACAGTAATTTCAAAACAGAAAAAACCCATTTTCTCTTTGTGGAGTTCACTTTTGATCAGTCCGATATACTGATATGTCTAGAATCCGCCAGTTGAGAAAATCTAAAAAGAAACCCCCAGTCCACCACACTAACCAAGAATGGCTTGATAAAAGAATTCAATTTTGAAAACAAACTCAGAGGCATACACGTATTCACAAACATGCATGAAATACCTGCTGTGCTAAATGGTTCATATTAGTCCATGAATACATGTGGGCTACAAGACAATCTACGTGGCAAAAATACCCATCAGTACTAGGGGGATAGGGTTTAGCTTCAGAGCCATTGACGATGATAGGTCAGAAGTATTTTCCATGAACAGTGTTTTCAGAAATCAATTCTGATCAGATTCAGATGTAGTTGATGTTGATCGCAAACGCATTATTCTGCTACCTAGCCTTCAAAACAAGTTAATTCTAAAAATCCGGTGAAAAAAAATCAAAGGGCCGGAGTAGTTGAACGAGTCAGTACTACTCACTATACCGATAGAACACGGAAGTCGGAACACCCCACAACTTCTTTTGTTCATTCGGATTCTGGATTACAGTGGATAAACGGGCTAGGCTGGTTTTAGCTTTCTAGGCTTGGGCCCAGAAAATCACTTTTTACCTCATACATAATACAATGAGTTGAGATTTTCTGCCAAATTAAGAAACATGTATGTTCCAACCCTCTCCAATAAAATAAATATTTGAAGCAATGGTAAACGTTGTTTGTCAAACTCATAGCCAATACAAGCGCATTATACAGCACATATCAAGAATATTTTGTTGGGCAGATTAGATGTAGAGCAATGTTGGAATATGTCTCACTCTCAATGGGTCCCAGACTCCCAGCAAAGTAGATATCGTTGATTAAAGGGTTGTTTTGTACTGTAGTTCAATTTGCTGGGCCTCACTGTGGAGAGCTTGAATTCACACCATACTCATACTCTGTGAAGACGTTCGTTCTGTATCATTCATTATATGTACAGTGTGAACACTTTTATCTATATATATATATATATATATTTTTTTTTTCCTTTTATGAAGTACACTGATTCATGAGATATAAACATAATATATGGTAAATTGCGAGATGGCCCGCAGAAACAGGTTAGTTCTAACTTCCAAATTTTAATTTTAATTTTAATAGTGGACCTCAGAAACAGTCTAAGCATGGACCGTGGGGCCCTAAGGCCAAGGATACGGATGAATACCTGACCAATGTGAGTTGGGCTGAAAGTCCACGGTGCTGTCCAAGTCCAACTGATGTTGGGAAACAACTTTATAAGGTTGTACCTGCATAAACCAGTGTCAGTGGAATGTGGAATCACCACAAAACTGCAGCAGCCCGTTACGCTCTCAAGTTCATCCACCCTGCCACCCTGGCACCAAGCCACCGACCACACACACTGCCTCAACTACAAACCCTCGCCTCTCTCTCACCCAAAGGCCAAAGCCACTCGGGCTTGACCCACCTCCATCTCACCACTTGCACTTGGTAATTATTGCAACTTACGTTCTCACCGACCCATCACCCAACCCCCTTATGCATCAATCCTACCAGCTACCACTTGCTTAACTATCTTTCATCCTTCACCTCCCCATCCCCTTTCTTTCTCTTCTGTTGGAGGTAGGGCTGTCGCTGTCAAAGGGACTCCAAAAATCTGATACGTAATTTGGCATCTGATTTGATTTTGGATTTAGATCCCATTTCTTTTTTGGTAAATTATTTATCCGGGTAAGTGTCTTTCCGGGAAAGATTTATCTGGGTAAGTGCATTTACCCATATTGTTTTATTTTCTATGTAAATAAGGTAATAACTATTTTAGTCATAAAAATTCATTATTAAAAGAGATATTTTTATCCCATTGAAGTATTGGCAATTCCCCCCAAGTGATTAGTCCCCACATAAATTTGAAAAAAGAGTATGGGTTTCTTGATCAACAAAATCCAGAGAATAAATGCCCCCTTAGATGTTAAAACCTGTATTCAACCGGATTTGATTTGGATAAAATATATATATATATATATATTAACTTTTTATATTTATACAAATTTTCATTCTATACTAATTATTACCGCTACACCTCTAAGGGTCCATTTGATTCGCAGGAATCAGAATTAGAACCAAAATCAGAATGGTCTATTCCTAAGTGTATTCGGTTTAGATAAAAATGGGAATGAATTGGAATTAACAGAAATAGGATTTTATTCCCAAGAGAGGGAAAGGGAAATGCCATTCTCTCAAATGGGGAAATGTCGTATGCCATTTGGAATCTGAATAACTCATTCTGATTCTAATTCCGTGAACCAAACAGGGCCTAATTTTCTCTTTAGATGAACATTGATCTACCCGTTTCTATCACTTCACTTTGCAATCAGCCACTAATAAAATAACCTCTTGGGAATAATCAATTAATCTCAACCACCAAAATGATGTACTAATGTTTCAGCCAGCAACCAGCATCACTTTCTTTCCATCCAGATACAGCGCACTATGTAAAATTGGTAGTTACATTCTTTGGAGTTTCTAACAGTTGCAGCTGAACTTCCCCTGCTTCTTTGCTAATAGTAGTAAGCTCCCCTGAAGTTTCTGACATCACCCCCCCCCCCCCTATGACTCTGTTTGAAAATTGATATTAAATTGGTGATGTAATCAACTAAACATTTTTAAATGTCAATATTGCCCTTACATGAGAAACTGCTGGCCAGTTCGAGTTCAAGCTTTTGACGAGTAAATATGTGCAAATTAAGTGTCGATTCAAAGGAAGGGCAATTTTAGGAAACAGAACTGTCAATCAAAAGTCAGGGAATGGGTATTTTGGTCATTTCACTCCTATCATTAACGGATTCTTAAATAACGAAAGTGAGGTCAAGCACAAGTTTTTAGACCCAAGCCAAGCCAAGGCCCAAAGCCTAAAATCCAAACCCAACTCATGCAAAAGCTTGAATTGGGTTGGGTTAGATGAGTTTGGACCATTCAAGTTGTATCTCTAGCCTCTAGGTATGGGTTGATACGTTTTGAGTCTAGAGTCACAGTACACTCATTAATGACGGATGCAGAGTTGCATACAAATACTGCCGATACATATCTAAATACAACACAATCTTATATTAAAAACTTTTACCATTCACATGCATAATATGTTATTTAATTTTGTGCACATTAATTTATAACAACAGTATGTTGATGCGTATTCAAGGGTTTCTTTGTGTTCTATGCACTTTGTGTTCTAAGTATTTATCAGTATCTCTACTTTATTTATAGTCAACAAAACTGTATAATTCATATTATTAGTATATTTGTAGGATTTATCTTGATATATTTCTTAATTTGCCTTTTCAACAACCAGGGGGTGGGGGGAGTCCGACCCCAAATCCATAATCCCCAACCATGGTTGTGTAGTAGAGATCATTTGATTCAGGTCTCTAGTACAAACAGCCAAAGAACCAACCAACTGATCCAACATCAGGTGGTCCAATATTTCAGAACTTGCCTTAAAGTAAAATTGTTTAAAATGAAAAACAGTTGGTGTATGTATATATATAGAATGAACAGCCAAAGTTTGGAGTTTATTCCTCACTAATGGAATACTTATATCTAACACTGAAAACGCATTTGATTCTTTTATTTTTAAAATTTTCCTGTAGTTGGAGATTGAACGCTCTCATTCACCTAAGTTGGAATATAATTAAAAATAGATACTCTCATTGCCCATTTGGGTAACACATCAACAAATTAGTTTTATTTATTTCTAGTGCAATTTGTTCACTATCATGGATCGTTGTGCAAAGAATGTATTTAAAATGGGTGGCAAGGAATCTGCCTTGGAGATAAACCAATCCAAAACAAAACCATTATATTATTATTTTAATAAAAAATTAAATTTATATTCTAATTTTTTGTCTATCCAATTAGAAAGACTATTTTCCATTTTATACGATCCACTTGCACATTCAACTCCCTTGAAATTCTGCAATTTGGAGATTTCACTTCAAATGAAGTAATTGGAGGGCTCAAGTGGAATCTCAGTTTATTGAAATTAATTAGAGAAATGGATAAGACTTGCGATCGATAATATTTTTATCAATACATAACCTTATTACAGTGTGAGCTCTGTTGTCTGTCGCTTACAATATTATATCTGCTAAAACTATTTCAAGTCCAACACAAGCAAAAAGATGCATAAAAAAGCTAATCACTTTGGATGATTTTATGTTTTATATGCATTCATCGACGACGATCCTGTGACGTCTGAAGATATTTCTATTCACCTTCAGGGCTCCAGGTATCCTGTATTTAACGCATTAGAATGGGGTTGCCCGATTTGAAGAATTTCAACTACATCGGTCATCAGGTTTGGGTTAGGGTTCGGGCTCATTGAAAATTTGACAAATTTTCAATCCAGCCTGACCAAGTTGTACCCTATTACTTATATATTAAGGTATATATTAATCAATGAAAATTCATCAAAATTTGAAGGAAAAGGGGGATGGGTTGGAGGTAGTTTTGATCAGGGGTGCAATTTTAGGTTCGGATAATAGGATTGGTACATTCAGATTTTCAGATTTTGATAAAAACCCAACCCAACCCTGCTCAAGTCGTACCCTTAGTTTTGATTGATCAAACTCTGAAACATAAGTTCATATTTGGAAGTTTGATTAATCAAAACCATCCCCTTGAATTTTGATGAATTTTTATGTATACATGGAGGATCCGGATTCCTCCCAGGCCGGCACGCACACATACATATAAGTGTAGAGGATGCAGTCACGAGACTTAGCATACACAACTTGGAGGGCCATATAGATACGAGGCATGGATCATCCAACTATCACTTTTACAGAAGGCATTGAGAAGGAGAAAGAAACTAATAGTAGTAGTAAGAGAGAGAGAGAGAGAGAGCATGTTGCCTTTCCAGAGATCCATCAAGTGTTTAAGAGGCATTCTCGTTCTGTTGATTCTACTTGCATCATGGTTTCCACAGGGCTGTGCACAAGAGTCATTAGGGGTGCAAATGAATTGGATTATAATCCGATTCATCCAAGATTCAATCCTATTTGGTTGAATTTGGATCATCTCTTCGGATTGGATTGGATTGGTTTTGGATCACCCCTATCCGATCTGAGAAAATCTGATCTGATGTATTATATATTTATAAATATAAATATATAATACATGTTATTCATTTATAAATATACTATTTATATTGTATTTTTATAAAATTGTTATATTATTTATTTTTTATAAAAAACATATATATATATATATATACATATATGATGAAAATAATTAAAAAATACTTATATTTTTATTTTTTCTTTATTTAAATTAGTATATTTTAATTTTTTTTTAATAAAAATACATGTATATATTTTTCTTTGTAATTTACATAAAAAATAAGAAAATATATAGTGGAACGGTAGAATTCTTACACATCTTATTTCTTTATCTCCAGGCTCCAGATTTTGTCCGTGTGGAGAGTATATGACACAGGTAATTCAATCCCTTTGTCTCGGTAACCGGAGGTAGGCACTAGGCAGGTCAGATTATCTTGGAGATCATCGGAATTTTTTGGACTAATTAACTTGGATTTGGGTGGCCTTTGGCTGCGATTTGCAAACCTTACTTGGAAAATCCACGACGTGGGTAGAAACTTGGGTACATTTGATTTTACACTACACTGGGCCAGTCCCATTATGCAAAGTAATCTGATGCGTTGGGGTGCCCTAGCACTAGTGCTAGTGCTAGTGCTAGTGCTAGGGCTCCTCTCCTACACATTCTACTTCTACCTTTTGAGTTGTAATTTGTACCATTTCTTTGGGCAGGGATAATTTTGGGCTGTTGAACAGAATAGACTGTTGAGAGCGTTTTTAGGGTGCGCTGGGCACGTTCACCTATTCACACACACACACACACCCGGCCATGTCTTATTGTCTTTGTTTTTGGTTGGGGCAATTACTAATTTACCCCTCTCATGGTAACGTGGCATTCCCAACATCCAAAGTTTTTCCATGCGGGCCTGTTTTCTGATGACATGTCAAATGATGTGGAACTGTAGGGCTGAAAATTTTCATCAACCAAGTTTCTTTTTTTTTTTTTATCCACGACCACAAGTGAGGTGGCATATCACATTAGTCAACAAAAGTTAATCACTTGTATCAACATTGATGGCCCAATCAAGCTTCTCAGTCTGAGATGTGGTAACTTCTGGGCTTTGAACTATAGGCTTAAACTTTTAGTCAGTGAATGACTTCATTCAATTTGGCTCAGCTGCAATTCCATTTCATCAGTACGAGCCAGTAGCCACCTAAAGCTGTGCGTGACAGCGTGAGCTTTGTTTTTTGTTCTAGTGGTATCTCTAGAATAAGGCGCAGGCACCATACGATAGACTGTAACTTCAAAGAAACGACGACAGCTAATCCTCCTCTTTTCTTATTTGTTGCCTTGCCACTTGCCAATATGTGAACTAGAGGATTTGAGATGGGCTCATCTCACAACATGGCCCAATATGGGCTTAAAATTTAAATATTAAAGGGGCTTCCTACCAAACATGGTCTAATATGGGCTCTAGCAACTCTCTTTTTGTTTATTCATTTTCTTTTCCACCTGGTCGGTATACTAGACATTAAACATTTAAACAAAGAATCACTGGGCTGGGTGAATACATGGCTGAAAAGATTGAAACGCCTGTGCATAACCATAACTGGTCTAAGTAACTGAAGCGCTGACAGACTACATACAATGTAGAACCTATTTAGGATTGAACTACTTAACAAGTTAAAAAGAGTGTAACAACATTGAGTGAGAACTTGGCTGCTTTGATCACATTATGAAAAGATGATAATGGCATATGAGTAATAAAAAAGGTTTTAGAAAGATAAAATACCGAGAGCTGGGCCTAAACTACAAACGAAGTTTGAGGTGAAAGCCCATTAAGGAAGTATTTGGGATGTTGGTGGGTTTTGTTTCAGAACGATTTTTGAAAATTAAATGAAAACCAGTGTCTTGCATATTTGGGTAAGTTGTTTGATGTTTTAGGATCCAAAAATTGCCCTCTCTTTTGAACACTAAAAAATATAGTGTTTTGAAAATTGAAAGTGAAATCTCTTTGGTTAGAGGGGGAAAAAGAGAGTAGATTCATTTTTGTTGACGTTTTATAAAAATCTAAAGAATGAAGGTTTGCATTCATATTCAAATGGAAATACAAGAGAAAAGATATAAACAGAGATTACAGATAAGGATAACCTTCATTTATCTTGATATCCTAATTCCAAACCACTAAACTAATCCTTTGTATGTTTTTGTCATGAACCTTTGGGGGCTGTATAGAGTGGGTAGGGGAGTGTGATTTGTATCTTGGTTTTTAGGCAAGTCTGGCTTCATCCTCCTATCCTCCTCCTATGTACTAATGGTTAATAAAGTTTGAAGGTGGCCAACCCTCCACTTAAAGTAAAGTTTTGAGATAAAAAGATAAAATAAAATAAACAAGTATATATGAACAAGGTTTTAATTTTTAATTTTTAATTTCTTATAATCCAATTGCAAATTAAATGTTAAACCAAAAATAATATATGTATGTATGAATATATGTTTTTCAAAGTCACATGTACTGGACTAAAAGCACATCAACAGTTAACCCAAAAAAAGCAGCCAATGCCGAAATAACAATGGCAACTGTGTGACCGTTTGTTTTACATGGGTGTGTCATGTCTGAGAGATCTAGAAAGGGGTTAAGCATCTCACATGATCTGGTTAGGGTAGGTGGTGGCCATTTACTATAGAAGCTGCAGTGGTGCTCTCTGATCGTTTTTTGACGACATACTGTAGGTTGTGGGGTTCATGCATTCGACATATATAAAAAGATCAGATATGTAGGACCAAAACATTGATGTCTGTCCAACTCCATTCTATATTCCATTCAGTCAGATAATCCGAAACCATGGCTCTATCAAAAAAAAAAAACAAAAAACAAAATGGCTTAAAACGGTCATCTTCCTTTCTTTGTTGCTTTTGGGTTTTAGAGTCCATGTGGATCTCCCGCCCCACTAATAAATTAGAAAGAAGCATGTAAGTTCAATCATGCAATCTATGCTTTTACAAAAATAAATTAATAAATATGTAATACACCCTGCTCTTTAGTTTTGGATAATTATATATGCCAGTTGATAAATTACAATTTCTGATCTTAGCTGCAATCTACTTAATTTGAGTTAAGTTTTAAGTCCCTGAGTTTCTCCAAATTCATGGAAAAAATTTTAACCTAGAGATAGAAATTTAACTATGAAAGAATACTTTTTGATGTAGGCGCTTTAGGCAAGACGTTGGTACGTTGACATGTGGCCAAGGACGAAGCCAATCAACATGTCTAGTAGGGCAGAGGAGTTATCCTTGAGTAGATACTCCGACGCTCAAGTTAGTAGAAAGTAATGGGTAGTCAGGCCGTCATTAGAAAACGATGCTGGTCTGAGCAAAGTAACAATATGGGAGTCAAAAGTTTGATCATTTACCTTGAGCGGGAGGTACATTTTTATAGTCGATGACCCGTGTCCTGATCGGATGATGCTTTCGGAGTTGTTGGGATGAGGTTACCCGTCAAGGTCTTCGAGATAAGACCTAATCCCCAACAAAGTTATCCCCATCCGCATGAGGATCTCCTGTCTTGGTCTTGCTTATCCACATGGCGTGGCGTCGACGTGGCTGAAGAGATAGGGTAGGGCCACAGAGGTGACACGGTGCTAACGTGGCTGAGGAGATACGGTAAGGCCGAGAAAGTGATGTGACGTTAACGTGCCCGAAGAGATAAGGTGACCATATAGGCGACACGTGGTGTTTGGAGCCAGTTCAACCATAACCCGAACAGTTTTCATATATCTCAAGGAGATTTTGGAGATTGAATTGAAGGCAATATTGATATCCTTGAAATTTGCCATCTCAAAGCAGTTGAAATCCCTTCTTATGGAATCTGATTCTAATTAGTTGGTTAATTTTGCTTTAAATGGAAACTTTTCTTTAAGTTCCTTTATCGGCGTACTAGAGCAACCCACCATTTAATTACTCATAATACAAGAAATTTTGATTTGAAGGTTGTTTGGCTATATGAACCTCATGATTGTCTCATGGAAATTGTATGGATAGTAAGCTATGTAGGAGAATATTTCATGCTTCTATTCACTAAAAAATAACCTATCCATCAATTAGAGGACCCTCTCAGAACTATCATGTATTTACTAATTATATATGACCTATCCATCAAATTAGCCCTTCTCACATATAAGAGGTAGCAGTTCCTCAGAAGTTCAAAACACAAGGCTAAGCCTGGGAGTGCTTAAAAACAATTGTTTATTCTAATAAGTACTTGTGAGTGTTTCGTGAAAAAGCATTTATTTTAAACTGGAACAGTAGAGATATTTTTAAAATGATATGGTGGGTCAAGATAGATCAGAAAGGAAATAAGTATTTAAAAATAGGCCCAAAGTTTAAGCTTTTTAAATAAGTGCTTATTCTCAGAGTATGTAATTATTTTGGGTTTATTTCCCAAACCCAAATAAGTGCATAATGGTATGGTCTTGACCCCAAATAAGTGCTTATTCAAATAACCACTTATTTTTAAGTGGTCCCAAACTTAACCTAATTAAATATGCATTTCATGTACCTTATACAATATAAGCTATCCAAATTGCAAACATATATAATGAAGAGTTACCCAAGCTAACTTAATCAATCTATTGTTTGATTTTCTTCCCAATAAATTAAATATGTGAGTATTTGACCTCTATCTCCTCTTCCAAAACTATGTTTAACAATGTTGCATGAGGTTGATGATGTTCCATGGTGGTAGTGCACACAATCTGGTCAAGCAGTCTGTTATAGTCTTCAAATCATCTTGGAACCAAACTTTCCTGGTAGCTCCAAATTCCCTAGTCAGCATCTAGGACTCTCCAGCGGCCCAAGCTTTTGCTATTAGTTCTCTATTATAAACATACCTATTTACCCATTGATTTAGGTTTAATCCCAAGGAATTTTCCCTATTGATTTGCTGTATAAGTCAAAATTCTATCTTGATTTTTACTACTTGATGAAGGTGTGTAGAAAAAGAAGATATAATGAAATGCAGGAATGAGATTTTAGCTGTCTTTATTTTATAAATGAAGAGTGTGGAGAGGATTAGGGGAATAAAAGGAGCCTCTTGAGCCCTAGCTGGACAAAGTTGAAAAGAGAATATATATGTACGACACGGGTAGATAGGGGAACATTATAGATTAACATACCTTTACCAGTCTTCCCTACGTAGTCCATTGTGCCCCACCATTTATTACTGTTGTTCCCATTTATTACTTTGACAATGTCTCAAGGTTGTTGGCCTAAAGTGTTTATGTTCTTCCCCCTTTCATCCTCTATTCAATGCTACAGGTTTCCACCAATGGAACTACCTACTCACCCTTCACCAGTTGTTATCCTCAAATTAATTTGATTTCAAGCTTTCAAAGACCTGCATCATTCGAATGCTCAACAGGAGCCGTCTGATATATATATATATATATATATATATATATTTTAGGGATTTCATTTAGACAACGATAGAAATGAAAACAAGGGAAAATCTACATCGAATTAATTTCACAAAGTGAAACTGATTTTACTCTTTTCCTTTTTGGTTTTTTGAAAAGCAAAGAAAAATCGGAGAAGTACGGCGATGTAGAATTCTGAATTCCAGTCTCCCTATTATTAGCTTTCTCTCCCTATAAACCACATCCTATTCGTGAATTTAATATCAATTCGCTGTCAGGATGTATTCCCCTTGTATTCTCGAAGACTTTCTTTTTTAATACATTTTGTAATGGAAATCCTTGAGCCTTTGTTTGTAGGCTCAAAATACATTTTGGATACCAATTCATACAATGCAGGCTTTTGACCTTTTAAATGTTTATAGTTTTGTAATGGAAATCATTGGGCCTGTCCATATTTCTCCGTAAATTCTTCCGTGTGGTCTTACTCAGTTGAAAGACTTTCTTTTTTAATTGGCCCCACTTTCCCACACGGCTTTGTTAGTACACATGACAATTGCTCAATGCTTACCCTTCTCTCTCTCTCTCTCTGACTTCAGTGTAAAAAAATCTGAAGTTCATCATACTTTAATCAAGTTAGTATTTGTTGGTTTGGGGATTAACACTGCTAATTAAAGAGAATAAAAAATTTAAACTTATATTAAATATCACCAACGTTGTTTCCAACTCACATGCTGGATGTAAATCAGACACAAACCCAAACCTAAACCATTTTGTTTTGGTGTTTTTATATAGTTTGATTCAAAAGTTTCTTTGAGGGTATTGTTTTTTCTTTTTTTATCTCACATGCTTTCTCACACCCAACATATGCCCATATATATTTCTTTTTTATTACATCCCCATTATAATTTGAATTTAACTTTTTGTGATTTTTCAGAAAACCTTTTTTATTTTAAAATTGAGTCTCTTCATTTGTGTGCATTTTCTTTGCATCTTTTGATTGCACGTGTCTTTTCATCTTGAATCATGAGTTGTTAATTGGTCTATATAGACCCAGAGGTGTGTGTGATTGAAACACATTTTTAGAAAGGCGGGTTTGATTATGATATTAAGAAAACTTGTATCCAATCACAGTTTTGATTGGGCAAAACCCTCCCGGTATCGTATCTTTATGCCAGCATAGATTCTTCCTTTTCAGAATTTGTTCTCTTGTTATTCCTCTATATTCTTCACATTTTTGCATACAAATGAGTTGGGAAATTGTTGCAGTTGGTCTGATTCTGTATTTTTAAGGGAAAATTTCAGATTGTGCTTACTGTCACTTTGGTCTCTTGTCAATTCACAATATCTAAGTTTTTAAAACGTGCCAATTTAATCCTTGTTGTTTAACATTCCTTCAATTAATTATTTTGTTCAAAATAACCCTTAGAAATAAACCACTATTCATCGTCTTGTTCCTCAATAAAATGAAACAAGCCGAAGAAAACGGAGGACAGAGCCTTGTTGGCTCTTGCATCTCATTGTCCCTGTTTTACCTTCCTCCCTTTCCAATGCCCGTCCTGACCCAGACGATGATGGATTCACTGTAAAAACTGGCCCTTAACATTTGCTGCAATGTCATGCATGCGAGGCATAATTTGTTAAGTGGAGGTGCTGAAGTGGAACTTGGCTAGTATGTTCCGAAAAATGCTTGTTGATGTGAAAATCTCCTGCTGCAAAAACCTCGATGCTGCATCCTCACTACGAGCTTTGGTGCCAATTAATCTGTGACAGGATCAAACGATTTCACATATATTGTATATGGGACAGTCTACACCTGGGATCGATCGAAGATGCAAGCGGTGAGAAGGTGGGTGAAGTTGGGGCAGGCGTGGGTGATGGCAACCGAAGGGAAGGAGGAGGTAAATGGCCAAGAATGTAAAGGTGGGAAATCGTCTGTTCTAGATCTGAAGTGGTAACAAATATGAAGGATTCAATTGATATTCTACTAATGATTTGTATTTGAACCCGGAAGGTGGAAGCAGGAGAAGTATTTTCTCTTCATCCACGCCTGCCCCAACAACCCAAGGGAAAGACTTTCCCATGCATCATCACTATGCGTTCGTTATTCACATCACAGAGATGGCCCATGGTACCAATCTGGGAAAGGATCCAACCGTATTCTTTGAAGGAACAGATGGTTGATAAAGGCAAGTAGATGACACTTGAAGGGTATTCGTGTCTTTTCACAACAGTCTTAGTGGTTGGGTTAATGCTAGGGACTAAATTGACACATTTTGGAAGTTTAGGTATTGGATTGGCACATTTTGAAGTTTGGGGACCAAAATGATACTAGGCCGAAAGTATACTATAGGGTACTAATGTGTGGAATAGGGAAAATTTATTTTATTGGGTAAGTGATACTCATCTCTGCAGTGGGTAAATAATTTCTCACAGGAAAGTTGGGAATGGGACAAAATGCCCATTTTTTATGGTTAAAATGGTCATTGTCTTATTTACCTGAAAAATAAATATATATATATATATATATATATATATATATGAATGTTTAACTAGATAAATAACTTATTACCAAAAAACAAAAAGAACCTTAGAGAAAATCAAATTTTGACCAAAGACAATGTGGCCAACACACCTCAACCAATAAGCCCTCCATTTTACTCTATTTACTATTATAGCAGCATCCTAATGCACATACTACATGTTGGAGATGGATCTCCAATCTGATGTATCAAATAAATTCCTTCCAGGTAATGGAAATTTTGTTACATCACAGTGTTGAACGAAAAAGCCAAATCTTACATCTTTTTAAGGGCAGATATGGGGTATTTACCAAGGCATTTCTAGGAGTATAATGTAATCATCTCTTTTGCTGTTCAACTAAAGAAAAATCCTTCTAGCAGCTGAAGAAAAAACAAGGAGAAAAGCTGATTCTTCAACCCTGCCAACATTATGATACTTAGCTTGTTCAATATTCGTCAACAAAGCTAATGGCTCTCACTAAGGAGAATATATATTAATTTTCTTTTGTTAATTTACATATTGATCAAATCGATTGTAGGTTGAGGACTTGAGGATGTGGTTAATACAAGCAAAGACTTTCTTCCGAATTTGAAAGAGAGAGAGAGAGGAAAGAGAAAATGCAAAATTTTAGGTTGTATTTGCTTTTGAAAAAAAAATAAAGAAGGGGCAGGTAGGAAAACTTGTATGAATTTTCATACCTTTTCCTTTTTTTCCCTACCTTTTTCATCAAACCAAACACTTCATTAGTGGACTACATCGAACCACTCTTAATTGAATCTAGTAATCATCTCAGAATAGACCGCCGTTTATTTATATTTTTCTTATTTTCCTTTGGAAATTGCTTACCAGAAAGATCCAAATGCAATTGGACTGAAAAGTCCACGTGATCCAACTCCAACAAGTTGTGCATATGAGATATGATGTGTCATTCTCTTAACCGTGGGATTGGTACATATGAGGGGATGTCAATTCATATAGCTAATTAATTATTCACATGAGGGCTCATAACCTATATATGCATATATATATATATATATATATATATATATATATATATATATATATATTTATGGGTTCCACGTGTTTTGGAAAGTTGGAATTCAGTACTACAATATATGTTAAGGTGGGGCTGTGAAAGCTTCCCATATACTAATGGTTGACAGTGACTTTGGGTTTTTTATAAGGAGCGGTTGGGGTTCCATATAAATTAAAACATTCTAATAAAACATATAAAACAATAAGTCATTCAACTGGACCACTTCAATCATTACCAAACGCGCCCTAATTATTTTGGTGCCCAGCAAAAATGCCTTATTTTATGCTGTCACAGAGTGTTTTCATGAAAGGAAGGAATGGGGGGCCGTTGGCATTGCGCATTGCGCATGGTGTTATATATGACAAAAATAATTCCAATCCAAGCTTAAACGAACAGGTCTACTTCTCTCTCTCACCATCTTCATGCTGATATAATTTTTATTAATATCATCATCATCATACTTAACATTAATTAACCCTTGGCACTATCTTATCTCATTCTATTAGGATGAACGTTTTCCCTTTTCTATTTTTTCTTTAATTTAAAAATTATTCATCATTAGGTGATGAAATGACATAAAATAAATGGGATACAAGATTCATGTAGTCCATCCCATATAGTTGGGATAAAGCTTAAACGATGATGATGATGGCCCACAAAATGCTTTATCTTATGACTTTTGGGACTAAACCATAATTATTAAATGAAAGATTCCTGAACCATTTAGGCTGCATTTGTATTTTTTGCAAGTCCAAACCAGGTATTAATTTTGTACCCCATTTGTATTTGTAATTGTTTGTTTGGCATATCAATTTGCATTAATTCTTAATTGTGATAAAAGTTGCGCTTTTCCCATGCTTTTTCATCTATTGGTGGAACAAATTTTGCATTCTAAGAAGTTACACAAATTTGCACCACTTCCTCCTGGCCTTCAGCCTCTCCTATAAAAATGGTGACCACTTACTACCCGTTTTACTTTTCCTAAACAAACAGTGTGATGTAAAGCATTAATAAAAAAAGAAGCAAATTTTACCTTCTTCCTTTTTGCATTCTTATTCATTTGAGCCAGTGCAAATGAAATTTGCACATTAATTTCAAACAAATGAATATTCTTCACATGATTTTTTTGGTGCATTTACTCTCTACATGATTATTAGGCTAGCAAACCTATACCTATTATTTTTTTTTTTGAAGATAAATAGAAAAAAATTATAAAAAGGAAAAAAGACATATAACCTAGCTATACGTAATATGTATTATAGTTATTTATTTGAAAAGGTGTCTTCATTCCATCACGCGAAGGAACAAGAAAAATAATATTAAGAAAATTCAACAATTTTCTTTTAATTTTGTAAGTTTTTCTCTTTTTTTTTTTTGCTTTATCACGAGGGGCCGGGGGGCACTAACTTAACTGAATAACTACGACCATTTTGTTTGAAAAAAAAAAAAAAACATAAAAATAGTTGGTTGGTAATCAAGGTTCATTTGTTTATCATTCATATGCTTAGCACTCTCTTCTCTATGTTCTAAATTATTACGAATTCTCAGTTATAAGGGTAAATTTACGATGCTCAATTTAAGGACTGAAATTCAAATTCAGATTTCACCAAATTCAAAACCCATTAAAGTTTCTACAGCCCAACAATTTTTATGTCATAAAAAACTAGAAGAATTGTTTCTATATATACTGCACCTACATAGCTATTATAATTTCATTGTTTCTAAATTTTAGAAACTTGCTCTTTTGAGTGCATTTCTGTCGATCTTTTAATTAAATGATTATTGAAATCTGTATATCTTTATTAGTTTCCTAAGAATTTACATTAACATGTATGTGTATGGTTAGTTCATCGATAAATTTTCAATGTTTCCTGCTAGTCGTATTTTACATGCACTATCAAATCGCGTATTTCTTCGTAAACTACGATACTTTGAACAGTGGTGTATTTGGAAATTGCAATTATTAATTTTCTTTTCTTTTGATAATTAAAATAGTTTTATTCTCCACTTCTTAATTTAATTTTGGAAATAAAACTGATATTCTTATTATTTTTTTAAATCTATATTCATAATTTATGGTTCCTCATGCATCGCCATTAGCTCATTGTCAATCCCCTTTTTCACTGACAATAACTATTAATCATATATAGTAGTGGCTTTAGTTCCTTGTAATGTATGTATATATATAGTAATATAATATTGAACTCTAAATCACTAACTAATAAGACTTATTACAAACTTTTTGTAGTTTGTATATATATATATAAGAAATCCAACGTCGAGAGGAAAATAAATATCAATTATGATCAATACAAAGGTAAAACATATATTGGGTTCATATTGACTATAAAACATGGTCTGCAGGAGATAGAACAGAATTGAAGTAGGTAGGGTTTCTAAATGACCCGTTTCATACATCCATCCATCTTTATTCCACATAAGTGCATACATGTTATTTATTATTTATGGGTCCATGTGCTTCTACTACGTATTAAAAAAAAAAAAAAAAAGCACTTCTACTGGAGTCATGGATATGGTTTGAGGACCCCATACCTTTTGAGCTTAAACACATGGACCCATACCTACTGCTGCCTAGTTAGACTAATAATTTGAGTCATACATCATCTTTTGAGCTTAAACACAGTTTTCTCTGCCATCGAATATACATCTTAACTCATCTAATTAAACTCCCTTGTTGGACCTACCGAACGAAATGTTTTAATACTATGCATAAAGGACAAGTGGCAAGTAGTGGGCCCGGACCAGTTTACAAGAGTTGTGGTTACAAACCCAATTAATCCTTTGCCATGAATTTATACATTTATTCGTTTATTTTATTAGAAGAGAATATAGTACAATTTCAGCGGACGATTTGAAACCAAAAACAAAAAAAGAAATTAACCTTGGGTGGACACTTGATCGTGAAAGTACATGATGTATCTGTAATTTTTTTGGTAGATCATCAAGGTCAAATCCATTTGTTATTGACACGTATAGAATTTATAGATAGAAAAACAAAGAACCGTTGCTCGTGTTGGTTGGTTGGTTAGTTGGTCGGTTTGGAGTCGTGTGGATGCTGAAAAAGCGAAAGAAATGGGGGAAGGTAGATGGGGAAATGGATGGAACCATGTGAGGACTGAGGTCGTCCGGCACAAACTATCCATGTTTTTGTTCATCGGCGCTTCAGAATCCCACGAGCACATCTACCCCCCCCTCTCTCTCACTCTGTTAAAAAATAAACAGATAAGGAGTGTGACTGTGAGCTGAGCTAAGCAGAGCTTTTGCCTGATCAACTCGAGCTTGTTACCTGAAACTTGAGAGCTCAACCTCATTTTAGCCAAACTGATCAGGCGTGGCTGCTCTTATTTAACGGAATATTTGGATATTAGAGTAATTAAATTTCCGTGGAGCTTGGCTCATACTGGTTTAGCTCTAATTTAGCTAGGCTTGGCTCATTTGTAGCCCTTCTCTCTCTCTCTCTCTCTCTACATACACGGATATACTTGAGCTCAGCCTCAGTTTAGCCAAACTGATCAGTCTTGGCTGCTTTTATTTTATGAGTTTTTTTTCTTTTTTTTTCATATTAGGGTCATAAAAGCCATTTGCAACCATGTTTTCTTTTTAAAGCTCATGAGTAATATCTATATTATTTGTGACTCGTATATGAGCAAAGTGACCCTTTCAGAGTTAATCTTCGTGAAGCTTGATTCATATTCGTTTAGCCAAAGGAGCTTCAATTCTGATTTAGGCTTGGCTCATTTACAGCCTCTCTCTCCTTGTCTGTCTTTCGCATATAGTATTCGCACACTCAAAACTCAAAAGTCCCAATTTCTGCGTGTGTTGGGGTGGGGAAGGAGGGGAGGTTGTTACGACTTACGAGCTCGATCACACGCGCCGGACGCTCCCGTTTATACCATCCGTGAGTCAAAGCTCCTTCTTCTCCTCCCTTTCTTGGGATGGAATATGGATGCATCACTACAAACATGTAAACACTCCCACGCGTCAACACTTGAACGCCTCTATCCTGAAAAAAGCTCTATAAAAATCTCTTCGGACCCAAACACTGAACACTCCCCGTACCAGACGCCTCCTCGGGCTTCCGATGGACTTTGATGGTCGGTCGACACTGCTTTTTCCTCGATGGTTGTTGGCTCAATTGGAGGAGTACTTAATAGTGTGGCAGTCCTTGGTCGTTACTAAGAGGTTGGTATAAGCTGTTATGGGTATCTGTCGATCGGATGAAAGGTGAGTGGTTTCCATGTTATCCTTGTCAACTAGACAGCCTTTTGCAGATCGACCTCTGTTTCGTTGTCTGTTCGACCTTGAACTTATCGATATGTCTACCATGTTCCAACTTCCATCAAACCCTTAATTCTGATTCTCTCTCTCTCTCTCTCAATCTCTGTATCTCTATATATCTTTCGTGGGTTGATGACTGCAATCCTGTTTAACTCTTATCATATTTATCTCTAGGCTTGCCTGTTTAGTTTCTTTCTGATGCATGCAATGAAAATCGTGTATATATATGTTGATTATATTGTTGAATAGAACAGAAGGTGTTTCAGTGTGTGTGTGTGTTAATAATTACCCAGGATATATACTCACGTGGCTGCTCTCTGCTATGTCCTTGCCTCGATAGAGGCGGCTAGGCAGCAGGCAGCAGCTGATTGATTTAAATCCCCTAACAAGATATTTGGTTTTACTCACAAGGGCAAGAGCCGATATGTTCTCTGAATTCTCATGGGGATTCATATATATATATATATATATATATATATATATATATATTTTAATTCTATCACTACTTGCATGTCATGGCTAGGAAGTAGGATCTAGCTCAATCTTGTTGTCCATATGGTACATAAAAGTGTCGTCAGGATTAGACAGAGGGTCTGCTTGATCGAATTTTAGCAGAAACCATGGAAATATAAGGTTAAAACCATGCTAATAATATATATATATATATATATATATATATATATATATATATATATATATTAATTATAGTAGAGTGCAACCGGATGATGCACAGGGTGCTACTGCTTGCACGGTGCAATGGTAAAATCTTGTGCTGATCACAAGTGTAGTTAGAACACGAGTATCAATTAGGTCTGAGACCAAAACCACTTTCTGTAAACAAATAAAAAAAAAAAAAAAAAAAGCTAGGATTATATCCAGGCCACCCCTCAGAAGAGCCACAATAACTAGTTAGGACCAAGATCGAGTAACGGCCTAACTGGAGGATGCATGCAAAAAGGAAGATTTCTTCATTATAGTTATTGTATAACTATAATTATTTAATCTTTATATGAACATACTTACTGTATAGGTTTGGGGTAGATTTTGTGGTGTGATGGGAAAGAATGAAGGAGTGTATCCATAATGCAATGCATGCACTTATTAAGATGATGTTAGATTGTTAGAAGGGTTTTTAAATAAGGTCGTCTCACCCTTCTAAAGGGTCTGAACATGTTTCTTCTTGAACTTTATTATGGCAGATGATGAGGCTGGCCCATCCTCGAAAATTACGGTTCAATAGGTTGAGGACATAAATGAGAGGGTACAATTACCATGTAGTTGTGCAGGACAAAGGTGGGCTCATTTAGGGTACCATGCATACAGGAAGAGACAAAACTAAGGGCATTAATGGAAAGGAGTATTTCAATTATTTTGTATACTAATAATACCAATAATGTGGAAGATGATCATACTAAACCAAATTGTTAGTGGTAACTATAATTTTTATTTCATAAATCATATTGATAGATGGGGCCATCACCTTCCATGAACAAATTAAGATTTTTTTTTTCTTTTTCTGTTCTCTTCTTTTCAAAGCAAGGGTCTGCCAAAGTTCTTTACTTAAAAAAGATTCATTTCTTTTTTACTTTTTTATTTTTTGAGTTGAAAACCTATTGGTTTTAGAATGGGATATTTATCGTTCCTATGTTACCATCATCTCAATTATATAATATTGAGAGATTAGATTCTGAATACTCTAGTTTTGAACCCCGCCCCTTTAGCTAAATTTCTTGGGTGAAAATTGTTGGCAGACCAATTTCTGCAATATAAGCAATGTTTATGCAATACAAATGTTCAGTAGTCCGTAATCTAAATTGTTGCCTCCTCTATATTGTGGGGAGATTTAATCATATAATTTAGGGTTCATTTGATTTGCAAGGATAGAGGTCCAGAATCTGAATGGGAATGGGCCATTCTGATTCCAATTGGTTGGTTGGGCAGAATCGAAATTCCATTCTCATTCCTGGTGGAATGACATTCTTCCATTTGAGGGAATGATCATTTCCACCCCCTTCCTTGAGAAGGAAATCCCATTTCAGTTAATTTCAATTCTCATTCTGATTCCTGTTTGAATTAAACAGATTATAGAATAGATCATTCCGATTCCAATTTCAAAAGATTTTAATTCCGATTTCAATTCCAACTGTAAACCTCTGGACCCTTAATATATCATGATGTGAATTGAAGCATGAACATAAACCTCCAGCACTCTGACATAGCTGGCATACTTGCTTGGGGAGGCTGGTGACTTGTATTTGAAGAAATGGAAAGTTTTGACCTTATAAATATTGATAATTTTACTATGATCAGAGTGTCAATGAATAAGGTTAAATGGTAAATCTGACTTGACCTTATAGGTATAGGAATCCTGTCAGGTTTGGGGAAGATTTATTTGGGTTAAGGTCCCAATACTTCAACCCTGGTCACAGTCGTATTTCATCATTTTCACCCACTAGGCCATGATATCCCCACTTACACAAACACAAACTCCACACTAAACCCTAAGAAAAAAAGCCTGTTTTTACCCCTTCTATTTACTTTTAGTATTCTTTGTATCTATCACTTTTAACTTATCTAGTTGGATATTGGCCCTCAATGGCCGTTGCAGCCAAGTGTTTTGACTATGTGAAATAAAATTTGAATAACCTAGTCAGCCCACAACGAAAACTTTTAATCCTTCTTGAGTTTTCAAAATATGTTATAAAAGACTATTTAATATTCATCATAACATAAAAAAAAAATGATAGGACAATCACACAAAAATTGTAATTAATAATTTGTGGGTTGGGTTGGATCGGGTATATATATATAATGGTTAGGGTGGTTTGGGAATTGCATTTCATTAAGTCGGGTTCGGTTAAGTAGTTCAGATGAAGGACGAACTGGAGAGTCAAGTTAGGGTGGACCAGTGGAGGCAAAACAGTACGGAACCCAATGCACTGACATCCCGAAATATGATTGTTTTGAAACTTCCAAAACTATGTTGATCAGTTCATTCTGCTGTGTTAGCTCGGCCAAGTCTCAAAATGGGTTCTGGTCATTGTGGGATCATGTCATTTTGATCTGTGCTAGAACTAGGGATGACTATGCGCTGGGCCGGGTTTTTACATGGTCATGATAGATTTCAGGTCCGCTCGGGCTCAGAATTTCAGTTCTGGGCTGGTCCAGGCCAGACATAATTTATATATGCATATATGGAATAAAGTAGTAAATCATAATTTAGTTTCCAGGCCGAGTAGGGTTGAGCAAGCCTAGAGCTTACTTGGCCCGAGCCAAACCTACATTATGTGCAGGTCTAGGCTGGCCAGGCCAGGCCAGGTCCTAAATTATCATCCTGAGTTGGAATTATGTTGACTCATCTGGTGTAACGTTGAATTAATTTATTAGAGTCACTGGATGGATTGTATTTAAAATTTTTTTAAGTGTATAGAGCTTTGTGAATAAAATTAGAGATCTTACCTACTAATTTCTGAGTTTTGACTTGTGATCGGTCCACCAGACCTACTACCATATAAGGTTGATACAAGGAGTTAATTAGTCATGATTTTACCTACAAGTCATGGGGGTTGAATTATATTAATTAGCTAGATGCGGAGTGATGCCTTAGGGTGATCAATTGTCTGAGTCAACCCGATGAATATGAAGTAATCAATCCAACTCTAGTATTTTAGTGATTATTAATAGGACTTAGATTTGGGTTTGCATTTTAAGTTATTATTATATATAGAGTAAGGGTGGAATTGTGTTTACTTGTTTCAAAATTTCAAACAGCACAAAATCCAAATCAAATCAATTATTATGTAGACAAATACATACATGCACATGCACATGCACATGCACATGCACATGCACATGCACATATATGATATGTATTAGAACATGACAGAGATGAACTTGTAGCTAGGCTTACTAGAATGGTAATGGTAGAGGTAGTAAATCATAATAATTAATAAAAAGTAGAATATTTATGGTGGGAGTGGATCCACCATGCGTCCACTATATTCAGAAGACTTGAATGAGGGTGGTGTGGTGTATGTGCATTGAAAAGCACGTATTTGAATAATTAATAGACCCGACCCACCACCCATTGGGGACATTGTTTAAGGTCGAACAAGCAATGAATTTGAGGTCTAAGCAAGGGCTGTATGCTTGCCAAGGATTTCCATGAAAATCAACACCTACTGCTCCTTCAATTCAGTTGTATCAATGTTGAACGGATGAGATGATAAAGGTTACGTTTCAAAAGATTTTCACTTATCAACAATTTTCAGGTATATACTAAATCACACTGTCTTTATTTCAGTTGAATATTATTCTTTTCATGCAATCGTTCTTTTGCAAATATTTCATTTTGACTACTACATACTAACTTACAATATTTCCCATTGTTAGCCAAGACCTGGTTAAAAGTAAAGTTTGAGAAAACTATGGCATCTTTTTCCTTGTAGAAGTTCTACAAGAGAGGCTATTCAAATGAACCAATTACTCACTGTGTTTTCACATATTTGTTAAAGTATTTTTTAGCTAGCTAGGAGAGGATACATCCACTCAGACTGTCTTAATTTGGTTCTTGTCTTAATGTGGTAGGCTTTCATGAACTTTTCCCAATAATGCCATCTATAGAGCACCTCCATACACCTCAAGAAAGACGATTTTTTGTAGAACCTCTGAGTTTTCATAATGTTTTCTTTTTATAAGTTGATGAGGATTCAAGTGTCTCTGTGTTGCTTGTTAGAGCCAACTTATAGTCAGATCTTACTTGCTAGATTCAAGGATCTCACCTAACAGTTTAAGCTTCTAGGTCGAACGTTTCTTAAGATGGTATAGAGCCTGTTTGACCAAGTGGTCTAGTTAGTGTTTAGACCTGTTTATGGGCTGGGCTTCGGGCCTGATTTTGCACTATATCAGGTTCGGGCTTCGAGCTTCGGGCCGGCCCTATCAAATTTTGGCAAAAGCCAAATCCAAACCCGACCCATGAACAAATCTACTAGTATTAGATCCTTGTCTTCTGCATTATAATCAATTAAAGCACATGGCATGAGTGGGCCTTTGCTTGTCTATGCTTTAAGCTTAATGGGATTTTGCGTGAGGAGGCATGTTAGAGAATGCAAACGTATCTAGGGACATCACCTAAGAGCTTAAGCTTTTAGTTTGAATAGTTCCAGAGATTACTGAATGGTTTTTGCATATGAAAGGAAAGCCCTATAAATCTGTCCTTTAAGCTATACCAACACAAAAGTGAATGTCAATGGTAGCTTAATGATGAGAAGGATTAATTAGCTGTTGAATTGACTAGACATATTCCAAAATTCTCCTTACAGGTTGAATTAGATCAACTTTCCAATGCTACGTATCTTCCATCATTCCATATAGAGATGAAAACGGGGCGGGTTTAGGGAGGATTTTTTAAATTCCAAACCCTCCCCGCCTCCACAACCTCCCAACCCATACCCTACCATAATTCAAATCCTTTTCACGCATAAAAATGAAAAATTCTCCCAAACACTACCCTCCCTGCATTTGAGTGGGGTGGGTCAGGTCCAAAATCCACATTTAATAAACTCAATAATAATTTCCTATTATATGTAAGCAATAAACTATCAAAATAAGGGCATTTTAGTAAATTCAGTTTACAAGTTAGGGAGGGTTGGGGTTAACCAAAACTCATACCCATATGGTTTGTAAAATCCCAAAACATGTCCTTGACGGTTAAATTGATTGACTTGTCAGGTACAGAGAAACATTTTTGAGTTTGTTTCAATCCACCCTCTTGTTGCCAAAAACAAAAAAAAAAAGAGTAAGAAGATATTAAATTGCTCAACAACATGATGACCTATTTGGCTAAATAACCTGTCTGTTTAACCTAGTCAACAGGTAATTAGTCAAAAACTAATTGTTTTCCTTTTTTTCTTTTTGTGTTTTAGCCATTTTCATCATTCATAGCAATAATTTCCATCTATTTCTATATATTTTTCAAATTGTCGTTTTTTAATTATGACATCATCGATCAACCCATTTACTTATAATTGAATCGTTGGCTTGCCACATGGATGAAGAAATGGTTATGATTCTAGAAAGTTTTAAATTTTGTATCCTGTTTCTATCATTAATAAAAATATTTCTTATTTACGACACTCATTTTTGTTTAATACGATGAATATTCAATATCAAAGATATTTCTAAAATTTTATATAATTTTTTTATTTCTGTTTTTTTTTTATTATTATTTAGTTATGACATACAACTTGATAAGTAGAAGAATGGTGGCCATAGAACCATAATTTAACCATTTGTTCTAATCATTTTAATTTCTTTTGGGCCTCTTCTTGAACACTAGTTTTGCTTAGATCCTTGATTAGGATTCTTAAACAAGTCTTTAAAAGGATTATGGTGATGAAACGATGTTATAGCTTCTTAAAGATATTGAACACATTTTTTAATATTCTCATGTTACATGGCTACTTCAAGGTTTCTTGTGCATTTGAATACTGTTCAATCGGGATTCCCATGGGAGAACCAGATTTGCTTTCTCTCTGTAGGTCTGACTTACAATATTTTCTTATAGTCAGATTGGTACGACCACATTTGTTTGAACAAAAAATGTCAAACCTTTCTTGTAAGTTAATGGAGTTAAATTGTAATAATATGGGAGCAAGCCAATCCAATGGGTGCCTTATGAATAATATAATTGATGAGGCTTTTGAAAAGAGACCCACCACTAACATTTGGTAATAATTATGCATCTCCCACCTATTTTTGCTCAAGTATATCAATTTCCAAGTTTGATTTATTAATCTGATTAAACTTTGATTCTCTTTAGTGCAATCCTTTGAAACCCCGATAAAAAAGTGTTGTAACATTAAGCATGAGAAGATAGAATAAGATTAACGGTCTTCTTCGAGCATAATTATAAGACTATTCTTGAATCCTACATACAAGAGAGAAGCCACTGAGAAAAACAAAAATTCTTATTTCTTGAATTGTGTTTTCAATTTTAGTTTGTGGCCCGTTTCATGATCCAATCCGACACATTTGTGGAGAAAAATTCAAAGGGAAAACTTCATTGAAATCTATGGTGGATGTGGGGGTAGGGATGGCAATTTCCGGTATCTGATTTCCCCAATCTAATAGGGTTGGGGGTGAAGATTGTTTTGGGAGGGACGAGGATGAGGAAGGGGAATGAATTCCCAGCCCTAGCCCTGATTATATATATTAAATATATATTATACATATAATATATCTGTATTTAAATATATATACATATATATATATATATATATATCAAAATATACTTAAAATATTATTTATGTTTTGAATTTTTTTTTTTTATTTTAGTAGGTGTTTGGCATCAGTGTTGGGAACGTCTTACTGTTTTCTCATAAAAATGGTGCTGGCCATGTGGAGTTGTAAACTTATTTTTTTGTTTGGAACCGGTGCTATCACATTGGTTTTGTTTGGTACCAGTGCTGTAGAACCGTTTTTAGCATTGATCTATATTGTTCGACGTCCAAGATGATGTCACATCATTGCACCGCTGGCAACAATGTGTCGTTTTCTCATAAAACATTGAATTTGGCATTGCTTCAGACTACACCTTTTCGATTTCCAAGGTGTGCATGATCTGGAGCAGCTTTTTTTTTTTGGAAAAATGATACCAAACAAGAGAATGTTTTCTGAAACACCGCTTTCTCTAATGTGGCATCTATGTGGCATTGTTTTATCAGAAAATGGCATCAATACCAAACATCACCTTAAATAAATACATTTTCAAAAAAAGTTTTGATTGAAATTTTTTGAGGATTTGGATTCCAGACAGGAAATCCATCTCTATTAGGAATCTAAGATGAAGGGATAACTTTTATCCCCAATGGGGATTAGGGTCAGGGATGGGGGAGGCCTCCATCCCGAACATGCTCCATTGCCATTCCATGCGGAGGTGGAATTAAGGTTTTGTTTGTGAGAGGCTGCTCTAGCTTGTAGTCCATTACTGTTTCTTTAGAGGATTTCTACTCCTCCAATTCATTTCCTATGGATATAGGCTAAAGGCCAAATCACATAAATTAAATTTGTGTGTACTATGCTTTTCTTCTCTTCTCTTGTTTCTCAGCATCTCTGTTTTGCCTTATTTTCTTGCGCCATTCTATCTATTGTTTCAGAGGTTTTTCGCAACTTTATCACAAGAAAGTGTAGGAAAAAAGTTAGTGTAGTGTGTTTGAGATCTCTAGTGGTGTGCTTGTTGTATCAATTAAGTGTGGTGGATCTGATTTTGGTCCAGTTGTTATTGCTGATATCTGGTGGTTTTTCCATTCTAGGTGTCCTTGGTGTGTCTTGCGTGCTTTAGTTGGTGACGTAAATTTGTACAGTCTTACGTCTTTTGAGTCTAGCTGTTTTGGCTTGCAGGGTGCTTCTCTTCTATCTTCTCTTCTCTTCCAATTCGAACATTACAAGCATTAATAGATTCTGAGTCGTCGCCTATTTTGGCTCAAACTCCACATCCAAAATGGTAAACTTTGATAAAAATAATAAATTTTATTCAAAATACAAAAAGATCCCAATGATTCAACATCTTAATAGAACACTAGTTATATTGTAGACTCAATTAGACTCAAAAATGATAAAATTCCCAATACAATACCTTACGTGACTAATTTCAAGCTGTAGAAGTAGAATATAACTGAGCCATTAATTCTAATCAGGTTTTTGTTTTTTTTTTTTAGTTCCACAGCAAAATACGAACCATTTGATAGTTCCTTTGAATTTTTTGCATATTACTTGAATAAAAATTCCATTACCCGAATGTTTTTACACAACTTGCTTTTTTTAGCAAAAAAAACAAAAATTATTACATGTGAATGGAATGTTATTGGAATTTCGGTGCTTGAATTGTTTTTTTTTTTCATTTTTTGATATGTTATTGGAATGTTATTTCGGTTACATGAATGGAATTGTAATCTGATTTTGATATTTTTTTTTTATTTTTTTGCTATGATATTGGTATTTGTACAGAATTACTATAGTTACTTTATAAAATTATTTATTATTAATACTGTTATTATCATTGTTGTTTTTTTTCTACATAATGTTAACAGTAATATATTATTATTATTTATTTTTGTTAACAGAATTATTATTATCCATTTTAATTTATACATAACATTGTTGTTAACAGTAATATAGATAACCAAAATATGATTTATTGTTATTAATATTTATTTTGCTATTAGGATTATTTGTTGGTGCTTGAATTATTATTATTTCTTGGTATTAATATTATTTGTTAGTATTATCATTATTGTTAATGATAGGGAAAATTCCCGATTAGTACCTTGTACTTTGGGTCTAGTGCCACTTTGGTCCCCAAACTTTAAAATGCGACAATTCAGTACTCGAACTTTCAATACGTGACAATCCAATACCTACCATTAGCTAGTTGTTAATCAGCCGTTAAGTGACATTTTAAAAAGACACAAATATCCTTCATGTGTCATCTAACTTTCTTTATCAAATATCCAAACATTGACAAAAAAAGAATTAATAGTCTCAAATCCTTGCCTCTTCTATTCAAGAAAGTTCGGGTCACTAGAATGCCCACTCAAACGTAACCCTAAATTTCTTGAATCGAAGAAGCAAGGATTTGGGATTGTTAATTTTTTGTCAACATTTAGATGGTTGATAAAGAAAATTAAATGACACTTAAAGGGCATTTGTGTCATTTTCAAATGTCACTTAACGGCAGGTTAACTACTGATTAATGGTAGGTACTGGATTCTCACATGTTGAAAGTTCGGGTACTGGATTGTCGTATTTTAAAGTTCGGGGACTAAAGTAACACTAGAAACCCAAACTACAGGGTACTAATTGGGAATTTTCCCTTAATGATAATATAACTTTGTTAATGATATTATAATTGTTTTTGTTGTTGTTAATAGTGCCATGTTGATCCACATGTACTTTCATGTGCATGACATGTGGGGCCATGTGTGTCTTGAGGGATATAGCTGTCATTTCTGTGAAAATAGTTTAATGTAAGGGAAAATCTATGATGTGGGAAAGATGTGGTATGGGAAGAGATTTGACCAATCATAACCCATCCTTGAATTTTGATAAATAACACATGATTGGCCACACATTTATGATTCTAGTTGACTAGTCAGAAGTTTTTCAAATATCATATCTTTTCCATATCATAATCAAACATTGTATTTAATATTCCAATAACAATATTTATATGCATTTGTAAAATAAGGCCTAAAAACATCATTTCCACGAAAATAAACACTTCTTGGTTAAGTGGCTCACCAAACATGTAACCCCAGTAAATACTTAAAATAAGTAGAAGTTGTTTGGGAAAGGATCCGCCAAACTGCAATAAGTACTTATTTCTCAAACCACATATTCGCCAAATATAACCCAAGTCTATTTGAAAAACTCAAAGCATGTTTAAGTCAATTGATGAAAATTTAGAATGTGTTTAAGTCCTTTACCCTAAATTTTATTAGCCATTATCAAGAGGGATCGAGGAAAAAATTACTGGGCATGGGGAAGATGTAGCCAATCTTAACCCAAAATCCAACAACAAGCACAACCTCATCCTTTCACCCAACGCAAAGCAAAAAACGAAAAAGTAAAATACGTTATACAAACAAACAAGAAGTGAATCAATCTCCTAATATCTAAAGCACAATCATTTTAAATGACCTAATTACTCTTAGTTCCCTTATTTGGAAAATTTCCAGTCGGATGCCCTCATTCAATTTCAGAACCAATTTTTGTTATTAGGGCACTTTTGTTCATTTTCCATCTAGAATTAATTATTCAAAGTTGCGCAAGTTGTTATTGCAAATTGTTTACATTGTTTAGAACTATATATATGAACTACAAAATATATAGCATCATCTTGTAGAAATTCGTTAATTCACCATCTGCATCACCATGCAATATTGTTATATATATATCAACGTCATGATCATCATCTTTGCTGCATTTCACATATCTAATTTGTCAAAACCATCATCTTGTTATTTGGAAGTTCATGAACCTACGTATATAACTGGGTTAAGACTCCAAGGAAATTAATAGGAGTACTCCTACCTCAGTAGTCAATATTCCAACAAAGCCTAAGTTCATTCTACCCTTCTTCATCAGGTTGGAAGAGAATGACGAACCCTTAATAGTAACAACAGTTTAGATTTTTCTTATTTTAGATATTAATTAAACTGAAAACTGCAATAAATAAAACACAAGATTCGATTTGCATAGAAAACAATTTGTACCCTAAATTGAACCAAAAGCAACATCGATCACTTACCTTTAAAACTGAAATCATTGGATTATTAGAGAATTTAGTTAAAAATTAAACGCTAAATTTAGCATTTCCAAAACCTTCTAGCTAATATCACTAACATCATCTCATATTTCCAAAAACCTCACTCAAATTATATCAGATTTTAAGAAGAAATAAATCCAATTTATAGAGATATAGCCAACCCACAAAAATCAGTCGTCAAGCTTGACAGAAGATATCAGGATTTTCTCCTAAAGACGTTTTAGTATTATTGCTGTTATTTTTACGTGGTAATTCAGGCAGAAGATTTCCTTCAGAATCATAGAGAATTTTTCCAGAAAACTCCAGTGGACGACAACGTCCCCCAATCATGATTGTCTTCTTCCAAATAGCCACCTCATCACTACCATCATCCTCATCATCGTTCTCTACTTTTCTCCTCCAAGAAATGATCTTCGTCATCGATAAAGCTTTACCAGTAAAATTGTTGCTTAAATTCGATACAAACTTCTTACTGCTGCTAGAACTAGAAGACACAGTGATCTCTCTTTCTTCTCTCCTCGATCTTGACTTCCCGCGGGAGGCACATAGAAATGTTAACAGGGAAATCGCCGAGAAGACTGCCACCAGGATGAAGAGGAAGGTTGCTGTTGCTGGCAACAATGGAGACTTCTGCATGGATAGGTCTAGAAGAAGAGGCGTTGCCATTTTCATGGATATATATATATATATATATATATACACAAGGAAACCGATCGAGTTGAAAAGGAGACGAGAGATCTAAGAAGAAACCAGAAATCCAGGATTGAGAAAAGGAGAGATACGCCAATTGTCCTGCCTTACTATGATGAATTACGGAACACCCACCATTAATTGTCTGGAGCAAAATTGAACGAGCACTACTTCCCTTTATAACAGGAATGGGAGAGGTCTTATTTTTCTTAGGGACAGTGCTAGACCAGTCATGCATGCTGACTCACTTGGGTCTTTTCAGAGTTCAGGTATTATTAGCTTAAGAAGTTTGAACTTGAAGGCTGAATGAATCTTCCCCAGAGTCACCGATGGTCGATCTCCGGTCAGGGAGCCTCATTTAGCCGTACAACATTGTCTTGGTGTTGACACTTTACCGGCTTGATTCGACCCCACTGGTTACAATTATTAGCCGCTGCTAAGTGTGAACTGTGAAGAAAGAAAGGGCTTAGAAGGGAAGAAAGATTCAAATCAATAAACACAAGATTGGTTCATATATATACTCTAATTGGTAAAAAAAATTCATTTATATTAGCTAGGTATATAATTGGTATTAAATAAATTGCAGTTAATTAATGCTTTAGACATAGAGATATATACTGGTTGATTCTTGGCTCTCATACCTTTGCTTTGTTTTGGGTTTGAAGAAATAAATTGGTGAGGCTTCTAAGCGAAGACCCTGCTTTTGCACATACTTGAGTGCATGTAATTAATCTATCTTATATGATCATACCTGAAACCACTGTAGTTGGAAGCCTAGTGTCCCATGTTTGGGCCGGGTGGTAGTAGTAGTAGTAGTACCAACCTGATTTAACTCCCGAGTCAGTTAGGTTTAATCCTCTTGAGATCTCCACTCTTCAGTCCACTGCCTCTCAAATTGTATAATAAATTCTGTAGAGTGTAGACTACCAGCAGTCTGATGCAGTTAACTTGTCACTTGTCACCACTTGTCATATATTTAGATTTAGATGATGTATGGATATGGACCATGTACCATTGGTAGCGTCCGCTCAAATCATGCCAAGTACCAATCATTGCTTTATCCAGAAAAAGAGGCTGTCAAGTACCCGCCAAGTAGCAATCCCATCTTCTGATTCCTTTCCAACTAATTCTAACTTTGCCAGATGACTTAGGATGATATCAAATTACACTGTTATATGGACCTAAATCCACTCTTCTTGTATTTCAGCAACCAATATCTTTCCTTGGTCCGTTGTAATTTTTGTATTTTCAATTACGAGTATCTTGGGGCCCATATAAGACATAATTACATGGCCATTATTTGCCACGTGTTTAATTCTTAGAGATTAGGTAGCTACAGATGGATCCCACATTCCCACCTAACAGAGTGCCTTGAGCAAAAAAGGTCCGTAGATAAGAAATAAGTCCGATGGCTAACTATGATCATGATACTGATTAGATATTGGATACATTATTTATAATGTAGGGGGTGGATTAAGTGGTAACCACTGAATTTAAAATTAGGGTCTTCAATTTCACACAGTCTTGTTGAAATACCTATATTTAGTAATTTTATTCTCCAATGCAGGGACAGTAATATTATAAATCAGCTGCAATCATTTTGGTTTGCGACTCCAGATTTCAAATTCATGACACAGCGATGCCATTGTAAAGTTTCTGAGCACAAACTTTATGCTCCTATTTCTCTAAGAATGTTAAATGTATCTATGTCTCTATATATATTGAAGCTTTTCTTTGGTGGTATATGCAATCTTCACCTGCAGCAATTCCTTCCTTCTTTAGATGGCCAAAGAAAAGAAGGAAGGTTATGTAGAGAAGCATTAAGGCGGCAGTGTGTTAGCTGGTCTATATGGGAAGAGAGAATCCTATGAATCTTTTCTGACAAGGAAAAAAGCATGAAAATTTTACTAGAACTAATACACTTTTAAGAGTAGTTCTCTGGCTGAAATTTATGAAGCTATTCTCAGAATTTTCCATGGCAGACTTATTGAGAAAGTGGAAAAAAATAACTACCCCTGCCTAATGTAAGAGGAAATCTAGGCCCTCTTGGTCCCCACCCCCCTCCCTTCTAGATTCATAAAACTGAATTTTGGTGGTAGTAATTTAAGGAATTCAGGGCCTTCTGGGATTGGGGGCGTGTTCAGGAACGAGATTGTGATTATTACTACTATATTCTTAGGCCCAATTGGAGAGGGTGACTCTCTTAAGGCTCCTTAAAATTTTAACAGTTCTGGAAAGAATCCAAAGAACAAGAGAATTAAATATCGGACGCTTGGTCCTTGAAGGGGACTAGAGGTGCTAATTAAGTGCTAAAGGGAGACAACAGTGATTCGTGGAGCTACAACAACGAAAAGAGAAGGCTAGATCATTAATTAAAGTCAAAAGGCTCAATGGACAGAGTGAGAGCACAATCTCCACCACCACTGAAGAGAACAGCTCTGCCACCAAAACCCCAAGACAGTCCAAAAGCACCTCTGGTGGAAGTAACCATTCTGAAGTAACAAACAATGCAAACGCCCTACATATGTATTTAGTAGCTGTATCTGGAATTTACATCATTTTTTGTTACGACTTAAAGTACAGATGTGTCTTGGACACTATACTTTGTCTTGAGCGCTAATTAACTGAGCTACACCTTCCCCACCTCCTTCCCTGAAGCTATTTCGTCTGATTTTTTCTCTTGCCAATGGCCAGTGTTCCTCTCGTTTTCAGGAGCATCTGGTTGCATGATTTGATCTCTTCACCTCTCCAAATAGCTTTACAAAAGAGTTTCTACCTTGAAGCATCGATGCCATCTTCTCTGAGAACAACGGTGAATACTCACCTTTTACTTTACATTCTTCCTCACAACCTTTTTCATGCATTATAATAGAGACATCATTAAAGCTTTGTACCAACTCTCAATATATGGTTGGCTACATTAAAATACTATTCCATTATGTTCATCTGGTTTTTTCTCTGCCAGTATGATCTTGTCGAAAAGGAGGAGGATTAGATTAGCAGCTGGCTCAAAAACATTTGCCAAGCTCTTATGAACATGGATCCTGAAATGTCACTGTAATAGGGACATGCCATTGCCATCCTTGTAAGCCAGTTCCTAGCACTCTAGCTAGCTATCAATCTTCTATCTGGATCTGCAGACTTTTAGACTGTGTTTGGTTTGAAGGAAAAAGTAGTAGGAAAAGAAAAGGAAACCTTTGCAAACCTTGTATAGCTTTCCCTACATTTTCCTTCAAACCAAATATAGCCTTAATTTAATTGATGATGTGATGCCTGGCTTCAACCTGTATTCCAGGTTTTGTTTGGTATCAGCTGGACCTATTTTTCTGGCTCAGCTAGTCTGTGTACATCTATACCTCCCCAGAGGCCAGACCTGCATCGGCCTCGTGTACTGAGGTGCCCTTTTTTTAAAGGGCTGTAGAAGAACATAAAGGGGCAAAAGAATAAAATATGATTGAGCTGTTCTGGTTGATCAGAGTTGTGCATGCTCCAACCATAACTTGCTGAATTCTTCTTGGCAGTTTTTGTTCATGTTGCTTGGCAATTATCTTATAAATAGCAGGAGGATTTGAAAGGTCTAGGCAGAGCTTAGCTCAGGAATCTTCGGATTTTCTCACTTTCTGTGCATCTGTTTTTTGAATTAAAGCCACACACTACCATTGTTTGCCAGGCAGGAATCCATCCTTCATGCAATTGGCTTTCACAACTGACTGTTAGGGAAACTATGGAGTGAGTGAATCCTAATTCCCAAGTGAAAGGAGACATGAGAGAATCCCGCTGATGCGGCAATTTATTCTTATTGTTTTCTGTGTTTTGAAAAACAAAATCATCAATATTGGCAAAACACCCCCTTAATAAGTTAGAAATCATCATCACTATTCAAGCCATAGCAGCGTGATAGCGACAGCATTTTAATCTTCATCACGGCAATCATACAGCATACGATGCACATCGCCGAAGTGGGAGTGGGACCCTCTGACCTTTCTCACATCGGATGGGCCTGATGAGAGGACCTACGCATACCTATCCCCCATCCTCTTTTCATCGAGCAAAGCTAAGCCCGTCCCAACTCCCAAGGATGGGCAGTTGTATATGCCCACAAATCCGAATCTGTGGCTTGCTGTGGGCTCAGCAATCAGCATTAGCAGCCTTAATTCGTTTTCTTGTTCATGTTCTTAATAAGTTGGCCCATCTGAAATCTCCAGTACATGAAATAAGCCAAGCCCAGCCCAATCAAACAAACACCCACACCGCCTCCTCTTCACTTTCCTTGGCCGACTCCAGCTCTTCAATACCGAATTTCTCCCTTTCCTCTTTCCCCGAAATGCCCTTGTCTACATGCCCATATAACACATACGCCCTATCTCCCTCCCTAATTGCAACCGAAGTCGGGAACCTCTCCGTATCAAGGACGATTTCGTCATAAACCCCAGCTTCACCCCAGCTGTCGTCGCTCTTGAGTAACCATGCTTTATGCTGTGAAACCACCACCGCAACGCCGTCACTTCTAACGGCGATATCGTCCGCCAACGTCAAGTCCTTTCTCAGCAGCACCAGCCTTGCTGTCCCGTCGTTTGCGTTCACCTTGAACATCTTTCCGGTGTTGCTCTGGACTACTAGTAGATAACCCTTGCTGAGGTAAGCAATTCCACTGAGGCCGCAGAAGCTGTAGGGCTGATCGGGGTCCACGTATTGAGAAGTGAAAAGAGGGGATCTGGAGAAGATGGACGGTTCTCCGTTTACGCTGACCTTCCAGATGAAGTTTCCAGCAGCGTTAGTGATGTACGCGTTGCCCTTATAATCGACGGCGACGTCGTTAGCGATCTGGCGGTCGGAGGAGGCAGGGTCAGTTAGGGGTGCGAGAAAGATACGTTTGCGGGAGCGGAGGTCGTAGGCAGCAAGAGCGTTGTAGTTGGGGAGAGGTTCCATGGCGTTGATAACGGCGAGAAGACGGCGGTTGACAGAGTCTACAGTTAGGCCAAGGATTGTGACGTTAGGGGGAAGCTCGGGGTCTGAGATTAGGGATTCAACGACGCCGGCGTCGGAGACGGCGATGATGGAGCGGTGATGCATGGAGCCGACAACGAAGTGTTGGGCGGCTGGATCCCATGCGACACCTTCAGGGAAGAGATTCGGCGATCGGAAATTGATGATATGTCGTTTTCCGGCGTGGACAGAGCAGGCTGCTGCAATTATGAAGACGAATAAGAAGAAGGATGTCTTGGATGAACCGGAAGACATGATTTTTAACGACTTCGTTCGCTGTTGTTGGAGCTGATGGTTGAGGTTGGGGATATATAAAAGCCCTCGGAGGAAGTATTTCATATTTCAATTGACATCGTAATCATGTGAGACTGCTCCTCATATCCATTAGATTTTTTTTTTTTGGTAAAAGAGATGTCCATTAGATTTGAATCATTACAGATGGGGTGGGTAACTAGAAATGATTCGAATCCATCGTTGGAAGGAAATTAGGATTTTCTCATCCGTTCCGATTACGGAACTCTAATTGGGGTTTGAATTTTGTAAGGATTTGTTGTTGTTGGCCAAGAAACTGGTTTGGGCTGAAAATTCGTAGTCCTTGGTCTATGGATTGTTTGGCAAGGAAGAAAAGGAGTCAAGAGAATGATGAAAACTGAGCCTGAGGGACTGTGTATGATCACATGTAGAGCCACTCAACCCACCAATTTTCTCTAATTAACGTTGATTCTCAGGCATTGATCAGGTGACACCTGGCAAATTAAACCCCAAATTACATATAGAGCCACTCAACCCAGTGACAGCATAATATGTAGGGATTGTGAATTTGTTGGGCCTCATTTGGACTCATTAAGGCTTGGCAGAAAGACACTAGGGATTTTGAACTAGGAATTATTCTACCATAAACCTCTCCCAAATCATTGCAAACAATTCACAGCTTTCTGTTTGTTAGGTTGAAATGGTTAACGCAATACCACCACTCACTAGTCATTCTCCAAACAGTTAGATGAGACCGGATTTACTGAATGCAAGATTGGTTCATCCAACCGCACATGGAGAATACCTCTCTTTCAATTAACACACATGTGCAATGTGTTCTAAGGGTATTTGCATAATTTTTGCTTTTATAAGATTCACCTCTACTTGGATTGCTAGCATTGTTCCCAATGAATTTCAGTTCCCATTGGGCCTGTTCACAGGCTGACTTCGGGCAAGGCCCATGAACAGTTCACAGTGTTTACACTACTGCTGCAGTATCGGGCTTCATATTATTTCACCGATATTTTTATAGACGAATTATTCACTTTTCCTATCCACTCTCTACCTGTCATGAATTACAGTCACACATGTCTCAATTAAAACCTAAAGGTTGATTTGTATTTTTTTTGAGTCCGGAGATATCAATTTATGATTTGATAATTATAAAAAATCTCCCTAAAATTTTGTAATTATTATTACTTTCTTAAACTTTTTAATATAATTACAAGAATATCCCCTTTAGTAGAATCTTCTAAAAGGAGGCATTAAAATGTCTAAAATACTCATACAGTTATTTTTAATAAAAGTGTTTGTTTTTCAACATTTCTTTTCATATGAATCACTACTTCAAACCCTTTTAATATTTTTTATGAAGTTGATTTATTTTCTAAATTTACCTTTCATATCAATCACTCGTTATAATTTTAAATTTTTTATTTATTGTTATTATTTTTCTATAGGGACCAACCTCAATAGTAATTGCATGGTTATTTTGAACATTTTTGAGTCTCTATTTATGAAATTCTAACTTTATAACTTCAATGACATCGTGACACGTGACATAATAAGACTGTTGCTTGACACCTCAACGCCACACGAACAATTGCGGATCTCACTAAGTCAAAAAGGCACACCATGGAACCAGTCCAAGCACCTCATATACTGTTTAGGCACGTTAGAAGAGTGGTTAACAACACCTTGCCCAAGATTGATTGTGGCACCTTGTCAATACCGGTCCAAGGGACCTCAGCGTGAGGAGCGACCTCCCCCGAAGGACTTACCAACTTAATTGAGGTCCAGGTGGTGGCCTATGAGACGTATTCGTCGACCTCCTTTGCATGCGTCTAATCACTCCTGAGTCCTCCAGAAGTCAACTCCCACACTAATCGTTTTGGAGGAAACTAGATAAGACACAAAAACCTATTCTACATGCAAAACTACCTCTGAGGACTTCAGACCAATAAATCATGTCCTTCCAAAGATCTTGGATGTCGTGCATGAAACTCATGCCAACCGATGCCTATATAAAGGAATGTGAGTACCCACACCAAATAAAACACCCCGAATACTCTAATATTTTCTCCTATTATTTATATTATTTATAGCTCAACCAAGCGAGTTACCTAATCCGACGTTTAAGCTGTCCGCCAACAACTTATCATCAATAACAATGGGTATTACTTACTTATAACTGGTCAGAAATTAAGAGGAGGTGAGTGCAAATTTGCAATTACCAAACTTGAGAACCGGTTTAAAAAACGTTCAGAAGGTTCAAGAAAGATTTCATCAATTTACCCAATTATAAATAATTGACGCTAAGATGAATCAGTCCGTTAAACACATAACTTTTACCAAAACTGTGTAGTTAAAAATTGTTAGGAGAATGACGGTTCAGCCAATAATCAGAATTTATAAAACTTAAAGTACTGTTGGATAGGCTTCAGTTCGAAATTAATGGCAATTCACGAGCCGGCGTTGGTGTATTCAGCGTGGATTGTTGATGTTTTCAATGTTTATAAGAAATCAAAATCTGCATTGAACTTGTCCGTATTTTTCCGAAAATTGTATGATCTGCTCACACAAGGTGGCACGTGCAACTCAAACAGAAAAGTATATAGGCAGAAGCCGGAATCATCCATGAAAAACATCTACCGCCAGAATCTGCCACGCATACCGCCACGTGTGTTGAAACGTTCAGGAATGTTCAGGAAGGTCCAGATATTTTTTCCCGCGGGATACCATTTTACCAATTCAGATAGACATAGGCGCATAGCCAACGGCCCATGATCAACTTTCCTTTATATATCCCAACCCTGTTCACAACTTGACATCCTTTTCGTATTTCGTTGTCGTTGATAAAGATCTTCCTTGATATATGTCCTGGGTCACTACCGAATCAATTCCTTAGCCTTCTCTTTATGATCTCGTTTCGTTCATTGGGTTGGACCGCTTGTAATTGTGAGTCATGGAGGTGGACTCCCATCGATCATCTCCATCTTACTACACCATCCTTGGTGTAGATCAGAATTCCTCCGCTTCCGAGATACGCAATGCTTACAGGAAGCTCGCGATGGTACTCTCTCTCTCTCTCTCTCTCTCTCTCTCAAATGCAATATTGACAGAGAGTTGTGTGTGTGTTTGCAGCAATGGCATCCAGACAAATGGACGAAAACTCCGTCGCTCTTAGAGAAAGCCAAGAGTAAATTCCAGCAAATCCAGGAGGCTTATTCGGGTGGGTTACTCGTTTTCAGTTTTCCTTGATCTAAATTATCCTTGGAAAATTCTTCCCTCTCTTCTGCTGCTCTTGGTTTTGTTTTCTGCCCTTCTATTGACTGAGCTGCTGGGTACCCTGTTCACGAGAGTGCAGTGTTATCGGATCAGGGGAAGAGAACACTGTATGATGTCGGTCTGTATGACCCGGACGATGAAACGAATGACGAGGTGGGTATTTCATATTTGATATAGTGGTGGGATCATAGAAATGGTTTGAGGTTTGTAACGAATTGATCTTCTTGTGCTTGCTTCCAGGGCTTCGCAGATTTCATGCAGGAGATGATATCTCTCATGAACGATGTGAAGAAACAGGTATTATTGCCCTTGCCCATTTGCCCTGCTGTTCATGTTTTAATTTCGTTTCTACTGTAGTTCTGGTCCCACCATTTCATGAAAGACAAAATTGACCGTTTGATCATCTCATAGATTTTGGATTTGTGGGTGCTACAATTTCTAGAACCCACTCGCGCGCCGAAGATATTTTCTCTTTGGAGGATTAGAATCCAAATGGCTATTCGTATGCGCGTGTACTCTCTCTCTCTCTCTCTCTAAAATATCTTGTCAGAGTCTCGAAGTTTCATGAAAAGCCACCATCTCCTGTAAGTGTTTGGCAGATGTGAGATGTGTGTGTCTCCCCGGCTCATGTTAGAGATAGAAAGCAGGATTGGAGGACTAACGTATTCTTTGGGTGCATATATCATAAATGGGTGGATGCAGGAGAAGAAATACAGCTTGGAGGAACTACAGGAGATGTTAGTGGAAATGTCACAAGGGCTGGAGTTGAAGATGGAGAGTGCTGGTGGTGTGTGGTTGTTAGATGGAGCTGCAGCCTCAAGGAGGAGCTCAAAGAGGGCCAGATGGGAATCATCAGCGAGTCCGACGACGCTGGACACGACACACCTTCTCTCCCCCACTTGCACGGTTCAGAGCTGGAATTGTTAGGAAGAACCGGCTGTTGCAATTGACTACTCCATCTCCATCTCCCTGATTATATATATATGCGCAGCTCTTTGATTGATTCTCAGGCACAGAAAATTCGTTGTTTTGATAAGAAACAACACAAATAAAAGCGATTTGAGAGGTTGCAGTTGGAAGAAGGAGATGAAGACCCTCTGCTCTGTTGATTTTGTTTATTCGAGTGCAATGACAATGTGTGCATGAGCTGAGATGGATGATGGATGCACGCACAACTGCTGTGCATCCATGAATTATTTAATTAATTTGATACCACAACTCAAAGGGGGAAAGGGTTTAAATTTGGGCCGGGTCAACTCCAACCAATTAATTACCTCCAACCCCAACCCCAAGTAATGGGAGGGTTAGCTAGGGTCTGAGCTTTGTTTCATAAAATATTACACTTGTTATTTGTATATTCTTTTTTTTTTTTTCATGGGGCAACAAAATGGAATAGCGAGTCGAATGCATGGTTTTTAAAACCGACCCGGTGACTGAATCGGTCAGGGTCCGGTTACCAGTTTGAATAGTCCGAACAGTTGGCCCGTCCGATAAAAAAAAATGTTAAAAAGTTGAAAAACAGTCAAAACCATTCGAATGGTTTGAATGGTTAATTGGCCGGTTCAGCGGTTTCTTGATTAAAATTAATAGTTTTGGAGAAAAAGCGGTTTGGGGGAAAAACGTTACCAAGCAGGTGATGGTTTTTTTGGTCCGACCGTCTGGTCCAGTCTGATTTTAAAAATCATGGTCGAATGGATCAGCAGTTCGATTCTTGGGGTTAAATGGGTTGATCATATAATAATAATAATAATAATAATAATAATAATAATAATAATAATAATAATAATCATTTAAGGTAGTGTTTTTCCTATTCTTATTTGTCCGATCCATTTATATATGGTATTTTCATGCTAATTGAATGAGGGTGGGCCTTGGTGCAATGCTTGGGTTGTTCCCATTGTGAGGCCACACTTTTTTTTTATATTTTCACATATATGATTATTTATTTTGAATAAGTCGGCAAAAATTATCAACCTCATCAAGTTGTTTTTAAGACAAATTTTGTTGAAAGAAACTTGAGAGAAATACATAGATTTAAGATTTAAGAAAAGAGGGTAAAAGATTTAAACATATATTCAATTTTTCTCCGTTTGGTTTGTAATTGGAATCGGAATCAAAATTCTCTGGAATCGAAATTAGAATAGTATATTCGCATAGTTTGTTTCGTTCAAACAGAAATAGGAATGAGAATTGAAATCAACAGGAATAGAAGACAATATCAATCTAGCAGGAATGGAAATAGAATTCTAATTCCAAACTTTTATTCCTGAGGGGTTCCCTGGCCATTCTCTCAACAGGAATGGAAATAGAATTTCGATCCAAACCTTTATTCCCCGAGGGATAGGGAATGGCCGTTCCCTCAAATGAGGGATAGGGCCTTAAATATACATGAGAACCCTTTTACCCTTTATTTTCTTTTAAATTATTAAAATATATTTTACATCTTTTAAATACGTTTTGGTGGTCGGTATAGCAGACTAGCTGTGTCCTCTCTTCTTAAACAGACTATAAATCCTTCGTCAAATATTTTAATAACAATATATTCATTGTAACAATTCACAATCTACCGGGGCTTTTTCTATTGACCTATCCAAAGTTAGATATTGGAATTAAATGAAGATTTCCCATTTTATGTTTCTAGGGATTTGAATCATTAAGACCTGGTTTTGGGGGATTTGGGGAGAATGGAAGAGGTTGAGCCGTCGAGGAAAATAATAGTGCTAGCAGCAATGGAAAACTAACGTAGACCGTGGAAGATGCCATTACACTCTTAGTACGGGTGGTCGTTCATAATTTATTTTAATTATCGAGTCACCACCCACCACCCACCACCCACCACCCACTAATCCTTATTTTGTTGACTAATAATGAATTAATTATGTAATTAAAAGAGTGCCGAAATGAATCTGTAAAACGAAAAGTTGAGTTTTTAAATAACAGCATAGTATAACCATGCAACTGCCAAGTGCCACTATCCTTTCATGTTTGAACCTTGAAATCTACTCCACCCAATTATTCTTCAACTCAATTAAGATTATTAAATTGGTCAATGGGATTGTGAATTTGACAGAAAAACTAATGATATCTATTTACTAGGGGTATTCATTTTTGGGATTTTAAGAAGGAGATTGATCAACCAAGAAACCTATGAGTGATACCCATCTCCTATATGGAAAAGTTAACTTTTCTCATATTAGGATAGCTGCCAACAATTGGATAAGACAAAAATAACCCTTTTAATAATGAAATTTTTTTGATTAAGGTGCTATTTAATCGTACTTTTTAGACGTCTAAATTTGAAAACATTACTTTTCAGATGCCACCTTTGTTTGGTATGCCCTCTTATTATTGATCTGAAATGTAATTTCAGATTTTAATTTGTAAGAAGTGGGGCAGGTCCTTAATGCGCTCAGATGTAACACAGAGGTGTGTAAAAGACATTAGTATCCTCAAAAAAAATTTAATGACATAGTTTGTTCCTTATATAACTCGAAAATTAGGTCATTCGAACCATCTCTGCGACCTAAGCAAGTTCCACCACCGTTGAGCTCTCTTTGAACCCTCTTTGCGACTTAAACAAGTAATGGCAGTTCTCTCTCTCTCCCCTATCTTCCCGCCATTGCCATTGTAACTTGCAACGGCAGTTCTCTCTCTCCCCCTATCTTCCCGCTACTGTTACTACAAGTTACAACAATGGTTCTCTCTCTCTCCCTCCCTCTCCCTTATCTTCTCGCCATCACCACTGTAACTTGTAGCAATGGTTCTAGCAATGGTTCTCTATTTCTCTCGCTCTCTCTCCCTTGTCTTCGTGCCACCACATTCTCTCTCTCCCGTACCTTCCCGCTACCGTTGCTACAACTTATAATATATTTTATGAGATGATGCAAATTGAACTCAACACTTTCAAATAATATATTTTAAGGGTAAAATAATAAAATCAATAAATATTTTTTTTTTCAGATTTCAAAAATGTCTTTTTTAACTTTTCAAAAATATATTTTTTTAACTTTTTAGATATGGAATTTCAGTATTAAACGCCATCTAAAATTATATTATTTACCTGAAAAATAAAAAAGAAAAACGTGGATTTTACCAAAGTAACTTACTTCACAAAAAGTGAACGGGCGTTAATCTTAGACTCAACCCAAAGGTTCCAATTTGCTTAATCGGTAAGGTGTATTGCTGATCACAGTCGAGAAACTAGAGATTTAGGATCGAATTTTAGTTCAAGGGCTGGAGGGGTTATGGGCCAATTTCTTTAAATTGTCGTTGGCCCAAATAGAATTGAATTGGGTCACGATGCTGGTTCTGTTTATCGTTTTCGTAGCCAGGCCCAAATAAATTGGTTAGTGAATTGCCATATGCTTGCCGTTCTTGATACGTGGAACGTGATCAAATCAAAAGCTTCACAGAAAGGCTTTCTTCTAGTATTTGACACTGCCAAGTGTAGAAATTAGAACGTATCAGCATACTATAACCGACTATTATTAAACAAATTTCTTTTGGACCGGATTTTGTAGATCAAGCGCTTGTTCAGTCTCTCAATTGACTGATCCCTCTGATGCTGGTTGTTTGATATAATACTCCACCTTCTCTACGTGCTCATCGTCGAAATCCCACATACTATCTGTTTTTCGAGAGAGAGAGATCAACGAATCTATGCAAGTGTGCGGAGGCCTATTTAGGTATGGGTTCTGACTTTCTGGGCTAAGTACGCTTACTGGGCATTCAAGCGTGCCCACCTTCCTGGAAAAAAATGGCTGCTTCATCAGTTTAGTCAGTCACTGCAAGAAACATCATTGCATTGCATGGAAGCGATTGCGCCACTGGAATGCTTATAATTAAACGACCTTCTGATCAGTCATTAATGAGGAAGATCAACTGCATGGTGGTGAGTTTTATATGCAACTGTTCCTTGCAGCGAAACTCTTAAGGGATTTTCATTTCATTTCTCGTACGTCTTTTGATTCAAACTACAAACCAAACACTGCTACTGATCTGAGTCTCATATACATGAACATCGTCTATACATACATACATACATATATAAGCTACAAGGGGCTGTGAGAGAGAGTCTAATTACTTTCGCCCCACTTTTTCAAATGGGAAATGCTCTGCAAACCGATGGATAAACAACGGTGGCAGGATGAGCCATGATACGGCGACCTTTCATGTGTCGGAAGATATACACCACTGCTCCCACCGGCCATTCCACGGCCGCGGCAACCGCAAACGCCAAGAATCCCATCGTCGGTCCTACCACCTTGCACCGGCAAGGGTTGCTTCGGGTGCCACACTGAACGCATATTGGAACTCCAACCCCAGTCGTCATGACTGCTATTAATTAGCTTTGGGCCCTAGGTGATGGTCCTGATGAACAATAGCTGGTGCTTGTGCCGACGGTTAAGAGATTGACAGGGCAAAGAGACTTGATTGACGAACAAGTTTTAGGGGGGTCTTTCTCTTATATAGCCAGCCATGCATGATGCATTTCGCCTTCAATTTCAAAGGTCGGTTTTCATAGGAGAGATGGCACTTGCCACATGTCCACGTAAGACAGTGTAGGTTATAAACGTGTCTGTGGGACAGAAAAGTATATAAACACGTAAGTTTCCTTCCTGTCTTAACTCTTGAGTTCCCTCGGTGGCAATTGGACTGGGCCCTGGGGGGGCCCAAGTTTAGAGATCCTTGGTGATTATCAATTCTATCATCTTGCCATTGCGAGAAACCAGTACAAATTTAAGGCACAGTAGAGCTGGGCAGTAATTACGATATTTTTAGGTGTTTGACTTTGCCGCGCCTTGGTGGTGGATTGGCTTAGAAAACATGGCTGATGGCTCTCCCAAAAATCCAACATCTCAACAATTAACCATAATTAACCAGTCTTATTGAATATGGCTAAATTCTTTCCAAGTTCTGGTGGCAACAGGCAGTCTAGCTAGGCCCATCCTCCGGTCCAGTCAAAAGCGAGCCTGGTTGGCTAGTTCCATTAAGGCCCATGTTGTAGTTCCAGTCCGTAAAATTTTGTTCAATCACCCTTTCTGTGGGCCTACACTGATCGATGGTCCGTAAAATCATTAGTTATTAAATCTACAGAAAAATCATTAGTTATAGGATTACAGGAGATCTGGGTTCCGGTCAAATAGTGGGAGAGTGAAGACATTAGACATATTAATATTTAGTTTGTTTCTCCCTTCCTTGATCAGTGAAGTGCTTCGGATTAGCAGCATCCCACTCTTCACGCAGCAAAAATTGACAACACGCAATCTATACCTATTTATATATATGTCCAAAACATTTGAGAGAGAGAGAGAGAGTCCCGAAAATAAAAGTCTAGAGCTTTGATTGGGGTTAAAGTTAAACAAATGAGCAAGAAAAGGGGCCAGTGTCCAGATGAATCCAGATTGGCCAGCTAATTGACCCAATTGAAACTTCCAGCATCATGTCAAACCCGCCCATAGAAATGTGTGTTACAAAAATTAGTCCATTTTAGGGGCGTAAACGGATCGAATTCGAATCTCATCATGCAATATTCGATATTAAAAATTAATAAATATTTTATTTATATAAAGTATACAAATATATAAAAAAAATTATATAATTTAATTATTATATATAAATTATATAAAACCTTTAAAAATTTTATATATTATATATAAGAATTAAATAATCGGTCGAATTTGGATACTTATCGAATCGAATCAGGTTATATCCGAATTCGAATCCAATCAGCTATTCGGTATGAATAAGATATCCGAATTCGAATCCAATTTTTCTGTAGGTGTTTGGCATCGATGTCGTTGCTTCAAAAGAATGTTTTTTTTTTCTCAGAAAATTGCTCCTTTTTTTATTTGGCATGGATGCTGCCACATAGGCTGTTTTCTAGGAAAACAGCATTGGTTTTGTTTGGTACAACTGCTGTATAACCATTTTGAGCATTGATTTACATTATCCAACACCCAAGATGATGCCTCATTGATGCCACATCATTGCACCATTGGTAGCAACGGGTTATTCCTAATTTTCAAAGCATGGTTTGGAGCAACATTTTTTTTTTAAAAAAACGATGCCAAATAAAAGGCCGTTTTCTCAAACACCATTTTTTCTGACATGGCATTCTCAACAAGTGTAATTTACAAAGAAAGTCATTAAATAGTAAAACATCATATAATTAATCGTGCTATATGACTGCCAGCACAGTTTTATCGGCATAAGTTTTCATGACGTCTTACCCATCCACCGGTAAAAATCTATGCCGGCGGTCACACAATTATTTGAAGAATGAAAATGAGGTACATGGGACAATTATTTTTCATGTTACAGGTTATTATATAACCAATTCTTACCCATTATTAGTTAGAATGAGAAAGAATGGAAGGAACAAGCCCATAACAACGAACCAAACATGGTCTTAGTTAATAGTTTCTCCGTTATATTCTCTCTCTCTTTTGCACATGCAAATACTCAATTATTGAATATAAAACTGGGTAAGTATTTGGAGGAATAGACATGTATTGTTGGGAAAGAAAAGCAAGTAAGCCCCGACAGTTGGACATGGATCGACAGATGGCGGAACTCATGGATGGAAGAGCATCATACAACCATAGAGAAAAATAATTTAATTCCATGAAATCAGGTCTTACTATGGTTCTTGCCTTAGAAACCAAATTTTCTAACCACCGGCGGATCAGCCAACGTTTATAAACTGCAAATGCACCAAATCTGACGTATACACAACTCTCTAAGCCTCTCGGAATCCACCCTTCTCTTTCTTTAATTCTCTCTCCAACGTCCAAACCAACATTAATTTCTGCATCATCAAACAACAAGATCAAGAACTAGGCCATTTCTAATACAAGAATGCTGTTTAACTCACCCAATCGATCGGGTCATTGGTTTCTACTGGCTATGGTTCTGATGATTTATATTGTGGTTGTGGAGGCAACTCCAATCAATGGCCCAGTTTCAGAAAAGCTAGGTGACAGCTCTGTTATGTGCTCTACATGTTCATGTGTTTCATGTAATCAGCATCCTCCTCCTCCACCTCCCTCGCCACCGCCACCACCGCCGCCGGACAACCCTTCCTCGCAAAACTGCCCTCCACCATCCTCGCCTCCACCAACAAACTACTGCTCTCCGCCACCCCCAACTCCATTCATTTATGTAACGGGTCAGTCTGCAAATCTGTATCCCGTAGTCGACCCATATTTTTCAGATAATGGCTACAAGTCTGGTGTAAGAATGCCTGTCTTGGTTGGATGTGTATTGTTAGGTTTTATGGCGATTTAGAGCCTATAAAGGGCATTGTTGAAGTTGAGACTCTTGAGACGAATGGTGTCTGGGGAATCTAATACACTGCGTTTGTTTATTTCTTCATGTAAATTGTAAGATATATTTGTGTAACGATCTTGTTTTTTCTCATTTATTTTGATCTTCTTTAGTTCTTTATGTGACTCTTTGTCTCTCTCCCTCCCTCCTGATATATATATATATATATTTCTTTTCTGGCAATTGGAGTTGTTAATTAACTAGGATCAGAAAAGAATTAAACTTGCAAAGCTCCAAGAAATTTTATAAGTTAGATCGATCTTTAGCGAGGAAATTCGATTTCATTACAAGCCGCCTATAAAGGGCACCGCCTTAATAGCTTAATTGATAAGCTTATGGGATTCCACATTCACACCTGCATTTGAACCGAAGATAGGTGTGACTTGTGAAAACTCAGTGCCCATCACACCCAATTCAAAAATTAAGTTTACAACATGCCCATCTAACCTCTAACCCATGCAATATCCATATGAAATATTCAGCAACTCTTTAGGCCTCCTTTAATTGCAGTCAAGACCTCCAAATTAAGAATCCATCCAATACAATACTGCCCCTCTGCTAACCAAAACTTGAGAAGATTTGATTTTACAGGAATCTGATTAATTGGATAATGGTTTTTCTTATAAATCGTTTGCCTTGAGTGACAATTTAATTTAATTTAATTTGTTTTTTTCCCACAATTTTGGATAGGCTTTTACGAATTATGTTGGTCAACCTGGTGTGACTGGTTCTAGGATTTTTTTTTTTTTTTTGTGATTTATAACTTTAATTTTCATTGAGCTATATATAAGGTGGAATATAATCACTTTCTGAAAGATTAGTCAAAGCCACTGAAAAGGTGTAAAGGATTACCGGTGGCAACGTCCTTTCTATTCAACCAAGCAACTCAACTTTTGCCTTAGGAATTGCATTTTTTCACAGTTAAATAAATCTCAAACCAATTTCACGGAAAATATACAATTCACTTAGGCTGTATTTGGTTTGAAGGATAAAGTAGGGAAAGGAAGGGAAAAGCAGGGAAACTTTTACAAACCTTGTATAGGTCTCCCTACCTTTCCCTACGTTTTCCTTCAAACCAACATAGCCTTATAGAATGCATTCTCAAATTTATCAGAGCTTCCTCTACATGAAAAATTAATTTTAACAACAATAATAACACTCTTAAAGAGTAAGGTAACCTTAGTCAAAACCATTACACATGTGAAACATAAAATTCACTTGGGCTGCGTTGGTTTGAAGGTCTTTGTATAGGTTTTCCTATCTTTTTCCTTCAAAACAAACACAGACTTACAAAATGCATTCATTTAAATAAACTAAGGCTACAAATGATATCTATTTATCCGAATTTAAATGTGATCTGCCTAAGAGTGATCTGAATTTGATCAATTTATAACTGGATTGAATATGCATGGATCGACCCAATCCAATTCGATATCAACTTATTCGATTTGTTTTAAATGTAGGCATGCTTAGTTTTTACTTAGAATCATAAGTTCAAGTTCCAAAAATAATAATTTTAATATATTTTTGGATAAACAATATCAAAGTCATATTTAATACATTTTGTCAATAACCTGTAATATGTAAAGTGGGTACTTGGCTTGAGTCATAGACAGCCAAAAAACCTGAATCTGAATACCTGGTTAATACTTGTATACATGCTTAGCACTATAACATAATGTTAATTATATTTGAAAAGTTTTGTTTAACTTTATCGAGGAAAAAATAGAACCTTTTGTTTGGAAACTAAATTTATTTTACACTATCATATTTGAAAAGCTTTTCCATTAATTATTTATTATAAAATTTAAAATATTTGAAGAATTATGTCTATCTCTAGCTGACAGCTGGTAAATTATTGGGGCAACTTTGGACTTTTCCATTTGACACAAAAGTCTCAGTCGTATGATAAGGGAGGGATTAGGAATTTAGGATCAACTGAGTCCGTAAGGTAGGCTCTATTATTATTTTTCATAAGTGGGGAATTTTTGAAAAAGAAAGTTCACCGGAAAAGGTGAGAAGTTTGGATATTTATCCCAATTTAATCATGGAGAATTTTCCGATAAAAAAAAAAAGGAAAAAGAAAAGCAAAAAGGACACCTCTCTCTCTCTCTCTCTCATACAACTCCTCCTTATCTACAACTTTTCTTTTTGGTAAATTTTCCAATTCTAATTTCTGAGTACTAAGATTAATGCTCCATATGTCCAAGGGACGGTGAGCATTCAATTAAAAGGTTCCAATTCAACAAATATACAAATCCGAACCCAAACAAGGAGCCGTGGTTAGAAAATAAAAAAGGACAAAAGCCTTGAAAAGGAAGCCAGAGGGACCGCCATACACACGTTCAATGGGTCGAGCACATGAACTTGCTAATTCGCTTTTGGGAAAAGCCCATTAACGAAAAGCCTTACCCGCTTCCGCCCATTTTACCTTCTCCAGTCCACACTCCAACTCCAAGCAAAAGCTAAAAGGCTTTTTTACAGTTTCCATGCATTACACGCAATTCACAGCACAAAACGTAGCCTACAGTGCTCAAAGAGTCAACACACTCGAGACCTATAATTTAACTACTTTCTTTCTTCCTTCTTCTTCAAGCTGACAATTCATCGGATCTAAATTACCCCCAACAAGACCCAGAAGTACTCCGTCCCTTTCATCTGAACTCTGAAGATGCCGTGGCCGGTACGTCGATCGGTTCCTGGAACTGGAATACTGCTGCTGGCAATTCTTATGATCGTTCTGATCACAACTCCGACCACTGGCTCCACTTCGGAGAAGCTGGATCAGACCACGCTGCCTCAGGCACCTGACTCCGGAGTCAAGTGTACCTCCTGCACGTCTTGCGAGAATCCATGTAACCAGCATCCCCCGCCACCTCCGCCACCGAAGAAGCCAAGCAGCAATAACTGCCCTCCACCACCGCCTTCTTCGTTTATATACACAACGGGTCCGCCGGGGACTTTGTATCCTGCCGACCTTTATTTTTCAGGTGCCAGCCGGAGCTCTGTTGTTGGGTCGTTGGTTTTGGTCGGGTGTTGGTTAATAGGCTTCATAGCGCTTTGAAGACCGTAAGAGCCACTTTCAAGTTTGGGTCTTGGGAGGATTGTGTTTGAAGGGTTCTGATCTGTAGGTTGATCCTTTCTTTCAGTACTCAATTGTTTTTCTTTTTCCTTCTCTTTTTTTTTTCTCAATTGTTAATTTGGTAAAAGTTCTATGTTTTCTGTATTTTGTTTTATAGTTATTTAGAACTCTCCTCCCCCAAATTTCTTTTTTTTTTTTTTTTTTTCTTTCTGTAACCAATCCTTAATCCTTGTAGTTTCAAAATAAAGGAAAATGAAAGATGAAAACCATTAAGTTTGGATTGGTTATTGGCTTATCGCAATCTGATGGATTTCTTATTTGCTTTGTTTGATTCTATGAACAATTTTTTTTTTTTTTTTTTCTGAAAACCTATACAAGATTTATAAAAGTTTCTTTTAGGGAAAAAAAGAAAAGAATTTACTTATAATTATAAAACTCAGGTGAATGAAGAGATGAGCTGAATTTAAAAAATTTGGGATTTTTGGACTACAATCCCCCTCAACAACAAGTATATGGAAGGTCCACCATATGGTTACTTATGTCTTACATATATCATATTTTCTTTCTTAAGGGTCATATTATTAAACTTAAGCAGAATGTTTAGTTGTTGGTGACTGGTGAGGAAGAAAAATAAGATGTCTTTCATGTGGTTAGTGAATCCAAGACAATCGTTAGAATGAGAGATGCCTTGAATGAGTGTGAGACCCTCCATCCAGTTAAATACTCAAATGTAGGTCTAATCCTTTTCATAATAATTATAATAGTAGTAATTATTTATTATAAAGAAAAGGACGAGAGTATGTAATGAGGTTGCCAGATGGAAATCAATCACAGCCTCTCTTGGTAAAGGATGGATTATTTGATGTATTCAATGGAATAAGGAATTAATAATTGCGTTAAGACGACTGGATACCAATTAAAGTATTAAACAAATGTGGTTCCCACTCTGGTATTAAACTAGTACTAGACCGCTATCCAACGTAGACAGATTACACCAAGTGGCAAAATATGGCTCTTTTCTTATCTTTACGTAATATTAATCACCAGCTCACATTAACTGAATAAAAGAAGTGGTATGGTGTAGTAATGGGTAGTGGGAGACCGTCAGAATGGCCAAGGAATGAATTTGGTCCACCGTCCACCTGGAGAAGTTGGGCCCATCCAACTCTTGGCTCATAGATCAATTGGATCAGAAACCCCTGTACTTTACTAGGTTGTTCTATCGTCCTATTGGTGTATTGCACGATCTGCTCGTTATACATGGGCGCCTTACAGTCATATCCACCTTGCATTGGGAACATCTTGATAGGATGTGCGTGTGAAATGTAGGGCATAGATCAATTGGATCAGACACCCCTGGTCAAGGCCAAGCATTGTACTACGACTATTATGGTCGTCTGATATTCTATATTTCTTAGAAGAATACGATATGAAAAAATAAAAAAAATAAAAAAACATGGAATAACGGTCATGGATTATTGATATGGGCCTCTCTAAAACTGAGCTATCTGTTCAATTAATTTTCACCAATTTTATGGCACTTTCTTTTTTTTTTGGCTTCATGGATGGCCCGTCTCATGACCCTCCAACCTATGTAAAGGTGGCGGGAATTGATCCCAAGCCACAGCTATGACCATTTTAGAGATAAAATTTTTTTCTATTTTTATGGGAATTTATTTTGAATGGGGCATGGATGAAAATGATTTTTTCTCACAAAAATAAAGATTTTTTTATCTCTTTTAATAAGATTATAAATTTTAATTATTTTATTTTTAAATTTTAAATGAAATAAAAATAAAAACAAAATAATTAACATAAAAAACAATTAAAGGGAGTGAAGATCCCCACGGGGATGGGGATAACCTTGTCCCAACAGTAAATACAATTCATGGTTATTGAGGAAAGATTCTATTACAATGGGACAGTATTCCTCTCTCTCTCTCTCTAAAGAAAAAAAGAAGAAAAAAGGAAAATAAAATCTATTTTGTATGGTTATAAACCAAACATGCGCATGTTCAAAAAAGTGAGAAATTGATTATCAAAGAGAAAAAAAAAAAAGGAGAAACTTTAATTTTAAACAGAGGAATTTGAAAGTATTCCACCGACACTGGGTGGGAAGGTGAAGAAACTACACACTTGACTTTGACAACTTAATTATTAGTAATTGGACCTTTAAATTGATAGCTACTAAAATAATCCACATAGCGCCTTCCCAGTTCAAACCTATAGAGATGAAAATTGTGTTCACTAAGACTCACTTTGGAAGGAGTATGAATACACAAATATGTAAAGTGCAAAATTTTATATTTTGTATGTATTTATGTTATACATATTTATATTTATATTTGTATTCTTTACAAACTAAACCTAAAGAATTACTGTTTATCATACATACGAAATGCCAATTTGGCTCCAACTCCCTTACTGTTGTAGTCCAATGTCAAGGGTTATATATTTGTCTCTTTTCACACGTGATGTTTTGTTAGTCACACATCTTATATGAGGATAACGGTGACTGGAGACAGTTGATTTCTAATTCTATTCTTGTGAACGAGCATTCTTTTTATCTTTCCACACCCCATTTATCTCAACACTAAATCTGTTTGAGATTGATAAAGTAGATCTAAATTTGATTTATTTATATTGGAATTCGAATCAGATTCAACTTGCAATGAAATATCGAATAAAATGACTGAAATATCATATAATTAATAAAATGGATAAAAGATAGCATGTATAAAACTTAGACCTGTGAAAATTTAGTAAAATTATAGCATGTGGACCAATTTTATGAATAGGTACAATATAAATTTTGAGTATATATGAGCATAAAATTTAAATTGAATGGAATAGGATTTAATCAGAGGTGGATTCATATTTGATGCAATTATAAATAAATCGAATTAGGAATGCCCCGTCTTAATAGGATGAATTTGAATTTAGACAAATGGATATCATTGGCAACTCTAATCAAACCAGTAGGCATCCGCAATTGATATTTCCGCCCACCAGAACCCTATTCACACCTATGCACCCGATACTACAGTTGTACATTGGAAATATCTGTCCATGAATGATAATATGTAAATAAAGAGATATTCTCAATGTACCGTTATAATGATGTGTTGTGTGGGTAGGGCTCTTGTGGGCAGGAGACCCAAACTCAAAGCATCAGAACCGTCCTGTGACTGGTTATTAGCTGATTAGGCTGATTTTTTTTTTTTTTTTTATTATTTGAACAGGAAAGAGCAGCAGCTAGCCGTGATTGACTAGATATAACACAAAACAAACACCACAAGGTTCAAGTATGATCTAGGAAATTTTGTATTAATAGGATCTTTCGAGGTTTAATTCTGTTGATTTTTAATTATTCACCATCCTGGGTCCTGTTGACTGTTATATATATACAAGAAGTAAAGGCCCAGACGGCATCTTAGGCATCGTTTGGTTTCACCCCCCTAACTCCAAACTTGATAAAGTAACCTGATTTGACCCACTCCACTGCACAAGTGGAAGTGGAAGTGGAGCTCAACCGGGCCCCGTCCCTTCCACCTCTGACGGATGCGGTACCTCGGCTCATCAAATCATGGGGCTAGACCGACCAGTAGAGGCTATTAGGCTATCGTGCAAGTCACGGGGTCTTCAATTAACGGGGAAATATTATCATCTCCATAGAATTTGATTTCCTCACATACCAAGGAATTCTGAATTCATTATCCCTGTTGAGTGTTGATCAATCTGGTCCACCCAGAAGCTCCTCCTAATTACCCTCCGATTAATTATTTAATTTCTATCCGGAGAACTCCACCCAAAACCAACAAAGGCAACCAGCCATCTTCCACGGCGCCAATCTTAGCAACCTTTCCAATCAAGAAGGCTTAGAGTGAAAGAAGGCAGTGATGGCAATTGGAGAGAGCTATAGCCTTGTTTTTTTTTCAACATTAAATTATTGTGGTTGCCTTTTTCTCTCTCACGCCTGGAGCCCTCTCTCTCTCTCTCTCTCTCTCAAACGTCAAAAGTCAGCAAAACAAATAGACTCTTCAACTACAATCTTTAATACCAATTTTGCACATGCTCTGTGACTGAAGGTTTTATCACCTTGCATGGGTAATTTTGTCCTTTTCAGTCTTCAAACAAATGGTTCCACTGAATCAGCCAAGAACTTATGTCAGATTATCAGAAAGCTTTTTAATGAACGTTGGCATGTCTCTGTCCATAGTTATGATAATCATATGGATTTCTACCTTTTTAAATTTTATTTGTCTAAATAAATTTACAAGTGCTGACAACCACCAAAGAAAAAGATTAAAAAAACTCTCTAACTTTTGTTTGGTGAATGGGCATGCTCATAAAATACCCACTTTTAATTTAGGGCACCCACCCTTTTTTTATAAATGTAGTGAGAGTACGAAAATGTCCCTGATCAATCCTCACAAAAAAGAAGCTTGGGAGGGTAATCTTGTCTTTCACTACTACCCTTAATTGGAAGGTTGCTCTAATCACATTCCTTGAAAAAAATAAACATATTTTCAAGCTTGAATTATGTTTATGCCCAATTGCCCATGTGGGTCCATTTTCCACATCCAAATGCGGATCTGGATTTGCCTGGATCATGTATAGATCCGCACCAAATCATGCCCTAATGCTAATAACATGCTCATCTCCACATTCTAACGAATCCAACTCTTGCTTGAAGGTTAAAATTTCCTGGTCAGCCCATTGTAATTGTCATCAGCTACAGCCCACTATTCAATGAGAAGCCCACAAACCTATGGGCCTTAATGCCCTCTCCAGTCTCCACGTTCCACTTCTCCCTATTTCGTTAAGTTGAGTTGCTTACACCGCTACACGTACAGTGGTCTCTACACTCTCTCTACTCTCTACCATACAATACTGTGTCAGTGTGTTGTGAAAAAATATAAATAATACAAGGAAGAAAGGAGTGAGTTGAGCACGAGTTGAGCACATCTCGTTTTTGATAGATCCCTGCATTTTCGATTTTCCATCGCACATGTGAACCACAACCAACAGTGTTTCTCATTCTCATGGATGTGCTCAGTTTATAAAAGATGGAATGTGCCCTAATCAATCCCATTAAAATAAAAAAAAAATGGAAAGAATACCTTTTTGGTGGATTGACAGATGACACCCCCCCGCTTGGTGCAGTCGACTGGACGTTGCTTTCAAAAGATAGATTGGTGTTGTGGAGTGCATGACAAACGCTCAAAAAAGTCATCTCAAAAGTCACTCCCCCATTTCCTCTCTCTCTCTCTCTCTCTCTCTCCTTCTCTCTCTCTCTCCCTCTCTCTCAGGTGAAAGGCTTTCACACTTTTGTTTCATCTTCTCTATCATCACCATCTTCCGGCCACGTCTTATATCATGGCCGGCAAGTTCAGGCAGTTGGTAGCTGCCCTCTTTTTGGTAGCCGTTGTAATGAAGCTTCCGGGGACGGCAATGCTGGAGACAACAATTTCCGATCAAATTCCGAACAATTCGCCTCCTTCTCCCTATGTATGTCCCTATCCTTGTCTTCCACCCCCTTTACCCCCATCCACCACTACCTCCCCTTCCACCAACACGAATTACCAGCCACCACCGACAACTCAATCGCCACCGTCTGGAGGCTCCGTCTATTACCCACCCCCAACTGGGATCTATCCTCCACCTACTGCTACTGGAACCCCCTACGGGAATTACTACGCTCCTCCCCCTCCTGACCCAATTTTACCTTATTTTCCATTTTATTTCACACGCCCTTCCCCACCAAATTCCTCCTCTGCAACCACTCTGAGAAGCTCTGCGATCTTGATTCTAAACCTCCTTTTGCTGGGTTTACTTCAAAGTGATCATATTCTCGGTGTAATTCGTTAGCTGATCAAGGACTTGCCAACTACAACAGCAGTCTAGAGATGCTTCATTTTGTAAAAGCTTCAGAAGAAGTCAGCAATGGCGATGGGGGAGAAGTATAGATGAGACATACATACTGTTCAACATATTTATTAGGTACTGCGCCCTTTTCCCTTTTTTTATGGTTGATGTGTTTAAGTAATGTATATGGTTGTTTTAATTTCTTGATTAAGAGTAGTTAGGAGTTGTTGATTTTCTGACCATGTGATCACATCATCACGCACATTCGATGTGAATTTGATACATACTTTATGGATGCGCTCATTATATTTATATGGATTTCAATATGGATGTCTCAAAAGTCTATATAGGGTGTTATCGGTATTTGAAAATCCTATTTCGAATTCGATATTCATATAATCGAATTGAATTTGGATAATTTGAATATTTAATTGGTCAAATTCGGATATTTTATTTTACCGAATAGTTAATCGGATTTAAATTCGAATATGACCTGATTCGATTCGATAATATCCGAATTCAACCGATTATTTAATTCTTATATATAATATATATAATAACTAAGTTATATAAATAATTTATATATTTATATACTTTATATCAATAAAATATTTATTTTATATATTTATTGATTATCTAAAATAATTAATTAATCGAATTCCAATTGAATCGAATATTCGTATATTTAATCGAATTCAAATTTGGATATTAATTTTCAATATCTGTTGGATATTGAATTTTCTAATCAAATTTGAATCAAATATTGCCTGATCCAATATGAATTCGATCCGTTTACACCCCTAAGTCTATACATTTGGATCATCAATCTCAGTAATGGATTGATGATCATGTGGGTTTTGTTTATAGAGGATACTTGAAAGTTGAAATAAGCGAAAAATGGATTATAAAAAGGTGTTTTGTTCTAAGTATTCACTTATCGTGACTAAGAAGCCTGTGTGTAGCAGATAGGAGTTGGAATTAGTAATCATGAAAAGCTATGATACAACTGAGAAATATAATAATGGGTTTGAGTGGTTGGAGATGGACCATCAATGTCTCTTCTCTCCTTCATTGTGGGCATGAAGCCTCCAAAGGAATAAGATGGGCTTTTGTTGCTGGCTTTTTTCATCAGTAAAGGAATCAAGGTGAATGATTTAGGACCTATTTGGTGTGTCTTTTCATGCGATCTTTCAACTGTTTATAAGTTGGGAAGATCGATTTTCGGTCTATTTTCGTTTGACGTACAGAAGATCTAACCATCAAAAAACAGAATGTCGAAAAGATACGAAAAACCCATTTTGGGCTGATTTCGGAATCTCCAAATGAAATTTCTTGCGTCTTTCACATTTTAAACTCACACGGAAAGATAAAGATACACATCTGTCAAACATATTTTGGACTACTCACATCTTCATGCAAAAACTTTATGCGTTTTTTACATGTCAGAACTACCAGAAGATCTTCCCAAAAAAACACACAAAACAGGCCCTGAATGTAATGCTACTAATGGGCTTAGGTTTTGTATTCAGGCACAAATTACAAATAATGTTATCTCGTCGTTGCAGTCCCAATTCGGAAGGGGAAACTAATTTCATCGACTATGGAGCCTAATTAACTGAAACATGGGCTAGGCCTAAAGCTTACAGAGTTAGTTATGTGCCATGGCCATCTTTGGTTTTGCAAGGGACCAGAGGACGCTCAAATTAAATTATAGTGGCCGGTGGGGGTTGTGGGTTTGGGGAATGGGATGGCCGGATGGGCTAATCCTATTTTGTAGTCTCATGAACCAACATGGGTTGGGGTCGGGTGTAGGCGGTACAAGTCCAAGTCGAATCCATAACCCCCAACCCACCCATTGTTGGGTTCGACTCGGGTTGGGCTAATTTTTTTCACTTCTTTTGTGCTTTGAAAAATGTTCATTTCTTATATTAGGGTTCGACTCGGGGCTACACAATGGGTTAGCCCCTCCCCAAACCCATAACCGGATAACCCCCGACCTCTACCGGTGAAGACAGAGGTTATCACGAGGCGGAGTATCATTTCAATTCCAACTCTCTACTCTACTACAACCAACCAACTATAGGCGGAGTATCATTGACACGAGGAGATCAATTTAACCTATTTGGTTTCTATAATCTTTGATGAATTGTTTACAATTAAAGTTAGGTTTAAATTCTTTTTTTTTTTAATTGATCCAACTTAAATAAAAAGTTGTGAGATCAATTCAAAATATATAAAGATAACCCACTAAAAGTAAAGCTACAAAACTCTTATTAAAAGCCATCTCTTTAATTTTAAAAAAGTTAATAGTCTTTAATTATAATAAAATAACGAATTTGATCAATAGTCATGATAAAAGGCTTCTAAAATATGAAAACTTGTTGAGGACAATTGTAATGTTACACATGTGAATGATTAATAATAAATATTTATTTATTGATGCCTTTTCTGTTTTTGAGTATTAATTACTTTAGTTTTAGTTGCAATTCACAAATTCCTAACTCTGCCACTATTTCCAACTGAGCAACATATACGATTAATCAACCTTTTTTTTCTAAAGTTTAGGAATGGCAATGGGGGCGGGTTCGGGGTGGGGTCCCCAACCCTGATTGGGGATAAAAATGACTTTTCATCCTCAATCCTCAATTGGAGTGAGTTTTCCATTAAGGACTTGAATCCCCAAAATTTTTAAATTAAAATTATTTTAAAAAATAAATTTAGTTAAAATAAGGAAATTTTTTAAAATATAAAAATATTTTAATATATTAAGAAACTACTTATATTTAAGAAATTACTTAAATATACCTTGAACTTTTAAAATCTATTTATATATACCTTATTGACTAGCCCCACATAACATATATAAGACCATTGTTAGTGGAGAACCATTAATACCTTGCTCTAAATATTTTTATAATACCAATATTGCCCTTATGAATGAAAACTAAAACCCATAAATCTTTTGTGTTAATGTTCACCAAACCCTCCCTCTTGCTTGAGATTTCTGATATAGGTTTTTTGGGAGGTTTACTGAGAAGTTGGAGTTCAAAACTTCAAATACATGCTGATTAATACAAGAGAGATGAAATACTTTCACCTGCTTCCCAGTTTGCATTCTTCTCTTTTAGTTGTTACTGTTTTTGGGTTCATACTATTTCAGTCCATAGGTGGAAGTAACACCACCTATTTATAGCTGAACTTGCCTGGAGTTAGTTATGAGCGAATGACCATGATGCCATCCGGCCTGTGCTACGCATCCTTATCCTGGGCCTGCTGCCATGTGCGTCCATGCCATTGGTCCTGCCATGTGTGTCTACATCATTTGCTCCCCACTCTAGAGGTCGTGGTGGAGGTCGGAGTTGTGACCTCGGCTTCGGCCAAAGAGAGTGTATTGTTCTTACTAGGAGGTGCTAAGTAGCTTATTTTGGCGAGGACCTTGGCTTCGGCTTCGGCCTTGTTGGAGACAGCCCATTGTTGAGGCATGGAGACATCGGCATTGGCTTTGGCTTCATTGGGGATAGCCCAGCTCAGGAGCGTGGAGATGTCGGCTTTGGTTTTTGCTTCGTTGTAGGTAGCCTGGCTCAGGAGCGCGGAGATGTCGGCCTCGGCTACGAAGGGCTTCCCTTGTCTTAGTGGTAGCTACTTTGTTGATTTTGCCTCTTGGGAGAGTTGTGGAGGGCCGAAAAGCGCGAAGGCATCGGCCTTGGCTTCAAAGAGCTTGGTGCTATGTTTTTTTACGGGTACAAGATGCATGTGCCCTCCAATCGTGTGCTTCATAGATGTGTTGATGAGTCTATGCATAGGTCAGGCATTGACCTCAGCCGGTTACTACCATGTGAGGTATGGGTAATGAATGGGCATGGTGTGGTCGTGCACGAGACAAGTGTTAATGTCAACGAGTTGTGGCCGTACAGGGGACAGATTCTGTCATTGGGTACTGACCGTGCGTGTGACGGGTATCAATATTGATGGGTCAGAACCGTGCCCGAGACGGGCGTCGGGTCGTGACCATATGGGAGATGGGTCATCACGTTGTGATCGTACGCGGGACGAGCATTGGGTCAACCGAGTCGAGTTGCTTCTGGCTCAAGATTAGCGAGTGGGCTGCCTAACTCAGTGAGTGGACCAACTAACTCATTCGGTGTCGTTTCGTCTTCCCAAGGTGGTCAACACGTGTCAGGCGTCGGATCGGATTGCTAAGGCGGTCACTCCATGGCCATTGGATCGGAGATGATCTGAGCCGTTTGTTTTCCTTCAAATAGGGCACTTAGTCGAAACTGTCCTCATCATTTGCCTTTAAGAGCTTGAACCTTCAGAGACCTCGACCTTCGACTTTGATCACCCTTAAACCTTCCAAGACCTCGTCCATTAGGTAAAGACTTGAACTAAAGCCATGTCTCACTCCGACTCTGGTCCTAAGTGCTTTGAGTGTTCTAAAGAGTCAGGCGCTTTTTCACCTCGTCTTACCACATAAATCAGTAGTAGGAAGAGCTACGCCAGTGAGTCCAAGGGCCCTGCTCTAAAGCCCGAGATCCGTGTGTTGAGAGAGAGGATTGCCCCTGTAGGCGCTGAGTGTAGCCAATGGGGCAATGAATCTCCCCATGAGAGTATTGGATCGATGAGGCCAAGGGATGGTGAAGGTGTTGTAGGGTCTCCCGATGTGGTGGGCGAACCAGGCGATGAAGCTCTAGAGATGAGCCCTAGATTGGTGGCCGAGTACACGACCCGAGGGGTAGTAGTGGAGTGCCTTACACGCTCCAAACTGGACAGTAGACAACTCAAATAAATAAAAGTAGTTTAATCTCCAATAGTTATTCAAATTGTATAGCAAAAATGCATAATAATTGAAAATATATTGATAATGAAAATAAAATAAATAACTAATAAAAATAAAATAATTACAAAAATAATAAAAATACTAAAAAATATATTAAGTTAGTCAACAAAAATTGTAATATCAAATAATATTTTAATCTCTAATAAATATCGATGAATAAAGTAACACAAAAATACAATAAATACAATAAGTATAATAAATTAAATTTAAAAAGTTAAATAATAGTAGTTTAATATCCAATAACTATAAAATATTTTCTGTTAAATAACAAAACAAATGAAGATTTATGCATAATTATTGAAAATATATTTATAAAAAAATGAAAATAATTGCAGAAAATACAATAAATATTAATTTTAGTATATTAAATATATAATAAATATCAATTAAGATTTTAAATACATTATTGATGAATAATATTTTTTTGAAAGTTATTTTTCTAGAATTATTAATTGATATAAGTGAAATTGGTTATTTAAAATATTATTTAGTTATTTAAATAAAACCCTTATTTAAATTTTATAATTTTAATTATTAAGTGAATTTAATAATCTATAAAATTATAATTTATTCTATTATTACATAACTTCATTATTAATTTTCTAAAACCTTTAAATTATTACTAATTTTAATATTATGTTAGGATTTTATTATTTTAAAAACTTTAATTTATTGCATAATTTCGTTATTTAAAATATTTAGTTATTTAAATATTTAAATAGTATATAAAATATTTAAAAATACTCATTATTTGAATTTAAGATATTTCGTTATTGAAATATTTAAATAGTATTTTATTTTTTAATGTTAAATTTCTTATTTGAATAAACATTTAATTTGAATAATCTGAAAAATCAAAATTTATATTTATAGTACATAATTTCGTGTTGAATTTTGTAAAAATATAAAACTCTTAATAATAAGAATATTATTAAATCTATTATAATTATTTTTTGTGTTTTTCATAAATATTTTAAAGCTAATACTATTATTACATAATTTCATTATGAATTGTGTAAAAATATTAATTTATTATTAATTTGAATATTATGTAATAATTTTTTTTATTTTAAGACTTTTATTTTATTGCATAATTTCGTTATTTTAACTATTTAAAATATAGTCATGTTAAATATTTCGTTATTTAAAATAATTAGTTATTTAAATATTTAAATAATATTAAAGTACTCATCATTTGAATTTAATATATTTATTTATTGAAATATTTAAATAATTAAACATTTTCTGTGTAATTATTTAGTTACTTTTAGTATTTTATTATTTAAGATATTTAGTTATTGAAATATTGAAATAATATTTTATTTTTGTAATGTTAAATTTCTATTATTTGATTAATATTTAATTTGAATAATCTGGAAAATCATAATTTATATTGTTAGTACATAATTTCATGACGAATTTTGTAAAAATATAAAAATATTAATAATATGAATATTATTAAATATATTATAATTACTTTTTGCGTTCTTAATAATTATTTTAAAGTTTATCTTATTATTACATAATTTCATTATTAATTTCGTAAAATTATTAAATAATTATTAATTTGAATATTATGTTATGATTTTTTTATGTTAATATTTTTTTATTTTATTTTATTGCATAGTTTTGTTATTTTAGTTATTTAAAATATAGTTGTGTTAAATATTTTGTTAATTAAAATATTTTGTTATTTAGATATTTAAATAATATATAAAATAGTTAAAAATACTCATTATTTGAATTTAAGATATATAGTTTTTGAAATATTTAAATAATTAAATATTTTTCAATGTAATTATTTAGCTATTCTTAGTATTTTATTGTTTAATATATTTAGTTATTGCAATAATGAAATAATATTTTATATTTTTAATGTTAAAGTTCTATTATTTGAATAACATTTAACGCGAATAATTTGGAAAATCATAATTTATATTGTTAGTACAGAATTCGTGATGAAATTTTGTAAAAATATAAAACTAATAATAATATGAAAATTATTAAATCTATTATAAATATTTTTTGTGTTTTAATAAATATTTTAAAGTTTATAGAATTATTACATAATTTCATTATTAATTTTGTAAAAATATTAAATTATTATTAATTTGAACATTATGTTATGATTTTTTTTATTTGATTGCATTATTTTGTTATTTTAACTAATTAAATTAAAGTTATGTTAAATATTTCATTATCTAAAATATTTATTTATTTAAATATTTAAATAATATATAAAATATTTTGAAAATACTCATTATTTGAATTTAAGATGTTTAGTTATTGAAATATTTAAATAATTAAATACTTTTTATTTAATTATTTAGCTAGTTTTAGTATTTTGTTATTTAAGATATTTAGTTATTGAAATATTGAAATAATATTTTTTTTTTTAATGTTAGTACATAATTTCGTGTTGAATATTATTGAATGTGAATATTTAATTATTGAAACTATTAGTAATGTGAATATTATTAAATCTATTATATTTTAAAACTATTATATTTTTTTGTGTTTTTAGTAAATATTTTAAAGTTATTATATAATTTGTTAAAATATTTAAATAATTTTAAAAGATTTTAGTTTAAAATTTCTTTAGAAAGATATAGATGGTGACAAAGAGGATAAATAGGAATTAGAGATAATTTGGAGAGAAATTCTCTATTAGATTAGAGATAAGTTAGGAGATAAATAGGAATTGGAGATGATTTAGGAGAAAGTGGGGGAGGTAGTTTAAGATAAATTTTAGGAGAAGAGATTGTTGGGGAAGGAGAGCATCTCATTGGTTCTTAAAAGAATAACATGGAATAAAAAAATAAAAAATTCTAAAAAGGAGAAAATTTCTTGACCGCTTTGTTTTAATATATATATATATAGAGAGAGAGAGAGAGAGAGATTAATGAATATTATTTTTTTGAAAGTTATTTTTCTTGAAATATTAATTTATATAAGTGAAATTGGTTATTTAAAATATTATTTAGTTATTTAAATAATATTCTTATTTAAATTTTATAATCTTAATTATTTATTGATTTTAATAATCTATAAAATTATAATTTATTCTATTATTATATAATTTCAATATTGATTTTGTAAAATTATTAAATTATTATTAATTTGATTATTATGTTATGATTTTATTTTATTTGAAGATTTTTTAATATTATTGCCCAATTTCGTTATTTTAACTATTTAAAATATTTTTGTGTTAAATATTCTGTTATTTAAAATATTTATTTATTTATATATTTAAATAATATATAGTATATTTAAAAATACCCATAATTTTAATTTAAGATATTTAGTTTTTAAAATATTTACATAATTAAATATATTTCTATATAATTATTTAGCTATCTTTGTATTGTATTATTTAAGATATTTAGTTATTGAAATAGTATTTTATTTTTGAATATTAAATTTCTATTATTTTAATAACATTTAATTTGAATAATCTGAAAAATCATAATTTTTATTGTTAGTACACAATTTCGTGATGCATTTTGTAAAAATATAAAACTATTAATAGTATGAATTTTATTAAATCTATTGTAATTATCTTCTGTTTTTAATAAATATTTTAGAGTTTATACTATTATTACATAATATCATTATTAATTTTGTAAAAATATTAAATTGTTATTAATTTGAATATTATGTTATGGTTTTTTTTATTTTATTGCATAATTTCGTTATTTTAACTATTTAAAATATTGTTATGTTAAATATTTCATTATTTAAAATATTTAGTTATTTAAATATTTAAATAATATATAAAATATTTAAAAATACTCCTTATTTGAATTTAAGATATTTAGTTATTGAAATATTGAAATTAACTTCTATTATTTGAATAACATTTAATTTGAATAATCTAGAAAATTGTAATTTATATTGTTAGTACATAATTTCATGATGAATTTTGTAGAAATATAAAGTTATTAATAATATGAATATTATTAAATATATTATAATTATTTTTTTATATTTTTAATAACTATTTTAAAGTTATTATATAATTTGTTAAAATATTTAAATAATTCTTAAATTTTTTAACTTAAACTTTCTTTACATAAATATAGATAAAAAGTGGCAAAGATGATAAATAGGAATTAGAGATAACTTGGAGAGAAATTCTCTAGTAAATTGTAGATAAATTAGGAGATAAATTATTGGAGATGATTTAGGATAAAGTGGGGGAGGTACTTTAGGATAAATTTTGAGAGAGGAGATTGTTGGGAACATGTGGGTGAGAGAGAGAGGTTTTAGATAATTTTGTATGAGGAAGGAGAGCATCTCATTGGTTCTTTAAAAAATGACATGAAAAAAGGAGAGTCGGGTTTGAGTTGAGTCGGGTTGGCTAAGGGGTCAACCCTAACCCAACCCAAAGTAAAATCGGGTTCATGAATTTCAACCCTAACCCTAAGCCAAACATCAACCTGACCCAACTTTTTTGGGTTGGGTTAAGGTTGGGTTTGGGCCAACCCGGGCCAAGTTGCATCCTTACTGTTGAGGGGCAGATCCAAACTCCTCTCGCTATGGGTGAAACTAAAATAGAGAGTTGTCATCCCCAAGGTTTAGCATTTTCCCGCCACAAAAGCTTGACTCCTCTAATTTACATAGCATTCACCAAATGCCTAGTGAATAGTTTAGCATAGCCCTCTTAGCCAAAACACCTCGGAGGCTTCTTACCCAACATTAATATCACCCTTTGATCGTCTTAATTAAGAATATATATACTTCTCAAATAGTTCAATCCTTCATGCCCAAACTAGGCATAAGCCATCTTGGGCTTGAAGACCTTTGGATGGTTCAAAGAGGTCTTTCAATATATGGGAAGACCTTTGGATTCTCACTTGCCAAGCTACCCGCTGATTTGCATGTCTATTCTAGTCTCGAATCTTATAAAGCAGCATACTTTGCAATGGGACTTCTCTGGCTTGGAACTCTCTTCAGTCTTCACTATGGGGGGAAATTGCTACAATCACAACCATTTCTTTCTGTCAACAATGTATGGAGGACAAGCCATCTCCGCCTGTAGCAAAGATGGTAACTATGGCGTCAAATCTGGTTATCAGCTCGCCTGGAAGCCACAAAACCTAGAGGATGGCTTGTGTAATACTAGCCAAAGCCCCAACAGAATCTGGAGTCTAATATGGTCTCTTAAGGTTCCACTAAGGTTCAAATTTTCCTCTAAGACTATTGTAAAAAATACCAACACTTTTACGACGGATTGTTGTGGTGAAAAAATTATGAACCCAATTTCTGTTGCTATAAGTTGCATCAATATGTCATTAAAGATCTTTGAATAAGCTTTTTCTGTTTCTTTACCGATGGTTATTTGTCATTATTATTAATATTTAGGCCATAAATTTATACTGGCAAAGACCAAATCCATCAGTAAAATCATATTGATACGGTGCTTATACCTACGGATGGATAGATTTAGAGATATACCGATAAATTTATTGTGTTTTAGTAATGGATTAGGTCCGTTGGTAAATATCTACTCTTTTGCGGTGAACGCCTGTCCTCCCGCAACTGTATACTTTTAATTTCAATTGGATATTTGGATTGGACCATCCAATGACAGTCACCATTCTTTTCTTTTTACATTCTCCTTCTTAGGGTGATAGGTAGGGTGCTCATAAAAAAACGAAAAATCAAAGTTCAATTAATCAAACCGACCAGTGAATATAACTCATTAACCCGTTGACCGATTAATCGATTGATTCGGTTCGTTATGACACCTAAGCACTGATTTGGTTTCAAATATATTAGTCATTCCATTAACCATATAGAGTTGAGTGGGCATTTTCGTCGTTGGATTTGCAAAAGGGCCAACGCACCCAGCAACACTTTATGAGTGTCAGCTACTTTTGTCGATTTTCTTGTTTACTCGACTGGTGCTACTAATAAGTTTCCGTAGAACTCTCAGGAAAATAAAGAAAGAAAATGAGATGCATGTAAATGCAAAATTTATATAATCAACTGGCATGCATGCATACATGTCAATGCTTGTCCAATTAATTGGATGCTTAGTGCCATGGTTTTCAAAACCGAACCGGATTGGAAAAACCGGGAATCGGTCATCTGATCGATTCTGTTTTTCCTCAAAATTGTTGATTTTGGTTAACAAATCGCTAATCAGCCGGTTAATTGTTCGAACGGTTTTGATCATTTTTCAATTTTTATTTTTTATTTTTTTATCAAAACAGGCCGATAATTCAGATCGAATTGTTGGACCATTCGACCCAATAACCAGACCCCTGACTGGTTCGGTTTTAAAAACCATGCTTGGTGCATAGACCACAGATCAAACATACGGGATACATCCTGCAATCAAAGATTGGCCAACTTAGAGGGGAGGGGTGTAATGCTAATTAACTTTTGTTTCTTTTTTGTGATTTTAATAAAATTTGGCCCTATAAATGGTTTTAAAACATTATTTAAAAAAACAAATAAACCACCTCCTTGGTTGTGCAATACCTTTTTACCCCATGAAGGTAAAAACAAAAAAAAAAGAAAAATGATTTCTTGAATTTATGGGGTCAAAAGACAAGGTTTCCTCTGTTGGTTTGACATAATGCTTTATTAACACATATAATACAGATACGGATTCTAATTAAATGGATACTAGTACACTTTTCTTACCTTTATTTTTCATTTATGGAAGTGAAAACATTTCTTTCTTTTTTTTTTTTTTGCAAAAAGTCAAAAAACATATTTTTGTTCATTTCACAAACTATTGAACAAAGCTATTTTCAAAATCAAACTATAGATTCTTTTTGTTTTGAGAAAACGTACTTTCAAATCAAAAACATGTTATTGTTCCTTTTGCTGATGTGGCATTTTGTAGAAACGAGAAAAACAACATTCATGTAAAATGCCACCGGAGGGACCAAGACCGAATTACCTGTTTTATGGTGGCCCATAAAGCAGTGAATGCTACATCATACTCGGTATAGAATCGCATTGCCCTGGTATCTTATTCTATAGTTATAATAACCAAATAATTATCTGTGATTCTGTGGATAATGGAGAAGTTCAGGGAGCCAAAGAAGTGGCAAGGGAGATTCCCATTTCAAGAATTCCCTGAAACAGCCACCATTGTTTTTTCTATTCCAACTACAACTACATGTATGTTACATACTGGATACATGTAAGAATGAAGTAAAACATAAATGCAAGTAAGATGGTGACAGTTGGGGATGCAATTAGGAGGCAACACCAACGGCTAGATTGTTCAGTCCTGACCCGCCAATGTCTATACCCATGTCAACTCCTTTTGTTTCTTTGCTTGCTACCTCATTGCTACTTTGCCCTACTTTTCCATCTACCCTCTTCCTCTCAACTCTCTCTTTCTTCACCTTACTAGTCTCTGATCCTAGTTGTTTCTGTATATTGGGATGCTTACTCTTCTCCTTCTCTTTCTTCCCTGCTGCCTCAATTCTCTTTCCAGTTTGTGGAGCATGGCTTCTATTGGTTGATAAATTTGGAGAGCCACCATCAGTTTCAGTGGGTACTGTTATAGCACAGTTAATTTCCTCTGAGACTTGTTGATCAACAGTTATGTTTGCAGATTCACTAGCAGAAAGGTTCTGGTTTCCTGCCTCAGAAGATGCTTGTGATCTGGATGCAGCCCTGCTCGCTGGACTTGTAGATTCACCTCGCTGTTTAGTTGATTTTACATCATTTGACACACCCTGAAAAGGAGATTAATAATGCTCCCACATATGAGAAAGCTTCTCCATTTTTTCCTTTTACCAGTAATTATGCACTTTAAATGTGCAAAATAATTAGAGAAACCTCTGTATGTGGAGTAACAATTCTAAGAAGCAATGTACTTAGATGCCACTGGATATGGAATCAGATACGAATATGAAATTGAAACATCCAATGTGATATGGCACCCTTGTAGAGGTATTCGGGTATTATAGCTCAGAAGTAAGATAGAATCAAATACTTAAATGCTAGAGCGACAAATGTGAGATACATGCATGATTTTGTCCATTTAACTGGTCAAATAGATTACACTCTAAATGCTAATAAATGAATTATGAAAACACATGAACTACCAATGCACACCATGAAATTAAATAGAAATGGTTCTCTAATTCCCTAAATTGAGGATTGGGGCCTTGCATGGAAGTAGAAGTTGTTTTGAGTCAATGGAAGAATCAGCATGCTTCATTCTTCTCATTGAGATTTGAGAGGAACCCGCTCCTCGTCCTCCAGTTGAGTTTTTATACCGAAAGCTCAGACAATTCTAGTCTAGTCAGACTTTCTTTCTTCAGGAAAATTCCATACAGGAACAAACGATTCCATCAAGACAAAAATCAGGTCTTTAATAGGACATAAACTTCATTTCCAGTACCTTAGCCAGAACTACATTACCAAAAATAAAAAGAAAAATGGAATAGCTAGAACTGCAACCTGAGCCAAACCCATGAATTAACCTAAGACTCAGAGTGCAAGAACAAGGAGAGTCTCTTTGCTAAATGTGACCCAACGCAGGTCTTGTTTTGGTCAAATGGGGTTTAGTTTGCAAGAACAATAAAACATGGTTTAATGGTTACAATATCATATAAGCAAAATGCAATTGTTAATGATGTAAAGGGACATTTTTTTGGAACTGCAACCTGAGCCAAACCCATGAATTAACCTAAGACTCACAGTTCAAGAACAAGGAGAGTCTCTTTGCTAAATGTGGCCCAACGCAAGTCTTGTTTTGGTCAAATGGGGTTTAGTTTGCAAGAACAACAAAGCTTGATTTAACGGTTACAATATCATATAAGCAAAAAGCAATTGTTAATAGTGTAAAGGGACAATTTTTTTTGGCTATATATATTCACACTCAACTATTCCATCACCGAGACAAAGTTGCTACATTGTTATGGGAAAAGGAATCATATTATAACATATGTAGCATACATTGTCTGGCTCAGGTTTGACCAAGGCATGACCGACCTTGACAAATCAACCTGATCTGCCGCTAGAGTTGTAACTTCCAAGACAAGTAGAACACAAGGTCAGAAAACTCTAGCCTTACTGGTATTTCTGTTAACATTACTAGCCATATCTAAGAAAGTAGAATAAGCAAGAAGAATGACAACAATGGAAAAGTGGGCTTTTGCACTATTTTAAATTGATGGTATGATTCCTTAAATGGGTGACATGGTCAATTTTGATTGCCCTGTTGGGGTGCAACATGTCCAACTTTTTGAGAAAATAACTGTTCTTACCACTTTGAATTTTCTTTATCTCTGTTCATGAGAAAGGAATTGCATGCGTCAGGACATAAAAGTAGTCTATGTACCTTTTTGGCATTGGAACTCAGTGGAGGTGTTTCATGATAGAAAGAGGGCATGGGCGTTGCCTTGAAGTTGAGGCTTCTTCGAAATTGTTTTATCTCAGCTTCTGTCTCTTCCTACAAATACAGTAACTAATACAATGGGCTCTGTCATATAATAAAGGAAAGGCTGAACACACCACTAAGACAAAATACATAAAAATCTTATAAAATAGAGATGGCAGGGTGCCCACATAATCGTGTACTTTATATAGATAACATAAGATGTCTTATGAAAATGATTTTGCTCATGTTATTTACAAAACAACCTGAGATATGAATGAAAAATTATATACAGGGGATGTAATTAATAATATAAATTACGAGATAAATGCTGTATTATTTTTTATTTTATGAATTTGTATCATTGACATGAATACAGACATAATCAAATATCCAAATATCATAAAAAAGGACTTTTCTTTTTTACATATATAATAATTGAAATAAACTTGCGTGCAAAATAAATATGACCATCATTATGTTAGCCAGATTAGAAACTACACCTTGTCAAAAAACTTAGCTCTAACTGTGTTCGAATATGTAAATTTAAAAAGAGATCATTCTACATACCTGTGTTCTTGCTTGGATCTGGTTCATTTCAACCTCTTTAGCAAGCATTTTTTCCTCCAACTTCATATAAAACTGATTCAGATAAGGGGCAGTAATGGACGAGTAATTCTTTCAGGTTCAATCCATTATAGATAAAACAAATTTGAAATGAACAAAACTGCTTGCCTCTTTCCTCTTTTCTGCTCTTTCATCACACTTGAAGTTGAAGACTGCAGGACTAGACTTTACATATGTCTTAGGTGAAATTACTGTTTTCTTGGATCTACATTAACCAAACCATGACCAGAAATCCAAAATTAAAAGGCAATGATTGTTTTTCAGGTCCCAAAAAAGTAATTGTATTTAACCCAATTATGCTATTCACAAACCTGTTTGCAGTCTGATGTGCTTTGGATTCATCCTTCTCTGATGCATAAGGTTGAGATTTACTGCCTGCTTTCTTCATCCTTGTATCTTTCTCACTGTAACAAAAACAAGATAAAAAGTTCCTAAGAGTTAACTGAGGAATATCAGATATAGTATGACAATCGAGAAAAGGACTTCATACCTTTTATTTTCTTGACTGGATTTCACCTTCAAATTTCCAGGATACTGTGAGGGGACACCAGTCTATAACAATAACAAAAAATTGCTAAAATAATCAAACTTCAAGTTTTGGACCTTTTGGTAATTGTTATTATTCAAAAAACTTATCAACCAGAACTGGAAAGTGTGTACACTCCAAATAAGACAGTATGGCCCCGTTTGGTTCACGGGAATAGGGGTCTGGAATCGGAATCAGAATGGGCTATTCCGATTCCAACCATTTGGTTGGGTGGAATCAGAATCCCATTCCCATTCCTGCTGGAATGGCCATTCCCTGCCCCTCCCTGGGGAATGAAATCCCATTCTTGCTGATTCCAATTCCCATTCCCATTCCTGTCTGAACCAAACAGACTATGGGAATAGACCATTTCGATTCCGATTCCAAAGGATTTCGATTCCAGTTCCTATTCCGATTCCTACTGCGAACCAAACAGTAACAGACCCTATCTTGATTTATCTTATCATTGCTTTGGTATACAATAGTTTCATAGATGCATGTAGCCATGTACTCACATTTTACTAAACTTATTTGAAGTATGAAACATGAATAGTCACTTTTCAATAATGTTGAAAGCTTGGGATGGTTACATAAAACCTTGACTTTCTCTGTGATTAAATATATTGCTGCAGAACATACTATAAACAAAAGAAGTTAAGGAATGCCATACTTTAAGATGCTTACCTCTCGCTTTGTAATTCTGGTTTGAGAACCAATAGCTGGTGAAACTTTTTGAGGAGACCGTTTCTCTGTTTTAGTCTTCACTGGGGCCTCTCTTTCAATTCTCCTTGGGCTCTTTGCAGGATCCTTGTATAATTCATTTGAAATCTTTCTTGGAATCTGAGTCTTTGGTTTGGGTCTGGCAGATTTTGTTTCTGTTACTGCCTTTACCTACGATCAAGATATCAAGAAGAGTAAGCCAAAAGACAGACATAATAGTCTATAATAGAGATTATAATACTATAGCAAAATTTCTACAGAGCACACACAGCAAACTAAGTGAGCATACAAGAAAGACATGCACATCAACAGCAATCCATTTATGAACCATTACATTGGAGAACTCTCACCTTCGGAGAAGTTCTTCGTGGTTTCTTCACTCTGGAAGTATCAGCTTTCCCTGCCATGCAACTACTTGTGGATAGTTTGGTGTTTTTTCCATCCATATTTTCTGTTTCATCAGCAATATTATGTTTTACTTCCATTTCTGGTTCATCCTTAACCAAAGGTAGCACCGTGAGCTCATATTCACTTTGGTGTGTTCCAGCATGTTGTTGTTGATCACCATCCAACAGTTCATCAGCATTACTAAGAGATTGATTTTGCTGTGTTATATCAAGTTCTATGAGTTGGTCATCATCATCCAACACTGCATGGGAATTAGTGAGAGGGGGTTCCATGTCAAATTTAGGTGAAAAGTCCTCAACCTCCATTTCACAACCCATAATATCATATTTTCCATGCTGATCTGAATTATGTGAGATTTCATCATAATTAGCAAAATGGCTTCCTTCATTACCCTGCTCTAATTCTTCCATGTAACTCATGTGGTCCAGGATATCATTTTCATTAGTTTGATGTTCCATTCCATTTTGGGATACAGATGAAGTCTGCAGCAGAAGACCCTTCTTCTTAAAATGTGCTTCAAAATAGGCTTTCTTCTGAGTGACAGAACCAGCTTTTGAGCATTTCTCGACCTCTTCAAGGTATCTATTATGTGAGAAGGAGGATCTCCTTTCCCATGCTAAGGATTCACCTTCAAATCTTCCAAATGATATGGAACCAGAATGTAAAGATTCTGCCTGCCAGTTTTGAAAGAAAAGTAATATAACTTTAGATTGCATGTGAGTTGTGGCTATACATATTTGGTCTTTTAAGCAAATATTGTACAGAGAGAATACAAGAAGAGACATAGTTGTGTAACACTAATTCATAAACCAATTTCAACCTATAAAAACTTGAGTGTAATCATGAAACCTCTCGGTGAAGATTATATCAGATCAAATTTGTATGGTTTCAACAAGATCGTACCACAAGGTAGTTCTTTCTACAGATAAATGATATGTTCGTCAACATCTAGACTATAAATAATAAATCGACCAATTTAAGAAGAATGTTAGCTAAATGCTTATTGGACCTCTACTTTATGAGCTCAAAACCAAACCTTAAAGCTAATGGATTCTCCAGCCATGAGAAACCAAATCAATTCTCACATCCCTGAAATACCTGTACATTCAAGACAGAAAATTAAATTTCTACGTTCTACCTCAGAAACCAGTTTTACCATTACATCCTCAAAAAATTATTATCAATGCATAAAATCAGCAATTAAGGATATAAGCAACCCTATTAGTCGAAGCGTTTTAACTAAACAAATTATTTAATAAAGACTTCAAGTCTTTGATATAACAGATCTTCCATTGCATGAACAATACTTCTCCCATTTCCAAGAGCAATAGAAAATGAAACAAGACCATGAATCTAAATTGAACGGTAAAAGATTCAGTAGAGGAATTGGGAAGCTTATTTAGTTCAAAAAATAACTTAAATAACGCATCTCTTCACCTGACAAGTATCACTCAAGTACGGAATACTGCAGATCAGTCAAAGTACCACAAAAAAAAAAACACAAAATTCACTACAGCATAAAATAATTTCCCTAGAAATATACCTTCAAATGTCTTGAATCAAGAACATTGCTCTCGCATAGGAAGTAAATATCGACAGAAACGAAAAAGTTAAAAACTTTCAAGCCACAATTCTAGTGGCGAATTGCAGCAACAACAAAACGAAAACCTCTGAAAAAACACTCTGTAGTTCAATATATCCGACGACAAAGAGCTCAATCGCAAGAGCTCCGTTTGATCTGTATGAATAAAAGAACTTCAGGAGCTTCTGAGCACTCGAGAAAAACGTTTGGGATCAAGCAACAATGGAATCTTAAGTCTGCTTGTTGGACTGAACTAAGAAGCCATACCGCCAGAGTTTTTCATTTCTTTTTTTTTTTTATTTTCTTGTAAATAATGGATTTTTCTATCATGTGGGACGAGACTTCTAAACTACCAAGATGCTTAACAGATCCGCTCCCTGCTTGTCTCTTCCTCTTGTCCTGATCTGGGGAAGAACGGCTCGCTTCCCCTCCGTCAATGATCGTCAGATCGCCGTTAATGTTTCTAACTATCGTACGGCTGAAATGGATTGATGTTGATCGAAGATGCGGATAAGGAACCTGAGCCGGTATTTATAACGGTAACCGTTTCAGACAATCGACAACCTTAGGATCAATAGGTTGAGCCCACGTGGCAACCATATTCTCTCTCATCTTTAGCTTACTTGGCTTTTTGCTGCACTGAGGCTCTGACTTTGGAGCTCCCGTTACGCTTCTCTGTCGTCTCATCGTCTGTTGTAAAGTAGGTTGTCTCAGTGATGAGCGAGAGGACAACGTGCCCAATCAGAGCCTTACATGATTGAGGCACACGGGAACTTTTGCCCACACCCAATATATTCCCAATGCACTCATTTAAGAGGAATTATGTAATATTAGTGGATATGGATTAGTTTATACTATACCTGAGATCAATCTACATCGTCCTACCACAATCTATTACTCTTTTGAACTATGGATGGATCCATACCACATTTTTTAATTCCATGTATCTCGTATACATTTTATGGAGATCTACACAATCGATCATAAATATTTAATTTTTGTATTTTATATGATAAATAAATTGAAAATGGCATTAATAAATTAATATATAGGCAATAATTACATTTTTTAAGTAATTAAAAAAATATTATTTTATTATTAAAAATATTAAGATTTAAGATTTAAATAATGAAAAAAGAGTAGAGAAGGAGAAACGTCGGACTTGTGCTAGAATTAACATTAAAAATTATTATTTTATTAATAAAATATTAAAAATTAAAAATTTAAAAGTTTAAAAATTATTAAAAGATTAAATAAAATGAGGAGTAATTGGACCATGTGTTACATTGAAACCTTCCTACAAACTGTCAACACCATAATGTGGCCCATCAACGAGAAAATACTATAGACGATAAATTGAGGTGTGGCTCGTTCCTGTTCACACTATTTTGTGGACAGGGATCGTCTACGCATAGCAAAACATTATATCTTACCATAGATAAGACCAAAATGGTTTCGTCCATAATATTTACACACTATTGAATGCCACCTTAATATTCCATGGGTAGGGATGTGGGAACAATTCCTTGCCTAGATCAGGAGTGATAATTCCAACTATTTTGGGTTTAAGTAGCTTTTTCCAAAAGCCATAGCTTTCAAGTAGCTTTTGTTAAAAACAAACAACAATCTGTTTTGGTTACTTGGGCCAATAGTGCATGGGCTTAACCTTTGTTTTCATTGTAAAAGTTGTTTATTATCATTACCAGGCCCGTGAATCATCATTACTTGGGCCCATCAGGAAGGCTTACAAGTGCAGCTGGAAAAGTAAATCCACTGGAATATCAAGCTCCTATTTGTTTGATAGAACTTGCATATGAATGTATGGTCAGAACCTGATAATTATTTGTTTAATATCTGAATATTAAAATAATAGTTTTGGTTACATATTAAAAAGAAGGCTTTTTAATTGTTTGATCTTTTAAATGCAGCTATGATTTCACAAATCTTAGTTGTCGCTTTTAGTGGTTGATGATTGGAACTAGGGAACTTTGTAATGTTAAAAAGTTCCGAAAAGAGAAGAGGCAGATGTTGTTTTTAAGGCTCAAATTTTATTACGATTAGTATGCAGGTAATTATGTAAAAGTATGAGAGTGCAAATAATTTGAATGTAAATTTATATTTCCTTTTATTTGGGCTTTTGCCTCTTTGCTTGATTTTTAGATAAAAGGTAAAATAAATTTTGAAGGTAAAACCCAACGTAAAAGTGAATCAGAATTTTCTTTCTTTTTATTTGCACTTTAGGTTGTGTTTGGTTGCAGTGCAATTTTATTTGCACTAGTACAAATGCATGAGAGTGCAAATGAAAATAATACAAATTCTGGTTTTATTTTATTTTGGGTGTTACTTTATTTTGCTTCAAGTCTTGATTTAATTGATTTTGTGTTGCAATCAAACAAAATAAGGTAAATTTTTAAATAAAAATAAATCATAATTTACACTGCTATGATTTTGCATCAGTGCAAATAAATTCGTATTACAACCAAACACAGCCTTAAGCTCAGTTTGGAAAGAGTATAAATACAAATATGTGTGGTACAAATGCATAGAAAATAATATAATATTTAAGGTTTTGCACACAACATATTTGTATTTGTACTCCTACCAAACTGAGCCTTAATGCATTTTTACTAGTGCAAATGAAAGTGCACTACAAATAAATAGAGCCAAAGAGATTTAACATGAGACTTGCGTCGGCACACTTAGGGCCCATTTGGTTTATGGGAATAGGGGGTCTGGAATTAACTATTTGGTTGGACAGAATCGGAATTCGATTCCCAATCCTTCCCCCTCTCTTAAGAATGAGAAATCCCAGTCCAACCTATTCCAATTCCAATTCCTGTTGGAACCAAACCAAACAGGTGGAGGAATATAACATTCCAATTCTGATTTTAATTCTAATTTGGACTGTAAACCAAATGCACCCTTAATTTTTGTTTTGAATGTAAAAAAATATTTAAAATAGAAGCCCTTCCCATGCGAGGGGGTGTGAATGAAATTGAATCTACACTTAGTCTGGCTTGAAAGCTTTGTGGAAATGATGTCTGGACCCATTGTAAATGATATCTATACAACTAACTTCAAGTAAGCAATGCATGTAAAGAAACTTTCCTTTCACAGGTTGTCTATGCCATAATTTGGTTTGATTTTAGGAGCTCCAATAAAGAAATCTTCCTTTTACAGATTCTCTACGTTTGGGGATGTTCAATCAGATGGTTGCATGGTTTTGTTTTTGAAAACATAAACAACTAACATCAATGAAAACAATATATATGTTGTCCAATACCCCCTTAGTCTGCCTTGAAAGTTTTATGGAAGGAGAAATTTTAGACATTTATATATGTTCCCCTAGTGTTTGTAATTTTAATTTCTTGAAGAAGACAATTGAAAATGATCATTTAAAGAAGTTGTTGCCCACTTAGAAGACATTAAGGATGCAACCAAAACACGGCCTTTTCATTCCCTACCGATGAAGGGTGATTTGGCCCGACCTCATAGCACAGGGATACGTGTGCGTGACCTGGCTCAAAGAACAACTCAGCCTGACAGCAAAACCGTGACTCGACGGGAGAGACACACTGAGTCCAACGCTGGCCACTCAGTGGGTTAGGCGACTCGCCGAGGACTAACACCTGGCCAACCTTGACTCCCACCAAGTGTGGGAGGTCCCGAGCTCCTCCCAGGGCCCGAGCTCCCCTTGAGGCCCGAGCTATTCCTAAGGGGCTCTGAGCTCTCCCTTTCTAAGAAGGGAGCACCCCGATTTTTGGCTAAGTGTCTCGAGGGAGAAGCACCTCGGGGCAGTACCACCTCCAACGCAGGCACCTTGGCACCTCGGTACCGAGACAAACTTGCCCCAGGTAGTCTGGTGTATAGTAGCTCGGCAGGCTGTGGGGAGGCCTGCCTGACATCCATACCTGCCGGACCCAGTGGCAAGGCTCTGATCCCTTGCCAGGCGGCGTTTTCTTTTCCATCTCTGAAAAGCATGGCACGTCAGTTAAGTCCGTACCTGGCGATAGTAATCTGTAGCAACAACCCGCACCTGCCACGTCTGCCCTGACAATAACGGCTAGGGCAGTGGCGGTTATGCCAGGTATGACCGAGCTTCGACATAAGAACTCCAACTCTCACGAAGCAAAGGTATTGAAGCTTAAGCACTTTCAGCACTCTTATTCTCTATTCTTTTCTTGAGATTTCTCCAGTTCTAACTTATCCATCGGAGTGTTCCCACCGGGAAAACCCCCCGGAAACCCTTCACCTTCTCCTTCCTCTCAGGTGTCGTCCGTTCCAGCTAGAAGCCAAGTCACAGTCAACTAAGAGTGCCCAAATTGTGCAGCATCACCTACCTTACCTTGTATAGGTTTTTCTTCATTTCCCTTTTTTTTTTCTTTTAAACCAAATACAGCCTAAGGTTCAAAGCAGTGGTGTCACAAAGAGAGTTGAAAAACAAATGCATAGAAATGCTCATGAATGTTGGACAAATTCAGTATCCAATGATACTCATGAATAGGGCTGCAATCCAAGTCGGGCTATCCAATACAAAACCTAAGAAGTCAGGTTGGATAGGATCAGGTTTACAATCAAATTAGGATTAGGGTTATTTTTTGCTGATCCAACTTCATTTCGGATTGGATTAGGGTATACCTCTCAAGCAATTAGACCCGATCGACCTGAATATTATCATAATCCATATAGCTATGGATATATGGGAGTTGAATTTTTAGAGGTTGTTGAACAAAATTGGTTTTGATTTTGAAAACAAAAGCAACTGTCACTTGAAACTTAATGTGGCAGTTAGTTAATGTGACAATTTTTGTTGTTGTCAAAAAACAAAATCAATCATATTGTCCAACACCCCCTTAATTTATTTATGGGCATTAGTGTATTTTGTTTACTTTGTGTTCTTTTAAATTTCTTTTATGTTGTTGTGCCTAATGTATGATGTATCAAGTTATTGGCTTGATCTTCTTAGGTGTCTCATTGATTTTTATTCCACAGTTGTATGTTTTATTAATTACTAATTCCATGATCTTATATTTTAATAAGAGATCTATCATAATTCATATATAATATACTTTAATCATTTGAGACATTCCATTTTTTTTTATTGGTGTCATAAAAAACAACTAAAAAATACCAATAAAAATGGTTAATATATGGTCATGAGGTTTCTTAGTCAATATATGGTCATTATTATACGGTCATGAAAGTTAATGTGAGAGATTTTATGAAAATTTAAGAGGATGAAAGAAAGGCCGGGTTGCCTTGGGTTAAGGTTGAGGGATTTTAGGTGGGGTTAGGATTAGGGTTGATTAGATTGGACTGGGGGTTTAAAACCTTGGGTTGGGTTAGGACTTAGGATGGATTGGCCTTAAACCGGCCGGCATGATTTGCACCCCTACTCATGAATATGCCATCAATTTGATGATATGGACTGATAGAGACGGACCAGCAGAGTTGGAGATACACCAAATACTTCACCTATGCCGATGCCATGTGCTGACCCCTTTGGAAATCCATTTTGATATGTCACGCATCAGATATATCGTATTTTAAAAATTTTTAATGGGTAAAAAAAAACTTTGATTTTGTTGGTTCATTCAATAATCAATATGGGTTAGTAGTATTATTATTAGTGGTATTAGTATTTATTATTAGTGGTAGTAGTATTTATTATTATTTTGTACACAACGTGGTTTCTCTACTCTCTCAATTAAACCTGCAGTGAACCCGGGCTTCGGTATTTTTATCATTAAACCAAGCGATGGCCAATGGTCCCTTCTCATACGGATACGGGCAAAGAATTTTTCCAAATGTCTGTAAAGTCTTTGATATAGTTTTTAATAGAATGGGAGTCCATATATAGACAATAACAGGATTAAAAAGAAAGAAAGAAATCATGATTTAATTGAGGATATAACCTCAATAAAAACTTAAAAGATAAAAGAAGACTGGAGTGATGCCGACTCTACATGATGGGAGTCGGTAAATATTTGATATTTGGAGCCATTTAAGAAAAAGGTGAAGAAGAGGACCCTCAAATCCTTCACGTGGTAGCAATATCACTGTTGGGGGCCCAGCCCAAGCAGAGAGGCTAACGTGTTGCTTTCTTCGCCCTGAATTTTAGGGGGACTACAATTAAATCTCATGGGTTGAAGGTTGAACTTTGAACTTTGAACTTGAATGGATGGAGTAGTGGAGCAGACCAGAGTAGCCACTGAACCCATTTTTGCTTCTTTTGTTGTGCTGGTTTTTGAGGGAATTAACGTCTCAAAATTGTATTAATTGTTTAAACTTTAAAGAATGATGTAAAGGAAATAGAAGATTTAGCAGATAAAAGGTCTCCCTGAGACTCTTGTCATGCGATCAAACATAACTAGAATCCAAGATCCAGTCAACTCCCTTGCAGCTTTGAAACTCATCAATTGGTCCAACTGATGCCATGGTTCCCTAGCTCCCTCATCTGAGCCTAGAATGAAGGTTCATCATCATCTATCTTAAAAATAGTGATGGATTATTGAAGGGTGTGGAATGGGGGACCCTTCCTTACCTAACCTAACATGCATCAATGCAGAGTAGGAATTATTAATTATTGTTCACAGTCCTGCCTTGGGGGGCCATGTTATTTTGAGAGAGAGAGAGAGAGTAAATCTCAAGTTAACAACTTGTGGATGGGCGTCAGGTTACCTGTTAGCTGGGTGTATTAATTGTTGGATTCCCAATAGGAATGCATCTTGTAGCATGTGAGCATGAACCATGTTCTGAATTTATAGGACAGTTTGTACTTACATGCTCCAAGGTACATTCTTATTGGAAATCCGGCAATTGATCCAAGGTAACCAGAAGATCCGGGCTCTTTGGACCCCTTCCTAGGTGGATGTGGATCCAACCTTAAGAGAGTACTCAGACTAAACAGCTTGCATGATGGGATAGACACTCAGCCATCTGATTCATACATTTTGTTTTGCTCCTTTTAAGAGTAGTGACAGAACTTCATTCCACCATTCAGGAAAAGCTGCTTCATTATTTGGCCCAGCTGATCTCTTCGTGGGATCCATTTAAAAGTGGGTTGATTCTTTATATAATGTACAACACAACACTGTAGCCATTTCTATTTACCAAACTGTTACTGTCCTCTTCTCAGATATATATATCCCTTTTTCATCTTAACAAATCAAATTTGATCAGGAAATTGGATCGATTAAGTTATTGGGTTGAAGTCAGATATACCCCCAATTCGAACTGATAAGTTCTGATCTGATCCATTAATTGTGAAATATTATATATTATTATATTATTATATCATCAAGCTTTTTTTACTTTATAGCACAGAAAAAAAAGTTTTCTTTTACTACTAGCCAAATCGAATTAGATATTTGATAAGATAATCAATTCGAATTCAAATTATAATCTTAAAAGTGCCACGGATTCTTATTGTATCAAGACAAGTGAAATTTCTTATCAAATCAAATCAGATATACCTTTAACCAAATTCAATTCATCCATTTGCAGCCCTATTCATTGATGTATTTACCAAAAAGCCCTCAAGTGGGTAATAACCAACATTTTTGTAAGAGTGATGATTCCAATTATAGTGCAGTAATTATGAATCATTATGACCCATAATTAAGCTTTTAATTAATAAGTTAAGAAAAGATCTACTTAATTTTCATTGGTTCACATTTCACAAAATGTAATTTTATATTCCACTAAAGTCCTGTTGCTTTTTGGAAAGTTATTTATCCAAGTAAGTGCATTCATTTACCGATGTTCTTTTATTTCCCAAGTAAATAAGATAATGATCATTTTAGTGATAAAAAATTATTATTAAAAAGGATAATTTTGTTCCATTCAAATATTGACAACTTTCACCCTAAGTGGGAAAGTTAATCATTGACCTAGAAGACGAGTATCATTTACCCATATCCAAGGAAAATAAATTTTCCATAGACCCTAGATAAATCTGAAAAAAAAAGCTTAGATATCTTGGTCAATAAGAAACAAAATCCCATTGGCTAATATGGATTTTGTGTGATAATTAATTGGTGATCACTGTTACGTTTTGGGTCAGGTTACACCGTGATACTTAAAGTGTAGTTGGTTGTTGTATAGCCCGAATAAACTTAGTCATTGATCAGTGAATGCAACTTGTGCTTATCGGGTTGAGCATTTTTGTAAATTTGGAAGCAGTGGAAATCCCTCAAATTAGTTACCTGATTTGGACCCCCCCAAAAATAATATTAGGCATGCTTTGTTTAATATTGTACAGTGGGATAGGTCGACAGCTGCACATCCTAATTTGTCAAGTGTGTTTTTGCGATTTCATCCTTTTCAATAGCATATTTATTGTTAATTTGCCGTCCCTTTAAGTAATTTCTCACAAGTTTAATCCATTTCCTTTTTGCCCTGCCTTTGGCTCTTATTGCCCCTCCCTTTACCTTGTGATAAATCACTTGTCTCCTCCAATTTCAGAACAATGTATTTATAAAACGAGCTTTAGCATGAAATTAATAATCAAGTTAAAAAATAATAATTTTAAAATTAAACTGACGAAAATAATCCATGAAACAAATCTACATTAAATTAAATTAACAAAAACAGAAAAAAACTTGATAACCCATGCAAATAAGCAATGGTTTCTTTAATCTCTTATATAAGAAGAAGATTGGTTGACCCCGTGTACTAGTGGATAAATTTGGGGTTTTTGACATTAATTTTGGTCCAAGCTAAGGTTCATATTTAGGTTGGCCTTTAACCTAACCCGATCCATCAAATTTACACCCTTACTTTAGAGGGAGACAAAAGGGATTAATAGATATTTAAGAGGAAAAGAGGGATTTATGCACGGTTTGAGAGGATTGCAAATACAAATATGTTCAATGCAACAAAAACCTTGTAAATGGTACTTCTAAACCCTACATTTGCACTTTTCCCAAATTGAGCCTTGATGGGGAGGGGAGATGTTACAAACATTGACTATTAAGGAGAGAGAGAGAGAGAGAGAGAGAGATTTAAGAAATGAGGGTTTAAATTTTGACTACAAAAGAGGAAAGAGGGGAGGTGGGGTCCTCTCACCACAAAGCTCACATGTGCCTTCTCCTACTCTCCTTTCTCGCACATGTGCATATTTATTTCTAAATGAAATCAGTAAAATTATAATAGGACAAAATTAAAACCCTCATGGGGTGAACACACACATGTGCATATTCACTCTCTAATAATACCCTCCCCCCCCCTCTCACCCACACACCCACACACACTTTAATAGTTTAATTAGATGGATTGGGTTAGATTTCTTTTCCCTCTTTTCCTCTTAGATTTCTTTTAATCCTTGTCGGTTCTATATAATAAAGTAGGAGTATTAATTAGATGGAATGGGTTAGGTTATGGGTCCACCTAAATATGAACCATAATTTTGACCCAAACTAATGCCAAAACCAAATTTGCCCACCAATACATGGGATGAACAATTTTCTTCTTATATATAAAAGTCTAAAGAAACCCTTTATCCTTTCTATTGGTTATTAGGTTTTTCTCTATTCTTTTATTAATTTAATATAAATTTGTTTCATGGATTCTTCTAGTTCAACAATAAAAAGCACTTAACATGAGCCTTTGGTTATTGATCTCATGTTAAGCATATTTTCTGACTATATAAAAAGGAATACGTTTGAAACTCAATAACTAAAAAGGAAAAAAAATATTTTTTCTATTATTTTACATATAAAAGAACTAGAAATATATAAAAACTTTGTTAAATCACTATTATTTCATTTGTCCTTTAAAATACACTTATAAAAAGCAGCCCGTGCATTACATGGGTCACCTAGTATTTCTAATGATTTAATTTAAATATAAATAAGCACGTGTGGTAAAGGAGAGGAATAAGATGTACGTGTGAGATTGTGGTGAGAACTAGAGTGGTTTGTATTTGACCATATATAACTGACTTTAAATTAGGAAACAATGGAATATGAAAGCTAGAGTAGGACCAATCTCACTATATATTTTTATTTTTGAAGTAAAATGAATTAGATGCATGAAAAAAAAAGAAAAAGCCAAATGAAGAAAAAGATGGCTTCAGCTTTTTTACTCAAAAGCCATATATAATTAAAAAAGAAAGAAAAATGTGCTTCTATATCTATTTGAAAAAAAAAAACCTTCTCAGTTTCGATTTCTAAGAGGTGAAAAGGCATAAAATCTCCTTGAACAACCGTCCTAATGCATCCGTAGACGGTTTTGACTGTTTTTGGTTTTGGGGGAAATCTCCTTCATCACCTCTATTCACTGTTTTCAAAATCGGATCAGACTGGAAAAACTGGGAATTGATCATTTGACTGGTTTTATTTTTCTTCAAAAACTGTTTTTTCCCCCAAAACTGTTGATTTTGGTTAGTAAACCGTTAAACTTTCCGGTTAACCGTTAAAACGGTTTTGACTGTTTTTCAATTTTTTAATTTTTTAATTTTTTTTGTCAGACCGGACCAACTGTTCGGGCCGAACAGTTGAACCATTTGAACTGATAACCGGACCCCTGACCGGTTCGATCACTGATTCGTTTTTAAAAACATGCCTCTATCCTATAAACAACTGAGCTGTCAGAGTTGCATTTGTGCGGGCCTAAGTGGATTTGGATCAACACAGCCCAACCTTTTCCTAGCTTGCGTTTAAATTTTTGGGCTTTGGGCTGGGTCCAGGTTTGAAAACTCGGACTTAGACCAAGCCCGGCCTAACGTATCCCTGAGTTAGTTTATCTTAATTTGGCTTCATTGAGTTTGCATGTTAAAAATATGATTTATAATATAAATATAATGTCAACAAACTCATTTGAAAGCATTTAAACCTTAAACCTCATCTGTTCATCCACTTAAATCAAATTTAATTTATTTTTACGACACAAATTATTATTTATACAAGTTGACAAACCTGCCCAGCTCAAGGCTGGTCCATGGCTTGAGAGCACTGTTTTCAAAACCGGACCGGACCAGACGGTCAGACCAGAAAAACCGGGAACCGGTCACTTGACCGGTTCTGTTTTCCTCCAAAACCGCTTTTTCCCCCAAAATCATTGATTTTGGTCAGCAAACCGCTAAACCGGCCAATTAACCATTCGAACCGTTTGAACGGTTTTAACCGTTTTTCAAATTTTTAATTTTTTTTTTATTTTTTCGTCAAAACCGGCCGGCCATTTGGGCCGAATGGCCAGACCGCTCGAACTGGTAACTGGACCCCTGACCAGTTCGTTTTTAAAAACCATGCTTGAGAGTGTTCAAATTTAGGTTGGATTGGCTTCAGCCCTAGGCTTGAATTTTAAAGTTGGACCTGGGTTTGCCCAAAGCCCAGACCTGCCCATCAACGTTGCGGTCCTATGAGCTAACGGTGCAAATCTGACTGGATTAGGTTGGGTTGAGGTCAACCCTAATTGTACCTTTGTTGTTGAATGGTTGAGCCCCAATCCTACCGGATTCCTCACTTCATTTTATCAAATGTTCTTATCTCTTAGACATAAAATCAGAGGATCAAGTTCACTGATTTTAGGATTACTATGTATACGAGACAAAGTTAAGGGTGTCAATCGACCGGTTTTGGGTTAGATTCAATCTGATCCAAACCTTATCAAATCAGATTTGGACGGTTCATATAATTATCGAATTGGGCTAATCCAAAATAAATTGGTCCATATTTTTTATTGGTCTGAATTGGACCTAAACCAAATTTTCAATAATCTGATTATGAGGCCAAACTCTTGTCCAATTTGAAACCGATCAAAACTGAAGCAGGCATAAAATCACTTTTATGAAAGTACTTTTACGTAAGCACTTTTATAAAAATAATTTTATGAAAAGTACTTATACGAAAGCATTTTTCAAAAATACTTTTATGAAAGCACTGTTACAGAAGCAGTTTTGTACTAACACTTTTACGAAAGCACTTCAATAATAGCACTTTTACAAAAGAACTTTTACATAAGTACTTTTATGAAAGCACTTTTATGAAAGTACTTTTACGAAAGCACTTTTATGAAAGTACTTTTATAAAAGAACTTTTACAAAAGTACTTTTTTGAAAGAACTTTTACAAAAGTACTTTTATAAAAGCACTTATACGAAAGTAATTTTACAAAAGAATTTTTACAGAAGCACTTCTACGAAAGTACTTAAGTACTTTTACAAAAGCACTTATACGAAGGTACTTTTATAAAAACACTTCTATGGAAGTATTTTTATATAAGTACTTTTACGAAAGCACTTCTAGAAAGCACTTTTATGAAAGTACTTCTACAAAAGAACTTTTATCAAAGTACTTTTATGAAAGCACTTTTAGAAAAGCGCTTTTTCAATGCCAAAAGGGTATTTTCTTTTTTTGTAATTTTCAGATTTCTTCATTTTAATATATTTTTGTAATTTTTATATGTTCTGTTTTTTATATATAATTTTTGATATTTTATTCAGTTTAGATTGGATCCAATCTAGTCCATTTACATTTTAATGGATTAGATTGGATTTGGTTTGTATTGGATTTGGATTGGATTGGGTCCTGTCCATTTGTAAGTGGACTCACATTGGACTGGATCAGGTTGGACCAAATCCAGTCCAATTTACACTTCTAAACAAAGTTATATTGCTATATCACACAATTACAAAATTTTTGCCTTCAATTTTAAAATTGTTGAACATACAAATATGAAGAAGACATGTAGAGTTTGGATTGGGTCAAGTTGGCCAAGGCCTCATACCTAAACCAAGCTACATTGTTTAGGTTATTTCATGGTAACCCAACCCAAGTTCCTGATTGGCCGGGCCCATAGTAGGATATTCGTCTGAATGCACAAATAAATTGGACTAGCTAATACATGGAGAATAATGCATCCATCTCCCATGGAGCTGATCAAGGTGGTTTGAGCTACGATGCATTCATCCGTGATTGGAAGCAAGAGCATGAACAATAACCACTGCAAACCCAAATAAAGAAAATGTTAAAATTAAAAAGGAAATGAATAATTGAAGGATTGTGTGGAAAATAGAGTATTAGGCTCAGTTTGAAAAGAGTTCAAATGCAAATATAGACACTACAAATACATGAAAAATAATATAAAATATAAGGTTTTGCACTTTACATATTTACATTTGTATTCCTTTCAAACTGTGCCTTAAGAGCAATCGATATATTAAACCTACCTAATAGTAATAGCTATTACTTTCTCATACTCCTGAGCAATGATCCAGTTCTGGTTAGCTCGTGCAGAGGTTTGTCTGTGAACCTTATTAAATTATAGGAAAAAGCTCCAGCAATAGTGCCAACAATTGGCCCCACTATGTAAACCCAGATAGACTTATATTGGTGCATAACAATGGCAGGTCCAAGACTCCTAGCAGGGTTCATTGATGCTCCAGATACCGGCCTGCAAATTAAATGGACAGTAGATTTATGCTAATGAAGTATAAATCTAAGTGCTATATATATATATATATATGTATGTATGTATGTATGACTTTTTAACTACTAATTAAAGTGCTTAGAGAATGAGAATTAATGAATTGAATTACCCAGCAATAACGACATTTAATAGTATTGTCATTCCGATTGCTATCCCTGCAAGTTCTCCAATCTGCAAAAAAGAATTTCATAAGAAAAAAAAAAAGTATACGTAGAAGATCGAAAAAAAGCTTAGAGGGTCTCTTATTAAAATTTAAGCTTAATTTAAGAGAAACTAAATTTGCTGTGACTAAACTTTAATTCCTTTCCAAGAAGTTAGATCCAAACAGATTTTTTCGTGATACTGAAACTTATGTTTCTAATTAAGCATGCATGAATCCAAAATTAATTTGTTCTTGCCAATAAACTCTAACCCAACTGAAAATGATAAAAAGATGAATAAAAGATTCTGTTAACTACTAAAGCTTTAGAGCTACTGTACTGACCGCTCTGTCATCAGTCGCAACACCTGAGATGACAAACATCAAGAGGTAGCTAATGATAATCTCAAGGACCAGAGATTGGATGTCAGATCCTACAGGAAGAGTTCCGAAATAATCCTTAGGTTTTACGGGAAACAGCAGATACAATGTGGCACTTCCAAATGTTGATCCTACTACCTGAGCCATAACGTAAATGGGCACCTGCACGTATAATTAGATTGCTTAATTGTTCATATAGAATAAAGATACACGGAGTAGACATCCCGTTTTAGAGATGTCAATGGTCGGGTTTGTTGTTGGTTCTTGCTCTGGGGTTTGTTTTGTTGTCCGTCCTGATTAATAATTTTTCTTATTGTCGAACCCATGATTTTGAAAATCGGATCGGAAAAACTGGGAACCGGTCAGGTGATCGGTTTCATTTTACCTAGAATTGTTATTTTGTCAAAAACAGTTGATTGGGTCAGTAAACCGCTGACTTGGACTGTTAAACCGTCCAACGGTTTTGATGGTTTTTTAATTTTTTTGTTAAAATGGGCCATCTGTTCGGTTTGAACGATCAGACCGTTCGACCCGGGAAACAGACCGCTGACTGGTTCATTGTTTGATTCGATTTTAAAAACCTTGGTCAAACCATTCGACCCGGGAAATGGATCCCTGACTGGTTCATTGTCCGGTTCGATTTTAAAAACCTTAGTCAAATCAATTAAGACCCGGACCAATTATATATAAATGTCTTTTTGTTTTTAGTGTTTAAAAGGTAAATTTCATAGGTATTATATAAAATATTCATTTTTAATTAAAAACACTTGTTTTTAAATTTCATAGAACCGATAAACAGGATTTATGTAGCGCACTCACATATATAATTGGGATAAGGCTTGGATGATGATTTTACTTTCAAAGGTTATATTATCAAAAACGAAGTTCTAAGTTGTTATTATCTTAAGTAATTATAGATGTTAAGTATAATCAGGTGTGATTGGATCTAGGGGTGTCAATTAGATTAGATTTGGTCCAATCTGGTCCAGTCCAATGTGAGTCCATTATAAATGGACCAGGTCTAATCCAAGCCAATAAATGTTTTGGACCAATTTGGACCGGTCCAATTCAATGTCTAGACCATCCGATCTATTCAAATTCATTTTGATTTAGATTGGTTTCAACCCAAACCCGGTCCATTGACACATATATTCTTATCTTATATCAATGGACTATATATTGGGTTAATCCAATCCAATCAAATATAAATTTGTTATGGACGGACCAGGTCCAATCCAATATAATAAATATTTTGGTCCAGATTGGTCCAATCCAATATATCTTGTTGGTCTGTTCAATCCGTCCAAATTGAGTTTGGACTGGGCGGGATCCAATCCAAAACCGGTCCATTGACACCCTTAATTGGATCAAATCCGATTGTCTTGATTAATAAATGGTTCATATAATCTGTGAAGACTGAAGAGGTTAAATTGCAACAAACTCCCCCAAAGGAAACCTCTTAGCTTTAAGAAGTTTTAGAAGCTCTAACATGCCTGAAGAAGTCTCAACTGCTAAACCTTTAAAATGGGTTGCTGTTTGCAGATATTGTCTTGTATTTTGTTTGCCCAAATCAATCCTGAAGCAGCCAATAAGAAGGAAAAGGGAAATTAAGAGAATGAAAGAGAAAGTGAGGACCTGTGCCCAAGGGAAGCCTCGAAAGATGGCGAAAGTGATGGTGACTGCTGGGTTGAAATGGCCGCCGGAGATATGTCCGACGGCGTAAATCATCACCATAACTATCAAACCCCATGCCACACACATCCCTGGAAATGAGATAGACCCATATATCTTATTGATGGCCACAGCCCCGCAGCCGGCGAATATAAGAAAATAAGTCCCAATAACTTCTGCTATCACCTAAAGATGAGACAAAGATGATGCATGATAACTCAGTCGATCGATCGGCTTAATTAATTGCATGCATGATTCAAAAACTAATTAGATTTTACATTTTAGAGAGAAAAAGAAAGCTATGCATGCAGGCACAGTACAACTACTATACAGACTGATATACGTACGTAACCTTTTCTAGCTAGTTTTCTTTGCTTTTCAAAAATTGTATCATCATCTTATTAATATAATGTAAATACCTTTTGTATGAGGCTTACGACAGCCCCTGATGCGCAAAACTCAGGGATCTTGTGGCCGCCGACTGAAGGACTATATGAACCTTCTTCCAACTTTGTGATTTCTATTTCATCCGCCATTGTCTAATTATATTATCCCACCCTCTCTCTCTCTCTGTCTGTCTCTCTGTCTGCAGATTATTAAAGATAAAAAGGAGATAACTTTATCCGGTCTTGAATGGAAACGAGAAGATAAATTAATGGTGGCTGTTCATGCAGGTCTTAATTATATAATTACGCTTTTCCAAGAAAATAATGATGGATTAATTCAATTGTACCTTTGAAGTAGTCCAGATGAGTAAATAGCAACTGATGACATACATACCTGTATTCGATCAGATCACAGGTCTAAGAAGAAACAATGACCCAGATGGGTGGGTTGACGACCGTTTCACCACGCTAACGAGTAATGACTAATCCAATCCAAAATGGGCCCCTTGTATTTATACTTTGTTTAGCCCAATGATATAATAGATCTGTAAACAGAAAACGTCTCTAATTAACAGTTTTTTGATTCCCTGTCATCAAGACTGGTTCCACCTGATGGTTCAATGACAAATGTCCCACAAGATGGAATGTTAGATCCTAAAATTTTCAATCACCACCTAAAATTCAAATAGGAGCTTTTGTTTTTTTTTTTAATAATTTTGTATGGTTGAGTGTGAAGCTGTGACTCTCAGGGGCTTTCCCCTGAAACATCGGTATGCATAAGGTCTGGAATCTGGATCCACCAATATTATTCATTCAAACTTCAAAGGGTCCCTACCCTAACTAGCTAAGGCTAAGAGATCACTCCATAGACATCGGCTGGCCGGATTTGGAAAGTAGACGACCTGGTCGATCGGTTTTTAAATAATTTTTGGAGCTAGCTAGCTCTCCTAGTTTTAGCTCTTAGGAGAAGGTGATGTTTTAGCTCATGATCCCTGGACATGGATGGTTCAGTGAGAGTGAAACATCTCTCCGTGATTTAGTGGATTTTGTTTTTAAATGATCAAATATAACATGCAATATTACGATCCACCGTACCATAGTTACAATCCTGCCATGAAAAAATAAATGTTAACCTTGTAATATTTCATCCAAAAGATGTTGAAGGTGCAAGTCATTACTTCCAATGGCTGCTTCATTTCCTCTGCAAGAAATTCAAAACAAATTTGCTCCTCTTGAATTGGCGTCCACAATTTGGTGGTAGATTCCATTGATTCCTCTTCTACTGCATTGCGTGGTGAGGCAATGCACAGTAGGCCTGGTCATAGGCAATGCAAAATGAGGTCCTTCAGACTTCAGAACAGGGTTTTATTACTACTTCCAGATTTCAGGGCCGGGTCTATCCAAAATTTGACAAAATCCCAACCCAAGCCCGCCTAAGTTGCATCTCTATTGGATAGACATTTATGAGCTAGCTAGAGTGTCTACCTATTGTTCTAGATTAAAACATAAGATAGAGTCAAACTATTCTGAAGACTAATCAAGTTTGGACCAGTCTGTGTCCTCTCCAAACCAATGAAAGCTTATTTTTTCTTTTTGAAATCATACTCAATAAAACAAAGCTTAATGGTTTTTAGTCTTTACTTTCTAGGGCTTAATTTGGGCCTAGGCCCAGGCTAACCTCAATTTTCTGCTGCCTTGTAAATTCTTACTTTGACTTTACCATTGGCTGATATAGATAAGCCTATAGTGGTCAATTGGTCTGAATTTCTTACTCCCCATGACTTATTGGAAGGGAAGTTGTCAGACCACCCAATTCACTATTTTTCTCAGTGGATCACCACTTGGACCATCAGAGCCAATCTGGGCCTGACAACGCTGCTTCATATATGAATTTGTTCCCTTGTCTCAAGTCAAACTCTTTACCTACTGAAATCACCTGTCCGAAGGTGGATAAGCATCATTTATGTAATGTCCCTTCTTTCACTTCCTGGAGACATAAATTCATTACCACTGGTTGAGTTTGGACACGACAGTGTCATTGGATTCTCCATCATCCCGTTATCTTCTTTTGAATAGATTAGTTACTTTAATATTCTAGAGCCTTTGAAAGATTCATATTCTTCTCTTTTCACTTAACCACCACATATTCAGCCATCTTTCTCTATCATCTCTTTCGCCTCCATATTTTCACATATATCCTTATGTTTCATTTAACAGAAAATAAGAGAGAAATAGAAAATTAGGCAAAGTTCTTAAAGCTCAGTTTGTTGGCGGTGTAAATTTCATTTCTACTTGTATATTCGGTTCAGATTTGGCTTTATCTTTATTTCTTAGTGACAAGTAAAATTATGTATACCATCAACCGATTTGAAAGAGAATGAAGGTAGGAAGAGGGCTATTCATCTAAGATGAGATAAGAAGCATTATGATGTTATCTCACTTTATATGAGAGAAAGTTGATGTAGGAGAGAAGTGGCGCAAAGTTTGCATCAGTTTTTGTGAAAAAAAATTTGCACTTCCAATCGGTGCAAATGAGAACAAAAAAAAATTTGTATCAGGAAGAAGTGCAAATCATAGTTACAAATAAACAAATGCAAAACTAAACTGAGTGCAACATTTGTATCTGGTTCAATTTGCAGTGCAAATAAACACAGGCTAAGGATTTTCAAACACGGCTTAAGAGAGACCCAACCAGCACAAACCTAACAAGAGATGCATACGTTTTCATTCAGAACTGGCAAGGAAAACTGTACCACATTCTGCTTGGTGGTTGAAGCAGTTCTAAGAGGACTCTGCATCATCATTGACTCAAGGGTGACCATTGTAGTAAATTGGATTAAGGGTCTTAAAAGTTTAGCAGATTGAAGGTGTCAATAGTGATTCGCAAGTCTGTGTCATTATTGGCATATGTATCAGTCATTATCCTCTTTTAAGAGTGACCAAAATTCTCAACTATGTGTGGTTGCTACCAATGTTTGATGGGTGGAGAAAAGTTTTATTGAACTTCAATGCATAAACCGGATGGTGGAAAATCAAGAATTGATGCTTATTTTTGGTGGAGACCCAATCAAATCCTATGCCTATGGTGGGTTTTGAGCTTTCAAATATCCAATACGTGGCAAAAGCCCAGACCACAACCTACAGATGATGATCAATATCACAAATCCAGGATATAGTTCCAGATTTCAGAAATTATTCATGAAACTTGATGCTTGTACATATTGAAGAACATAACTAATCTAATTGACCTCAGCCACTTATTTTGTTGGACTGAGCTACACTCCTTGATTTTAGCTCAGACATTATGAGTTGCATGTATTAACCATTAGAATATCCATTGGGTTCTTATTACAAGTTACGTTTATTACCCAAAATAAAAAATAAAAAAATTAAGCAAAAAAAAAAGAAAAAAACTGTTTTGCATCGGGTAGCTCCAGTTCATATTGACTCAAGTTTTGTGAATCATTAATTAACAGCGGCAGAGATATTGATGATAAATGGAGTCTTTACTAAACAGTAAATAAAATCCATTTTCTGCACTCAGATAAACCCCCCAAAAAACTCTATGATTCATACAGAGAGATCAGGTATGGATTTAAAGGGTTTCACCTGTTTCTAGTTTGCACCGGAGACTTTTGGCTCTTTTGTTTCTTTGTTGGTTGATTCAACTGGTTTTCATATTTTTTCCTCTGTTTCTTTTTCAGAAAGAAGAGGTGACGTTTGGTATGCATAGATGTCAATATGTTAAACGTTGCACTTGAAATTAGGAAAATATTATTTTCCTATTGATTTTCCCCATGTCTATGACAAAACTTGTACTATTTTTTGTTTCATTTGCATTCATCAGCAGTGCGGAATTTACATCCCAGAAACTTCTGTGAATTTTGTACCACCTTTCGCCTACCTACATTTTTTTCTCTCTCCTACGAAGTGCGGATCAAAGTAATTTTACTTCTTCAAAACCACCAACTTCCTCTTTTCATCTTCTCTCATATAAATTAGGGACAACATCATTTTACCTCCCATTTCACTCCTCTCAGACAAACAAAAGAAATTAAATTTCGACCTCTGGATTCCTGTTTGCACCCATTACAACTAAAAATCGTTTGGCAAGAAAATAATTTATTAATGCAAAACTAAACAAACTTTGCATTTGCATGGACCAGACTGCACTCTACATATTTATATTTGTACTTTATTTGCATTCTTCCCAAATGGAGCCTAAAAGTTTTTGTTTGAATAGAATGAGCATATAACTATATTAACCAGAAACAAGATTTTAATGGGATTGGGATCATTGGGTGCTAGAATATGCACAAGAAGTTGGTGAAGAGTCAAGACCATTGTGAACTTTAGTTGACATTTCTTGCAACATATGTAACCCTACCAAGCTCAGCTTGCGAAGCTATATGCAGAACCAAACCCAGAAAAAGGCCTAACAAAATGGATCACCTTGACCTATCATCATGACTTGGATTATGACATTATATCTTTAAGATATTTCACCTTACTTGGAGCTCCCCAGAGACTCTTATTCAGATTCTTATGGTATGGTGCTGGCACTAGTCTGGATTGAGAAAAAGAGGCAGATTATTATGGTCTTCCACACTGGCTGCAATCATTTGGGTGATAATGGAATGAGAAGATTGCACAGAGGTAAGATATTCAAAGACAAGACTAGCTCAGTAGATGCCCTAAAAAACAAGATAATTGGCATTCTTTGGTCTTGGATGGCAGTTATAAAGCTCTCTTCAGAGATGTCTCTTTTTCTTCACTCTAGATTTTCAAGTTATTTTTGAGCATTGCTGATAATTCTATGATACTGGTGAGTGGTGACATTACAACCATAGTGCTGCACAACATCTCATTGTACTTGGTCACAGTTGTACATGTGATACTCTTTCCTCAGTAATAAAAATTAAACTCCCTGAAGAAAATAGAAAAAGTATAGAAATCAAACGAACTGTAAGTACTTGAGCAACAAAGGTTCCAAGTATCCAAATAAAGTGATCTTTCATGGCTACTACTCCAGAGTGGCATTCTTATATCCAAGTCATTTTCCATCAGAACCCACATTAACATGAAATCTCAACTGTGAAAAGAAGATACTGATGGTATTAGTGTTCATTCTCCTTGGGGCAAAGATACCGTAAGCTTATCATATCAGGTTCACATCTAAACTGTTGTGTTCCCCGGTTGCTTGATGATACAATGTGCATGTAAAGAACCTTCTCCATATGAGAGGATAACTGCTCTGCCTCTAAGTGACCATGGCTTTGATGTAAAGCAACGAACTGGATCAATAATGTTGAACAAAATTAGCTCATTGGCTGGATGCTTGGGATCATGAAGAGGACAAAGTAGTGATAGAATTCAAAAGAGTAAACAGTAGACCTTTTACCATTTGTAAAACATTTAATACAACAGCTATTGTTTTACAAAAGAAGAAAATACCCAGGTAATCCCTATATATTGACAATTACCAGTCACTAGATACCACCATGGCCTGGACTGGCATATTTGCTATCTTATTTCTTCACTATGGAAAAAGAAATATTTTCCACTGTAGAAAAACCACACAGGTGACAACAAAAACAATCATTTTGATGAAACTTTGGAGGTACAATTAGCTACAGGCAGATCAGAGGGGGTACACACCAATGCCCTCTGCTGTAAATGTCTCAAGCTCTGTTCCATGCTAACTTGCACCATTTCTGCCAGCATCTTCTTCGCTTTCCCACTTAAATCTTCACCATCAATCTGAGAGACGATATTGCAAACAATATTCTCTAGTGTGTCAGGTTGAAGTTCAGATCTCCTGTAAGGGGACTCTCTCAGTAACTGCAACAGGGTATGTGCTTTTGACTTAGACTTTGGTGTTCCCTGAACAGTGAGTTCAAGGAGACCAGGGATGACGCCTTCACTAAGAATTGGCTCCCTATATCTGCATCTGTCACTCTCACACATTGTCAGAAGAGCACCAACTGCATGTTCTCGGCTTTGGAAAGATCCATTCTCGAGAACTTCAACAACTGCAAGCACTCCACCTTCTTCAGATGTCAATGCAGTTCTCCCTTCATCAAAACCCATCAAAGACTCTAAAAGTGCACTGCACTTCTCAGCTGTTTTTGAAGATTTCTTGCAGTTCTTAAGCAAGTTAACAAGAGGAGGGATGACCTTTTCTGAAAGAATAATGCTGAGATTCCCTGGGTGAGTGGAGAGATTGTAAATGGCCATCAATGCATCAATCTTGGCTTGTTGGCCTGCATCTCTAAGGATTTCAACTAGGAGAGGAATGACGCCAGAACAACTTATTGTTGGCTTGTTGATGGCAGACGCAGAGAGGGTGAGCAAAGCTGCAGTGGCATACTCCCGTAAATTTGAATTGTTTGACTGAAGAAGAAGGACTAGTGGTTCAAGGGCACCAGCATCTACAATCTTGATCTTATTCCTGTAATATAAAGAAGAAAATCACATTGGGTAGAGAGAAACGTCAAGGAAGATATGATTGTGTTCCAATGAGACAAAGGCTACCACTGTACTGAAAAAGAATATCATCTAACACATTAAAAGGAGCAAAGAACCCTTAAACAATAGCAATCCAATCTATATTCCAAAGAACCAATAAATGATAATCTATTAATTGATGTATGGTTCTTCCAGCTTCAACCTGCAGCCTTAACCTAAACCATCTAAACAGGAAATTGTGTGTTTGGGTGGGCTACTGAACAAATAAACATCAGTTGGTAGGATAAGGCATTAACCAAGTATCATATTCACCCCTTCCAAAAATAATCATATGGAAAAATTAGTAAACTTCTGCATGGAAACTTTATTACTGATATTCTAACCATCCATTCTAATCCATAAACCTTTCTCCACCCTAATGGAAGATTTTCTGTCATAAGAAATTGTGAATTTCTTGCTAAAGGTTTGCACTATGTTAAACCAATTTAGGAAAGATACAAGTATTTGACCATGTTAACAGGACTTTTTAAAACTATTTAGACTCCAGTTCATAAAAGAGGAAGAGTTCATTGGGCCATTGCTTTCTTATGCAGCCAACGATAACAAATGGAGCTCAAAATAAATGGTTAGCATATAAACAAAGATTCTCATTTTTCCTTAATCATTATAGCCCAATAGCAGTATGTGAATTGTAATTGTTACATTGGTTACATGCAACAGAAAAACAATTGGACTTGAGAATGAAACAAAAAATGATGCCCTAGGAAATTTTGAGACTGATTATTTTTTATTTTACATTTGATTAAAAATGCATTAATTAAGATTGCACTAAGAATTCTCACCAAAGTCATTCCCAGACATTTCCTAAACATATGTATATAAGGAACTTTCTGATATTGAATATTACGAGGAGAGATACTGTAAAAAAAGCATATTTCCCTGAAGACATGATGGAATAGTCCTCTTATGCAGATTGTTTCGTCAACTAATTTATTACCCAGGTTAGACATATGCTTTACCAGAAAGGAAACAGACATCAAGAAGAAATATGAAATGGACAAAGGAGAAAATGTAGCTAAAATGACAAGAACACAAACAGGAATGGAATTAGAGAGAACCAAAACTACAGGAGATCCACTGCTCTAAGCCCTCCTTGATATTAAACCTAAAATCTGATCACGGTCCATATCAGAGTCAAGCAAATTACAACTCTTAGAACATTTTTACATCATATTCATGAAAACAACGTTGACTTAAGCAACACAAAACCGTTTTCAACTTTTGAGCAAAGTAGCTTTTGATTAATGAACATGGTCGATTGGACCACTTTGATGATGATAGCAAACCTTAACTCTTAAGGTCATCCAAACACATATTTATACCTTTGCCTTAAGGTACACCATTCCAACTAAATATAAATAAAAGACCAACTGCCTACTCATCTATAGTAGAGAGAAAAAATAAGCAATCTTAGTATTTCCTTTCCGTTTCTTTTCTTGAAATGGTCTCCGAATATTAGTGGTTGTGTGTTGACCACAAGAACTTGGTACACATAAATTGGTGCCAACTGAACTTAGAATGTAACCTATGCAGCCAATGTTCTTGCCAAATTAATATGATGAACCAATTCCACAACATAAATCAATCACCTAGAAAGATGACTTTGCAGTCCCTTCATACTATAATAGCCTCCTCATCTGCAGGAAAATACAATAATAAGGTCTTATCTGATTTATGGATATGTTGAAGGCTAGACACAGATAAGTACGACACAGCTTTCTATTTCCCTTGGAAGGGACTTGGATTCACATATAGGAAGAGTTATCACCTTCAGTTGGCGGTTTATAGAAGTGCACTAATAACACAATTAGCTAGAAATACCATTTGTTCTCATGAATAAAAGGGAAGCTTCATGGATTTCCTAAAATTACGAGTATGAGTATGGGCTTCGCTGCACCACTCCCCAAAGAACAGAGAAAGAGCAAAAGGATACAATAGCTAAGCCAAAAATGGCAATAAGATGAAGAAACAATTGCCTTCACATATAATTCAAATTGCATAATTATACACATTTCTTATAACTCCCTACTTCCTTCCCACTTGCTTCTTCTAAACAAACAGACATGATTAGAATAACCCAATTCAAGAAATTAGCAAATCCCAAAAATCCTTAACTTTTTGTTCCGTACTATAAGATAAGCCTCGAAAGTTAAAGAAATCAATTCGACAAGATAAATTCAGGGGAAAGAGAAAGAATAAGAGAAAAAGAAAAAGGGGAAAGGTTAAAACGAAGCGTAGCACCGGAACCAAAGAACAGTCACTTAGGTGGCATGGAATCTCATTACTTAACCAACAAAGCATCAGTTTTTCGATTTAAACAATTCAAACTAATGGAATTACTGACAAATACTTAGAATTCCAATAAATTCAATCCATAATTTAAACAGAACAATCACACGATTGCAAAGATGAAAACAAGATAAAAATAACGAAATAACAATGTACCTCTCATCTTTGACGGCGAGATTGAGTAGGGCGAGAAGAGAAGCTTCTTTACATTCGAGGGAGTCAGATTTTAGCATGGAAAGAAGGGGTTCAATTGCGCCAGAAAACTGCCGTCGGTGCTTCTGAGACGTCTTGGTGAGACGTCGTATTTCTCTGGCCGCTTGAATTTTGGATTCTGTATCCTCGGACTGGATGAGTTCAATTGTCTGTTTCACGATGGCCGATTTCCTGACAGTACTTGCACCGAGGTTGCGGCTGGAATCGTCACCGGAGAACTGGCTCTCCGACTCCATGACCTCTCTTCACAAGCACGGTACCGAGACAAAAGAGGGAGATAGCAGAGATGGCTTGGAGAAAAATCTGGCGTTCGAAATGTTAAAATAGAGTTTAAGCGAGCAAACGAACAAGAGAGAGAGAGAGATGTTGGGTGGAGACTGGAGAGGAACGCGAGTGTGGCGTTAAGTAACAGTCATAACCGGCCTTTTCAACGGTTTCGACGAGCGGGCATGCGAACAGCGACAGTGGTGGTTTCTACTTTCCGTTTGGGTGGAAGTTTTGTTCTTATCTTCTCATATTTATGGTAGTGGGAGGTTAGATTAGATTGCTTCATTTTACATAAACACCCCCAATTTTCTATAAAAATGACAAACAAGCACGATTACCGAGTCAGCAAACTTTTACAATAATTGTCCAACTGTACAGGGGTATTTTGGCCATTTTACTTTAAAGAAACCCCCGCGATTACATGATCAAATCGTATAGCCACGAGTGATCACTTATCAAAAAAAAATCGTCCCAACTCCCAAATGAAATGGTCCTATTTGTATACAAAAGTGAGGAAAAAAATTTCTTTGGTGTAAAGTGATTTTGCTTCATTACCTTTTTTGCTACAAAATTTTTCTTCTCCAGGTTGATTTTTTTCTCCCCGGTTGGTGGAGCTACAGAATGGGGTGTCTTCCCATCCCCTTAACCCCAACGGATGTTGGCAGCGAGATTTGATCCCGAAGTCTAAGCTCTGAGCCAAAGCAGAGATCTCCAGGTTGAATTTTGATTAGCACGAAAAGTACTTTAAAGTCGAAAGCATAAGAAGAACTTATCGATGCTGTTTCTAGAGGGAGTTGATTTGGGCACATCAAATACTTATTATAATAAACTAGGCGTCTACGCCACAACCACATCAGAGACTCTGTCTTTTCAATAAAGTACTTTTGGGAATTAATTTGTGTCACATTAATAAAAAAGGGATGTGACCCAATCACCATATTCACCACCCCTTTTAAATATTTTCACTTTCTTCTTTTTTCTCCCTTCATATTGTTCTTATTTTAATGGTATGTGTGTAGATAGAAATATTTTTAGTAGCATACACCCATTTGACAATGGCCAATAGAGAAGCTATATGCAAATCAGTTGCAGGTACTAGGGAATATAATTGCCATTTTCTAAAGTCTGGTCATGTTAAAAAACTTGCAAAAAAAATAAAATAAAATAAACCATAAAAAACAAAAAGAAAATCTCCCTCAACAAACACCTTTTCAATGAGGCATTGGCAAGTTTGGAATAAATCACAAACTTAGAAATCAATATTATTGATTCGTTTGGTGCAATGGTAACATGATTGTCTCTTGGCTATGTGTATATTAATTGGATCTTACAGAAAAATATCCTGAAATAGAAAACTAATGGAAATCCTTGATCAAAGAAAGGATAAAAAAAAATTAGCTGAATATATTTTTAGCTTAAGAAATGAAATAAAATCTATCAAAAACATCATCATCACCATGGGGTTGAATTGATCAGAGAGATGTTAAGGTGTTCAGCTTTGGTACATGGGAGTAGTAATTCACATAAGAATTGTGATTAAAATTAGGTCTTAGTATCAATAATTGTCACAAATTTGAATGGGGCACATCAATTCTTAGTAACCCATGTAAAGTAAAACCTTGACACCAGTGCTCATGGTTTTCCTCTCTTTCCTTTTATCAGCTTCACCGACACTCAAGGTGGTAGAAATGGGTGATTTTGTTTAAAGAGGTTTCTTCTCTGTATGGGAAACCTTTATAGCATGTAGAGGGTTGATTAGCTTCTAGCCTTTCTAGCCCACCTTTTTTAATACCCACAATTTGGGTTAACTATATGACCCACCTTACAATATATGCCCTGTTTTTCCTATTTACTATGAATTTTTTTCTATACTTTTTCTTTCTTTGAATTGAACTGGGAGTAGGGGCAATTTTGGGACCCAAACAAGTGTTCTACAATCTCTTTCATTAATTTAAATAATTGGATCTATAAATTAAAAAAAAAAAGAAGACATGGGGTCATCTAACTTGATTATATTCCTAGCTTAATATAGCATTTTCTGAATAAAATAAACAAACATCCCTAGCTTAACTACAAATAAAGAAAACCTACTCCGTGGTTCGGATTGCCCGTGCTTGTTAATTGTTAGATATAAGAAAGTAGGATAGAGAGTTGAGGCTGGGTACATACAAAGGCTTTGCTGAGAGAGGGATTTGTACTCTTTCTCTTGGGGAGTTGTGGTTGCATCGACCACAAATTAGTCTGATGTGGTCGATCAAGTTAGTACCCACTTTACTATCAGTCAATTTTGGTCTTATTTGGCTGCCCCATGGGAAAGTGAGTGTTGATTCTCTGATTCTCTACTCCCATTTAATAAGTGTGGACCATGGAGAAGAAAGTAAAATGCAGATGTGACCTAGGTCTTAGGGGTTGTTTGGGAATTCCATCTAATGGTAATGGTCGGCAAGAATAATGAAGCTGGGGCAGAAAGAGTGATTAATAAATTATGTATGTGGCTCGTTCTCTATGAACCCATCTTCCCACAACCATATCTATATCTATTTACTTTATGTGATTACATGACCACATTTAATTAATGGATTCATATGCAATGTTTAATGTTGATTAGTATTGGTGCCTATTGTACAATACGTATTGGTTTTTGAATCTATTGAATATTAAGAGTTAAGACATGTGGCTACTTTTGGAGGGTAATAGTAATACCTTTCCAAGAAATGATTTGATTCAATTCTTGAAATTAAAAATTAAAAAGTAAATCTAAGTATATCATCCATTGGGTTCAGAATTTCAGATCTGTTACCAATAAACGCTCAACACTGTCCTAACAAATCATTATAATTGTATATCAATGAGAAAGGAAAAGTTCCCCATATGCGGCTCAGTAACCTGTTGGGAAAATTTTATTAGTAACAGGTCCCTTCTCAGAATAAGACTGTAAGAGGTGGGGACAGGGCAAGGTGCACGTGTATGCCTCCATATTTCGAGGGATACCAAATAACCATCTCAATTACAGAGTAATTAATCCACCACTAAGGAGGCCCATAATAGTGCCACTCCTCTCGGTAAAATGGCATCTTCATCAACCAACCATCACCGAAAATGACAGTACACTGGGGATATTTTGGTCAATCCAGTGTTGGTCATGGGTTTAAGGCTAATCGGGTTGGCCTTAAATCAGGTTTTGGGTCGGTTCAGGTTGACGTGAAGAGGTGCTGAACCTGACCCAGTGACATTGTTGAAATATTTGTACCTTGACTCTAGATGTATTACATGGGATGGATTGGTTTAAGTTTGAGCCACATTGTGTTGGTTCAGGTTGAACCAAATCAAATCTAAGGCTAAACATGACCCTTCACACAGCGGTTTATGGCGTTGTAAGATGAGCCTCACATAGACTGCTAGAAGCTAAGTTTAGTGAAAACTGAAAAGCCCAGAAAGTCCAAGTATGCCATCACTCAACTAGAAAATTGGCTTGTTTTAGTGGCTTCCTTAAAGTGGATCCGTGAAATTAAAGCAACTCTCAAGCAAATTAAACTGAAGCCCTCCAATGAAGCTTGTTTTAGAATCCATTTGGGAGTGGGAGGGCTTCTGCATTTGGGGTATGTTGTATTAATTGAGCTGTGATGTGATGGTTGAGCACTGGGTATTCTGAAGAAAGTAGTTTTATATTTGAGCAGTGGTTTGGACGTTCGGAAAGCCCATGTTGGTTTTATAGGTTGCAGATCCAATCCAAGCTCGTAAGCACCATCTTCCTACGATATCATAAGGATGTGTTTGCTTTGCAAGGAAAGGTAGAAAAACCTGTACAAGTTTTGTATAGGTTTTCCTACCTTTTATTTCAAACCAAACACAGCTTAAAGTTAAAGGTTATCCGTGTGCAAAGATAAATTTTGGTTGATTTATCTCTTCCTCTCTTCTGCTTCTCTACTACATCTACATCTAACAGCCACCAATAAGAGCTTTTTCATGATTAAAACGCAAACGACTATTTTCACATTCGAAGGAATCGATTCAAATAGTCAGCCCCCTTACACAAATATTCTGTTGGTCCAAGAAGAAAACGGGAAACATGTTAATGTTAAAGCAAAGGGAGTAGTTGAAATGGAACAACATTCGTCTCGCTGCAGCTTCCTTGCTGGTCTTCTTACACAGGGGAAGATGAGCTCATGTGCTAGTTCACTTTTTCTTCATGTGCAGGTGGCAATCCCTTATTCATACTCATACATTTGGTGAGCCTCGGATGGGCCCAAAGCCCACTCCATTTTTTTAATTCAAATTTATTGTTTTTTTTTTTAGTATTTTATTGCTAAAGCCATTTTCTTATAACCCAAGATATCCATCCATCTGCAAAGGAATGTGGAGTTGTAGTGTTTACAGAGCGACATCTTCCTTTTATCATTAAGGATAACATGCAACACATGTGCATGAGGAATGTTTATATATTGTGTTGTGACATTATGTGACACATCAACCCTTTTTGGGCCTCATTGACACATGATTTTGGGCCCCCATTGGACAAAACTTTAGGATCTTTTCCTTGTAAAAATATCTGAATTAATTGGCATGTGCTTAGCATGTGTTTAGCTTTGTAGTATATATTATACAATAGTGTAACGGGAGTTGGTATGGGCTAACATTTGATGGGTACTTCATTAGAAAGCATATATCAAATGATTATAGCCTTTTACAAAGATTCTGATTTCAGGGTCTTTCACTGATTGGTCGGTGTCCCTGATTGCTGGGCCCATTCTACCTTTGTCATAATGATGATTTAATAAGGACTCTCTTAAAAAGATGTTTACAAGTCAAAACATTGAAAGGAGCTTAGCTTATTGTTTGATGAAAAGTACCTGGAATTCATGGTATTTGATTTTGTGGGAAACAAAGTTGATGATGCGCGATTTAGAAGTTTTTAACTGGAGGTTGTATGGACGTGCTTCGCGTGTTGAGTTGGATCAATTTGTGAAACAGAGATTAGAGAGATCGAGGTGGAAGACCCAGGGATATCGATCCGATGCTTAAATGTAAACAATCGCATATACTTGGGCTTTAGAGGGGTTGTTAACCTTATATAGCTGAGTCATTGTGGGTCTTATGAAATGGTTCCGAGATCTTCAGCCTGAGTAGATGAGATCAATTTTCACTTTAGTCGAGGAGTAACATATCAGTTAAGGAGTTTGTCGTCTCCGCCCAATCCGGGCATGGAGAGGATAAGGCATGCCGTTATGCGGCGTGATCCCGTGAGGTTTGGAGTTCATTAGGTAGCTTATGGAGTTGATGATGTGTCATTCCAGGTCTTGAGCCCCAAGCTGGATTAGGTGTTGAGATGCCTTTACACCGAGATGACACTATGTCGAGGTGGTTTTGTGCCAAGGTGACCGAATACCCGAGCTCTAACTTTTGCTGACTGGGCACTTTTCACTGAGTTGTCATCCTTCGGGCAGATCGCATCCACGTGACCTCTACTTAGTAGGTCATGCCAAATCACCCTCTATTAATTGCCCCCCACTCCTCATGCCGGGGGTCCTGACCTGGTGCGGGGAGTTCATGACGAGCCCAGGTGGATTTGGCACGAAGTCTAGGCGATATGGAGGTCAGACCGTTGGTCGGACCTGTTTAACCATTTGGCTCAACCAGGAAGTGACCCAGATCGCGTCTCAGCTACGCACGGATGTCACATTGTTTATAAACTCTGCGGACATCAAAGAACACGCTCAAACGATTTCGTCCTCGGCTAGTGTGCAGCCGGTTTCCATGGGAGCCGTCGGATCGTACAAATCACAACCATTGACTCCTGGATATATAGGTTATAAATAGGGGCCGAAGGGCCCATTTTCTCCACTTCAAAATCGTGAATCTAAAGTCCTTGAGCTCGTGTTGCTCTTTTCGATCTTCGTTTGGTCTTTTCGGTCTTCGTTTGGTGAGTTCATCTCCCTTTGCTTTCGGTTCCATTGCCTTTTCTATTAACATGTCTAGTCTTAGCTTAGATAGTCTTTTAGGTGGGAGTGGCGAGTCCGCTGGGGCTGAGGTGGGACCTCGGCGTAGACCGCGGAGCCTCATCCTACCGAGGTAGGCACTTTGGCAGGGGATGTGGACTCTAATCCGTCCGAGGAAGACTCACCTAAGTGAGACTGAGAAGCCTCTGGCAAGTTGGCCTCCACCTCATAGCGAGGTTGCCTGCCAAACAGCTTCGGTCCGTCCACAATGACGGCGAACAGGCTCCTTTCCTTAGTAGCTCAGTATATGCTTCCCAATGATCTTGTTTATAGCATTCCCTTAGGCAACTTTCCTTGGGATCACGGTCATGACGAGATCGTGGTCTTTGAGGAGCAGTTCGTAGTTGGGCTGCGTCTTCCACTCCATTCTTTCATAGTCGAAATCATCATGTTCTTTGACATTGCCCTAGACCATCTACATCCGAACTCCATCTGTAACATCTTAGGTACCATTGCCCTTTTCCATGATTACAACCAACCTCTAGACCTCGACATCTTCTCTTCAATCCTTTCCATCAAAAAGAACTCGTCCTGTGTTCTACCTGACCTCAGGCGAAGTTACTATATGTCTCATCGTCCTGGGTACAAGCTGTTGCACGAGCTCCCTAACAAGGTCCCGACATGGAAGAGGCGCTACTTTGTGGTCCGTAACACCAAGGGGCGGCCTTTCCCGACTCATTGGAGGGTATCCATCCAGGACCTCGGCGTCAAACTAGACCCGAAGACAAGGGAAGAGATCCGATCTTGGGCGAAGCTCCGCCTGAAGTTTGAAAACTTCATGACCAAGGAGAAGCTCGTGCAGGCCAGTTTGAGCCCTCCTGGTAGGTCGCTAATTGTTGAACCTCTTTCTTGTTTTTTTTACTTCGGTGTCATATCTAATTTGGCTCATCACTTGTTGCAGTTGTCATGGACGACATCCCTATTGATGAGCTCTTTGGGAGCATGCAAAAGGGGAAGAAGAAGAGGGCCTCTAAGGAGGCTCGCCTTCACACCGAGACCACCACCTCTGATGCCGCTAGCTCTTCTCCTGGACATCCACCCATCGCCGAACAGCCCCCCCGTGATTGATCTAGTCGAGGAAGACCTAAACAAGGCCACCTCACCCCACGTGCTCGAGGAGACCACCTCTTTAGAGCCTTAGCCTATACCGATGATTGCCACCTCTTCGGGCAACAATACTTTAGTCCGAAGCATTCTGACTCTGAAGTTTGGCCTTCTCAAGAGCAAGGACACGGTGTTTGATGAGGAGGTTACTCATTGGGCTAACCTATCGGTTTCCCAGCTCGGGGCCCAAGCGGCCACGCACTGCATGGTGGTACATATTTAGTCTTCAGATTGTTTCGTATTAGATTTTTCTTCATACTTATGCTTGTTCTCTTCTTTTGGTAGGTGAACTCTTCTATCCATGCTTTGGCTTGTCAGTCCGAGCTGAACTTGAAGTGAGCTCTCGAAGTCGAGGAATCCTCTCGAAATGCCCACTCCGAGCTCAACTTAGCTTGTTGCGAGATCAATCAACTGAAAAAAGACGCTTGAGATAAGGAGCTATTGACTCTGCTGATAATGGAGAAGGAGGATCTCGAAGCGAAGAAGAAGCAATTTGAGGAGCGCGAGGTGGTCCTAAAGAGAGAGAACGAGAACCTCGAGGTGCTTGTGAAGGAGTAGACTGAAATTCTGCTTCAGGCCATAGAGGATGCTAAGGCCAAGGTTGTGGAGGAGTATAAGTCTTCGGCGGAGTACCGTGAGAAGATGGTTGAGGTTGGGACTGCGGGCTACCGCAAGGATTTTAAGCTCAACAGGTGGTTGAACCAGCGTGAATTTCCCCATCTCGACCTTAGCGCCATCATGACACTTAAAGTCACGAAGGAGATGGCCATCGAAGCCGCGAAGGAGCCCAATTCCGAGGAGGAGAGTGGTGACGACCTTCTTGATGATGCTAATGCCGCCGAGGACCGCATGGAGACAAATCCACCCGCTGATGCTTCTCTTTTTTTGTACTATGCACCCGAAGCATCTTATTAATGAAATACAAGTATTCTTATAAAAACTCCTTGTGCACAAAATTTTCTAAGTGTAGATTTCTCCAAATTCGTGAGCTAAACCATATAGGAGCAAAATTTTTATAAGTATAGATCACTCCCAAACTCAAATAGGCATCAATCGTTATTGAATGCCAGGGTGGGGGTAGACACTATAGGGTATATATACTTGACCTGTCTATACCTAAGCCCGTATGTGGTACCGAGGTCTTTTATCAGCTTGACACCTTAACCCTTAGGCATCTGGGAGTGACTTAAGGTCCACTCTCCTTATCCTTGATCTTGCCCATGCCAAAGAAGCGAATGGGTCCCATGAGGTGCCGAGATCTTGTGTTAGCTCGGCACTATAGCCCTTAGGCTTTTTGGTAGGGGACTTCCCAATTTAGACTGAGCTTTCCCACGTCAGGCTCATGTACCATTACCTTGTGAAGGACCAGGTCACCGACTCGGAATAGTCGTTTCCTCACCCGGGCGTTATAGTACCGAGTTACTCTCTGCTGGTAAGCCGTTGTCCGAATGTAGGTTAAGTCCCATACCTCTTCTATCAAGTCTAGGTTGGTATGGAGTTTGTCATCGTTTGCTTCCTCGTCGTAAGCCTTGAGTTGCAATGTTGGCACTTCGATCTCTGCTGGGATCACTGCCTCTGTACCGTACGTGAGGTTGAAGGGTGTTTCACCCATGGTGGTCTTGATGGTGGTTTGGTATGCCCAAAGGACACTAGGCAACTTCTTCACCCATAATCCCTTAGCTCGGGCTAGGCGAGCTTTTAGTCCATGAAGGATCACCCTGTTTGTCACTTCAGCTTGCTCGTTCGCTTGCTGGTGTGCTACCGAGGTGAAATTTTGCTGGATTCCCATCTTGGCACACCAGTTCTGGAACTTGATGTCTTCGAACTACTTGCCGTTATCGGATATCAACACGCGAGATAGTCCGAAACGACACACTATGTTTTTTCCAGAAGAAGTTCTACGCATTGCGGGCTGTAATGGTTACCAAGGGATCGGCCTCTACCCACTTTGTGAATTAATCTACTGCCACGACCAAGAACTTCCTCTGCCTGATTGCTGGTGGGAAAGGTCCGAGAATGTCTATTCCCCATTGAAAAGGCCACGGGCTAGTGAGGTATTTTAGATTTGCAACAGGTAGTCGGGGGATGTTGGCAAGCCTTTGGTAGTTGTTACACTTCTTGACGAGCTCAAGGGCATTTGCCTTCATGGTAGGCCAATAATATCCTTGCCTTAGTGCCTTCTGGGAAAGTGCCCTTTCCCCCAGGTGTCCTCCGCATAGTCCCTCGTGGATGTTACGCAGTACTTGATCTACTTCTGAAGGTCGCAAGAAATGTAGGTAGGGGAGCACGAATGATCTTCTATACAGCCGCTCAACGATAAGAACATATCGGGTTGACTGTCGCTTTACCCTTCGAACTACATTGCATTCTGCTGGCAGGGTCCGTGGAGCAGATAATTGACGAGTGGGTCGACGATCCAACTTGGTTCTGCTACTAACATGGGAGCGACCTCTTCTACCTCCCCGAGAATGATAGGGTGAGGCAGGTCTTTGATATATACTGTCTGCTTCGTGATTTCACTAGTACTAGCCAATCGAGATAGTGCATCGACTTCAACATTCTTGGATCTCGATATCTACTTGAGGAAGCAAGAGTTGAAGTTCTACAGAATTGCTCTGACCTTGACTAAGTATGTTGCTAAGGTTTGGTTACGAGCCTCATAAGCACTATTAACCTGGTTAACCACCAACTAGGCATCACTACATACGACGAGGTGTTTTGCTCCCATCTCCTTTACTAGATTGAGTTTGGCGATTAGTGCCTCATACTCTGCCTTGTTGTTCAGCGCTTCAATTCCAAACCGAAGGGAGTACTTCAGCTTCACCTTGCTTGGTTTGTACAGGACCAGTCCGGCACCGCTTCCTCATAGATTCATTGAGCCATCTACGTGGAGGATCTAGGGCTCCTCATCCCATGTTGGCTTAACCCTGGCAGGGAACGGTGCCGCATTGGTCGATTTCTCCAACATATTGGTGGGCTCAGTCAGTTCTAGGGTCGGCGTGCTGAACGTGTATTCTATGACGAAATCCACTAAGACTTGGGCTTTGATCGATGCATGGGGGCTCAAACCGGATATCATACTTGCTTAGTTCGATGGACCATTTTGTTAATCTTCCAGACACCTCGGGCTTGAGCAGAATCTGCTTCAAAGGCCTGTTGCTAAGGACAACAATAGTGTGGACCTGGAAGTACGGGCGTAGTTTTCAGGCTGCTATGACTAGTGCGTACGCTAGTTTCTCAATCTTGGGGTACCTGGTTTCAGCATCCTGCAAAACTTTACGAACATAGTAGACGAGCCGTTGGACCCGGTCTACTCTGATCAGTACATCTTTAACTCGTCTCCTTCTTCAGGTCGGGTTAGAACCAGAGCAGTACTTAAATATTTTTTCAGCTCGTCAAACGCGAGCTAGCACGCCTCGGCCCATTCGAAGTGCTTGTTCTTTTTTATTGCTTTTAAAAAAGGGCAGGCATTGACCTATCGATTTAGACATGAACCGGCTTAGGGTTGCTACTCGACTGGTCAATCTCTTGACTTCCTTTATTTTCCGAGGTGGTTTCATAACTAGGATAGTCTTAATTTTTTCAAGAATGACTTCGATGCCACGTTGGTTCACTATATAACCTAGAAATTTACCCAACCTGACCCCAAAGATACACTTGTTCGGGTTCAATTTCATACTATACTTAAGACTTGAAAGACATCATTTAAATCATTTAATAAAGAATTCAAAAATTGGGTCTTCGCGACCATGTTATCAACATAACACTCAATTTTATTGCCAATTAATGGTTGAAAAACTTTATTTACAAGGCATTGGAATGTTGCCCCAACGTTTTTCAACCCAAAGGGTATAACTTTATAACAGTATAGCCCGAGCTCGGTTATAAATGTGGTTTTGTCCTGGTTAGCAGGGTCCATTCTTATCTGCTTGTAACCAGAGTAGGCATCCAAAAAACTCAGCAACTCGTGCCTCGAAGTCGCGTCTACTAGGCGGTCAATCTTGGGCAGTGAGAAGCAGTCTTTTAGGCAGGCTTTGTTCAGGCCGGTGTAGTCGACGCACATGCGCCACTTGCCATTGGCCTTCTTCATCGGAACCGGGTTGACAACCTAGTTTGGGTAATGGACTTCCCTAATGAAGTTTGCCGCGAGGAGCTTCCCAACCTCATCATCGACTACCCTCCATCGTTCTAGGTGAGGTTGTGTTTCTTTTGTCTTACTGGTCTGACTAAAGGGTCAACATTAAGCTTGTGAATTATTATTTTGGGGTCAATTTCAGGCATCTCTGTCGCGGACCAAGCAAAAATATCTAAATTATTAAGTAAAAAACTTAATAGTTGAATTCAGAGTGGCTCGTTGATCAAGGCACTAATTTGAAGAGTTTTGGTCAATTCGGTCTCAGAAACCGTTATGTGGACCATTTCTTCTGTCGTGGGGCAGCTTGCTCCTCTGTATGTTACGCTGGTTGCTCAAGCTTGATATCCTCCACCAGTTTTGCTTTTCCTTTTAGGGCGGCCACGTAACATTTATGGGATTCAAGCTGGTCACCTCGCACAACCCCCACATCGTAATCAGTTGGGAACTTCATCACTAAGTAATAAGTGGACACTATCGCATGTAGAACGTGTGTGATAGGCCGACCTATGATCGCGTTGTAGGGGGATGGAGTCCTGACTACTAGGAAAGTGTGCTCGATTCGTACGAATGGTGCATCTGCTGGCTTTAGGTCACTCCGTTGTAACTACAACTTATCGAAGGTCTCCTTGAAGAGGATATCTGCTGAGCTGCCCGAGTCCACCAGGATCCGCTTCACTTCGAAGTCATTGATTCTGAGCTTTACGACTAAGGCATCATCATGCGGATACTGAATCCCGCGTGCGTCGTCTTCGATGAAGAAAATAGGTTCTTTGAGCCGATGTCGCTTTGCGAGTTTTTGCCTACACTCTCCAATTCATGGGCCGGTGTTCTTCTTGCTGCTGAGGTGCACCCTGCAATTATGGATCTGCCGGTGATCATATTGATCACGCAGCGGACTGGTCTCTCCTCTGGTAACTACTGAGGTGGCTGTTCGTTCTGTCTACTACCTTATGGGGAATCTTTTTTCCAATCTCCCTATCGGTCCCCTTGTCCTTTTTCCTCATTCAAAATATACTTCTTCAAGTATCCATGACAGATTAGTTCCTCGATCTCATCACGGAGATTCCTATAGTTTTTTGTGGTGTGACCATGGTCCCGATGAAAGTGACAATAGACATTCGGGTTCCTGGTCATTGGGTCTCTCCTTAGCCTGGATGACTATCTGACAATAGAGGAATCTTTGATGACCATTAGGATCTCTCCCCTCTTCGTGTTTAGGGGAGTATAGTTGGTTCTCTCCATGGGCGGGGTCTTGGAACACCGACCCGACTTATAGCTTCGAGAAGGAGATTTACCTCTTGAGCTCAGGGACTTACTTCTTCGCTTTTGGGAGTTGCTTTTTTTCCTTTTTTTGTTGCTCATTCCTTCTTCCTCTCTTTTCCTCTTTTCGCCAGGCTGGTTGTCAGTTTTTTGGTTTATCTCTTCATCTGTACTGATAAACTAATCGGCCAACTTGTGGAACTCGGTGATGTTCTTCAGCTTGTTGCCCACAACGTGCCATTTGAACTCTTTGTGAGTGATTCCTTTTCGTGTTGTAGTGAGACTGTATTGCTGGGTCAAGGTCCGGTATCTACAGGCATGTCTCGTTGAAGCGCTTGATATAGATTCTCCTTCCCTTTGCACCACGTTTAGAAGACTCTCATGTGACTTCGGGCACTTTTTACTAGTGATGAAGTGGGCCTGTAAACTGTGCCCAACTTCTGATGGAACCCAGAGCAAGGTTCTTATACCAGGTCCGAACTACTCCTCTGAATGTGGTGGAGAAAGTCATGCACATACACGCCTTGTCGGCCCCGGTGAAATGCATCTGGGACTGGAATGCATCCACGTGATCGTTAGGATCAAAGGACCCATCATACTTGTCTAGCGGATGTACCTTGAAAATTTTTGGCATTGGGGCCGCTAGGAGCCCAGGTGATAGGGGGGATGGCCGAATCAAGAGAGCAAGTGTTGTTCTTGTGGCCACCAAGCTCACCTCGTCTCCTTCACGACCTTGATCCGTGGGATGGTTGGGCTTCACTGGTGGATCGTTTCTTGATGTTGAGCGGCGAGTCTTGTGGCATCACCACTACTATTTCTTTGGTGGTGCAGCATTCGTGTTGCCAACCTTAGTATTATCAGGTACTTCAATCTTACTCTGAATAGTAAGGCAAGGTGGTTCAAGGGTTTTCCTCACCGCCTATTCTTCGTCACACGTTTGGTGCTGGCTGTCGCGGGGAACTAAGGGGTCTCTTCTTGAGCCCACACTTCGGGCCCCGAGCTGACGATCCATATGCGGATTTTGCTGACTGAGTCTCTCAGGCTGGCTAGGTTCTGGCCTATCTCTCGAGCTTTCTCTTCGGGAAGCAGGAGTATGCTGGTCGCCTACTGTGCCCCCGCGGCAACATCCGTCCCTAGGAAGGGACCGATACTTGTGAGGTTCTTTCACCGCGGGGGGGGGGGGGGGGGGGGACCGGCAGACGTTCTGATGAACCCGATTCTAACTTTGGTTATGGATTTTCCCTTGACGATGGTTTACCAGCCGACATTTGGATCTGCATCGTTCGTACGCTCTAGACGAGATCGATGAACTGGGAGTGCCCGACCCTCGGGGGAATTACAGAAGGCTCCGAGAATGTGGTGCTCACTTGGGGGAGCGGTACACTCATCTGTTGGGTAGTGTGTGGCACGAACAGCGACAGGACCCCGAAGGCGGTCAGGGGGATGGTGAACTGGCTGATAGTCACTGAGGATCCTTGGGGAACGACTACTTGCTACTCTTGGGATGACCTTTCGGTCGTGATTTCCACAAACGACGCCAATGGATGATGCGCCATCTGGAAGCTCCTAGCTGGAGGGTTGTCTGGACGTGCTTCGCGTGGCGAGCTGGATCAATCTGCGAAACAGAGATCAGAGAGACCGGGGTGGAAGACCCAGGGAGGTCGCTCCAATGCTTAAGTTAGTAATATGTTGCTATTGTGAGCTAAAATTTTGGATGCTAAAGAGCTTAAATGTAAACAACTGCACATACCTGGGCTTTGGAGAGGTTGTTGCCCTTATATAGCTGAGCCACCGTGGGTCTTACAAAAGGTCCCGAGATCTTCGGCCTTAATAGATGCGATTCATTTCCGCTTTAGTTGGGGAGTAACGTATCAGTTAAGGAGGTCTATCATCTTCGCCCGATTCGGGTGGGGAGACGATAAGACCTGGCATTATGTGGCATGATCCCGTGAGGTTCGGAGTTCATTGGGAAGCTTCTGGAGTTGATGATGTGTCACTCCAGGTCTTAAGCCTCGAACTGGATTAGATGCCGAGATGTCTTTACACCAAGGTGACTTTTTGTTAATGTGGTTTTGTATCGAGGTGACCGAATACCCAAACTCTAACTTTTGCTTACCGAGCTCTTTTCGCTGAGTAATCATCCTTCGGACAAATCGCGTCTACATGACCTCTAGGTCGTGCCACCCTCCATCAAAAATTAAGAAAAAATAAAAAGAAGCAATAAAACTGTAGATTAACTATCATCATCGTCTACCTTAGGAGTGGGAGCCTTTACATGGATGGTACGGACCATCTTCTCTATGTGTTGAACTACATTTAAGAGCTTGAGCTAGAAAGCTAACATACTGTTGTTAACCCTATCTCACTGTTTTAAGGTGTTTGACTCTGGATGACAAATATTCTTGTACTCCTCGGATGGGTCCTAAGCCCACTCAATTTTTTATTTTATTTTATTTATTTTGGTTAATTGTTTGTTTGACCTAATTATTTTGGTTAATTTATCAGTTATCACTATTTCCTTAAAATATAAAATGAAGAAGTAACTCCTAAAATAAATAAATTAACGCACCCACTTAATAGGAAAATGCTGTCCGGTTGGAATTCTTGGAGTCTGGTGTAAGATTGAAATATCATTTTCGTATAACCAAAGCTATCCCATCCAAGTTTATTAGAATTTTTATAAAAGGGCATCTTGTTTGACATACACGTTTGAGCCCATCATCACAATGCTTTTGGGCCCCTGTAGGCCTGATCCCAAAGCAGATGCTTTTCCAAAATAAAGCTACTCAAATCAATAAATAAGAATGATTAATTAGTCAGTCCCTTTTGTCCATTTTTATATCCTACAAATTAACCATACGATTAGGGAACATTTCCAAATCATTTTCTGTATATTTTTGTATGTTAAAATACTTGGAAATCAAAGGGCTGGTTCGATATGAAATTCAATTTGACAAGTAGAGAATTGGCACGTGGTATGCATGTCCCGTTCCTTAAGAAATTTCAAGTAGTGTAGTTTAAGTGTTGTGAGGAGGGTAGGTGTGTTCTAAGTTGTAACCTTTGATGGGTACTTGGCAAGAAAGCAATTTCAAATAGATTTTGATGGTTATGATGATCAAATTAAATTGGTCTTTCACTGATTGGTCAGTCTCTTTGAATGGTGGGTCCGACTTATTTTGGATGTGTGGCATACGTGCAGCAAATAGCAATGATGGTATTATTAAAATGGTTTCAGCCAAATGTGGGTCCCAATCCTCTGTATGTACAGTTTGTCCCAAGTTTTACAACAGAACCCCATATCACAACTAGCAGATCCAATCCAAGACATGAATGCAGAGTTCATAGAAAACTTCAAGCAGAAAGCATTATTATTTTTTTGTAAATTAGAAACACAAAACAAAACAAAACAGAAATACTTCATATATAATAGCGTTTCAGGTCAATCTTTTTCCATGAGGCATGAATAGTGGGTGGGGACTGGGGAGAAGAACTTTGGACACTTGTTTTGGGTTTCTAACCGATTTGCCATGTCTAAGATTCCTTGGTACGTTGAAAACTCAGAAAATGGGCCTAGCTCCTTTGGCTTGAATTTAGGAATTGTTCGTGTGTTTTTTTCTTCATCTTCTTCTCCTTCTCCTTCTTTTGAAAAGTTTGTGACAGTCATGAGAATCAATAATCTACAACAATCCACGATTGATACACCTTGAATTGGAAGCGGTTTAGCTGTAGCATCAGCTTTGTTAAAGAAAAAGGTAATGCCTTCTCCTATGGCTAGCGTGTCGAATAGTATTGAGCTGAGCTTTATGTTTTGTTATGTCTCACTAATGGATCCATCCAAGATATGTCACATTGCAGATGATATAGAGGAGAGATGTTATGTCTCACTTCGGCTTCGGTTTTGCGTAGAAACTGTAAATTAAGAGATATAGAAACATAGATAAATTACAAACTCCCATCCCCCCAAACTTTAATTTCGTTTGAGAATTGAGAGACAAAGACCCATCAATTACAGCACTTTGTCCCTGTTTTAGATTTTGGTCACTTAACTTTACAAAATATTCTCATGCGACTGTTTAAACATTTTTACATCCCAAAATGCCTTTATATCATCTCATGAAACTATTTTGCAAATAATTGATAAATACAACATAAAACAGAAAATAAAATAAAATAAAATGTAGAAAATTATAAAAAAAAAAATGCAACAAAGAAAAAATACAGGCCATCAGGCCATGAACCCAAAAAAAATAAAGAAAAAAACTAATACAGAAAATTGCAAAAGAAAAAGAAAAATACAAAAAAGTGGTAGAACTATTTATCAAGAAATACTTTCATTTCTTCTCTTAGCCCATAAAGTGCAATAATTACATTAAGAGGTATATTGCTATTAGTGAAATTTTCTTTCTTCTGAACCCTGAATCAGAGAATGTTGTTTTGAATTTTAAAAATAATCAAATATCCATTTTGACCCTATATATGAGAGTTTTTGTTTGTCTTTTTAGGGGTATCATTGAAAAACAAAAAGTTGTGTAATTGTACTTTAAGAGATGAAAGGAAAAGATAAGACTTAAGAGAAAACGAACAGCCTCTAAGTGTTACTACCCCCAAAGTACAAGATAGCACTCTGTAATTTATCCAAGATTTTACTTATTATATACCGTATAGAAAAGTTGCTGAAAGGATAAAAAGACACAAAAAACATCCCGACTAACAAAGGCTGCTGGAAATGAAATAGAAAGGGCCTTCTAGAGCTCCACAGGGGCTGGAATTACACAACACCATAACCCAGCTATCAGGCCCAAACTTAACCACTTATAATCAGTGAGGTTCTGTATACCCACCATTCCATTTATTGAACAATCTTCAGTAATTAGTTCCAACTAGATCTGGGTGGGTCAGTTCAAGAAAAAGAAAAAAGGGGAAAGTAGAAAAAGAAAAAGAAAAAGGGAACACATGAATTCTGATATAAAAGATGTGAGCCCTAATTCCTTTAAAAACAATGTGGCACCAGGCTAGCTTGAAAACCCATTCTGGTGTGGCGATCTACACCTTACTATCTGTCCAATAACGCTTCAAGAGCTAGGACCGACTAATGGTGGAGCCTTTTTTATTTTATTTCAGGATAAAACTTTTATCCACTGTCCTCCATATAAATGAGTGAAATCAGAGGGCTCCTCTTTTAAACCATCTAATGGTGGGTTCTGTTCCTGTTGGTCTTAAGTTGGTAGTCAAAGGAGCCTAGCCTGGTTAACTGGCTGGTTGCAGGTCGGCTTGGCAATGGGTAACCCAGCCTGGCCCATGATCGGGCAGGCCTAGGAATAGGCTTATTGCATCGGACTGACTTGTCATTAGACCGGGTTAGAAGAGCCGTGCTTGTGCTAGACTGCTTGCTAGGTACCAAACAGCCAGACCAGGGTTGGTCTAGCCTGGCAATTATTAAAGCATCCCCTATAGTTTCATGAATTAATTAAAACCTATACTATAATTTATCTTTTATTAAAGCATCCTCTATAGTTTGTAATCAATTTACTTAATCGATTTTTCATTGAATGAAAGTGGAAAATAACTGTTTTAATACTAATATCCATTCGAATAAATTTAATCAAAAGAAATTAGAAACAAGAATGTTATTTTTGCCCCTAGTAAAATACGGACAACCATTCTATTTTTCTCTATTTGGTTAATTTTTCTTTTTATACAAAAAAGTGTTAAGGGTACTTTTGCAATAAACAACCATGGATCTATACCCTTGAACATTTTCCACTCAATTTAGGGGGTACTTTTGGAATAAACAACCATGGGTCAATGCCCTTAAACATTTTTCACTTAGTTTAGATGATCATGTTACTATTTTCATATGGCAAAACCAATAGTTCTTAATGAAATGTTGATTAAGTAAATAGGTTAAAAATTATAAGGGGTATTTTAATAAAATGCAAACTATAAGGTAAGTTTAAATAAATCTGTAAAACTATAGGGAATGTTCTAATAAATGACCATAATCTCAATTGTAATGTTCTGAATAAAATTTCTGTTGCAGTTGAAATGATTAAGTAAGCCATCTCTTTCCAACTCAAGGAAGGCTGACAATTATTGAATCATGATCGGACCCATTAAACCACAGAAGGCTTCTAGGATTTGGGTGTGATAATCCCAACCCGGTTTAGGTTGGGTTCGGTTGGTTCATGTGCTTGTGTTAGATGGTCCTCCAAAGTTCAACCCCAGCCATAGGGAAAGGAAAAAAGGCTAAAAAGCTCCTTTCATGATCTTCTCTAATAGTATGAATCAACTAATATCAGTTTTGTAATTAATAGTTAAGTACTTGATCTGCTGTATCTCACGTACACGTGGCAAACTAGGAGACGAACCACGAATAAACTCTACTTTGTTCATAAATTTACATTTGATGATTGAATTTATGGTTTATGTGAGATTGCGACTAATTCGTATCTAGCCCGTCAACTCAACTGTCTATTGAAGTCTCAGAGTGCTGTTTTTCAGGTGGGCGTTGGGCGATCACCTGAATCTTTAATGAGTTCATACAGGTCCTCGGCGTCAGCCCTTCAAAATTCAGTGGAGTTAAACGGAGTCATCCGGGTCAGGCCAACCATGCCTCAACTAAGAATTTTCCACATTTAGATGAACCCCAACTGATGAAATTGAGTTCTCAAGAAAATCAATATGCTTCAATCTAAGCAGCTTTAGAAGTCATTACTGATTGAACTTGAAATATTGGTGTAGCCAATTTAAGATTTGGTGGGCTGAGCCTAATTATGACAAGGTTGGTGGCCAACATAAGGAAACTGCTATTTCTTTTCTTCATGCTTGAGCAACTACACAAGTAATTTTTGATAAATGTTAATCCAAATCCTCCTAGAAGTGGTTGGTTTTAATACACTCAAATTCCTCATAAATCATTCCACAGACAAAGGAAGGAAGTGGCTAGTAAGTTAGGGCCTTAAGCACGAACCAAGGATCAGGACAAGAGGAAAAATTGGAATTGGACCTAACTAGGCCCATCACCTATTCAAAGGATGCCCATCCTAGCCACAAATTCTAGGCCAATAAGGTTCAGAGCATTGTATCTTCCAATACCACGTTGATTGCCCAATAAAATTTAGGCCAGCCCAGGTCGAGTCAGGCCTCCCCTGGCCTTGAGAGAATGTTATAACATTTATTATGGAATGCTCATTTTATTGGCGGTTAATCAAATTTCTCGTGGGTTGAGTTGGGCTCTATTTTGTGGCTGGCAAATTGTAGTGAAATATGGGCCCACATTGTAGAATTCACTTGACGTATTCTGTATTCATGTGTCCACAGCCTAATGAATTCACTTGACGTATTCATGTGCCACTGAAGGGCCTCAACAGCTTGTCTAAGTTCCAACTTGGCATCATGTCTTGGTTAATTTTACTCAGAGACTCAACCAGTCAAATCATGACTAAATGAGTTGTGGTTTAAGTGGGCTGGACTAGAGGCCCATCTATGTAAATAATTAATGTACAAAATGGATCTATATTTACTACGTGGACTGAACCACGCCCAAGACTAGCTGATGGATTGGGTTAGGTCTAACCTGAATCAAATTGCATCCCTAGGTTCATCGGGACATGAGCAGGAGATGCAACTTTTGTGGGACCGAAGAGATTTAAGGATAAGGCAAGTCTATTCCAATCCCAGACTAGGCCCAAGCAAGTTCATTAAAAAGGAATCGAAGCCACATTTAAGTACACGTGGTGAACAGAAAAGGTAATTATGCACGAGTGAGATTGAAAGTACTTTAAGGGTTCCTTAAACTATCTCTCCTGTTTAGTTAATTGATAAACTGTATCCTTATTGTTTAATTATTATCTTAGAGTATCCTTAGTTTTTTTGGAAATTGTCTAAAACCTCTTTGTCGTTGAGGAATGTTGCACCATCGCTAGCATCTCGGTTTCTTCTTTACTCACATGGATCTTTCCTTAGTAACCACGATGGTTACTTCAGGATTCAGGTGATAGGTGAAGAGATGTAGAGCAACAGTTGAAGAAGAAGATATCCAGGTTCCTTTGCAACTACTGCGTTTGGATGTTCCGAGAGGTTTGAGACTGAGAGATGTAAAAGACGAGGGAGGAGGAAGGTTGAAGAAGCAGGAATACTCGACCTCCCAATGGTCTTTAATGGCGTTGAGTGAGGTCTCAAGATTTTCTGTCGAAGCAGCAAGAGAAAGAGCTCTCGCCATTTTCCCTCCTCCCTAGTTTGTTTTGTTTTTCACCAAAACCCATTTCCACCATCCCGGCAATCACCTATCCATCTCCGGCACCAGCCACACCACCAGTGGATCACCTCTCTCTCCTCCTTTCCCTTTGTTTTCTCTCCCTCTCTCCCTTGTTTCATCAAATTGTAGCAGTGGTGAGAAATCGTGGCAAATCTTGTCACAAATCATCGGAGAAGCCATCTCAATCGTTGTTGTCGGTTCCTAGTCTCGTTGGTCTCGCTTCCTCCATTGGGAAACTGAAGCAATTCCTACTCTCAACCAGGAAGTAAAGATTCTCCACTATAGCTCAGAGTGGTAGGTGCTCTAAGTCACAGAAATGCAAGGTTTAAGACAAGAAGATGTGATTCCACCCAATCTCATACTAATCATCACAAAATGCAAAGGTTTCCCGATAAGTTTGGTTCCATATTCTAGAGCATTCGATCTCTTATCTTCAACTAACTACTGTATCAGAAGAAGAAGAACCCTTGAGAGCCACAAATCTAGCGAAGAGATTGGCTCTGAGAATTCTCTCTATTTCATCTTCCTTTCTGGTTTTCATAGTCAATTGCTTCCTTTTTGGTTTTCATAGTCAGTAGCTGTCAGCACCTGATTTTTGCTCGGTCTGTTGTCGAAACCTTCAATTCACCTCAAACACCCGATCAAACTATTCTAATCCCGCTTAAACCCATAGAATCCTAAAAACCCAAGCCTCAACCTCAAAATCCTCAAAACCCATTGTTGATCTCATCTGATACCCCTAACCAAATTATCAAAATACCCCTCAGACCAAAATCCCAAAATATCCCCCATTCCAAATTACTAGAATACCCTTTGAACAAAATTCCCAAGATATCCCAATTACCAGAATACCCATTGAACAAAATTCCTAAAATATCCCCCTTGACTAAATTCCCAAATTACCCCCTAACCAAATTCCCAAAATACCCCCTTGGACCAAATTCCCAAATTACTCCTCACACCAAATTCCCAACACACCCATCTTGGACCAATTACACCAAATTACCAAAATACCCCTGACCAAGTTCCTAAATTACCCCACACCAAATTCCTAAAATACCCTTGACCAGATTACTAAAAATACCCCCCTTTGCCCAAATTACCAAAATACCCTTTTTTCCATATTTCCAAAGTACCCCTTCTTCTAAAATTACCAAAATGCCCTTCATTCCGTAAATTACCTAAGTGCCTCTCTAAGCTTACCCATTTAGACCCCAAATTACCAATTTTCCCTCTAAACCCAAATTGCTAAATTATCCTTTTACCCCAAATTACCGAATTGCCCCCAAGACCATAAATAACCAAATTTTCCTCCTCACCCAAAATTACCGTTTTTGACTCTTGAAGACCCAACCTGGCAAGGTATCTCCTAAAGCCTATCTTATAGGGGTGATTATGGGCCAGTCCAGGCTTTGCACTTATGATAAAGGTTACGCCTTAGGCCCAGGCCCGGGGCCTGAACACAAAACCTAGGCCCAAACCCGGAATTTAAAGGCTACTCCCTTTTCTTTTAGAATCTTTTTAGAAACCCCCTTCTTTTCCGTTATAAATGGGAAGCACCATTCCCAAGGGGGGGGGGGGGGGGTCGAAGGGGGAAGCTCTCTCGGTGTTTTCCTTTTGAGGAGATGTTGAGCTGAGAATTAAGGAGAGAGTGGGAGATCAGCTGAAAAAAGAGAGGAGAGAAGAGACAAAAGAAGAAAAAACAAGGGGAGAGCTCGATTGAACTGAGAGTTTGAGAGAGAGATCGAAGGAGATTAGAGAGAGGAGAAAACAGAAGAGAGGGCTTTGAGAGAGAAAAACAAAGAGACGAGAGGTTTTGAAGAGCGAGAGGTTCACTCAAGGAGGAAGAGAGAGTTGAAGCTGATTCGAACAAGAAACACACTGTTCAAGAGCTCGGTTCTCCCATCTTCTGTCAAAAACCTAGGAAATATCTTGGCATTCACATTTCTCAGCTGGGGAGTAGACTCTCGCTCTTTCTTCCGCGAGTTTCCTCCTGTCGTTTGCGCATCAACCTTCACCAGTTCCTAGTTCGAAGTCCATCTAAAGCACTGTTACCTAAATTCCACATTTCAATAGAGATTGCGACATCATTGTTTCGTTCAAGGTCACAAGAGGTAAAAAGTGATTAACTCATACCCCTAAGCTCCTGTCAAAAACCTGATTCAATATTTAAAATAATCTTGGTTTTGTTTCGGTTATCTATTTATTCATCTTTTGTTTTTTTTTTTAGAGTTTGTTTCTTCCTTTGTATTTTTTATTAGCCGCATTAGTCTTGCTTTCTATCGTGCATTCAAAGTTGAACTCGAGAACCATTGGGTCCTCTAATAGTTGAAAGGTTGTTGTTGTAATTTCCTTTTCCTTTACTCTTCAGCCCTGTCAGCTAAGTACGATGGTGGGGGTTCTCATAGAAAAGTGGTGAGAATCATCTTTTTGCTCAGGCCCATGCGTTCAAAAGGGGTCGGTATGGAGGGGAGAAGAGAAAATTGTATATCCTTCCCAGTTTGTGAATAACCTGGACTCTCGGTCTAAATTTAAAATAAATAGGGAAGTACGGTGTTCACATGACAAGAGAGAGGGGTGTTTAACTCCTTTTCTCTCTCTCAACTTACCTAAATTAGCATTGTCCTGGTTGACTGATATGGAGTTATTGTTAATCCTAAAAGTTTTGTGAAATTTAAACTTGGGAGGCCCATCACTACCAATTATGCATTCTGATGGGTGGCGACTCCATATATCTGACCATGCCATGAAGTGAACTATTGGGGGTTTTTTTCCCGACGTTCACAAATGCTTCAATGGTAGTGACACCTTCGTAATTTTGGGAGGCACAACCACACTCCCTCCCTTTTCCATGTGAGTCAAGAAGAAACCGAGATATTGGCTATGGTGCCAAATGGTGGTGTTGTAGTTTTGATGTTAGAGATGGTGGTGTCGCTAGTGCTAGAGTTGCTACTGCACCTGCTATGAGGTAAGGCTAAAAAGAGAAAGTTGAAGAGAGGAAAAGGTGAAATGAAGAGAAGAGGGATGGAGGGTAGTATTGGATTTAAAAAACTATACATCACATGGTGTCATATGTGTACGGATTTTGACAGAACATTAATGAATGCTGATGGCAAGGGTAGAGTTAGTCAATTGTCAAAAAACTTAGGGATACTCTAACACAATACTTAAACAGTAATGATACAGTTTGTCAATTAGCTAAACAGTAGGGATAATTTAAGAAATTTTCACTTCATTTTTAATAAAGTAGTTCTTTTACATTTAATGATGTATGATGTAAACAGTAGGGATAATTTAAGAAATTTTCCCTTCTTTTTTAATAAAGTAGTTCTTTTACATTTAATGATGTATAATGAGACATACATGCATTGAAGAATTAATGTTGCATGCAAGTTTTTGTGCTTGAATTTATGACCAGTATTTATATTGTTCTTGGTATATATGTAATACATTAATATAAGACCCAGATTTCTGGTACCTGTATTAGAATTTAGATCTCGCTCTACAATTTATTTCTAAGCATGGTTTTTAAAAATGATTCAGAGACGAAATCGGTCAGGGGTCCGGTTACCGGGTCGAATGATCGGCCTGTTCTGACAAAAAAATAAAAAATAAAAAAATAATAAAAAACAGTTAAAACCGTTCGAGCAGTTTGAATGATTAACCGCCTGGGTCAGCGATTTGCTGACCAAAATCAATGGTTTTGGGCAAATTTCTAGTTTTGGGGAAAACCAAAACTGGTCATCTAACCGGTTCCTGGTTTTTCTAGTCCGACCGTCTGGTCTGGTCCGGTTTTAAAAACTATGTTTCCAAGTGCATTACGTGAGATAAGCGAATAAAGATAGTGGTTTGGCAGGTCAGTTATTTTTTTTATATTTTTTAATAGAGAAAAGAAACAAGAGGTATTGTCTGAAATATGTACAGTTTTTTTTGTGTGACTTTAAATGGGTCCGGTCTGATCCGGTTTTGAAAACCATGTTTTCAAATGCATTGCGTGAGATAAGCGAATAAAGATAGTGGTTTGGCAGGTCAGTTATTTATTTATTTAATAGAGAAAAGAAATAAGGGGTATTATCTGAAATATGTACAGTTTTTTTTGTGCGACTTTAAATGGGTGTTCTACAGCATGAATGTTTTTATTTTCATTTGTTTATTGAAGTTGCTATATCAGAAAAAAAAAAGAAAAGAAAAGAAAAAAAGCTCTTGAATACCATGTTTGTTTTTAAAGGCAAAAGCAAGTTGGTTTTATTTAAAGAAGCAATATATGTTTTTGAAACCATCAAAGTAATGGCTTTTTATGGAATATGGTATAAATAACTAGATGAAAACACGTTTTGAAACCAGGAATTTAATTAAGAACATATTTTTTGTTTTGGTTTTCAAACAAAGAACACATGTACAACTAAGAACATATGTTTTTCTTGCAAGAAACAATAATTTTGTTTTCAAACTGGATGGTTTTGATTTATCTTTGAAATCGGCAATAGTTGGGTTTCTCCACCATTGTGACCTGGGTGGGTGACCAAATTCAAATCTTGGAAACAGTTTCTCTGTATATACATGGATAAGGCTGGGTACATCTATCCCTCTCTAGACCCCACATTCACAAGAATCTCAGCACTGATTTGCCCTTTTTGAAATCAACAATAAAATAAAAGAAAAAACAATTCGTGTTGTAAAACACCCCCTAAATTATGTTAGTTAACTCAACCCAACTTATCAGTATCCGCAATATATCTGAATCATTAATTAATATACTCCTATTTAACTACTCAACCCATACACTGAAGCGATTCATCCTACAGAGTGGAGACCGCACTTTATGAGATGGGTTATTGTTGTTTGAATTAGCTAGCTATAGATATTGATGTAAGCTGTGTAGGAGTTGGAGGGAGAACAGTGCTAAATGCTTGAGCGACTATGCGAGTAACTGTTATTAGCTGTGCGTGCCGTTCTCGACTTTGGCCTTCACATTTAGATTTACTGATGTCAATGGGTCCGCTCTGGTCTAAGCCAGTCAAGACTTGGTCCCAAGTTCTAATATAATCAAAAATTAAATGTGCAAATCAAGGTCTGTAATTGGGAGGTCTGAGACGATAAGATCCTGAATATATATTTTTAATTTATAATTTGATAATAAGTCTATTTATTTTTTAAATTAATAGGTTTGGGATTACAAGTAAATCACCAAAAAAAAAAAACATAGGTATTAGAGTGGGGCCGGGGGAAGTCTATGTAATATATAAATAGTCATATACACGATTATATATGTTGAAGATAATGTGCTCATGTCCAAATCAGATCAGTCCAAGCTGCTTAGGTAACTAACTGGATTAGTTTTGTTGTATAGCTTAACTAGATAACTTGTATATCCATTGATCAATCAGAGTAAAACTCTGAATTCAGTTCTATTGTAACTTATCTTCTTATTTATCATTTTAAATACAGTAACCGAATCACCCAAAATCTGTGGTCGGTTTTCTTCAAACTCCTCTTGTCTTTCATGGTATCAGAGCCTCGTCAATCTGAAACCATGTCTACTCAATCCGGTGCAGCTGCATCAATCAATGCTGCCCATCCATCTTCGTCGCCCTCCACACTTGTTGTTTTTGGAAACAGCAGTTTCCCAAACACCATCTCGGTAAAGATGGGTGGTCGTAACTATCTACTCTAGAAATTTCAAATACTTTCAGCACTGGTCGGAGCAAAACTAACGGGGTATGTAGATGGTTCTCTCATATGTCCCTCTCGGTACCTTTCGGATAACACTATACAACCTCTACAAGCACAAAATATTCATCCTATGACTACACCAGCCAAGGCTAGCATTTTTCGCCCCTCCAAGAAATACTCGTTGGTCTCTACTCGTTATCCTTTATCTCACATGCTTCTCATTTGCTAATCACCACGCCCATTGGAGAGCTGCTATGTAGGATGAGCTTGATGCACTACTATGGAATGGTACATGGGATTTGATCCAACCCAATCCCAATGCTAATGTTGTGGGCTGCAAGTGGGTCTATGTTGATGACATCATTGTCACTGGGCCTAACTCGGGTGCCATCTCCAATTTACTTCAGCAAATGGGCTCTCGCTTTGCACTCAAGGATCTCGGCCCACTTCATTATTTTTTGGGTATTGAAGCCATATGCACCAAACATAGGCTCTTTCTCTCTCAAAGAAAATATATGCAAGATCTATTACAGACTCTCTCTATGGATGGCATCAAGCCCATTAAAACACCTATGGCATCCTCTACTCAGCTCTCTCGCAATGATGGTGATCCCCTTTCGGATCCCAACACTTATAGGCACGTTGTTGGTGCTCTTCAATCTCTGCTATTCACTTGCCCTGACTTGGCTTATGTAGTCAACAAGGCGTGTCAATTTATGCATACTCCCACTACTACTCATTGGGCCTTTGTTAAGCGTATCCTCCATTATGTCAAGTATATTATTGATGCAGGCCTTTGCATTCAACCGTGTGCTTCTTTCGATGTCCACATATTTTCTGACTTTGATTGGGTTGGCTGCCCCGATGATAGGCGGTCACACAGTGGTTTTTGCATCTACATTCTACATTGGTGACAACATTGTCTCATGGTCTTCTAAGAAGCACACCACTATTTCATGCTTCAGCACGAAGGCTGAGTATCGCAGCCTCGCCCTCACAACATCTTAGGCCATTTGGCTGTGCTCCCTATTAAATGAGTTTGGTGTGAAACCTTCTTGGGCTCCTACTCTCTAGTGTGACAATATTAGCGCCACGTGCCTAGCGGTTAACCTAGTTTTTCATGCACACACCAAACACATAGAATTAGACTTTCAGTTTGTGCGTGAGAAGGTCGCCACCAAATGTTTGCATGTTCATTACATCCCCTCTCAAGATCAAATTGCAGACATCTTCACAAAACCTCTTGGCGGTCTTAGGTTTTCCTTCCTCCGGTCCAAGATTCGTGTTGTTTCACCTACCATCAGCTTGCGGGGGGATGTTGAAGATGATGTGCTCACATCCAACTCAGGTCAGTCCAAGTTGCTCATGTAACTAATTGGATTAGTTCTGTTATACATCCTAAGTAGATAACTTGTATATCCATTGATCAACCAAAGTAAAACTCTGAGTTCAGTTCTATTATAACTTATCTTCTTATTTATCATTTTAAATACAGCAACTGAATTACCGAACATCTATGATCGGTTTTCTTCAAACTCCTCTTGTCTATATATATATATATATATATAACCCTTTCTTTTATTGGGCTTGATAATGGTGGTGTAGACGAACTCACTCACAAAGTTATATGTTTATATTGATCATTGGTAAATGTTAAGCCAAAGACTTTTAACATTTAGGACCGTAGCATGTATAGCTCTGAACAACTCTCAGTACTCTAGCAGCAAATTAATAACCCTCTCCACAATGGTTCTCACTTTGGTGGTAGGTAATCATCCTTTCCATAACAGATAACACTCTAGTGACGTTCCATTAGCCCATGTTGTGATAGGCTTTAATCAGTTAGGATCAGATAGGCACAACTTTATAAGCATGTTAAATAAGCACTTAGAATCTTTTTGACACCGGTTTTTTGAAATTATACCCCAGCCTACCTTTGAAAAAGATTAATATCCACCTTTTAACAGTTATCAAAATATTTACCAATACATCAAAAGCCTTAAGACAGTTGAAACTTGTCAAGACAAACAATTTTAACATTTAGGACTATAACAACATTGAATGAAATGGAATGACAAAGTAGAATATTCATGCAATCAACTCCACCCCACATAGATCGATCTCAACCCAATTATAATTATAATTATAATCGGGATAAACAATTCATGCCCAAATCCTATATAGTTGAATAGTTCAGTTTAGGTGCCTAACAAACTAACAGTCATTTTCACATTGACACTCATCATTAATTTCAAGATTATTATCATTTGAGGGGTTTAATTCAAATACGTCTGATCAGTTGATATATAGAGCTTTCACTATTTTATCAATTACCTAAAAACTAGTGATGACCGGAGGTTCCCCAGATTCTGATTTCTGAATGGAGTTGTTGCTCCAAGACCTCGATATTCATAAATTAGTGACCGATTAATTATTTGTAAGTTATCTACATCGTTAATCTAATAATCAAGATAGTTTTACTGCCTTGTAAAGAAAGCCTTTGGTAACATAAAACCTAATCTATGATATCTACCTACTGCATCTTATCGTTTCTTAATCTATCGTCTGTGCAATTTATTAATTCCATTTTCTGCACACAGAATCTGTTTTGCCTCTGCTTTGCGTCATGATTTTTTTTCTTCCATCCAAACATTTGCGTCACGGCTCTTGATTAATATATTCTTGACTCCATTTGTTTTATTTATTTCTTTTTGGATATTTTAGGTTGCTTAGTTCAATACTGCAAAGCAATTAAGAAGTGAACGTGGATTTTGTACGTTTATGGTACTACAAGGGTCCCTAAGGTCGTTAACCAAACAGCATCAAGTAACATGTTAAGGCTTAGTATATGCCAAAGGATCATGCTTTCCATTCAATTCTATTAATAAGAAGCCTAGCAAATTGGTTTGCTTGGCGGAGCACATCTCATCATAGGCTTCGTAGCACAAGGATCTAGTGTTGTCACTTGTTAGATCTTGGATAATTTATGATTCAGATCATAATAAAAAATCACAATAAAGCTGGGGCATCGAAAGCTCACTTGGTGACTTGTGCTTCACCGTGTGAGCCTATCGGGGTCCGACAAGACTGCAAGGAAATGAGGAACATTGAACTGGACCAGCTTAGGCCCACCCAACTGACCAACCAAACTCCAAAGCCCAGTTGCACAAGCAAGGCACAAATTCCTATGGCATTATAGAGTAGGTATCTCGTAGCCCAACAACATCTCACAAAGTGTAAGATGTTTTTTTTTTTTTTTTTTAAGCTTTATTTCTCCCTTTAAGTTAATCTAAATATTAGCCTATCGAAAATTTAACCCATTCCATTCATTTCATCTTGTATTTGTCTACCAAAACTTCACTTCTTTGGTAAACTTTGGTTAATTGTGTCTCATTTTCATGTATTTAATTTTTTGCTTCTACTTTAGATATTCATTTAATTAACTGCACATTGAAATAAAATAATTGTCACAACATTTCTAGGAACTTTTAGAGTAACTGAATTTATCATATCTTTAAGCTATAATTTTTCTAATTCACTTAGTGCCTTTTTATCGGTGTTCACGGTGCTGCTGCCAATTATGAAGCCAAGGGTAGCTTAATAACTTCTGAGGTCAAGTCGCTAAAGGCCCTACCTGCAAAGAGTGAAAAGAAGCCTTGAAAGCGTTAGCAGAGCTGCAGAGGCGAGAATTCATGATGGTCAAATTAGGTAAGGGCTGGTAAAAAGTCCAAAAGCAAAGCAGAGAGAGAGAGAATTCAAGTGTGCACCTTTGGCTAGTGTGAACTTTTATAGTCAAAATCGCCAAAAAGCCTAATAATGAGCCAAGAGTAACAATACCAAGGATTAAGGTCATGAATGCCATTGCCGCCGTTACAAGGACGAGACCTCGTCAACTGAGCGTTACGCCCCCTTCCTTCACTAATGTGCAGGGTGAGAGCTAAACCGAGATCATAACGCCTGTAGTTAATGCTCCGCAGTAACGAGTTGGGAACTACTCAATTGCCCTTTAGTCAGGGTCAAAATGACAGACTTGCCCTTCGGGTATGCCACATGTCATCATCGATGGGATGGTTAATCTTGCCCACAACATATGGTATTCAAAATAATGGCTTCTTGCTTTCAATTATCACACTATATGAATTCATATGTAAGAATATTAAAATAAAATAGTTATTGAGAGAACCCAGATATATAACACAAATTTTATCTGCTACAACAATATATATATATATATATATATATATATAATGAAAATTGATTTGGAGCACATAATAGGATTGAACTTCACAAGTCCATATCCATGCTAATCAAGTGGAGAACTCTTTTGGAGGCCTACCCTTGGCTTTGGTTGATTGGAATGCTTTGCTTTCCCTACTAATGTCCCAAGGTTATTATCTTCATTACACACAGACATATTAAATAATAATTCTTGGCTACCCATTTTCATAAAATAAAATAAAAGAATGATTGTCGTAGTTAATTACCAGATAAGTCATCACCTCGGCCAGTATGCTAGACAGACTGAAATATCCAAATTGTTCTGAAAATTGGAACATAAGATGATAGAAAAGAAACTGCATCAATTATAATGCTATTCAATTTATTAACTCTTTATGTATATAATAAAGTAATTGGATTTATAATTTCTAATATTTTGCCCATGCACAACAGGTCAGCCTTGAAGGACGTTTTCTATCTTCTGAGGCAGTGAGGAAATGGGACGGTCACTGAGTCACCAGTACTGCAAAGCGGGCGACGACATCCTCAAACTTTGTGAACTTAGCAACCTTGCATCTTCTGCATTAATACATGAAGTTAATTAATTTGTTGTACTTCATAAGTGATTATTAAGACTAAAATTCAGAAAAATACTAATCTTTGATGAATTTTTCGATTTAAATTCTAGGGTAAATGATAAAAAAATATGTAGGCTGAGGATCTCCAAGAATATCCTAAAATGCCACTTAGATTAATAATTTGTACGTCCAATATATATACTATTATGTATACAATATAGGAACTCATGTAGTCATGTGACTTCACCTATACTACAACCTTATTCTTATTAAGGCTTTGATTATTTTATTCAATGTTTTTAAAACCAGATTGGATCGGACAATTGGACTGGAAAAATAAAAAATCGGTCACTTAATTGGTTCTATTTTACCTTAAAACTATTTTTTTGGCCAAAAACTTTTGATTTAGTCAACGAACTATTGATTCGGATGGTTGAACTGTCAAATTATTTGACCCAGAAACGATTTTTGGCTGTTTTTTGAAATTAAAAATTTTATTTATTTATTTTTTTCAAAGCAGGTCGCCCATTTGGAAAGGACGATCAAACTATTCAAATTAAGGTTCAAGGGTTTTTGTATTATTATATATACGAGTACAAAATCATGATATTTTAGGAGTACAATACTTAATTATATCAGTGTAAAACTTTGCCTTCAAAATTAAAATTGCTGATAAATAGATGGATATATAATATTTAGACATATAAATATGAAGAAATGTTGGGTCGGATTTGGCGATACCTCAACCCTAAACTAACCCGAATTTAAGCCGAGTTCATATTTTTCAATTTTATTCCTGATCTGAATTTTAATCTGATCCGGCCCAACTTGACTTTTTTGGGTTGGGTCGGATTGGCCAAGTAAACCCTAACCTAACCCGAATTAATCCGGGTTCCAACCCGGAACTGAATTTCAATCTGATCCAGGTAAGTTGGGTTGAGATTAACCCAGCCCAAGTTGCACCGTTATCAATATCTAGTCAGTTGGGTTGGGCCCAATCAGTGCACAGTAACCCAACCCACCCTGTCATTCCCTGGGCTCGCATCACATGACCTTCAATCATGCATGTGCCATCACAGGGCTTAACAGCTTGTCTTAACTTCCAGGTTCCAGCTGACATCTGTCAAACAGCTTAATTAATTCTTAAAGCATTGTTTACAGCACAAGTAGGACTCATTAATTGCTGCCTTAAATGCTGTGTCATTGCGATCAAAGCCATACAACCATTGTGTGTTTTCAAACACCAAGACTCGAATCTATTCCGAATTGAGCAACTTAATTGAAAAATTCTACTATGTTCAGTTAATTCAATTGATACGGTGATTCTTCAGGCGCCAGAATGGGGTTACACAGAACGGGGTAGTAGGTCCTCAAAATTCAAAACAAGCAATTACATTTAGAGGAATAGGGATGGAACTGAGAGAAACATCGTTTGTGTGTGTATAGTTAGTTAGCCATTTTGCAGCCATATTTCCTTATCTGTAGATGTAATGATACTCAATGGTTCCATCTAATTTTTCTCTTAAAATGTAGCAATCTTCAATAATTGGGCATACTCTCAATGGGGGATTGTAGCTCTTCTTCAGACACTCAATAGCTAACTTTGAATCTCCTTAGATGATGATGTACCTGTTTGAGAAAAGTTAAGACTAAGATTACACTATCCACGCTTCAGTAACATTAAATGTAGTTTTACCTAACTTGTAGGCTTTGAAATATAGGATATGACCCAGGTGGTCCCTAGCAATACAAGCAACTGAGCAATCCCCATTAATACACGATGCATCAAAATTAATTTTAATAACCAGTTAGGTAATTGCCAAATAAAGAAGGAAAATAGAGAGTTCATTAGCTAGCTGAGTCAACTCAAAGGCTAATTGAGTTACGTTGATAGAGTTCCGATCGAGCTTTGATCCTGAGAAGTTCAAATTTGAAAGCATGCATATATCGAATTGATCATTAATTGATCGAGTGGTTCCTCCCTATTGATCACAATGGCTGTCTGCTTCATTCATTCAGGCTTCAGTTTTGCTGAAAACTTGAACCTAAGCACTGACGAGTAAAATGAACAATGGAGAAAATTATTAAATTGAATACCATGTAATAAATAGTAATTAATTAAAGTGATCAATACCGCTAACAAGGTCGTGGCTAAGTCTCGGTGTAAAATGTAATCTTCTAGATAGCATTAGGCTTATAGTCTTCGTTTAGGGTTAAAGAGATCCTTTGTTTGCAGTGCATAGTTTCATTTGCACTAGTACAAATATGTAAGAGTGCAATTGAAAACTCACTACCTAAAACATCAGAAAGAAGTATATATATATATATATAATTCAACTTCCAATCGTTTATCTCCTGATTTTGGTTTTATTGTACTTGATCATCTACACTGCAGTCAAATAAAATAAAAGTAGAAGCTGAAACAAAAATAAACCAAAATTTACACTCAAATCATTTGCACCATTACACATGATGAAATTGCATAGCAAGCAAACCAGGGCAATCTGAAATTTAATCAGCTGCTAGCAAGAGAGAACCCCAAATCTAATATTGCTGGTGAAGATAGTTAAGTATACAGGGTATGAATCATTCTCCCATAAACTAATCTTGCTTACCCTACAAGAGAAACATGAGAATTTGAATGCTTTTGGCTGTTTTACAGACATGCAGTCCTCTCGTTAATTATTTCTTTTGTCTGAATGGAATTCCACACAAGCAGATACATTTACATAACTGAAATCAAGCGTCAAGCGAATGAATCAACACACTAAACAATTACAAATTAAATGAAAGAAAAAGAAAACACATGTTAAACAAATGTGAAGAAGTTCTCTGTTGGGGATTCAGAACCCTCGAATCTCAAAAAGCATTTAATATGGTGGGGACTTTAATTAATTAGAACATATATAGTCAAGTGGATTGTGTTGTATTTTATTATTTAATGAGAAATTGATCACTGAGCAGTGATTTCTTATCCAAAATAATTTGATGCTTGGTCGTCCTATACGAGCATGGGTTGGTTTGTCTAGCATTTATTTTATGACATTCGGTAGGGTTCATTTGTTTTAATTTTATATGCTATTAATCAGTATTAATAGTAGGTTCATTTGTTTGAATTTTGAGTTAATTAGCATTGGGAATGTAGTGATGTAGTCAGCTCTGGATGGGATTGAGCATGTGAGTAGCCATGTGATCCTTAATTAAGGCAGGCACACACACACACACAGAGGGAGGGAGGGAGAGTGAGAGTGAGAGAGATGAAACTTCCATGAAATGGGCAGAGAAGGAGAGTAAGAGCTAAATTTCTTGTGATGGGTTACAAACTACAAAGCATGGGATGCATCGGGTCAGCTCCTAAACCCATTTTATCATGCAAGACTCGGACCTAGGCCATATAATTAGGTTTTGCTAAATATACAAGTCCAACAAATACATTTTTTATATAAGCAAACAAATACACGTACACTAGTTTGTTTTTTTCACTTCCTTTGATAAAGAAATACACAGGTTGAACCATCTAGAGCTAATAACCCATGGCCTGATCGATCTGATTGGGTCCCAGTCCATCACTATTATCTCTTAGTCTTATACCCTTTCGTTTAGGCCAGATAACTGACTTCACAAGGCTGCTTTGGAAGACTATTGTTTCACATTCTTAACTAGTCTAGGTATATATTGAGACTAGGTTGGTTTTATGATCCAATTATTGTAGGGACCCTGACTTAATCAATGAACAGAAGTGAGCCATTAGTTTAACAGAGATGCTGGAAACATAAAACAAAATTAATATGAAGTTGGTCCAATTTCAACTTAAACCCCTCTAGCACAGCTCTTGCATCAGTTGAGTCTCCTTGATATTTTAGATGAAATACAACTCACTCCAGTGAGACAACACGTCTGTCAAATATGGAAACCACAACCACCTCCCATCTCCCCCAGTTAACTTTAACATTTCCTTATATTGTAAACGTATGATGTGGGGAGCTAGGAGTCAAGGTCGTCTACAGTTGATGGAACTATGAGAGAAAACATTCTTCTCAGGAAAGGATCAAAGCTTCAAAGATATACCAAGAGGAACTCAAATTTTCAAGATAAATTGAATTTAAGAATGAGAACAAACATGAAATTGATTTCAGTCTCGATTCTCAATATGAAACGGTAATAATGCCGAGCCACAATAGAGCTCCACAAGAAGAGCAGAAAAATAAAGAATAAAATCCATACAGAACCTTTTCTTTCCTTCTAGCACACTAACTTCCAAAGAACAGCTTTTTATTTTTTCCTTCGCCAGTCTAAGTGGTGTACATAACAACTTTTCTCATTCACTTTTCAGCCTTTTCTTCTTTTTTATTCGACTTCTTCTTCTTCTTCATATGTTCTTTTGCCTGGTGGATCTTTCACTTTGAACTTGATTTTTGGTCCTTGTGGGATGAGAGAATTGCATCAATGGCTTCCTTCACTTGACCAACCTCAGGAGCTTTTCCGCCTTGTTCTGGCCAGAATTCATCCGTAGCTAAGACCTGTGCCAAGAACAAACGTCGTCTTAATTATGTGTATGGCTATATAGCTGTATAAGACGACCCGGCTTGTCCATGAAATCCAGTTGAACTATTATTTATTACCTTCACTTGCAACTGTAGAAACTTCACATAGCTGATGGCTTTTTCTAGCATGGTAACCAAATCAACCTGTGTAATTAAACTTAAGTAAGTTGAATTAAAATGAAGTGAAGGCAACATATATATATATATATATATATATATATATATATATATATATCATTACTATCATGGTAATGATATTTCATCATCATGAAGCAACACCCAATTCAAATTGAAGTAACATATATAAGAAGTAGAAAGCCCACCTTTGTTCCATTGGGTACGAGATCCTGCAATATCTTCAACCGTTCACTGATCCGCTCTCTTCGATTCTGAAATACAAATAGAGTTAATTTAGAACCGAAGCCTCCTTAGGTTTGCATGAAATTGAATTCGACTTCACAAATATATATATATATATATCCATGTCAGAATAATATATAGTAGAAAGAATCACACCTTGGCTGCAATACTCTGCGGGTCCTTGGATGCAGATGACTTGAATTTTGGCTTCAAATCTGAATCAAAACACTGCTTCTTGGCTGCTGCTTGCATCTCACCACCCTGCGCAGCAAGATTGCCATAATCAAATTAAACCCTCAAGCGTAGTCTGATATTAATTGTTGGATTGCGAAATAAAACATTGCAGTTTTGCACTGGAAGATGAACGAAATATGTGCAAAATTAAAGCGAGTCGATACTATATAGGAAGGAAATGACTATATATATATATATATATATATATATATATATATATATATATATATGAAATCAAATATGAGGGTTAATGCTATATATATACATTGGTTAGATTTGAATTATCTATAAGTTAATCGTGGCCTCCTTATTCAAGCAAAGAAGTTTCTAACTTACTAAGAAAGAAAGGGAGAGCTAGCCTCCTTATTCAGCTAAAGATAGTATTAATCAATTTGTGAAATGTAACTATACCGTGTAAGGCCGCTTGAGCAAGCAGGCTTCGTCTGGTCCACTGCAGGATTCCTGAATACTTCCAGTGGTGGCAACTGGTGCTGGAAATAACCACCCGAACGGCCGCTCCCGGTGCTGGTTGTCACTGCTCATCAGGTCATAGCCACTCGCAGTTTCAAAACAATTCAGGTCCTCAGACAGACGGGTTTCATTAGTAACCTTGAGGCAAGTAGGTTGATTCCACTGTATGTTATGGGCCACGTCATCCACCCAGATTGAGTAGTCATCTTCATGATCAACCATCCGATTACTGTTGCCAGAAACCACAAGTTCTCCCTGTTCAAAACTAAGCAGAGATTCCTCATGACACTCCAAATTGTCATAACTGGTTCTGAAGTTGATAACAGATTGAGCATCCTCGGGTGGAGAATTCGCAGTTCCAAACACAAACCCAGTGCAGTTTGCATTAGTAGCTGCTGGGTCTAAAAGAGAAGGAAGATGGCTCAATGAGGAAGCATTCTTCGTAGACCCACTTGAATTATCTGAGCCCTCTCCCTCTTCAAGCACTGTGTTGTCACAATAATTATTGTATCCAAAGAAGCCAAGTTGAGAAGGATCTGAAACTTGGACAGAAGATCCCCCACAAAGGTTTCCATACAAGGAACACGCTTGAAGGAAGGCAATATGTGAGTCTTGGCCCTCCCTCTCCCCGGCAAACGCCATTTAGAAGCTAAGAGGGAACAAAGTAGTAGAGTTGGAGGTGGAGCTAGCTACCTAGCTGAAACTTGAAAAGCTTATCGACAAGGAACTATATATATGCAAGCGATAAAGGTGAGAATGACAGTTTCGAAAGAGGACCCTCTGTAGCTGTACTGCTGTAAGGATAGACAACTTTATCTTCTTCTTATATATATAAATGGTGATGAGCCGAATTGTAATTTTTTTTTTAATTTTATTTTAATTACTTACTAAAGTTCAGCATTTAAAGTGTCGGGCGAGAAATTATGTAACCAAGTAGAGATGTAATGAGTTTCGAATATATTTATTTTATTCTAATTATTTGGAGATTGTTAGCTGGCATAGAGGAAGCCAGGATTTTGAAGAAGAGAAGGTTGCTAGAGAACAAGCAGCATAAGCTTCGCCGGATCTTTCGCTCCCCCCACGTCTCAGATTCCTCTCTCTCTCTCTCTCTCTCTCCCTCTCTCTCTCTCTCTCTCTCTCTATCTCAGAACCTGCATCTCTTCACTTTTCAGGAGTTAAGTCTCGACTTCCTTCTTCCTTACTTCCAGCATGCGGATCCACATTGCATTTCCAAACAGCAGACAAACCATCAGTTTTGTTTCGGTTCTGAAATATCAACTGAATAGGTCAAAGGTTCAAACCCTTTGCTTCCAGGGGCTGGATTGGAAATTGAAATTGATCCACCCGGTTTCTATTTAAACCGAATCCTTGAAATAATTAGGTGGGTTCCACTTGTCTAAACCGGGGTACGAGTACCACTTACCAATGGTGGGGTCGGTTTAACCCTGCTGGAGAGATTCAGCACTGGATTCTCCGTTCTCGATTATGTTACCAAGACTGAGTCGGGTCAGCAAAATGTGGATTAATCAAACACCCTATAGGCTAAACTGTGGTATAATTTATTAAGTCCATCTTTTCCCAGAGCCGATGAATGAAGATCCTCATCCACATGTTTTGTTTTCAAATTCAAGTAGTAAAGCTAAGCTGAGAATATTGGAAGGAGAGTAATTCCTTGCTGAAACCAATTAAACTCCTACTCAAACCCATGATTATTTTAATCGTGGTACGAATACCATCAAAACTAAACAAATATTAACACATAATTAATCAACTGGTAGCTTCCTAATTTCAACCCAACAACCAGTTCATTACGTACACCGATTGACTGGTATTAATCCCAAGTTTATAAAATAAATATTGTTATCCAACCAAACGGTGGGCTGTACTAAGCTTTGCTATATTGCTCTAAACACTTCACCAAATATCAGTTCTCTAAGACGAGACTAGGATAAAATAAAGAGTTCATAGTACTGAAAAGTGAAAATGTAAGAGAGATATTAGAGAGAGTAATTATAAACGTATCCATATATCGGAATAAAGAGAGGCCCATTTGAGAATAATAAAAATCCTAAATTCATGTTGTATTGAATGAGTTTTCTTATCCCCCTAGCCCACCCAAAAATAAAATGTAAAGGTAAAATTAGGATTTTGGTATTACTACCTCTCACAGTCCAGCATAGAACATAAACTCAGAAGCATTGACAAGGACCACTGCTCTTGCGAAAAAGGAGAGAGAGAGAGAGGGAGAGAGAGAGAAGCACCCCCTATAGTCTCTAACAAATGAGATTTGGTGATAAAGTTCTTCAAATTATTTATTGATTCGTAGAAGAAAGAAACAAAATTTCCACCTGGCAATCTTGAGCGTACAACATTACGTTTGAACTGTGCTTAGAAGTAGAACCAATACTTGTACAAAGGGGATAAATGCCCAAACGGGTAGGGTGTGAGGGGATTAATTGGGTTAATATCAAATCCTTCTTTATTGGTTGCCCACTTTATCATTTTGACACTATAAGGACATATTCATTTAATTGAAAAATTGCAATTGAAACACTTTTCTAATTTTACCAACTTTTATATGATAATTAAGTCCATTCTAGATGATGAATTTGGGTTGATATACTATTGTTACATTTTTCAAAGAAATGATTTCAATATATACATATGTGGTGTCATTAACATACCTCCCATATTTTATGACATTTTTACCAAAACTCGTTCTCTTTATTCGAAAATTGTCATACATTACAATAATACAATAATAGACTTGGGGTGAAAGTTGGGTGGGCTGGGCTGGGCTGGATTTAAGGTCAACCTAGGCCCAGCTCACACTGAAATTTGAAATTTGAAAGTTGTGTGTGTCAGTGTGTGTTTATAGTTGGATTGGGCTTAGCTATCTTAAGTCTAGGCCCATCCCTAAGTTTTGAACCTAAGGCCAGCCTAAAGACCGAGAATCTAAACCCAATCCATGTAAAATTGCAAAGGTCAGTTACATTAAATCTTGGATTAGGTCCATCCAAGTTGACTCTTAATCTCCCGTGTGAGTTTGAATAGATTGATAGTTTTCCCTTGACCCTTAACGTTGCTAATCACTGGATAACCTAAAATAACTATTTCCCTGTGTTGGTTAATTATCTATAGTTAAGGAGAGATTGAAGAGGTTTAGCTAGAAAGGTAGAATATATAAGAAGTGAGTGCTCCATTGCGACCTTATGTGTAGCTTGAACAGGTATAAGAGGTATAACTATAAGTTCAGTGAGATATTGATAAACTGAAAAAAAAAAAAAAAACTAGTGGAACATTTTCCATATATATAAACAGAGATTGAGTAGAATGAACGAACGTGATTAATGCATGAGAGTGCAAAATGGACCAAGTGTAAATTCTGGTCAACTTTTGCTTAAGGTTTGACTTTGTTTTGTTTGTTTATTAAGAATAATTAAAATGGGAAGTAAAATGATGTGGTCTTCCCTTTATATGGAACAAAATGTAGGTAGGAGTAAGGGATGAATAAAATAGGAAAAAAGGTTTCTAGTCCCCACTTTATATGATAGAGAAGTAAAGCAGGAGGAAGGTGCATAGTGCAAATTTTGCATTAATTTTTGGATACAAAAATTGCATTACCAGTGAATGCAAGATAAAAGGTTCAAGTTTTACATCAGGTAAAGTGCAAATCATGATCACAAAACAGTCAGGCAGAAATCTAAACTGGGTATAAAATTTGCATCTTATTAATTTTTGAACCGCAAATTAAATAAACAGAGACTAAATAATTAGGCTAAGGCCTTATTGGGCCTTTCGTTCTAAGTTGACCTTAGCTGAGTTAAACATAAAAGTGGTCTTCGATAACAAAATCAATCATGTTGTCAAACACCCCCAAATTAACTTATATTAACAGAAATGCATCGATTTTCCAAACATTGAAAAATTTTGATTGAGAAGGGAGTTGTCGAACATAAATTATTAGTCTTTAAATTTTAAAACCATAAACATTTTCATTTATGATTACTTTACATTAATTAGACAATATTAAAAGAGAGGGTAAAAGAAATTAGGGATAAGTGAACTGCAATATTCACCTCAGAAATCTGAATTGCAGCCCCTCCTAGTGCCCCCAATAAACTGTATCCTGCCCATAGATTTCGCATCAATCCACAGGCAGGATTCAATCCACCCTAGAAATCCTAGTTCCACCCTAGGGGTGGACTGAATTATAAAACCCCCCCCAAAAAAATGAAATTGCTCACACCAAGAAGATCTAAGGCTATGTACATTATCAAAACCATATCATTATCAAAATGTAGAATCAAAATATAGTAGTAACCATTTGCCAAGCCAGACCACAAAGGATCAAATTTTCAATATTAAAATATTCATTATTGTATTGATGCATGAATAATGTTTCAGAACAAAGTGAAATGAGGTTTTGCCACAGTACCAAATGTCACTTAAAAACTAGTGTTGGTCCCGAAAATAATACCCTGTTGCTAGTAATCGGCTACTATCTCAATAGAACTTGGAATAGCAGTAAGAGTAAACTAGAAATAATAGAAAATATCAAAGCAACCAAACAAAGGCAAATAAAACAAGTACCACCAAGAACACAAAGGATTTATATGATTCTGCCTTATCGCCTACGTCCATGAGAGAAACGAAAACTATTCTTCACTATGAAAGAAACGAGAAATAATATAGGTATCTTATACCTTGCAACCCAAACAACCCTTGACCCTTATACACCTGTTTTTCCTTTCCTCTCTCAACCCGAAAAACATAAACAAGAGAAAAACACCACCCTTACATCAAGAGCACTCTCTTTCTCTCTTTTACTCACTTACCCACTCTCTCTCTCTCTCTCAGCCCTACATACAAAGAACCTTTTATATGTAAAATCCTCTTTAACCCAAAGACTGACCAAACCAACTGTTAGATTAAAAATAATTAAATGATTGAAAAATAAGACACAACCCCAACAACTAGAAACCAAAATTTATAATTAGAAATCATTTAATAGAAAGCCTACCATTAAGGACCAAAATTGCTCTTACTAAGAAACCATGAAACATAAATTTATAAAACCCTTAAAAGAAATAGTATTAGTTTTCATAAACAGAAAAACTACCAAATTATCACAAACGAGACTCCAATATCACACAGACCTAAAGCCATGGAGGATGAGTAAAGAAAAAGCAAAAAAGGAACAAGAAAAAAAATGCACACAGATTTTTTAACACGAAAAAACCCTTCAAGTAATGTAAGGGAAAAAATCACGAGACACTAATCTAGAAAACTTTCACTATATTTCAATAATGGAATTACAACTTCTACGGCTTCATCCAGAGGATAAACACAATCAAGAAAATTAACTCTCCTTCTCTTTGTATAAGAGGATATCCTGGTCTTACACAACCATTCACAACTGTTTCTAATTAAAACGTATATTTATAGATATACTAGAACCATTGTATTTATAGTATTAGTTTTCATAGACAGCAAAGCTACCCAAGGATGTCATTTGCCTTTGTTAGGATCACAGGTGATCATTTCTAGTCCCTGAATTTTAAAACGTGTCTCTACGGTATTTAAATTTTCAAAATATGTCAAATAGGTCCCTGCTGTTAACAATCCATCGGTTATCTACGTAATGATATGCACCATTTAAAATTTCTTAAAATATTCAAACTACCCTTCAAAAAAACACTATTTATTATCTTGTACCTTGAAAATAAACCCAGATATTAAGAAAATGCAAGATTCAATTCGGATTCGAAAGCATATAATCCAGCTGGCTGCAGGAAATCAGATCCATCAATCGCCTCCAACCGGCATCCTTCTAACAAGAGTTGGTCCATGAGATCAAAATCCCTAGTGGTTTCCAGAAGAGTCCCCAGAGTTGTAGCTTGTGGAGAAAACACCTCTTCCATGTTTGTTTGTCCTCACAACTCCGTCAAAAAACAGCTTATTGCATTCGAATTGCAGAAGTTTCAGGATCCAAAACAGAAAAGAACGTAAAATATATAAAACAGATACATGAGCTTCCAGGAAGTATTCATTTCTTCAGCCTTCAAAAACTCAATTTGTCCGAGTTGGAGAAACATTGTCAACAAACATCTTTAGGAATTGCAATCAGAGAACTATTTCAGAAAAGAAACCTCACATAGTTTCAGAGAGAGCTGTTAACAAAATTTGGTTAGGTAAAAATTAAGGATCTGTTTGGTTTGTAGTTAAAATTGGAATCGAAATCCTCTGAAATTGGAATTGGAATGGTCAATTCCCATAATTTGTTTGGTTCAAACAAGAATGAGAATGGAAACTAAAATCAGCAGAAATGAGAATCAAATTCCAATTCCACCCAACCAAACAGTTGGCCCATTCCGATTCCGATTCCAAACCCCTATTCCTGCGAATCAAACGATGATTAAGAATAAAAAATCTTTCCCTAAGATTGGGTTTCTTCTTTATTTCCCCCAAATCTAGAGAAATCCCAGTTGCAAGAATCACCAGCAAAATCAAAAAATAAAACTTAGATTACCACGAGTAAAAACCTGGTTCAGGAACACCAAATCAAGAGCACAAAATGAATCTAGCAACTGGTATAGGAAAAAACACTTTTTACAGATTCTTCTTTCTTTTACCAAATTCTTAGAAATTCTAATCACTGTTTTTGCAAACAAAACTAATCAAGAAAAAACTACAAATGAGAATCAGGAAGAAGTTCAATTGGCAATCCCCAAAACTAAACCTAATTTCATAACCCACACGACCAAAACCACAAACATGAAAAAACCATAGAACTTCATTATGTGTAGATCCTTCAAAACGCTAATATGGGTATTTCTTCTTTTCTTCACAAACCCAAAACTTGACTAGGATGCAAGAACGTGACCAACTAATTTTACATGACATGTAATGTTATGGGGCTCTATTAAAACCCTCGGCACAAGGGAGAGCTGCTTTCTATAATTATCATGAGTTATTCTCAGTTTCTGAAGTTATTCTCAGAGAAAGATGTTCTGCTATCTCTTGCCATTTTATTTTAGGAGCTAAAAACAAGAAAGCTATAGAATTTGTTAGATTGGTAACAATCTATAACATTTTCGTTTTCAGTCTTAAGGCAAAAGACAATGAAGAGTTTCTATCGAAGGGTAGTTTTGACATTTCCAAAATCAATTGGCGGACTGTTGACAACAAGGACCTATTAAATACATTTTGAAAGTTCAGATATTGCAGAGCCAAGTTTTGAAGTTCAAGGACTGACTTGATATAACCCTAAGTATAGGGTATTGATAAAAAAATTTCTAAGAATTTTTAACATGAAAAACCCTTTAAGGAATCTTAAAAATAGGGCAAAGCTCTTAAACTATCCCTATATTGTTTACGAAATTTACAAACTGTACTCTTAGGCTATGTTTGGTTTGAAGGAAAATGTAGGGAAAGGAAGAAAAAGGTAGGGAAACCTTTACAAATTTTGTATAGGTTTTTCTCCTTTCCCTACATTTTCCTTCAAACCAAACATAGCCTTACTGTTTACATATCATCTTACGCTACCATTAAGTTTTTTGACAATTGTCTAAAACCTCCTTTGCCGTTAATATTCCGTCACACTCTGTTCACATGTGACATCACGTGAGTGGTAATTTTTTGTTCACTGCCGCTGTTGGAAGTTGAAGTGGTGGCGGTGATTTTAATATCATCGCCTATGATGACGGCGGCCACTACTAGGGCTGTTCATAAGAAGGCCCAACCCGACCAAACCGACCAACCCGGACCGACCCAACCCGAGTCGGTCGGGTTTTCATTAGCATGGGTCGGTTTCGGGTTGTGCAAATTCCTAAACCGATGGTTCGGGTCAGTTTTGGTTTTCACACAAGAAAATCGAAACCGACCCGAACTGAACCGACTTAGTTCCTAGTTCAAACATGAAGTTCCAAAGCCCATTAGGCCACCTAGTTTTTGAATGGTTGCAAGAAACTTTGGATTAGTGAATAGTGATTAATGAACAACTTTTGTGATTAACTTTTCATTTAAATTTTATCAAAGGTGATGGCTGAAATGATGTTCACTGTTTTTAAAATTAGCAAGATTTTATCACAAGGATGAATTTAGAACCGAAACCAACCCAAACCGACCCAACCCGATTCAAACCGACCAGGTCAGTTTTGCTTAACACTGGGTCAGTTTCAGTTTCTACGTCAGGTAACCCGACTAGGTCGGGTCGATTGGAAAAACCACAATAAACCAACCCAACCCCGACCCGTGAAGAGCCCTAGCCACTACAACTTCCAAACGACAAAAGTTTAGCGAGAAGAAAGTGAAGAATGAATTGGGCCGGAAAGCCATCACTACTCATGGCTCCAGAATCAGGGGTTTCTCGAATTAGTTGCTTATCTTCTGTTCTTCTTAAAACACAGAAGCAACAAATCTACCATGAGAAAAATTGGGAAAAATTGGAAATCAAAATCTACCAACAAATGTATCGATATCGAACTGTCTACTCCCTATGCAGCTTGTACTACAAGAATTCACTCTTATAAAATGTCCAACATATCTCATCAGTGATCACCGCCGCCGGCAACATTGGAGTTTAGCGACGGAGAACCCCAGGTAATTAAAACCATACTCTTGTTCCTTTTTTCTCTGTTTTTCTCTCAATCAACATCATCACCATGCCCAGTCTTCTTTCTTTCAGTTGCGTTTTCAGATAGGGGAGAATTCAATTTGGGTCTAGAGGACCATTTCCATTCAAGAAGCCGGAATCCAGTGTCGACGGTCCCAAATTTGGATAACCACCAGCTGCCTTCACACACTCTTCCCCCCTCCCCCCCTCTTTTATCTTATCCTAGTGACCCAGAAGATGCCTCTTCTGTGTCGTTATCAGCTAGTAAACATGACAGCATTACTCTAACTCAAAAGATCCATCTCTCTCTCCACTTAAAAAGATCAACAAGAACAAGAAAAAATAAACAAAAGCCTTCCTTTCTCTTTTTTTTCTGGAATTTCTCTGCTCCTCTTCCCCCTTTTTCAAGTTTCAACAGAGATGAATTAATTTGTACCGTTGAAAAATCCTCCCTTCTACCTCTTAGAACTCGAGCTTGCAATACTGATAAGGATGAAAAGAAGAGAAGCATATCTGCAGTAGGAAAAGGTGTCCTCCCCCGGTGGTTCAGACATCAAATTCAAGAGAAATGTTTCCCCTTATGCTGACCTCTTTTGTGGTTCGATTTTCTCTGCTAACTTGGTGGTGTGACGAGTTGCAAGTGATTCAGCCTAATTAAATTTGTCACTTCGATTCTCAGTTCGCAGGGGGTTCAAGAAATTCGGTTCTCTACGACGTTATAAAAGGTTCGTATAGGCAGTATTATACATAAGAAATTTGCAGCCTTTTTAACAGTAAACCCTCTGATCTGGTGCATATGGGTCGGTCTGCAATCTAAGTTGGACGCTGGGTTTTGCATGAATGGACAAAATAGGTATTCGTTGATTCCTCTCGTCGGCTGCTGCAGTGAGGCAGGTTTGAAACTCATATCAAATACGGTATTGGAAATCAGGGTTTTTTCATTAGTTGGATTTTATTTTGAAAATATGATGAATAGTGAAGGATAAATTCGATATTTCATTTTTTTTTTCTATTAATGTTTAGGGTGTATCAGTTGTCAGAAAGATAATATGTAAATAATAAGGATACAACGTGAACAGTAACAATAATTTAAGAGATTTATCCAAAAAAAAATTATGAGACACTACTCTAAAAAACCTCGACTATAAGAGGATATCTTGGTATTATACACCCACTCACAACTTACATCTTTTATGGTTTCACAGAAGGATAAACACAATCAAGAAGATCAATTCTCATTTTTATTTAAGAGGATATCTTGGTTTTACACCACCACTCACAACTGTTTCTAACTCGGTGTCTCACATAAATGATGTATGAATACAGGTAGTTTATACACGTGTATGATGGTTCAGGGAGACAAGAAAGGTCAAAAGATTGATGGAAAACCAAAGGTTACTAAATTATCACGAAGTCGAATAGATAGCCAAGCCAAAGTCGTAGGAAGCCCTAATGAAATGTGGGAAAAACTTTAGCTGTTGGGGGCCGAGAATTTCTGGGAATGCCATATTATCATAAGAATGGGTAAATTAATAATTATACATTAATTTATTTTTACTTAAAACTAAAGCATGGGTATGAATAGATAAATCCAGCCCAGAAACTGTCTCAACAGCCTCTGCTGTTGGGCCCCAACAACCAAAGTTAATCCTGAAATGTGAGGGAGGGAGGACAAATAACTTGTGAGATCCACCAACTGCCATCTCACGAACCCGATGTTGCACTTTGCACTACCCATCTTAAATATGAGGTCAGAAACTTGTCTTTGTGCCTTTACCAGATCCAACACATTTGTGGTATCCACCGCTTCATCTTCATGAGCAGCTATGGAAAAAAAAAAAAAACCAACGTTAACAGCCTTAAGACACTTTTCCCAGCAAAAATCTATACATGTAGATGAAGAAAATTGTATGAAAATGTATTTTATTTTTAAATATTTTTCAACCTGTAACTCCAACATGTTAAGGAAATATTAACAAGGAATTAGATGTATCTGTGGATATAAAGAAGACCATTTTTTGACGTCGAAAGGCTAGAATTCATTCAAAATACTCAGTGAGTACAGTCAGAAACCATCAATTGTCAGAGTAATGAAGGACACTCGGACTAGTACAAGGATGAGAAATTGAAATTATGTCTTACTAGTTTATGGGCAACCTTTGTTGCAACACTTTTAGTGACTATTAGGAGAATTTATTAAGGATTTCTCTGCAGTGGGCTAAGATCATGTTGATTCGCCAGCGGGTGAGGTGAAGTTCCCAATTGAGAATTAATGACTATTTGCACATCTCCCTCAAAAATAATATGATCCATATTCAAATCAGTTGCTAATTTCAAAGCTTCCAATAGGGCCCAATCAACCTGTGATCAATCTTTGCATTGTGACAGATTTCGCAGATGGGATCAATTTTGGCGCATCTCCCTCGAAAACAATATGATCAATCTTTGCATTATTAATAACTTCTAAAACATTTTCAAGGTGCTAATTTATTTGCATTTATTTGTTTTTTAAGCCTGAACGACCATTTATTTATCACTTCTTAATTGAGGAGAACCAAGACCAATGAGATACATAGTCCATAGGAACATTCTGCCACACTCGGGCCGTTGGCCATGAAAACCCACATAAAGGGAGCTCCTTAATGCTCTCTTGGCCTGTTTGTGAGCAACCAGCGAACCATTATATTAGATGCTATTGGGCCGTTATTATTTACCACATGGCAGATATTTAGAAGTTCAGGAACCAATAAATAAATAAAATAGCTTACACACACACACACAAAAAAAAAAGATTATGATCAGATTATTTTAGATCATTTGATTTATTCATCATTTTCAGAAATTTCGAAGACTTCTTAGTTATATAGAATTTTTTACCACCACCCGAATATTTGCTTTAAAAGCCTAAATATGAGGTTATAAGATGGTTTTGACTTGTTTTTTTTTTTTTTTCGTCAGGGTGGGACTCAAAGAATTATTGGTTCTTATCATCCAAATCCATGCACTTCTCGTAAAACTTACAGAGTTATGAATGGAAGCCATTTATGAACTATGATAGATAGAGTGTAATGTTTTTTATAAGGAGTTGATGATGTTATGAATCGGAAGAAAGGAAGTTATTTATGATAGTTAGAATGATATAGACATACATCACTAAGAAGAATATCAAAGTTCTATTTCCGAAGTAAATTAAAGCACGTAGAAGTAGAATATGAAATGTCTCCAAAATATCAATTGATGCTATTGAAAAATATCCTGTATCATTTTCCACCCATCATACCCAAACAAGACACCGTAAATTTCTCAATGCAAAATCAAACTGGGCCTGCATCCTTCTACTTGAAAATGTTTTAGAAGGTTTCTATCCCACCTAAATAGAGGATGCCATCACAACCCTTGACCAAATATAATGCCTTAAGAATAAGCAAAGAGATCATATGGACCGGCAGGATTTGAATCTATCTGAACATCTCTTTTCCACATGAAATCTTTTGAGAGGAGGAACATTCATTGTTTAGAGGAAGAGCTTCCTTCACATTTTTCTCTATTTGAGGTATTTTAGTCCAATGACTTGTGAGCAATCAGACTTGCAATCCCAACAAGATGGTATAAACAATTAATATATAGTTGATAAAGGTACCCTAAAGAGTGAAATATGAACATTTCTCAAATTTGGTTGAAGTTCAAACACACCAAAGCAGCAAACAGAGGTTAGGAAATTTAGGTCTGTGTTCTCAGTTATGCAGGCTTATTTATGCCAATAGATCAGGCTTTTTGATTAACTTGATCCCTGTAAATTGGCCTTAAATTCCAACCCAAGAATGCCAAACTAAATTAACACCTCCTGGAATTGAACGCCAATTTAGTGGGCCAAGCTTGAAATCAAAAACATTCATCAAAATAGGCTTACAGTTGGACTAAACTTATGCCTCTGGTTAGTTTTTCAGCTGCAAATGAACGTAATACAGCCTGAACCAAGTTAGCCAGATCAGATTCATCTTAATGACATAACCATGTATTGAACTTGTCTCAATCAGTGCTCAAATCAAGGTAACCTTATGGAAGATTTTTGCTAAACATTAACTGACAGAGAGATAACGACTTGATATTAAGGCCTCAAATAGAGATAGGAAGAACTTGGGCCTAAACTCTTGGTGTGATTTTTGTTTTCTTGGGCCATAACCCATGAGTGCTTGCGCGCATATACTAAAGTTTCAGATTCTCCACCCTTACAAGCAAACAAGAAAAAGTCTGCCAGTTCAAACTCAAGCAAAGCCCATCTTTTTGCTCAAGTCTTCATGGAACGCAGTACTAAAATAAAGTCCTCAAGAAGAGTAAGCTGTAAGAGCTTTCTCTTGTCCCTTGTTGTAACCGTGCTTTATACCTGCAATTTGAACTAGGACAACCCAAATCTTGTCTTGTTCAACAAAAGTAGGATCTACGAAGCCCATCCAAAAATCTCGGCCTGACCCAGATCCAGATTAGTACTCAAACCCCCATTCCTCCAACTCTCCACCCTCACCCAAAATGATTATATAGTTATAACCCGAAGAAACTATACTGGTTTGGGATTTAGACCTGGGATGATCATAGGCAACCCATCTCCCTCATACTCCTAACTCCTTAGTAGGATTATGTGGGCGATGGGATTCTTCAGTGAATCACTTGTACTGTGTTTGGTTTGAAAGAATAGGAAGGAAAACCTCTTACTTAATTGACTTAGCTTTCCTTCCTTTCCTTTCTTTTTCTTTCAAACCAAACACAGCCCTGTGAGCTAAGCAAATTACCATCGACACCCTTTAATATCCACAACTATAGTAGACAAGATTAATTGTATTAATGTCTGAAATAGTTACTGCCACTAGAATTTAGGTAAATACTTGTTGAATTCATGGTCAATCAATTTTAGAGGAATCTTGAACTGATTCCTATCAAGTATTCAAAGTCCATGGATGCATCAAATTGAGTGCATCCAGTGCCACTTTCCACCTCAACTTTGAACCAAAAAATAAAAAATAAACTGTGAATACAGTGAACCAATTTATAAAAACGCCGTCCTTGTAGCATGTGTGGAGACTGGGGGCTAACTGGCTAAGGTCTAGAGTTGCCAAGTGAAAGGTGCAAGAAGGCCTCAGGACCTAGAGAAGCTGGATCGGCATGGACAAGACCTGGCTTGTTTTCATTTGTAATGGCCTTTTCAACAAAAGTTATGCTGTCGAACATGCTTCCATTCCATGCAAAACAGACTGACCTTCGACCTTGGGTTGGGTTGCTAAGCATTTATGTTTATCCATGTCCACATTGTTTGATTTCTAGTACACTGAAACACACGGTGTCCATCTGGGCTACGTTCTGTGGGAACCGACAACCGACCCCCCAACGAAATCTTGCACGATCGGATGAATTTAACCATTCAATCTGTTTCTTTACTTTGGATCTATTATGCCAATAATGGCTCAAAACCTAGTTGATGCTGATGCTATTGCATTGCAGTAGCCATTTTGATCATTGAGCCACATGTGGAGGAAGACTTTATTTAGATGCAAGAAGAGTTTAATTAGATAAGGACCTAGATGTCCTCTTCCATACATGGACAGAAATTGATGGATTGACAAGCAGATAAATCCTGAAAAAGTTTCTGAAATGTGCGGGGGGGATACTGAATTTTTTCAGGCCTTGCCCCAAAACCAAGGGGATCCACCATGGAAAACATAGCTCCCAAATCTCTGTGGATCCCTACGCAAAAGGACCACTTAAACACTTCAATAGGGCCCTAAATCCGCTTAGCCCTTACTCAAAAGGGAAGAAATAGGACCCAATTCCAGTGAAACACATTAACTTTAGCTTTAGTCCAGCCTGCACTTAGACACTCTTTATTAGGAAAACTACCTATTGTAATGTACCACCATTCTCTCATGTCTCTAAAGTGTTTGTGTCTATGCGTGAGAGAGAGAGAGAGAGAGATAGAGCCAGGAAACGTGTTTTGGCATGGCTCGGTTTGTAAAGGAACCTTCATTGTAATGTCTCTTTCAACCTACCAAGGAGTCAAGGACCAAGCCATTGTTGGGCCCAGGCTCATGTCAGTGGTTCTCCCTACATGATCAAGACCCTTTTTCTTCTTTCTCTTTCTCTTTTATTTCTTTCCCTTTCTCAGTTGCTCTATTCCCCTCTCTTCTCCTTGTACTGGTTGGTTACAGCTTGTTTCTATGTATTTATTCCCATCTGAACCCCAAGTGCGGAGTGCCCCCACCTACTTGGTATCCATCCAGGTCCAAATCAGAAAAATATTATATATATGATATAATATCATGTGTGCCTATGTCTCAAATATCAACCAACTACTACGAGTATAGACGGAGAGGGAACGAAAGCCAGAAACTCCAATATATATATAAAGTAAACCCTAAGGACCCCACCAGTTGAAAGTTGAAAATGATTAGGATAGGCCCACTTTGGCAATCAATCCATCACACAATTTATGAATTTCTGACACTGATTCGTTTGCATGAATTGAAGCATATTTCTATGTATGTCGTGGATGGTCCCTCTGGCAGGCTGGACTGGACTGGACTGGACCGGACTGGACTGGAGAGTGGAACTAAGCGCACGAGGACATCAAAATATATGTGATTGTCTGGGCTTGCTAGTTGCTCCATCCATCCTCTTTTACCTTTTTCATCAATCATCTCCCACTGGCCACTCCACTTTCCACCTGAAAATTAGAAAATATTTATAAGGGTTACAGCAAGCCCACAATTTATAAACCGCGTCATACTTCATACTACGTTCTCTTTATAATCTACCATATCTGACCCGGCCCATTCCATCCTTGCTTCCATATCTGATATCTGATGTTACCGAAGAAATCCCAACTCCACACGCAGACGCAGCCCGATAGACTGACTAAGTGGGCCTTGTCATTCTGGGTTGTCGGATAGGATCTACGATAGCCCAGTGCATGAACCATTATCCGACAAAGAATTGTACATGGGCCAAGTACGATATGAATTCTTATCAGGAGGGAGAAATGAGTCACTCATCCCTTCAGCTCCAAGCCATTGGAATTTAGAGGGAGGGCTAGGTCCTAGGTCCAATCTTTCATTCTCGGATCCCTTGTCATGGCATAGACTTAACGGAAGTGGGCCTAGGGAGGCTTCAAGATTAAATGTATCAGTTGGGGGCCCACTCCAAAGCTTTTTTAAGAAACTAAAGCAGTTTCTACAAAGTTGAAAGCCCTGCCAAACATCGAGTCTCAGTGGTCATAACCCTAGCTTGGATCCTATCCTCCATGATTGTCATTCCCCACTTGCAATAATATAGACCATCTTTGGCGTGGATCACCTTTCTAAGCCTAACACCACATGGATACAGCATGGGCATTCACATGGACCAGGGGCCACCAAAAATTTGGCCACGCAAGTCCAAACATCAAGATGGGTTTTAACTAGAGCCAATTGGCCATCACCATGTGCCATCCAAGAGTCCATACGTGCGCATACTATTGTCGTATGATCTTTATTGATAGTGAGGCATGTTGATGCATCATCAAATGGTTATTGTCCCTTTCATTTGGACAATTGGTAAGGTTGAGAGAAATGGATACATCTCTGGAGGCCCAAAGCTTCCCGAGTACCCGGGGGGGAGGGGAGGGGAGGGGGGTCCTCCCTCTCTCTCTCTCTCTCTCTCTCTCTCTCTCTCTCTCTCAACAACAGATAATTGTTGTCCATTTGAATAGGTTTAAGTCTTCAAAAAAGAAAAAACGTCTTCAGATATAAGTGGGCCTAATACTACTTTTTTCCATGTAGATGTCCATCACCTATTATTCCAGGCGGCAATGGCAATGGGAGTCTCACAGGACAAGAATTTCCATTTGACAGATGAAATTGAAATTATAAGCATATATAGTGATATTGTCAAGAATATTACTCTTTGCCACGTGGCAAATTTCTCCTGATGGTTCAATGAGTATGGCAAAAAGATGCCACTTGTCCCCCTTTCTTTCAAAATCTTAGAATACTAAATGGTTGTATGTGAAGAAGAAACACAATCTAGTTGTTCCTTGTTCCTCCTCAAGACTGAGTTATGAAGGTGCGTCTTCTGGGAATTATAGTTCCAAAGAGAAGATTTGAAAAAGATAAACCTCGTTTCTATGTAACTGTTGGGCTTGCCCCTTTCATCCAGACTCATGGAGATCAGATATGGTGGACATGTGTGACCAAATCACTACCCGTTTGACGAAGGATCCTGACGTTAGGGGCAAACAAGGGTTGTAATTGAAGTGGTAATGGGCCAATTTTGGGCCATGTCAACTTCACATGGGTTAAAGAGTATGAATGCCACCTCCTGACCAGCCAAAGAATGCATAGATGTATAATGACCCTTAATCTAAGACCAACCTGAATTTATTAAATACATTCTTTACAAGGAGGGTTAAGACTTTAGACATAGTGGGTTTTCAAATTATTGTTCATATTCCCTTCTGTTATGTAGAAATTATTGCACTGGGCTCAGTTTTGGAAGAGTACAAATATAAATATGTAGAGTACAAATACAAGGTATGTAAATACAATTAATATATAAGGTTTTTCAAAGTTTTGCATTGTATGTATTTGTACTCTTGCCAAACTGAGCCTAGAAATTTTATTAAGAACTTTCCCTCAACCTTCTTTCTCTCTCTTATTTCTATCAAATCAAACATAACCTTAAGCACACTAGTTTCGATCCTGAGAGACGAAGTAAAGAGCCATGTTTAAAAAATATGGCTGCAATTAGGGGGTGTTTGTCAAATGTGTACAGTTTTGCTTTTCAAAACAAAGCTCAACTGCAACATCAGCAAAATCAATCCTTAATTGCAAGTAAAACGAAAGAAGATGAATAATTTACTTAGAAAAATGAGGTCCAATAGAAAAACAAATCATAATCTGACTTTTCCTAATTCACTAATAACCTAAATTTTGAAAATCATTTATGTTGCACGATATGGATTGAGACTTGAGAAGACCAACCTTCTTTTGAAGAATGAATTACCAAAAATCAAAAGGATGTCATTTTCCTACAATTAATAATCTTTTATATATTTTTGAAAAGTATTAATTGTCCACAGCCATTTTACTTGCACCAGCCACCAGGTACCGCAAAATAAAAATATTCAAAACAAAAAAAAAAAAAACTTTCAATTTTCTAAATATTTCATGCAATTAAGTGGATTCTCACCACAAGTTGTAAGTTATGAATCTAGGTTTTGGTAATAGTTGTGCAATCTGATATAGAGAATAAAATTGATGATTATCCCAGAGGATGTTACATTTGATGGACCATTTAGGTAGTCTTTGCCAATGTTGTTGTTTTCTTGAGAAAATTGGACCCGAGTAATTAATGCATTTTCACTACTTTCACAATCTGAAAGCAGTAGAAATCCATTTCTCTGTATTGTCCAATAATTTCCAAAGAGTTGGATCCCACACGTTACATCAGCAGCATAAAAAAGAGCCGTTATTCAATGTTGGTTCCAGCTATATGGAAGGGTGGACTGGATACATATCTGACCTTTCTTCGCATTTGCTAATAATCCCGTAGTTGAGACGGTCACTTGTGTCCCTCTACTAAAATTTTAAGTCTATGACCTTAATAGCAAACAGATTTATGCATTAATGTAGTGGAAATTGGTTGCTTACACATTATACGGGAATTATGAGGTGGGGTGCGAATGAGTCCACTGACCTTATCATAGAGGGTCCGACAGTCATGAACAAGTATTGTTTTAACAAGTATTGTTAGCATATAGGCTAAACAAGTATTGTTTTAACAAATTCATATATGTCTCTTGTTAGCATATAGGCTATTATATTATAATAAAAAATGTATAATTCATCTATGTCACTACTCACTAAAGGCAGTTTTTTTTTTCATGGGGCAAAGAATATTTTGACCTGGTTGAAGTAGTTTAATAATCTATATATCCGCAATATCTTGGTTTGGAGGCCCAATTCTCATTAGATTTCATTCTGTGGGCCTCCGGTCCGATAGATTTTAGGGGTCTTTCTGATAATGACTGAAGCTGCTGAACTGAATGGTTTATTGCTTTGCCTTTTATCGATTAAAAGTCATTAAATAGATTGTGAGTTTCATAGTTGCTGAATAGGAGGTTATTGTTGTATGACTACTTTGCCGGACAAAGCAAATAACTCATTTTTGTTGACACACATTAACCGTTACCAAATTGGTTTTTGGTTTAGGGTTCTATATATACATCCTTTCTGTTTTGTTTTCTTTCTATATATAATTTGGAAATTAAATCAGTTCAACTAATTACCTTAAAAATTACTCGGAGCAATATAAGTTATATATTCTCAATTTCGTACTATGCTCAAATTTGAGAAATTGGTGTGTAAAGTTATTAATACAAATTAACAAAAAATATTTTATTTGTATGTCTTTTTTTGGTATCATATGTTTGTTTTGATAAACAAAGCCTTTCATTGTAGCAAACCCCCCCCCCCCCCCCCCCCCCTTAAATATACCATTGTTTTCCATTGCATTTGAAGGAAAAAAAATCAAGATGAAATCAAAATTTTCGGATATGTACAAGCAAATTTCAGGATGACATTGTTCTGACAAAAAAATTAAAAATGGTAAAAAACTATTAAACGATTTAAACAGTTCGACCACTTGAATCAATAGGTTACTGACCAAATCAATGAATTTTGGCCAAAAGACAGTTTTGAGATAAAACAGAACCAATCAGGTGATTGGTTCCTGGTTTTTCCAATCACCCTCTTTCAGCCAAACAAGTAACGACATGATGAGTCGATATCAAGTCCCAGATATGACCCCAATTTGTCCATGCATTCAACTGTTATTAGTATTAGAAGGTGAAGAAGTATTAGTTTCAGTTGTAGCTTTTAAAACTTGGAAAAGGAAATCGGAAAATGAGGGCTATCTTTTGCCACTTGGCATGTTGTTAAAAGTGAAATAATTAGCCACGTGACCTGCTTGGTGCTCTTGCAAGACTTAGCCATTTAAGGCCATAATAACGTGTGAGACTCATGGTTCATATAGATCCTTCGCTACACAACCACAAAGCTCTTCTGATGGATTAAACTCTATTATCATGTTTTGGTTTATTTCAGTTTTGATAGATTAAGAATATAATATAATGGCATTTACATATATATATATATATATATATACTTTGCAATTTTGCCTGGGAAATTTCCTAACACAGTAAGACAATGATATTTGATGCCTTTTCATTTGAATCTATTTTTGAGGATTGATGCCCTTATGCTAAGCGGGGGTTGTTTGATGCAGCTGAACTGATTTACTTATTGCTTTGGATTTTAGGTGCTAAGTTATTAAATAGGTTATGAGTTGTGATAACTCTAAAATGGCTGAATGACATGTTGGATTGATTACTATATCATTGAATATTCTTCTATGTAATTATTATTTACAAAAATAATAATAATAATAATAATAATAATAATAATAATAATAATAATAATAATAATAATAATAATAATAAATGGTAGGGGTGTCAATGGACTGGGTTTACATTGGACCCCATTGAATCAAATTAAGTCAATTTAGACTGGTAGGGCGGTCCAATAAGACATTGAATTAGATCAGTCCAGATTTAATGGTCCAAAGTATTTATTAGACTGGATTGGACCATGATCTATTTGTAAAAGATTTATATTAGACTGGGTTGGGTTGAATCAATCCAGTCCATTGACAGAAGAAAAGAATAGGGGTTTCAATGTATCAGGATTGAATTAGACACAATCTGAATTAAAACCAATTTGAACAGATTAAATAGCATTGGTATTGAATTGGGCCAATCCAGTCCAAAATATTTGTCGGATTGGATGGGCCTGATCCATCTGTAATGTACTCATATTGGACCGGATTGGATTGGACCAATATCCGATCCATTGGCATCCCTAAAAAAATTTCCCCTTGTTGAGTGAAGTGCATGCATACATTTGTGTTGCTCGCGGATATGGCAAGGACATGGTTATTGGATACAAAATTTACCCTAATGAGGTACTGACATGATACAAAACCCTTGTAAACTTTTTGAGGTTTTACAGGTGCACACCATGAAAATAGTAAAATGTGATAGGTGGGTTCTTTCTGTGCCTCTCCATCAAATCTGGCTCCCGGGCCCATTTCATCTTAACACCCCTATGACTGTTGCTGAGTGTATATATTCAGAATTATGACTGGGATTTGGAAAACGTAGATCCCTACTTCCAAAGAAAATCTTACAATCTTTGCAATTCCCAAAAATGAATATAGTGGTAATGACATCTGGTATTGGGGTCAAAGTAAGAATGGTCAGGTTACAGTTAAATCGGCTTATAATTTTCTAGCTGAGGAAGTGAGGAGCAGCTTGAAACAATCTTAGATCCTTTGGATTTTGTAAATTACCAACATCAGCTCATTTAATTGCTCAAAATATCACCACAAATCCCAACTGCCAAATTTGTAAAAGTGCTTATGAAAATATTGAACACTTTATTTATTTGTTGCACTTTTGCTATACCTGTACATCCTTTAGGTTCTTTTGATAAGTGGTTTAAACATATGTTTACAATAACTGATCACCACTTGTTCTCTATTTTGCCTTACTTTGTGGCTAATATGGAAGAGTAAAAATGAATTTAAACATATATTCTGACAACATCCAATTCACCCTCAGTCAGTTTGGTCCAAAATTTAAAGGTATAGTGAGACTTTTCTTAATACTAACAATGTTTTAAGTCATTGACCCAGGAATTGGAAGCGTGTTAAACGATGGGAGTCTCCTCGATTGTGATGGATTAAGCTTTTACCAGTATTAAGGGACAACTAGCCATGGGAATTTGCTAGGGAGGATATTCTATTTACATTGGGAATATTATATTACTATGATATAGTAGAATATCAGACTCTCTCTCCACCATTATAGCGTTGCCAAACTGGAAGTGTCCAATATGGCTGGTTGATGGACTTTTTCATAGTACTCTATAACACTTAGATCAATGTTCAGCAATAATCCTTACTCGTTATTTATTTATTTGCTCCAAGGGCTACACAATCGGGGGTGGGGTAGTTCATCCCCCCAAAGTTGTTATTTATTTATTATGTCGGTTTGTCACGGCATAATATAGGCTTAGCTTTATCTATGTTTGGTGGGTTTATGTTGAGTGGTACTAATTATTATTGTAAATATTGTTAATATGAGTTTTGGAAAAAATGATGCATTTATTTGGTAGACCTCCAAAAGCTTAACATATTCTTTGAGGAGGGATGGTCGACCTCCTTCGATGCCTAACCTTGAAACTCCTATACCAACATCCCTTGTGGAGCGGCCCAAGATAATAGCTAATTTGACTACCAGGGCTCCTTATAGGCACACACGCTTATGGGGACAGAGCATGGGGCGACATTGCGCAATGCACATGAAGGGGAGGCTTTACACGTGGGCTTGGCCTAAGCATGCCCTTATAGCTCACCAACCCCACAATGCATGGGTGTGTTCACGGCCCAATGGTTGCCTAAACATATCATCTGCATATTCTCCCTTTGGCATGTAAGAGGCGACTCTCATGGATCGAAAAGAGCTAACATAGAGCCCATTGCGCCACGAGGTCATGATCCAATGCCACTGACCTTGGTGGAGCCATTCAATGGGCTAACACATGACCCTTACACACAAAAGGCTTGTCCTATCTGCACATGGCCTTGATGCCACATAGGTTTCTTATGCTACCAAACCTAACCCCGTATAATTGGTATTAGAACCATTAGTCAACTACTTTCATAGTTGGTATTAGAGCGAAAAATAGAGCCAGTTGAAGTTGTCACATTTTGAGCAGCCACATCGTGGGGTGTGGTCCCTTGGCACTCTCACTTGGGTACAAGCATTCAACACACATCAGGCCTGGCAAGAGGCCATACATTGTGTATCCAATCCAATGACTCAGAAGTAGTGCTCATGTGGGGGCAAACACATGAGCCATCTCTTGGAAGGCATATTGTGGTGGTTTAAGTGGGGGAGTACCATGCTTCTTTATGAGAATCAGTCACTGTCCATTTTGGTGAGGTGTGGGTGGTGCGTCTACATCTTGGTTTCACGACGGATAAACCATTGTTCTGTACCTTGTCAAAGGCACTACTAAGGTAGGGATGACAATCTAAAATTGGTTGGTATCGACAGTTGGTCAAGTAATATCATTGAAATGGCAACATTTGCATAAAAAATGGCCCTCACTTGAAACCACAATATTAGAATGATAGGAATTTGGATACACTTGCTATTGGAGCATGGTGGCACAACACCAATATTGCATTAAAGGGCATGCTCAGTACAACATAGGTGGAACATTCGCAGCATCAACACACATCACACAAGCGAGTGCATATTTGACAACATCATGGGTAAAAGTTGCCATCACTCTCACACAATGTGGTCGGATACTTGAGGCAAAAACAATGGGGCCCCCTCAGAACGAAGAATGTAGCACAAACACAACAAGGTGAAGTGTAGTTTTGAAGGCCAAAAAAGCATAAGCCTTAGCTAGGTTTGATTAACCCAAACACAACAAAGTGAAGTCCGCAGGACAACATAGTGAAAGGGTTTCCCAGGACGCAACACCAACAACAAGTGAAGACCTATCACATAGTGTTCAGTAGCACCATTGAAAAGCTACCAAGAAGTCAGTTGATCCTTGAGGTAAAGAGAACATGAGGCAGGCCTCCACAAGGCAACACACACATATCTTCGAGGGCCAATTACACACACATAGGGGGCATAACCATTGCACGGTTTAACTAACTAGAACACAGCAAGTGAAGTCCAAGTAGGCCGGCACGGTGAAATGGTTCCCCATAAATGGACACCAACATATGCGAGACCTGGGTTGCCCAAGCAGCCATGACTGTGGCAAGTGGCAACATAGTGCGTGGATTGGCACTATGCAATGCACATGAAGGGGAGGCTTTACAGGTGGGCTTGGCCTAAGCATGCCCCTACACCTTGTCAATTTTGTGTCTAAATTAATCGAGCTACCCTGTTTCCTACAACGCACAGATGTGTTCATGGCCCAACAGTTGCCTACCCTTCGGCACGTAAAAGTGCCTCCCATGGACTGGCAAGAGCCAACATAGAGCCTTGGCCATGTGCCACGAGATCATGATCCAATGCCACTGACACTGGTGGAGCCATTCAATGGGCCAACACATAGCCCTTACACACAAAAGGCTTATCCTGGCCGCAAATAGTCTAAGCGCCACATAGGTTTCTTCCACTACCAAACTTAACCCCATAAACAGGTTGGCACTAGGGGTGTCAATTGGATTGGATTTGGTCCAATCCGGTCCAGTCCAATGTGTGTCCATTATAAATGGATCAGGTCCAATCCAATCCAATGAATGTTTTGGACCAATTTGGACCGGTCCAATTCAATGTCTGGACTGTCCAATCTATTCAAATTCATTTTGATTTAGATTGATTTCAACCCAAACCCGGTCCATTGACACATACATTCTTATCTCATATCAATGGACTAGATATTGGCTTAATCCAATCCAATATAAATTTGTTATAGACGGACCAGGTCCAATCCAATATAATAAATATTTTGGACCGGATTGGTCCAATCCAATATATCTTGTTGGTCTGTCCAATATGTCCAAATTGATTTTGGACTGGACGGGGTCCAATCCAAAATCGATCCATTGACACCATTAGTTGGCACCTTTGCTCATTATTATAAAAAGATAATAAATGTGCTGATAAATTAACAAGTATAGCTATGATATAAGGTGGTAAATGTCATATTTCTAATGTAATATGAAATGCGAGTATATTTCTGGTTATTAGTTGACGTTTATACTGTAGTTATTATAGTTGATGTGTATGTAACAGTGCTTAGGTGTCATTTTGATTGCATTTTTTAGAGGTCTGAATCTAAAAATGCTACTTTTCAGACATCACCCCTTCTTTGGTTGTACCTCTTAAATTGGGTCTGAAACTAATTTTTAGATCTGAAAATCATAGACCTTGGGCTAGCTCTCAACGTGCTCAGACACGTTTTAGAGTCAACCCAATGTCCAAAATATCCTTACAATTTTTCGTAAATGACATGAGTTACCCCTGATACCCCCAAACCCAGAAAACATTCAACCTCTCTTTCTCTCTGGCTATCTCTCTCCCTCTCCCTCTCTTTGGTCTCTCTCTCTCCACCCTATCTTCCTACCACAGTTGCTGCAACTTGCAGCAGTGGCTCTCTCTACCCCTGTCTTCTCTCTCTCTCTCTCTCTCTCTCTCTCTCGTCGCCATGTATTTCTGCCACCGTCACTGCAACTTGTAGTGGTGGCTCTCTCTCTCCCCTTATCTTCTCTCTCTCTCTCTCGCTCTCTATCTCTCCCCCGTCTTCCCACCACTGCCCCCATCGTTGTCTTCTCTCTCTCTTGCTCGCTCTCTATCTCTCCCCCGTCTTCCCACCACTGCCCCCATCGTTGTCTTCTCTCTCCCCCAGTGGCAACTCTCTCTCTCCTTTAGTAGCAACTCTCTCTCTCTCCCTGTCTTCTCACTCTTGCTCTCCCCCTGTCTTCTCTCTCTCCCTTCCCTGTCTTCCCACCACCACCACCGCCATCGCCATCGCCACTACAACAATCTGTAGTGGTGGTTCGGTACTTCGATGAATAATAATAATGCTTTTATTAATTATTAATTATAAATTATTTTTATTAATTATTTTAATATTTTTTATTAGATTTACTTGTGTTATTTATCAATTATTAATTATTTTTATTAACTAGAAAATTTTAATTATTTCATTAATTTTTAAAAATTATTTTAATTTTTATTTGTGTAAAATATTAATTAGTAATTATTAATTATTTTAATATTTTTATAATCATTAACTACTTTTTTAATTTTAATCATTTCATTTATTAATTAGTAATTAGTAATTTATTATTTATTATTTGTATTGTTTCAATATTATTTTGAGGTTGAAATTTTTTTTTTGATATAATGTAAATTGAATTCAACATTTCCAAATTGTATGTTTTAGGGGTAAAATAGTAAAATCAGTAAATTTCAAGTGGTAAAGGGTTGATCCAATACAAATAAATTTATGGATTCAGATCCTCTAAAAAGTAGAAAAGCAACTATGCCTCTTTTCAAATTTCAAACACATTTAATATCTTTTTAACTTTTTAGATATGAATTTTCAGATTTATCAAATGCCACCTTAGTTTTAGTTTCTATCCAATGAATAAAAAAGACGGCAAAAGATGTTACAAAACGCCTATTAGTTTTTGTAATAGAAGTTTGATATTATATATTCTAAGAAAGTTTCCAACAATCCCCTTTAGCTAAATTTAGTTCTATTAAGAAAATAACTCACACATGGACGGTTGTCGCGTTCTTTAATTTGTCTATGATCATATTGTTTCCTCCAAAGTCTAAACAATCAATGTTTTAAAAAATGACCTAAAATTGGAAACGTTCTAGCCACCGGTTTCTAGGTTGACAGTTCGACTGCTCGATCCAAACAGATGGTCTATTCTAATAAAAAAATGGTTAAAAACCATTGAACGGGTCAAAGGGGTTGATGATTCAACTGCTTGGGTCAACAGACTGTTGATCAATTTAACGGTTTTTGGCTAAGAACCGGGTTTGGGGTAAAATAGAACTGGTTGACTAAATGGTTCCCAGGTCGAATAGTCTGACTATTTGGATCAACGACGGTTCGAAAACCATGAAAACAGTGTAATTGATACTTTGAGTTGAATGGAATTGTGCAAGGGTTAAGAAATTTTTGGAGAAATTGCAAAACATCATTTAAGCAATTTTATATTTTCCCTTATATCACTTGAAAAATAAATATACATAAATAAATCATTTAAACTTTAGGCCTCATATCTTGGGTTTAGAGGATGAGCCAAAGATCCATGGGCCATGGTCCCCCTCCCCCCCACTCCACCACCACCACCACACACACACACAAGTAAAAGAGGTTAAGTGTCATAAAAAATAGGAAAAGGAGGATAGAGTGTAACACCACCCAAAGTACAGGGTCCATCTGGTTTATATCTTAAGGCCCCATTCACTTTTCAGAAAGTTATTTATCTAGGTAAATGCACATATTCAAGTTAATGTTTTTGGGAAATAAGTGTAATTACCCATGTTCTTTTATTTTCCATATAAATAAGACAATGACCATTTTATCTATAAAAAGTCATTATTAAAAGGGGCAATTTTGTCTCATCTAAGTGTTAGCAAGTTTGGGTAAGTGATACTAAGGCCCCGTTTGCATTTCGGTACGTTATTTACCTGGGTAAATGCACTTACCCAGGTAATTGTTTCCCAGGAAAGATTTACCTAGATAAGTGCATTTACCCATGTTCTTTTATTTCCCATGTAAATAAGGCAATGACCATTTTATCCATAAAAATCCATTATTACAAGGGGCATTTTTGTCCCTTTCAAATGTTGACAACCTTCTCCCAAGGTGGGAAAGTTATTTACTCACTTAGGAGATGGGTATCACTTACCTAGGTAAGTAATACCCAGGAAAATAAACTTTTTCTGGTCCCCACATGAATCGAAAAAAAGAACATGAGATTTTTGGTCAATGGGAATCAAAGTCCCATTGACCAACTTTCCCCCCTCTCAAAATCCAGAAAAAGAACGCCCCCTAAGTGATACACAGGGAAAACAAATTTTCCATAAACCCCACATAAATCTGAAAAAAGAGCATGGACATCTTGGTCAATGGACACAAAAATCCCATAATCCCATTGACCAACTTTCCTCTCTCAAAATGCAAAAAACGAACAGGCTTTAAAGGATATTTGTGCAAGCAAATAACTTTCATTCGTCTGATCTAATTACGTAAATAGGACTTTACCATATGATGTTGGTTCAAAACTTGCATAGTTTCACATTGAAAGGCTTTGGCTCAAGGGTTGGTTTGGAAAATATGGCACATCAACCAAAAAAAGAAAGAAAAAAAATTAGACTGATCTCTTATATAAGATAAAAGTTTTGAATCTAGCAATGGTCGGTATCTTATTGTCTAATAGTTATTTGATATCTCATTGTCATCACCTAGAGAGAAGTCAAGCTTAATTTGAACTGATGGCTTTGTACCTGAATCATATCCATGGAGAGATGGACATACAGAAACGGATTCCTAGCTAATTAATTTAGGCCATAATCTTTTTTTTTTTTTTTAAGTATAGATTGTATAACCACTCATGATTCATGGGTAGGGCTACCCCCTTACACGACTGTAGCTAGCCCTTGTTTGTTGTCTTCTCTACCAGGAAAAATAGCATTTCTTTCTAAGTGAAATATTAATGGGTAAGAGTAATGGTAGAATTTTTTCTTCATTTATTGTCTTTTGCTTATAGTTTGCATTTTGGTTATTAAAATATTCTTGATTTCAATTATAGGTAGAACCACCTAAAAGTGGCCTCAATAGTTTGAATAAACTTTTCTATCCTCTACCCCCATGATTTACACTCTCAACTAGTTGCAATTATCCAGTCCTTTCTAAGCTATTTTTCTCTTGCACTTATCCCTATTGTCGACCAAGTATAAGTTGAAGAAAGCTACATAAAAGAACAAATGAATGTAATTGGTATCAACAACCCAGTTGGTTCTCTGTATGATTTTGTTAGATGTACAAAAGTAATACCTCTAATGGCTTATTAATAAAATTAGTAATGACAGTACAATAACATTAATTATAATGTAAATGACGCCGAAAGGCCACTGTTATTGGGTAATGGCCTTTTTTGAGTAATTTATAATTGTATACATACTTATCTTTGTCAAATCAAAAAATGAGGAAAATTATAATAATAGTACCATATTTATGGTAATGTCTAACACTGTTATATTCTATACTAGGCATATGGTGTTCAATCTAAACTTTTTCAGCCTATTGGACCATTCTGTGGAGAGCTTCTACTGGTTTAGAATTTCACAATACATGAATTTTGTGATCATTTTGAAATGATAAGATTGAAAGCAACGTGCAACTTGAGGAATATAATCGGCTGCCGATTCTTACATCCATTATTTTCTATTGGGTCTGTTTGTTTGCCATTGCATATGTGAACCCGAAACAAATTTTGGATCTGATTCAATTTTACATCTATTTATTTGTAATTATGATTTGCATTTTTATCTATACAAAATTTGTATTTTTTTTTTATCTCACTTATACTTATTTTCTGTGGAAACATTGTATTTCAAAACTGATGCGAAATTTGCACCACCTTCCTACTAATTCAATTCTCTCTTGGGATCACATTATTGATTCCTACATCGATAACTCCCAAACAACTAATCCTCCTACCTCTTTGTTTCTTTCGTATAAGGTGGTGGCCACATAATTTTACTTCTCACAAATAAATGCATTGATAAAGTTGAACCTAAAGCAAAAGTGAACCAGAATTTACACAGCCTATTTACACTCTTTGCATTTACACTTTTATAACAATTCAAATGCGATTTGCACTGCATACAAACTAAAGGCTATGAAAAGAAGGTGCTCTTGACTTGACATACCACTTTGTTTTGTTCTACTAGAATTTTGTGAGGTTGTAAACTGTCCAGTACATGATGGAGCTTGACAAAAAAAGCAATGGTAGATCATCTACTAGTATGTATTCTTTTTAGTATATATTTATATAGTGTGGGGTGAGAAGGGATTGAGGGGATGCATGCCATCGAAAAATATATATGAACAGTGAATTCAATCACAACTTCTATTTGAGAGTTAATTTATGACCTATCAATTGTTGCAAATTAAACTTCACTTATTGTTCTTCTTTCTCTTTACGATGTGTTTGGTTTGAAAGAAAAACTAGGAAAAGGTAGGAAAACCTTCACAAATCTTGTAGAGCCTTAGGGATATGATTCTATGAGTGATGAATCATCAACTCCTAGGGTTTCACATTTGAACAAATGGATCAGCAAGACAATTGCAAAAAGTTTTTAGGCCAATAAGTTGATCAACATCATATATAGAGGAGATAAGGAAAGCGCTGCATTTAAACTTAACCAGGCCAGGCTTTGATATTCCCAATTACATGTGGAAGAATAACATGATAGATCCACACTTTTCCTCTATTAAGACCCAATTGGCAGATCATTGGGCTGAGATTTGCCACATAATAAGGATTTATATGGAGAATCACGTGTATCGATTTTGGCTTGTCTCTTTGTCCTCCAAGTGCAAAGTAGTGAAACCAAATATATATTACAATTCAGTGCTCAATATCCCTTAATCCAATATTTCAAATAGGACTGGCAATCTTGACCCCAACCCACTTCACCCACCCAATCCATCCACCTCGGAACCCACCCATTCTATTGATGGGTCAATATGGGTTGAATAACCCATTAGGGTCAATGGAAAAAGGGTCAAGGTGGGTTGGGTTAAAGTCAAGCATCTATTTATACTCGCCAAATTTCTAAAAAACAACAGTTGAAGTGACTTGAACTTACAATTCCAAACCATCATGCCACGTTTAATTTTGTGATTAAAAATAAAATAAATAGATTTTATTTTCATGTTCACATGCAATTTTTACACAAGCACTTTTACAAAAACAATTTTATAAAAAGTACTTTTACATGAAATCACTTTTATAAAAGTACTTTTACATGAAAACACTTTTATAAAAGTACTTTTATGAAAGTACTTTTACAAAAGCACTTTTACACGAAATTACTTTATGAAATTACTTTTACGAAAATACTTTTATGAAACCACTTTTATAAAATACTATTATAAAAGTACTTTTATGAAAGCATAAAAGAACTTTTATAAAAAGTACTTTTACAAAAGTACTTTTATGAAAACAGTTTTACAGAAGTATTTACTTCTATAAAAGTACTTTTACGAAAGCACTTTTATAAAAGTACTTTTACATGAAAACACTTTTATAAAAATACTTTTATGAAAGCACTTTTACAAAGTATTATTATAAAAGTAATTTTATGAAAGAATAAAAGAACTTTTATAAAAAGTACTTGTACAAAAGTACTTTTATGAAAACAGTTTTACAGAAGTACTTCTATAAAAGTACTTTTACGAAAGCACTTTTATAAAACTTGTGCATTTTCTGCAACTTTTTCTGTTGTTTTCTACATTTTCTGTAATTTTTTGGTAATTTTCTACATTTTTTGCAATTTTCTGGTGTTTTCTACATTTAAAAAATTTTTTTGTGCTTTTCTACATAATTTTCTGCATTTTCTAGTGTTTTCATGCATTCCCTACATTTTTTGGTATTTTTTTTTTCAATTTTCTGATTTTTTCTGCAAAAGTTCTACATTTTCTATAATTTTTGGTATTTTTTGCATTTTTTGTAATTTTTTGTAATTTTTTTTATTTTTTATTGCATTTTCTGCAATTTTTTTGCTGTTTTCAACATTTATCTACAATTTTTGCATTTTTGGGTATATGGGTTGACCTAACCCGTTTTTGTCACGTGGCAGTCTTGAGAAATTCTTCTCTCAAAAATGTTTTTTCGGATATAAAGATCAACCCAACCCATTTCTGTCACGTGGCAGTCTTAAGAGAGATGATTTTCTGAAAAATATTTTTTTTTATATACGGGTTGATCCGGCCCGATTCTTTCAGGTGGCATCCTTAAGAGAGATTATTCTCTCAAAAAATTGTTATTTTTCGGGTATACGGGTTGCCCCTACCCATTTCTGCAATGTGACAATCTTGAGAGATGTTACTCTAAAAAATTTGCTATTTTCAGGTATAAGAGTTGACCGATCCATTTCTACCACATGGCAACCTTGAAAGAGAGAGAGAGAGAAGGATGTTCCTCTTAAAAATTATTATTCCGAGTATATGAGTGGTCTTGATCTATTTTTGTATTTATAAGTGAGGATATGAGTAAAGGTAGTTAAGGGTCAATATGAATAGACGAAGTGGATCAAGGTTAGGGTAAATTATAACCCTTTAATAAGAATTGATGATAAGTCATGATGGATTAATATATCAATATAGGTGGATTGGTATTTCACCCTTACCCAACCCAATTCACCCGTTTGCCACCCTAATTTCAAAAAGTTCTCTTTGTTTATTCTTCATTTCTATGAGACACAAGAATAGGATCAGAATGGACCAAACCGGTTCTAATCTGATAGCTATCTCTGCCCTAGTCCCTAGCCGTCCGTTTTCAGGGCTCAGTATTTGAAGTTTCACAGGAATCATCCATCCTGTTTTGGTCTTGCACAGTTGCACCTTGCAATCAGCTCCTCCTCCACAACTTTTTTGGCCCTATAACAAGGCGTAAAATGAAAAAGACAAAAGAAAAGAGCGAGAATTATGTATTGTCGGTTTCTATGGGAGACGGGGAGACGGGGAGAGCAGTGGAGATCTATTGTAATCCCCAAAATACCCCCTCCCATCATCCATTAACTTCCAAACGAAAAGGACAAAATAGTCATTGTGATATGTAATGTAAACCTGATCAAAGTCAAAAAATCTGCTCTTTTGTTTTGTAGCTAGCTCTGCTATTTTGGTAATTGAATTCGAAGCTTAAAGAGAAGCAAGCCGCCTCAGAAAATCAGCATCGGATTTGCTAAAGCGAGTATGCTGGTGCGTGTGTTCCCTCCTAATCCTACATTCATCCATAAGTTAAAAATTAACCTAAAACAACTAAAATCTGGGTAATCGGGAACCGTCGGTTTGGAAGAATGTTGTTGGTTATAGATGGCAGTCTTATCATTGAAAATATTTTTAAACGGACAAATGAAAATAGTGATGGGATTGATGTCTTGACACGTGGCAAATCGTGACAAGGTGACAGCGTTCGGGATTGTGCCCTCCTGAGACCTGTCACATGGGAACGTCCTTCCATGTAAGACTTTTTTGTTACATCATTTTATTTATTTATTTATGTTTAATAAGAAAACAGGGGGACCTTTTTCTTCAGGTAGACCTTATCGATGATCCTATGACGTTATGATCTATGATCTGTCTAATCATTTGTGAAAAGTTAAAGATGAAGAGCTTTCCAGCCGCCCACCTCGTTTGGCTGTGGGCCCACAACAACCGAACAACGGGACGAGATCATCAGTACTGCCACTGCTTGGGTCTCTGCTGAGCTGAAAAATTGGGCCGTCCAACCCAGATTCTTCTCTTGGACGGTCCTGCTTTGATCCGGACTCTTGTTTTTCCACGTCCGTAGTTGAATCAGAATCTGATACAGACTGCTTTTAAGAAGGTCGGTTCCTGGTTTGGTCATCAGTCCTGCTTTACTCTATTAATCTAACACCAGTAAGTCAATATGTTGACTCAGATTATTCTGACCAAACGACCAATTCTTGCCTTTCTGGTTTGATTGGATTGAATATCACTCCTTCGCCATCTCTATGGAGATGGGCATCAGATGAAAAGAGAAAAAGAGAAGCAAGAAAACCAGGTAGCTTTGACAATCACTTCTCCAATCCTGTTTAAAACTTTTTAAAGGATTGCAGGAAAGGGAAAGATGGAAGAGGCTCCAAATCCGATTGTGGAAAGACAATGTGCTTTCCTGGTGCTCGCTAATTCCTATCTTGGCGTGAAAGATACAACTAATGAGAACAAAGTAATAAACAGAAAGGAGATGCTTCATCCTGCTTGACGTGTTTTAATTCTAATTCTATTGTCCATAAGCTTGATTCACTTATTTCTTCAAAATATCTTTTTACGCGCATCTGTAAAAACATTGCAAATTTTTTACACTCCAAAATGCCAAAACTAATAAAAGGATTTCATTGTTCGGATTCTATGTTAATTTCCAAGGCTTGAAGCTGAATATTCAACTCGGGTTACACATAAACACTGAAGAAGAAGAAGAAGAAGAAAGAAAGAAAATCATTGGGTATGCCGTATGCACTCTCTTCGTTCCCTGTGTCTTGTCCCTCAGTAGTCTAGTATACAGCTCGACCAACTCTAGATTCCTCATCATCTTCTCAACTCAAAACAAGTTGGGTTCAAGTTCAAAAATGGTGTTGCTATTGAGAGCATGATCTTCTTTTTATATGGGGTCCTTACTTTGCTCTCGAACAGATGCGTCAAAAGAAAACCTTGTTGTCCACCGGAAAATTGTCCCCATAATCTCTCGACAGTCGACACTCTCTGGCCAGCGTCGACGCTCGTTTATATTTTCACACACACCCAAATCTTTTGTGCTTTCTTTCTTTTCTTTCAATAGTATTAAAACATCTATCTCCACCATTTTCACAACCCAAGAACAATGTAATAAACCAAAGTGATGGGCAGCGCTATTAGCATTCCAAATATCACCCTGGAATTTAAACGTAGAACAACGTCAATTTCTCAACACTGTAAATTAAAACATATCAAATCTGAATTTAGTCCTCTTTACTTACGCAGTACTGAGAATCGCCGGGTGAACATTATACTCTTTGGCGAAGACGAAAGGGACGATCCCTTGAGGGAGTGCGGCCTGTACAATTGCGATGTGGAGGAGCTGGCCTCGTAAGCCAACAGCAATGGAAGCCGCGGCCATTACTGCTGGGCCCGTCAGAAACCGCACGGCCATGGCGAACGCGGCAACGGAGTTCCCACATGCAATTATCTTCGGCTGAAGCGCCATAAACAGCCCTGCCCAATCAAAACTCAGATTAATATCTAAACAACAAATAAATAAAAATTATTTCTTTATTTTTTCCGGTAACTGAATAGGTGCAGTTTCAGTCATGGAGCCGACCAACGAAGGACCAGAGGACCACAAGCAACGTGATCGTTGGTCCCACGTGTCGGGCAATGGCCCTCGGATAATTGACACACCTCTTAATTTACCAGAAATGCCCATCTAAGGAAGTTGTCGCTTGCAGTAGTAAATGACTAACCCCATCAAGCGAGCCTCTCAGCTAGCTCACTGATCAATCTTCTTGTGGTTAGAGAAGATCACCAGCCATGGCCCACAAATTGAGTGGCCATGATCTCTTTCTTTGCCATTTTCAAATGGCAGAGAAACCAACAATTGAACGTAGGGGACCGTTATTGACGCCGGTCATTCGTATCCGGCAGACTCTCAGGCTGACTCTAACACTGTAAGTGTCTGTACTCGTTGACTGAACTCACCTAAGCTGAACATGGCCATCCCAAGACCGGCGTCGGAGAGTATAGAGATCGATCCCTTTATTATTTGCGGCATCGACACATCCCACCTGAATTAACGACAAAGAAATAATCCATAAGCCAGCAATCCAACAATCATAACGACAAATAGTTAGATAATGGAAGCTTCAAGGGAAAAAAAAAATCAGCTTTTATTCGCCGGGAAACTCACCGGAAGGAAATGAGGGACCAAATAACACCAACAAGGCTCGAATACGTGTTTGGGTTCCGGATGAGCTTGCGCCACACCATAATCAAAATCAGTCGGGTCATGACGCTCGTCGGTGGCATCTGTTTCCCGGCGCCTGAATCCGACGTTCCCCCGGCTTTCGGGTGTAATTCCGCCGTCGAGCTTGAGCCGAGCTTTGACAGTCCAGTTGGCCCTTCTTTCTCTCTGTCCTCTTCTCCCTCCGCCATCGTTCCTCTTCCCCCCGCGAAACTGAAGTCTTCCCCTCCAAATTCCTCTGCATTAAACAAATCAATTTTTGAAAACCAAATAAATTTGAAAAAAATAAATAAATAGATGTTTTTCCAACGACCTCCCTCTCTCTCTCTCTCTCTCTCTCTCTCTCTGTGCGTCCTTTATGGCTTTACCTTTGTTTCCCCCATTTTGTGGGTGATCGGCAACTAACATCCGGATCTCCTTTGCGCTCTGATCAGACCGTCCAGACTGCTCCGTCGCACCGAAATCCGTCCCACCAAAGACGTGGAGCCCACCACCTTCGGAAACAGGCGAAGCGCTGGAGCTCCAAACGAACATGTGAAGCTCCTTGGCGTCATGGTTCGCTTTACTCTGTGACTGCACCGTTTGCCCTTGCACTTGCGTCTGCTGCTGCTGGTTCTGTTCTTTCTTCGCGTTCTTGCTCCCAGTAGAAGAAATTTCCGGATTCGGAGCAGGATAAGTGCTCGCCGCCGGCACTGCTGGATAGAATCCGAAACGAGGAGAACTGATTGCCGCCGGTGCGCAATTCTCCTCGAAATTCGATGGCCTCGGCGTAGGACCTCTCGACGAATACAAGTCCCCCGGCCCAAAATTGGACTGCCTCCCAGGAAAACCCTGAAGTCCAATCATTGAATAGAAATCCGAATTGTTAAAATTCGAACCTCTCGGCGTCGGATTCCTTGACGAACTCAAGCTGTAAATCTCTGCTCCGGTGAGATTCGACGGGCGAGGAGTCAATGCCGGAAGCGATCCCGGCCCAAGCGACCTCCTTGACGCATTCGACTTCCTCACGGTCACGTGAAGCTTCCCATCCTCTCCGATCTCCGCATCCGTCTCCAAGAAATCCCGGCCGTCGAGCGACACGACATCCGAGTCAACCTTGAAAGAAACGATAGACCCCGCGGTATCAGGGAACTGCTCCATGATCAGCATCTTGGCACCTCGGTATTCGAAGAGAAACAGAAGCAGTGTATACCAAATGATACACTGTAACACAACGACCTGAACCATGAGGCTGCCGGCGTTCTTGTCATACATGGCGATCAAGAGAGGAATCCCCATGACCAAGGTGTTAGGGAGCGTGGAGAGAGAGAAGATGGTGATCAACCATTCAAGGCTTCCGTTCCGGGTGAAGTTAGCCCAGATACCCAGAACAACGAGCATAATTATCTTCTGCAGAGTATCGGCAGCGATGAAATGGAAGTTCATCTTGTAAGGGTTGTTGGTAGAGATGAAGTGGAAGGAGAGAAGCGGAACTGCGAATACGGCGACGAAGCGGTTGATGCCGGAGCACTGGTCCGGCGAGAAAATCTTCCACCATCGAACTGAACCATAGGCTAAGATCATGGCCACGTAGAGAGGAACCATGGCGGCCAAGACCGTGTAGAGATCTTTCCATGAAATCATGTTTGCAAATTATCGGAACTGGTGAGAAACCAGAGATGGGTGGTTGGGTTGGGTTGGGTTGGGTTCAGATCTTAGTGGGGGCGAAGAACAACGGTTGATGGCATGAAGCGTAAAATTGAGGACGAGACGAAGGTTAAAATGGGGAGAAAAAACCGTTTATTAACTAACTCTCTGCTGCCGCTGCTGCTGCTGATGAAGCCAAGAGAGATTGCTTCAACTGAAGAGGACGGCCTAGAGAAAGAGAGAGAAGGTAGATGGATAGAGATTAGAGAGAGAGAGAGAGAGAGAGAGAGGGGTTTGGTTTTACGAGAACGTAACTTTGGAGGGATATAAATAGGGGGAGGGAGGAGGAGAAAATGGAGTGAGGAGTTGGGAGTGTATTGTGTTGGACTGATGATGTATAGAGAGGTGAGTTGACCGCCTATTATGGTTAAGTTAACCAGGGGTTATGAATACAGGTGGCTCATGTTAGAAGAGGACATTGGATTGTAGATGACGTGTTATTATATTAAACATTCAACTTCCATTCCATGGAAAGAGGGATGTACGGGTTACTGCTAGCATTGTGGGATTATTTTAGCCTTGAGCCAATGCAGTTTTTCTTTTTTTTTTTCCTGCAATGAGCCAATGCAGTTTTGAGAGTATATTTAGTCAAGAAAATATAACTGTACTGTGATTTCATTTTTTTTTTAATTTCTGATTATAAATATGAATTTGAAATCAATTTTAATTTACATGCCTGAATATAATTCTTTTTTCACTTTAATTTAACAAAAGTTAAGGCCCTTGATAAGATATTAAGCTTTAGCCTTAAATTTGGTAAAGAGATTCCCATTGAAGTAAAAGCAAGTAAACTAAGGAAGCTTCAGAATTTGCTTGTTAAAGCCCCAAAGCAGAGAGTCCAATTTTTGACTTTTATGTTCTTGGGTTTGAAAGTGTATTGGCTTTAAGTTGCAATGTTTTTTAAATGCAACTCATATGAAACGCTTAAAACACTTTTTTTTGCTCAATTTTATTTCCCACACACAAAAGATCAAAATAAAAAATTATCCAAACAGAGGCTAAATTATGTTTGCTATATTAGGTAAATTTATTAAACAATCAATTGAGGAAATCTATCATAAAGAGACTAGACCGGGCAATTGGGTTGGATGGGTCGGGTTAAGACACTTTGGGTTGGTTCCGGGTTTGGTTGAATTTTGGGTTGGATTGGCAAATGCTAGACCTTAACCCTACGGGTTAGAATTGACCCACGGGTCAAATCCAGTCATCCCTAAAAATAACTGAAATTTTATAAAATAAATAAATAATACATGAAAATACCAAAATTAAAGGAATTAACTTTAAAATTTTAAATATAAAATAAAAAACTTAAACATTCAACAATTGAAAGAATAAAAACTAAATAGTAAAAATTAAAGAACGGAAACTATTAACAATATATAAATAGTCTTAATTAGCCTTGACAATCGGATCAACGGGTTGACCCATAATTCAAATTAACCCAGTTTTTTTCCAGATAGAGTTCTCAAATTCATGTAATTTAATACGAGACCATAACCCTGTTCTTTTGGGTTGAATCGGATTTACGGGTGAGATCAACTTTTTACCAGGTCTAAAAGAGAGCCATATTTAATCCTAGTCACCCGACAACATTGTGTTAGCTTGTGTTGTTTAACAAGGTTGATATGGCCCATCTAATCCTACTATTTACGGATTCAATAAGAGCCTTGGACCCTCTAATCATCGATAATTTTTTTGTCGACTGTGATATTCAAGTTCCTCTAATAGGCAACTTTTACTGCCTACATAATTGAGTAATGTACATTCAAATCTTCGACCATATTTAAAACTCCCTTTGAAGAGTTTGATCATTTACAACTTTTGTCTTAGGCATTGTACAAAAGCAAAGTTAATCAAACTTTACTGAGATCTAAGGGAAGCAGTTCTTTTAACTTAAAGCTGTGTTTGGTTTGATAAAAATAAAAGATAAACAAAAAGTTGAAGGAAATTCACAAGATTTTGTTAAGAATTTTCCCTCAACTTTCTGTTTTTTCTTCTTTTTCTGTCCAACCAAAAATAGACTAAGGGAGCCATCTTAGGTGGCATTTGGAAGTTTGAAGTCTGGTACATCTCAAGTCTAATTAAATTTTAGAGCTTATCTTTGTGTCTAAACGGTATGTATATGAAATCTATATAGAATATCATTTTGAAGTTGTTGAACATGCATATCAGGGGCATTATTGTCATTGCAAAAGTTTCAGCAAGTGCAAAAAGAAAAGGAAATACACACATGCCCAATTAATAGATAAGTGGTGATTCAGCAATTTATTAATCAAAGCAAAATTTCTGTTGTTTTGAAAGCCAAAAAAGAAAATTTTCTTATATAAGAGGGCTTGTCAAAACTCAAAAGCATAACCAAACCACTTATTTCATTAGTTCCATATAGAAGTGGCAGTATTTCAACCTTCCAAATGTCATTTTAATGCCATATTAGGATCCAATTCTAGCATGGGTGTTTTGGTAATAAATGGGGTATTTCTATCATTATATGCCTTTTCACTCTAGTTTTGACTTACGTTGTAGATGAGGTCTCCGAATAGGTTTTTATTCTTTAACACGCCTCTTTATGAGAAAGCTATTAGGCTTGAAATGTGAATAAATATAAGTCGATTCATACATTATGCTGAAATATAATTAATTATAAATTTATGATGGGGACAATGAGGATGAAATACTAGATCACTTGATCAAATGGACTCTAATATCACCTTAAGAAACTGATCAACTTAAAAGTTTAAACTATTAGCAGGGGCAGAGCCAGGGGTGGCAGAGGGGAGCCATGGCCATTCCCCCCCTGCCTTCAAAATTCCCACAAAACCCATTTAAATCACTTATATTTTGACCCCCTTACCTATGTTTCTTAGCTTTTGACCCCCCTATATATCCATGTTTTTTAGGTTTTGACCCCTCAAGAAAAAATTCTAACTCTACCCCTGGCAATTAGATAAGATATATGAATAGACTTGTATTCTCTAATGATGATGATCATAGTCTGGTTTAAGACCGAACTATGATCTTATTTAAGACCGAACTGGGAATTGGTTTGTTTGAGGATTTCCTTCTTAAAAATCTTAAAATGATTGCAATCTTAAAATGTTTGAGGGTTGACCCTATCACGAGGTGATGTTTGAACTTTGCACCAATCCATCTAAACTACATTAAGACTATGTTTGTTTTGAAAGAAAATATAGGAAAAGGAAGGAAAAGTTGAGAAAATCTATACAAAGTTTGTAAAAATCCTCTTACATTCCCTTTCCTTTTCCTATCTTTTCCTTCAAACCAAACACAGCCTAAACGTGAAACAAATAGAAGGATTTTTATGCTTATTTGTATTCCTCCTGCATTAACTTTTGCCTGTCCAACACCTTACCTAACCCGCTTTGTCTTATTAAGGGAATAAATTAAAATAAGTTTGGGTGAGGATTAAATTGGACAGGCCAAGTAAGAGATTCCTAAAAGGGTACTGTTGGGAAGAGATTTCTATAAGCACTCCCTTTTTCTTTCTCTTATTCTTATAAGCCTTATACATCCATTTTACACCATACATCTAGAATACAGTCTGTGGGCCAACTGTACTGATAGTTGGGGGAACCCATTTGAAATGAAATAGTACTATTCCAGATATGTGGTGTATAGAGCATTTGTAAGGCATATATGAAAATGCGTTTGTATGCACAGCGTTACAGATCTGTTACTTTTTTTTTTTGGTGGGAATTCATCTTTTCCTCTTTATTTTTATTAAAAATAAAAGATAGTAATGAAAACCACTGGCTACTACTCACCTGAGAAAAGCTCAACAAATGGAAGATATAAGTTTGCATAGATGAGGAGTTTGAATAATTTATGATGTATGTTTACATCTGAAGTGACTACGGAAGAACACTAATTTTCAGAAAAAAAAAGTGTGCTAATTTTAGGAAATCAACATTCCTTCGAATTTTTTATATGCTATTTTGGAATAGAGATCGAGATTGATTTTCTTGGTTAAGGTTTTTAAAACTGAACCGGATAATGAACCGGTCAAGGGTCTGATTCTCAGGTCGAACAGCTTGACCGTTTGTATCAAACGAACAGCCCATTCTAATAGAAAAAATTAAAAAATAAAAATAAAAATCAGCCAAACTATTAACGGTTTAATTGCCCGAATCAGTGATTTATTAATCAAATCAATGGTTTTGGGAAAATAACAATTTGACCAACCGCCCGGCCAAACCGTTCCTTCATTTTACATCATTACCCAAAAGTGATGTTATGAATGTTTATATTTTCCTTACCTCCACATTGCAGAAACGCTCCACCTAATATATAGTAACCGATACCCAAATTCCCCTTGCAAAATACGTTTCCATATAATGGGGTCAAAAAAAAGATATTTGAACCAGGGATTGCTTGAAATCCATCAACCATAGCTTAGGCAATTCATGAACTCAAAACAAAAATTAAACAAAAAAAAAAAAAGCAAGTAACCAGACATTGTTTCTTCCAACCCGAGAGGTTGTCTGTTTTTCAAGAGAGCTTTAACCCACAAAGTACTAAAAGGACCACATAAACATATTGTTTCTTTTCATTTGCTTTTCTCCCTTTCATGCATGTTTACTTTTACTTTTGCTCCCCAAGAGTCTATTTCCCAAATAATTTCTCACTACTCATGATTGAGAGTTTAATACAGTAAAATTGGAATCAGGCCGCTTGGACCATTTGTTACGCTGGATGACAAAAGATTAAAATAGAAATACAAACCTTTATATCTTATGTGCTTCCTTCTTAACAACCAAATTTTCAAATCACTATTGATCTAGATGGTCGGACCGTTTAATCTGAACCGGTTCTGTTTTACCTTAAACTTGATCTTAAACCAAAATTGTTGAATTGGTCAATAATTATTGAATCAAACAGTCAAACTATTGACTCGTTTAATCTGTTTAACAGTTTTAGCCATTTTTTATTTTTAATTATTTTTTAATTTTTTCATTAGAACGGACCATCCATTCATTCGGACGGGACAGTCGAACTGTCAACCTTTAGAATCCGGAACAGTTTTTTAACCCTTGATAATAAACTTTGTTTTTTTCCTAATGATAAAAAAACTATCATTGTTTAATTATGAAAACGTGTATGAAGGATCAATACAACACCTTTCCAATTTGATCCAAAGAAAATGATTAGTCATTGGTGGCGTGGAGGAAGAACTTCACTTCTGCTGTCGCTATCCACCTTTTATATGTTTACTCATTTCTTTGTTTCAATGTTAATTTGCTTATTCATTTTTGTATTTTAAATGTGTTTCAATTCTTGAGCCGACCGAAGGTTTGAAGCATCGCAACATATCTGTATATATCGTACATATGTATCATCTTTATTTATTTATTTATTTATTTAAGCTGTGTTTGGTTGCAATGTAAATAAATTTATATTGATACAAAACTAAAATTATGACAGTGCAAATAATTTGAATATAAATTCTGATTTATTTTTATTTTAAATTTTAATTTATTTTGTTTGATTGCAATGCAAGTAAAGTAAATTAAGACATGAAGCACAATAAAGTAAAATCCAAAATAAACTTAAATAAAAAATTGCATTTTTTTATATTTGTATCGGTGCAAATAAATTTGCATTGCAACCAATTAATGCGTTTCAATTCTTGATACATTTTGTATATTGAGCACATGAGTCGATCCATTAACCCACCAGTTTGTTTTCGAACTCTGATTCAGTTCTCATAATTAAGAATATGTTCACACCATTTACAGTTATGGATTGAAAGTATCTCTTCATGGTTAAAAACATAACATATAAATAAGAAGATATTCCCAATACATATTGCAAGTGGTTATGAATATAGTGCGGGATGCACTTCTATTCATGTGCGGGAAAACTAAAGAGAAGTTTTCCCGTTATGTTTACTTGATGTAATTTTTGAAACTAAAACAATACAAAAAAAAAAAGTGAAATAAAAAGGAAACCCAGATCAAGTCTTCAAGAATTTGGACTCAAACGAAATAGAGAAACTCAATCAAACCCTAGAGTTGGATGGATGCCATCAATGATCATAGCTCTCTTCTTCAAGTTTCAGCCAGGAGCGGAAGCCATTAAGGATTGCAACTTTAGAGTAGAAGTTTTACAAAGAAGAATTGATTTTTCTTCTCAAATCTTCAATGAAGAGCAGGAATCATCTGCAAATAGTAGCTAAGGCTACAAGTTTCATGTTGTTTGAAGCTAATTTCGGAACTTCAGTCAAAGAAGATTAATAGGTATTCTTCAGTTTTGGGGTCCGACCAAAGCAATCTAACTTGTGTTGTTGAAAACCACTTCCATTAATAAATGATTCTGAGCTCATTGTTAGGCCTAGAGGAGTATCCAGCGAAACGACTCAGTTATTAAGAGGAGCTTCTGTTTCTTTGGTATTTGTTGTCAATAATTATTGCATTCAATAATGGTTTGAGATTTAAATTGATATATATATTGTTGAACAATGGTTTGAGATCTTGCCGAAATTTCAGATTGTTGACAGCATTCGGTGTAGCTTTACCTTGCTGAAATTGGGTCTTCAAATGAGAAGAAGAAGAAAAAGAAGAATAAGAAAAATTGTTTTTTCTTATGCAAATCATTTATCAATAATCTAACTTCCTGTTTCAAAATTTCTCTAATCTTAAGTTTTCTCTACTTATTTTTTAAAGAGATGGTATTTTTTCTCCATCAACTCGATAATCCAAACTATCTTTATTTATTTATTTATTTAGGTTTTTTATTTTAAAATATAAAAAAATAAAACATTAACGTAGGACTGTGTCAGGACCCTCATACCCAATTAACGTGTTATCAAATGAATGGAAATGTATATCGATATACACCATTCCGAGTGCAGGAAATCCAAACTCAATGTGAACACAGTCTTATTGAAGAATAAATCCCACATCTTTGTTTTCACTTCAGAAAACTTGAGCTAGTTAACTCCATTTAATTTTGAGTTGGGCATTAATTATTTGTAAGTTTTAATCTGGGAAGAGCCATTTGCAACCATTAATATAGAAAAACTATAATTGGATGCTGCTTAATTAGAGTCAGTAATTATGCACGTTAATGATGATTAATCTGATTTTAATAAAAGCCCTGCATGTCTTAATGTCTTAGATAAGTACAAAAAAATGGTTTATCCAAATGAGGAAGAAATACACAAGGAGATATATTGATTAGAAAATATATATATATATATATATATATATATATATATATTATTAAACCCACTCTACCTAATCCGAACTACCTACCATCTTCTATTCGACCCTGAACGAATGAATATTATATCAAATCATTTCGTATCTAACAATATCAATCAAATAAAGGGCGGTGTGGGGGAGGGACCTTTTGGAAATGGGAGCTTGTCCACCACAAAATTCCTCTTTAGAATGAAGAAAATCAAAAAATAAATAAAAAAGAAAGTCTAAGCTTGAGTTGAGTTATCAAGTGATTATAAAAATATCTCCAAACAAATGATTAAATAGGATTTTGTGTCAATGGCTACAAATCCAAATATATACGAAGAGTTCTTTCTTAAACAAAAAAGAAAAAGAAAAGAAAAATAATTGTTTAGTGAGTTTATTTGAGATTCTAGGGGTTCCGTCTTGGTTCTCTTTCTCTTAGACAACTTGGAAGGATCGTATCCATTAAAAGAGGCCCACTTTTACACCTAACCACCAAAGCATAAAGAGATCAAACAAAAATGTGCTGTGACTTGTGTTCCTTTGCCAGATATCTATGTATCAATCTCTCTCTCTCTCTCTAAAAAGGACACAAACAAGTGGGGTAGACACGTGCACTTCTTAGAATTGCGACACGTGGCTTAAGGCACATGCAAGACATTACACTTAATTTTATCTTAAAAAAAAAAAAAAGAAAATTCTTTTGGAGGGGAGGGGGTGTTGTTGTCATTGTGCACGTGCAGCGCCGAACCCAGATAAAAGACTAGAGAGTGGAGACCCCATTCTTCCGCTGGTTGTTTCCCTATCAAAAATCTGTTATGGGGAGCCAGCAAATCCCTTCTCATACTTGAATGTTGATCTCTGTATCGTCCAAAAGGCAAAAGCCTCATTTCTTTTTCCATCATCGTACTATATGCAGTATGGATCGAACCGAACCATTATAGCTTTTCTTTCCTTTGTTCCCCCCCTTTTTTTTTTCTTCTTTGATTATCAAGTTTCAGTCAAATTGATGTCTTCTTATGACAATGGAGTTTCTGGTCCAAATACACCACCATGCATCTTTAATTTCCTTTATCTTGGACACACGACCTTATAAAAATATGTTTTTCAGATGAGCAATTTAACAGATCCTTTTGGGTTATGCATGTTTATGTTTATAGTATGTGTGTATAGATTGGAATGAGTTGTTGCACACCACTTTTTTGACTGGATGATCCATTCAAACTACTTGTTTTGATGAGCTTGCAATTAGATTGCATGTACAAGTAGTAGGGTTTATCTGGTGATTTGTGAAAAACTGAGAAACACTAAACATTAATCAAAGAAAAAAACAGCTTAAGAACATCAAGTGGGCAATCCTAGAGAAGAGAGAATTTAGAGATTATAAGAAATCCCATTTGGAGGAGATATTGCCCTTCACGTTAATGTGTGCTTCAATTTCATTTGACCATGTTGTTGTGTGTGGTCATTGATCCATTTTGATTGCTTCTAAAATCTAAACCTACCAACCTACCCCTCTCTCTCTCTCATGGGGAGAAGAGAAGTGTCAAAAGAGGCGCGTCTGTCGGCCCAAAGGAAGCCCCACCACCGCAGCAAATGGGGGACCATGGGCTCAAGCCCGATAAGACGCGACCATCCAAGCCTTGTCACAGTGCCCAAAAAGCATGGGAGCTCCAATTTCACCCCCATATCCCTACAAATCCCCTAAGCCCACAACCCCACAAATACCCATCTCTCTTATTGTCTCCTCTAAACCCAATTCAACCATCCTAATTCTTCTTGCTTCACAAAATAACAAGTACCAAAGCCCCATCTTCATGTTTGACTCTAAACCTAAGAAATTATCATCATCATCATCAATAGAGAGCTCTAGATTTTTAGGAGTGGACTGACCTATAAAAACCCCTTTTCTTTACTGCCATGAATTTCAAATCACTCCTGTAACACTTTTCTATTTGGCGATGACTAGGAATGCAATGGGCTGGTCTGCAGCTTGTGAACATGGGTAGTAGGTAGGTGGGTTCGAGCCCAAAAGTTAATTGGCCTCATATGCTTCTTCTGGATCCTCCTTGTTAAAAAGTAAAATACTCTGACTCTATTATGTTTGCTACCTGCGGTGAGATCTACTGCATTCCCATGGTCAATTTTCAGTAATCTTTTCCATTTCGGGTTTTGGGTCTCGTGGGTGGGACCCGAGGTATGGCGGATGCCAATTCTTTCTATGTGCTCATGTTCCAATATAATACATCTGGGGACTTTAAATCCCATCTACAACTCCCTAGTTGTTGATTTTCCTTTTCCTTCATTTATTAATTGAGCTGAAACAAACATATAGCGTGATATCTATATATTCACCCTAAATATGATCAGACAACACATTTGATGATGCTAAATATTCCATTGAAAACTAAAGAATATTGCAAATAGTGTATTTTCTTTGTTTAGAGTATCGGTGAACTAAACTGACATTAGAGTTTATGATTTTATTTGAGCTTAATTAACAAGCTGCCATGTGTCTTCAATCAGACGGGTGACTAAGAAGATTACCAATTTAACAGCGGGTTGGCACATGCCGGCCGGAATTTTTATTGAAATGGAGTTGGCTGGCTGATCCTGAACTTCAAAGTATCGATGCAGAGTATCGAATGATTCAATTCAAAATATCCAATATATTGATAATCCTAAATGCATCAATACTTTGCGATATTTTAAACCTTAACTGATACTTCAGCGATAGCCATGAAAAGAATAAGGATAAGGTGCAAACATTAATAAGGAATAAAGGACTAGTATTATTATTACTATCAACTATGCATTGAGACCATGTTTTCTGCTTCCAGAGTTATTATTTCACTGTTTCACCAAAGCCAAGGTCCACCATGTGAAGAACATTCTTTTGAGTTGGTGTTGTGTTACTCAGTCAGAGATCAGACTCGCTCTTTCCTCGGTCCTCAAGCCTCTCCAAAATCAGGAGCAGAATTCAAAGGACAGCTAAGGTTTGTATTCGACAATCTCAATTCCTGTATTAACTACTGTTATCAAGATTCTTTAATGGGCCTGAGACAGTTGGAGTCAGTGTTGGTAGTAATTAAGAGAGAAATTAATTTAGCTCCCACTTGATTGGTGAGACTCTTAAATCTCAAATATCAATTGGGTTGTCAGTTGTCACACCAAAGTTTATTCAAGAATTAAACATGACCATTGTATTTGTAGGGCGAGGACCCATTCATTGCTTTATCAAGAAAGCTTAGAGGAAGCATGGCCATGTCCCATCTCCCATGTAGTAGTACTTCATGTAGCACACACTCAGCCCCTTTATCAAGGAAACTTGGAGAATATTTGGATTGTGGGCCCATTCGAGATATACGGCCACGATGAAGCTGATGCTTTAGATGGATCCGCACTTGATTGGTTGATGATAATCTACTATTGAATCAAGTGGCAAGTGGTTTATCTTAAATCTTAATCCACAATGGTTTACTTTTACATAGACCCATCACCCATGTGGGAAGGAGACGATTCCTGGCTAAAAAAACAATGTCCCTCAAAAAAAGTTGTCTTTGACATGGAGATTAGAGAATGCACTGGCCACTGTAAGATGTGGATTTCTTTCTTTCTTTCCTTTTCTTTTCAATTGAAATATATATGTATAACAAAACAGACTTTGTGCATAGCTTAGATATTAAAGTAATTAACAAGAAATTCTGAGAGGATGCCCCTCAGTTCCCAAAAGTATTTGATAGCCAATTAGCCATGGTCCAAAGGCTTGAGGGAGTAAATTTTATGAGGATCCTTATATAAATGTCTTCTATCTTTATGGGGTTGTTCTCCAATATAAATTATTTTTCTTGCTGCCAGTTCGAAAAATAAATCATCAAAAACCATTTGGTTTGAAAAACAAATTGATTCTTACAACAAAAACACAAGTATCATGTTCTTAATTGGATATGTGTTTTCAAAATTCTTGATTTAAAGGGCATGTATATTACAAGATTTGTTTTGTTTTCGGAACCATCAATTTTGATTGTTTTAATTTGATGACGTGGCAATTTCAAAGACAAATGAAAATAAAAACAATTATATATGTTGTAGAACAACCCCTTAGGTAGGGGTCGACAACATGATTGGTTTTGTTTTTGAAAACAAAAGCAGCTGCTGCCAAGACCTTATTTTTGCTGATGCCGCAATTGTTTTTAGTTTTAAAAATAAAACTAACCATATGTTGCCAAACACTCCCTTAATATGCTCTAGAATTTATGTGGAGAAAGGATATATTTTCATTCATAAAGCTTTTACTTTTCTTTTTAAGAAAATAAATACGAACACAGTAGCCAAAGGAAATATATGATCCTCCAGTCAAACAAATACGAACATAGTAGCCATGGAAATAATTTCAAAATTTCACGTGAACCATCTTTGTTTCAAACGCTGTTGTGCTCACAGTTTGAGTGGGGACTGGGGAGTAGTCGCAACTCGCAAGGGAAATGTGCTTTCTGCTATTTTAACGATTAATCTTTCTTCAGCCCAAATATCAACACACTAGCAGGACTGTCAATGCTCCCACTCCGAGTCAATCCAACACACTCAAGTTAATTCGTTCCAATTACTCAGTTTCTGGGCTTGCAATTTTTTTATGGACCTGGGCCTTCAATTTGAGTTATTATAATATCTATAACTTATTCTGGAGTTAGGATTTGCTCCTCAGCCAAATCCAACTGTGTATTGGGAACATCTCCCATGAATAATAATATATAAGTACGGGAGATATGCCCGATGTGTGACTGGGACATATTGTGAGATCGGTGTGAGGAGTGTTCTATGAGGAGCAGGTCCAGACTCTGATGCCTGCATATATATTTAAGAGGGATATATACTTATGACCCTTCAGAATAATTATGACCCTTCAGATGTCCCGAATAATTTTATAGTTTTATCAGCCACAAATGTCCCGAATAATTATGACCCTTCAGAGATATATACTTTTAAAATACTAGCAAATGGACATGTGCTTTGTATGTGGGAATTTTAGATAATGATGATAGTAATAATGCATTTCTATTTTTTCTGTATATTTTATATTCCTATGTGTATAGAAATAATTCTTATTTACCACACCTATTTTTTTTTAATATAATGAATATATGATATTAGAAACGTGTCTTGAAGTTTTTACAATTTTTTTGCAGTTTTCATATTTTTTTTTATGTTTTTGTCTCTTAAATCCTTATTATTTAATTATGAGATCAAGGGTTGATTCATTTGACTTAGGAGGTTGAATTGTTTAACCCACCACCAAATAGGAAGACATTTTCATTTTTGGATTGGTTTTAAATTTTTTATTTCATTTCCAACATCAATAAAAATAATTATTATTTATTGATGTGCTTAATTTTCTAGAATTTGTTATTTTTGTATTTATTTCTATTTCCATTTAAGATGGATGGTTTGAATTACTTACCCACTACTAAGACAAAAAAATGGTTTTGCTTTTAGTTTGGTATAAATAAACATGGGTTTTATATTATTAAAACTATTGGATATAGATAAAATTGATAGAATTTATTGGTGAAAAAATAGCTTAAATATAGAACTCAAGGAGAAAAAATGGAAGTTAATACCCTAAATATAAGACTTAGGCCATGTTTGGGAGTGCTTAAAAATAAGAGCTTATTTGGACCGGGACCACACCATTAAGCACTTATTGGTGTTTGGGAAATAAGCCTGAAATAGGTGCTTATTTTTAAAAATAAGGGCTTATTTCCTAAGCCCAAATTTCCAGCTTTTTTTAAGTGCTTATACAATAAGCACTTGTTCAACTTTTTTCTTCCAAAATTATCCCTAATTGAATTTTAAAATACCACTTATAAAACTATCCTTAGTTGAAGTGCTTTTATAAAATTACTTTCATAAAAGTGTTTTATAAAAGTGCTTTCGTAAAAATGCTTTTATAATACCTTGAATATAAGATTAAGGGGGTGTTCAACAACATGGTTAGTTTTGTTTTTGAAAATAAAAAATGTGCAATGCAAGGTGCCAACTAATTAACTAGTTGGTAAGGCCTCCTACTGGTTGCAATGGAGACTTGGGATCAAATCCCACCTACACCAGGGTTAGATGATTATATGGGTTTGAGGGATGGGCTGCCCCCTATTGTGTAGCCCCATGGAACAATAAATAAATACCATACAATGAGACCAAATTCAAAAATAAAACCAACCAAGTTGTTGAACACCCCCTTAATATGAGAGAATTGAATGAGTTGAAAACTAAATGGTTCAAATTACATTTTCTGCCCCAGCAATTAGATAGGATTCAAATTAAAAAAGTAGGAGTATTTTAATCATACAAAAATTCTACACTTATTTGATACTTTTAATAATAGTATTTAGTACAGATATAGGTATAAATAATATAAATATAGATGAAAGAAACCTAAACCAACTAATCCAAGGGGCTGCAGCTTCTTGGGTCTCGAATGAGAAGGTAAGGGGCCTGAGGCCCAGTCACTTTCCACCTCTCCTACGTTCAAGAAATAGGACCCAACTACAATAGTGGCGGTTACCCAAACGGTTTTATCTTTTTGTAAAAAGGAAAAAAGAAAAGGAAAACGCCCTTCGGCAATTCCATTCAACAATAAAATAGTGAGAATTACATGCTTCAGATAGTAAAACATCATTTAGATTGATTTCCACTTTCACGAATGTGAAGGATGCTGTAGAAGTTGAAATTCTCTAGAAGACAGACCTCTTGTCAGCTATTAATTAAGCTTCTCAAAAGTCCACGGGGGGAAATGCTTAGCAGTTAGCATAGAATTAGAATATACTCTTTGACCTAAAAAAGCGAAAAAAAAAAGCACCAGCATCTAATCAGATGATTTAATTAAACCATTCTTTTTGGCTTTAAGAGAGAACCTTCCCCACCTTCAATTTAAAGTACAACCCTCTTTGCAATTGCAACCTTATTCTCGGCCTAGTTGACCTACTATTACTAATGCTCGAACTTTGGCAAGTCATGGAAACTCCAAATAGAGCTGTCAATGGCAATGAGTTGGATCTACTTGATAAATAGAATTAAGGGTAAACATTGCATAATGTCAAAAATATTCTTCTCGTGTAATTTTGAGATTATTCTACAGAATAAAATGATCACTAAAGAATGGCATCGTCAGAAAATTTGAATATATTATTTGCTGTCCATGTAAGAACGTCATTGGGGAGACGTTCGGTTACTTGAGAATGATTTCAGAAATACACGATAAGGGTATTTTTTTGTATTACGTAATGTTTAACTGATGAAATACTAACAGATGGACCTATGTGTCTATTTTTGAAAGTTCAGAGTACCCAAGTATTGCAATTGAAAGTTCAAGGTACCTATCTGTCACTACCCCCAAATTACAGGATACCTATCTGTAATTTACCCTAGAATTAAACCGACTGAATCAATTATGGTAGTTTCCGATGCATAATTGGGTTAGGATTGGTTCTTGCTATTTGGAATCAATTATATATAAAGGGTCTCGTGGATTTCTTATAAATTTTGTTATATTTTATGTATGAAATGATAAATTTTGTAGACAGAATATAAGATGGTTTTGGTTAAAAATATTTGTTTTATCAAAAAATAAGCAGTTTACCATTTACTGCCATTTTTATTATAATTACATTATGAAAAATAAAGTTTCAAGTTATTATTATTTTTTTTTGATGAATAAGTTTCAAGTTAGTATTATTATCATAGATATGTAATTATTTATTATTAGTGTCAAATATAATCAGGTTATTATCCCAATTAGAAACTGGTTAGTGTCAAATACTAAACATTTCTTGCATGATTGCATCCACAATAATCAATTTTCATTCACAGTTAACATAGTAAAAAATTCAGACTCCTCTAGCGTCTCCAAGTCACTTATGGTTGCCACTCAACCCCTGGGCCTAAGCATGCTTATTCACTTCCGTTTGGAGATGGGCCAAAGCCCAACATTAGCACAGGTGGTGCAACTCTAAAAGTAATATGTACTTTTAGAGTTTAGGCTGGCTGAATCGAAATCACATTGGCTCTAGTATGATTTATGCTGGCCTGACGGTCCATAACATACAGACCACGACGAGTGTATGTGCCACATACCTGGCTTTGCCTGCAAAGAGCATTCGGGCAAACACTTATTTGATTAGATCACATCATTCAACTGGAGGGAGATATCATCATGTCATGTACATTGAAGACATTTGGAGACAAATCACTCTTTTTAGGGGTAGGGGTCATCATGGGCTGAGTTGGGGCCGGGCTTAGCACCTATCCCAAGGGTTTTAGCCCGGGCCTGGGTTGAACTGGACCTGGATTTTTAGGGGTAGGGGTCTCATATGAATTGTTTTTCTTGCTATGAGTTCCAAAAACAAATTAAAGCCATCTGGTTTCAAAACAAATTGTTTCTTAAAACAAAAACATTAAAACATTTTGATTGTATATTTGTTTTTGTCTCTACAATTGAATTGAAACAAACCCGCTATCCGCTTATGATGAAGTAATGTATGTAATATGATATAGTTGACCGCGATAGTGTAGCGGTTCTATCTTCCCCCTTCTTTTCCTCCCATCCCAAAAGAAAATTAGTCATTAATTATTAGTTAACAGTGTTAGACCTAAAATTTTTTTGACAAAATAAGATGTTGCGGAGACAGGATTTGAACTTGTGACCATGAGCCTTACGAGCTACCAAGCTGCTCCACCGTACGCCAAGGAAAATAGTTGGGAACTAATGGATAAATAAGAATTGGATACTCCCCTCTACCATATCTATACAAATAGAATAGCCCATTTACACAGAATGGTAAAGGGGGCTGCCCCCTATGATCGATAATCATAGAGATCAAGAGAGAAATGAAGGGATATTTTGATCCTTACCAACTGGATCTTGTTGCCCACGGCAACAAATATGCATGAACCATTTCACGAAGTATGTGGATAACCCAAAGTCTCGATAGTTAGTTCTCGGTCTTCCGGTGGAAAAATCGCATATTTTCATATATTGATTGATGAATCAATTTTTTGTGTTAAGTACTTCATCATTTGGTCTGCTTTCAAGTGATCGATGATTCAGAGGCCGAATTGAACTTTTGCTGGATGAGGACTTGGATGCCGAGCTGACTAGGCCGAGTTGGGGGCAGATTAGGTGTCGAGTTAACTGGGCCGAGTTGGGCAGGTTAGGTGCCGAACTGACTGTGCTGAGCTAGGCAGGTTAGGTGACGAGCTGACTGAGCCGAGCTAAGCAGGTTAGGTGTAGAGTGTCGAGCTGCCTATTAGGTGTCAAGCTGACCAGAGGGCCGAACTGCCTGGTAGCGAGCTGGATTAATTGTTAAGTTTCGTAGTTCTTTAGAGACCTGCAAGGAATCAATGTCAAAGGACCTGGGGTGGCTAACCCAGCGAGGTCGCTCTGATGCTTAAGTCAATACTCTTTTAGTAGACTGCGAGCTAAAAATCACAAAGTATGAGAGCTAGAATATGCTTACTTGCCCCCCTATGCCATTGGGATTGGTGCCTTTATATAGACATTGTTTGGCGTGGGCTTCACGCACTGCATTCGAGACTTCCAATAAGTCGTTTAAGTGGTCTGAGATTCCCTGAGGCAACAACCATACACGTTGACCACCCTCCGGATCGTTCGGCACGTGGGCCAACTTCCAAGGATTGTGGGAGTGTTAGGATATGCATGTCGAATTTGTTGGCGAGCACGTCTCGCAGGTCGCCAGGTCGCGCCTGGGCCAGGCCGCCAGGTGGGACACCAACAACTTGGCTAAGGCAAGTTGTTGCCTAAGTGGTTCCGGGTGTCACCTATTTGTTCCAATGTGCCATGTGTCACAATATCATTGGAGGGTCAAATCCGCCCTCATCACTGATCTCTCAACATCTTTCATAAATCATACGGTCCATTTTTTTTTGTTTTGTTTTTCTTTTTAAACATAATTTTAATGGTTTCAAAAATATGAATTGTTTTTTTTGAAACAAAACCAAAATGTTTTTTCTTCTCAAAATAAAAAAAAAATAAAAACAGTTTGAGAACATGCTTTTGCTTTTTGCTGATGTGACAATTTAAAAAACAAATGAAAACAGAAAGAGTAGTCACGTTGTAGAATGCACCTCTTAATTTTTAAAGAGATTTTCCGAGTAGAAAATAAATCTATCCACAGGTAATAGAAATGAAGAAAAACACAGAAATTTCTACCGTATAAAGAGAAGAAATGGTGCCTCATAATGGACCTGAAAGGACACTGAGCTTCAAAATCACTCCATTATAAGTTCTTACTTGGCCATAGTGTTTGGTATCTTCCTACATTATTTAATAGTTACAGTGGGTCTGATTTGATTTGGCTGTGCTGATCAATTTCCAAGTTCTTTAGGCAAAACATATATGCAGCAAGGTTTCAATGTGTGTGGTTTGGTGTGAAAATGGGGTCGATTAGGATATGGAAGATGGGTTTTGGAACTGTGCAGAAAGTTGGATTCCTGTTAGCTTTGTCACTCCAGCAATAATTGCATGGCTTTCAGTCCCCCTTCACTCAGCTGAGTATTTGAAAAGGCTCACTGACAAACAAGAAATAAGAGGACAAGCTAAAGAGAGTCTTGTTGGGGAGAGTATTTCCTTGTATAGAGTAGGTCTCGGTCCCAGTAGTACCGGAACTAGAACACTCTATATGCTTTTAATGAGTGGAAAAAGGTTCTTTACAAATAGAAATCGCATTAGAGAGGAAACAGCCAAGCTTATTTTCGAATGGATAAGTGATGTCAACAATTAATGTGCTTTAATGGAGGCCAATGGACTATCCCACAAAATAGCTCTTCATTCAATAATGGACCCCTAAACCTAAATATCTGGCCCCTGAGCCCACCAGTAGGCGCTCCTGTTTAACAAGGTCAAACTTTTGAAAGTGTTTGTGATTTTACTTCAAAATCAGAGCTTACACCATTTCTCAAGGAGATTTAGAGCAAAAAAAAAAAAAAAATGTACAGGATAGAATGGAATTCTTATGAAGAGGGAACAAAAATAGATAAGAGAAAAAAAAATGCTAAGGAAGCCATGATTGAGAGATCTCGAAGAAGTTGAAATAGCTCTTGTATTTATGCTCTCTTCACCAGCTACAACATTGTTGCCTACTTTGTTTTCTTTTCTTTTTGAACTTCTTTAGGAACATTACTCCCTACTTGTTGAAAGCCATCCCTTTTAGCTTGGGTTCAATTCAAGACCAAGATTGAAGGTAAACTACCTTCATTACTTGCTTTGTTCATTTTTAATGTAATATTTGTCTCCTTTAGTTTATCATCTTTATTCTTGCAATCCTGGATTAGAGTGATAAAAGTACCGGAAGAGTTTTGATGAATCAAAATTCCCATGAATTTTGATGAACATGTCTTTCTAGTATCAATCATTTTTAATTATCCTTTTTGCCCTTTTTCTACTTCAACATTGGACCTTAAATGAAATCCAAATGAACAGTATGAAAAGTAGAAGTGCAAACATGAGTAAAAAGGCTTTCAAATTGGAGTTCGTGTTTTGTGCACCCATGGGTGCACCAGACGCGTGAACACGTCATCTAGGGGAAAGAAGCATAACGTTAACGCTGTTAACATGGGTTTGGTGGTTCAACCAGAGAAAAACCAGTCACCAAACCAGCGGCCTTCAGCGACGACAACGAGAGCTCCAACAGTAAGTTTTCTGGTCTCCCCTTCTTCTTCTTCTTCTTCTTCTCTCTACTGGTAGTGATTGATCATCTACATGCATATTCTCTGAACCAATGTTAGCTGGTCCCGAAGAAGAACAAACTGCTGCTTTAAGTACCAAAATCAGCATTTGGACCCTCGATTTTTTACACCATTCTGAATGTTTAATCATTTCTCTCTTGCCTGTTTTTTTTTTAATTTATTTATTTTGCTCATGGACTTTGGATCTAGCTAGAAACTCTTGGCTTTCAAAACCCGTCCTAGGCTTCAACACACCCTATTTTAAACCAGAGACAAATTAAAAAGGAAAAGAAAGAAACTGTAAAACAGTGAGTTTGATTGATTGTAATATATACCTGCGTATTGAGTGAGGGAGTTCCGGCGACCTTCGCCATGGTTGGCATTGTAATTAATGTTGGGGAAGATACACTATAGTAGCATAAATGAGTGTAAAACCAATCACAGGACAGCAAGAAATTTTCTCCTAATTTTGTATGTGAAAATGAGTGTGCCAACAACAATGATAACAAGTAAACAATTCAGCCAAGTAATAGAAAAACAGATAGTAGTCACCACACAATAGCACACCATAATTTTTACGTGGAAAACCCCAAAATCGGGGAAAAACCATGGGACCCATGGTCCGTAAAAGTCTTCCACTAATTCAAAAATTAATGGGTACAATAGTCTTCTCTGGTTGTAACTAGAGGCTTACAAACATCAAGGAAATAATCTTTGACTCACAAATACAGCATTAACATCACCAAGTGCAAGGTGGATACAACACAAGCAGAGGTTTATATCTCACCAAGTTGCTGTAAATTTGAACTGAGAAGAAGAATGAAAAATCACCAAATCTGAACTGGAGTGGGATTCTTAACTCCAGTACTTAATATCATCAAGAACGAGCTTGAACACCTCCAAGCTTAGCCTTGAATGGAGCAGAAAAACAACTATCTTCTTCTCTTCTTCACAAAAAACTCAAAAAATCCAAAAACCCTTGGTTCTCTGTTTTTCTCCTCACTTGTTTTCTTAGTTCGGTGGTTACGAACGTATGTCACAAAAATAGAGAACCGAGGGTTTTTGGGTTTTTTGAGTTTTTGTGAAGAAGAGAAGAAGATAATTATTTTTCGGCTCCATTCAAGGCCAAGCTTGGAGGTGTTTCGAGCCCAATATTGATGATATTAAGAGTTGGAGTTAAGAATCCCACTCCAGTTCAGATTTGGTGATTCTTCCTTCTTCTACTTCTTAGTTCAAATTTACAGCAACTTGGTGAGATCTAAACCTCTGTTTGTGTTGTATCCACCTTGCATTTGGTGATGTTAATGTTGTATTTGTGAGTTAAGGATTATTTCCTTGATGTTTGTAAGCCTTTAATTACAACTAGAGAAGACTACTATACCCATTAATTTCTGAATTAGTGGAAGACTTTTACGAACCATAGGTCCCGTGGTTTTTCCCCGATTTTGAGGTTTTTCACGTAAAAATTCTAGTTTGCTATTGTGTGGTGACTGTTATCTGTTTTTTTTGTTACTTGGTTGAATTGTTTACTTGTTATCATTGTTGTTGGCATACTCATTTTCACACACAAACTTAGGGGAAAAGTTCTTGCTGTCCTGGGATTGGTTTTACACTCATTTCTGCTACTATAGTGTATCTTCCCCAACAACAACAAAAAAAAAGGTGAAAGCCATTTTGGCTTCCACTATACGATTCCTTTTTGGGAGCAAATAAAATTGGGGTGGGCCACTTATATGGGTTGGACCCACACCCAACAATTCTCCCCCTCCATCTCATATGGAGGCTTCACCAAGCCCACGGGTTTTTTGCAAAATTCAAATTTGTCTCTAGGCAAGGACTTTGTTAACATGTATGCACCATTCTCATCAGCATGAATCTTCTCAATGTTCAACAATTTCATATCCAACACATCCCGAATCCAATGATACCTTACATCAATGTGTTTGGATATTGAGTGGAAAGTTGGATTTTTAGAGAGATGGATAGCACTTTGACTGTCACAATAGAGAGCATATCTTTCTTGCTTCATTCCCAATTCTTGTAAGAACTTCTTCAACTATAGGATCTCCTTACAAGCTTCTGTGGCTGCACTGTATTCAGCCTTTGTGGTGGACAATGTAACACACTTTTGAAGTTTGGATTGCCATGAAATTGCTCCCCCTACAAAAGTCATTAAGTATCCCGAAGTGGACTTTCGGAAGTCAACATCACCAGCCATGTCTGCATCTGTGTACCCATCCAACATGACTTTAGCATTCCCCAATAGCATGAGCAATATCTGGCCTCATACACACCATAGCATACATTAAACTGCCAACTGTTGAAGCATAACGCACTTTCTTCATTTCTGCTTTATCTTTCTCACTTATAGGACATTGTTTAGTGTTGAGCTTGAAATGACCTGCAAATGGAGTAGTCACTGGTTTTGCAATGCTCATGTTGAATCTCTAAAGAACATTCTCAATATATTTTTCTTAAGATAACCATAACTTCCCATTTTGTCTATCTCGAGAGATCTTTATACCAAGAATTTGTCTAGCCGGTCCTAAGTCTTTCAATGCAAAAGACTTGCTGAGCTCCTTTTTCAACCTGTCAATCTTGTTAGAATCATGCCCAACTATCAATATATCATCAACATAAAGCAAGAGAATAATGAAATCACCATCAGAAAATTTCTTTACAAATACACAATGATTTGAAGTGGTCCTAGTGTACCCATGATCAACCATGAAGGAGTCAAATTTGTTGTATCACTGTCTTGGTGCTTGTTTCAACCCATACAAGTTTTTCTTTAATCTATACACCAAATGTTTTTTTCTTTTTTTTTTTTGAATCCTTCTAGTGCTCCATATAAATTTCTTCTTCCAAATCACCATGAAGGAAGGAAGTCTTCAATCAAGCTATTCAAAATTTAGACTTGCAACTAGTCCAAGCATAACTTGAATAGAAGACATTTTCACCACATGAGAAAATATTTCTTCAAAGTCGACATCCTTTTTCTGACTAAAACCCTTTACAACCAGCCTTGCCTTGTATTTAAGTTGTGAGCCACTCTCATCAGATTTCAATTTATAAACCCATTTGTTTTTTAGTGCCTTTTTCCCCTTTGGTAATTTCACCAAATCATAGGTGTGATTTTCATGCAAGGATTTTAATTCCTCTTGCATTGCTTTCAGCCACTCGTCTTTCTTGTCATGTGACATAACCTCTTGATAAGTCTCTAGCTCTCCCCAATCTGTCAACATCACATACTCATGTGGGGGATACCTAGTGGAAGGTCTTCTCTCTCTAGTTGATCTTTTAGGTTGAACTTGTGGTGAAGGAATTGGAGGTACCTGTACATTTTGTACTTTCTCTATATTTTCATTTACAGGAGTTTCATCACTAACTGTATCATCATGTTCATTTGGTACAGCTCCCCCGTGATCACCATCAACTATAGATGGGGAAATTGGATCCAAGTTGATTGAAACATCAACAGAGGATTTTGGCTTTTCAATTTTCTCTATATCTTCAATTGTTTGATCCTTAAGAAATACAATATCTTTGCTTCTGATCACTTTTTTGTCCATTGGATCCCATAACCTGTACCCAAACTCTTCATGCCCATAGCCTATGAAATTGCACTGTTTAGCCTTGTCATCAAGCTTGGATCTTTCATCTCTAGGAATATGAACAAATGGAGTCAAACACTTTCAAATGACTGTATGATATGGCTTTCCCTGTCTAAACTTTCTTTGGAGTATCTCCATTCAAAGGAACTGAAGGAGAAAGGTTGATGAGGTCAACTGCAGTTCTCATAGCCTTACCCGAAAATGATTTAGGTAATTTAGCATGAGAGAGCATGCATCTGATTCTATTAGTAATTGTTATGTTCATTCTCTCTACTACTCCATTGTGTTGAGGAGTCTTAGGAACATTTTTCTCAAACCAGATACCATTGATCCTACAATATTCTTCAAAAGGACCCCTATATTCACCACCGATGGCTGCTGGTTTGGATCACTCGTTGTGGTATGGTTGCCAGTATTAGATAGGGTTTAGTGGCCTATTTCTGTCTAGTTGAACCGTCGAACCCTGGTTAACATTGTTAACACTATGCTTCTTTCCCTTAGACGATGTGGTCGAACTTGATTGGTGGGTTCACACATCTAGTGCACCCATCAGTGCATAGAACATGGATTCTTCAAATTGCCTAACCTACTTTGACCCAACTAGACCTACTCGACCCTAAACAAGTTTGAGACAAGCCCAAATTGAGTACCTATTTGAGAGGGCTTTCATGCAACGGTTTTTGTCGATGTCACATGAGTTGAGAAACCTAGAATGCCATGAAGCTACGTTTGGAAAAAACCTATAAAGTCTAAAATAGGCTGACTAAGGCCACAAAAAATCGATTTCCAGTGAAGCTATCTCAAGTAGCTTTTCCAAAACAGTTCAGTCAACACATCTCAATCAATGCAGAAGCCCTCCCAAATGGACTCTGAGTTTGGTTTAACATGGTTAGGCATAAGTTGGAAAACTCGGACCTTGACCTGAGGTAAGGTCAAGCTTTATGCTCAGGAACCTATTTTAGAATTGGGCCTAAGTTGGCATTAAACTTGGTTCAATCCAACCAAATTCATCCTTCTTTTGAACTCTATTATAAACATCCAAATTTCTTAAATTAGCATTAATTGTCTATTTAGTTTAATCAAACTAAAATCCTTTATGAACTTCTTTTGAAGTTTCCATGCTTGCTTTCCCACTATCTCCTCTCCTTTTTTTCCTAGCATTGAAAAACATTTGATTACTTGTTAATTTTCCATGTCTTAGTTGAATTTGCCAGATGGCACTGTCCATAACTTTGATGTATGGCAACTAGGGGTGTCAATGGACCGGTTTTGGGTTGGACTCCATCCAAATCAAAATCCATTTGGACGGATTGGACGAACCAATAAGACATATTGAATTTGGACGGACTGGATGGACAAATATGACATATTGGTTTGGACCTAGTCCATCCATAATGAATTTATATTGGATTGAGCCAATATCTAGTCCATTGGTAGAAGATAAGAACATAGGTGTCAATCAACCAGGTTTGAGTTGAAACCAATCTAAATTAACAGGAATTTGAATAGATTGGGTTGTCTTTGGACCGGTCCAAAATGGTCCATAATATTCATTAGACTGGATTGGACCAGGTCCATTTGTAATGGACTCACATTGGACTAGACCGGATTAGACCAAATCTAGTCCAGTTGACTCCCCTAATGGCAACCACCTTTTCCACACAACAAGGCACCCTCCAATATGGCATTTCAGCAACAACCAAAAATGGCCTCTGGCCTTTATTAGCCCTAATATGTTGAATTTTAAGCTCATTAGAGATTAAATCCAATGGGGTTTGATTGATCAATTATATAAAAAACACACCTATATACATGTCTTGGAAAATAGTTTTTTTTTTTTCTCTTACGAAAACCAATTTTCAACTTGTCCCACATTGGAAAATTACAAAACTTGTTTTGAGTTTTTAAATAGAAGTTTATTTACACTACTTAGAAATAAAGAGGAGAGTATGGAGGCTTGTTGCTGCACAACGCACACGTGCGTACGGCTCAATGAGGTGCTTTAGAGACGCACTTTGACTTTTGGTGTGAGGCTAACTGTTGATGTTTCAACGGTCTCGATTCGATCGTGTGTGATCAATAGGCACTGTTCAATGTTATTAAATTGTGATTGTTCAATGAACCTTTTTCGAAGTAGCACATTCCTTTGCTCCATGACTCTTCAGAAATTATTTAAGGAGTGTGAATCAAGCAAGTGCATATACAAGTTTTCAAAATTACTCTTGTCTCTCTCAATTCGATCTGCTATTGTCTCACAAAAGGTTTTTCAGAGGCTCTTCAACTTTGTTGGTTGTAGATTCTCGCCTAAGAGTTTATTGTATCCTGAGAATGGATTTACCTGTAACCTAACAGCAAACTCAGTAGAACTAAATAGGGGCAAATAAGATTCTAAATTTTACGGACCCCAATTTTCCAGCACCATTTAGACCCTCCAATACTATTCCTTTCTTTTGCTGCAATTTTGTAGCATTCTACTGTAGTTTCCATAACTTTAAGGGAACTCTAGGCTTTACCTAAGGATTGAGGGAGAGGTGCCAAGCTCCTTCCTGCATGCAACTTGATTATTTATTCCCTTTTATCTTACATTTTAAACCTTTGATAGGACCACATATATTTGATCAAATAAGTGAATGTATTATAGCACATACAACTTACTAGTTGTGTGAGTAGGATAATTACTATTTTAACCTATGAAGCTTTCATAATTTCAAGAATGTCCCTCATACCCATTTTCAAAGACAAGCACTACAATATATAACTACTCTAATTAAAAAAGAAAAATTAGGCATTAAAGTCTAGTTAATTAATTATCTAATTGTTGGCATGTGCATTTGCACATACAATAGGAGAGAGTGGGGAGAGAAAAATAACTGGCGGACACCTAAAAAATAAAAAGTGTTTGTTTATTAAACCCATGGTGTGTTCTAGAACGGGCTGAGGTTGGTTTTAGAATGCAAAATATCGCTGCTGATTTTGGAATGCATAAAAATCTTGTGTGTTATAGTTCGCACCACACCATAAATAGGACACTCTCTAAAACAAACACACCACTCTTGCTTGTGGCCACAATACATTACTGAACACCCTCCCATGGTAAATATAATTGAAATGGTGTGTGGAACAACATCAAGATAATGTTCTATAGTGTTGGATGGACCTCAAGTTTAAAAGCAAATAACTTATATTAGGTTCACATAGGATTCAACTAAACCCAAAATACAATTTTTTCACCACTAAGATAAGGGTTTTGAATCCAAAAACATCTGCTTGTAATTAAAAGATGGGACCTCTAATATATAATGAGAATAAACGAAAGTGGTGGACCAAATCATTTAAATGGAAAAGCTTTCTGCATGTACTACCTCCCAACAAAATCAACAAGTATATCTCCCATCCAACAAGAATGTCAACTACTCAAAAGGTTGATGCAGGTATGAAAAGTAAGAGCTTCCATGCGACAATTAAGCATGTTTTTGAAAAGATGATTCCTACATGCATGCTTTGTTCGAGTGCCCTAAAATGTTTTAGCTTAAAGAAAGTTCTGCTATATATGGTACTGAAAAAGCATGGTACCTAACAAACAGATAATTAATCCAATCAATTGATGTTTTCGTTCAAATTCGCTCGAGAATATGATTGGTAAAATTATTTTAGGTTTGGTACCATAGAAATTGCATTGAAGAAATGAGCAGCATATGGAGGGTTGAACAAACAAATTAAGAGACTGTTTAATATTCGATCTTCTTTGTTTTTACTGGCTAAATATTGTTTGATGAAGAAAGAAAAGTAATCTCCACTTTGTATATTAAACAAATTGGAATCCCTTAAAAGAAGATTATGTTGTCATGTTTAATTAATACTTTTAGAGATTCAATATCGGCCAAATATTCCCAGATCGCACCTGACTTTACATGAACAAAGAACCTTCAATTTACTTATAAAGTATTTTTTTTTTTTTTGTAAAAACACTTGATATTTTCTATAAAAAGGGGAAAAATCATCGAAATCAAGAAGAAAGAAAAAGAAAAGGCTGCATGTTTTTCGTTTAATACTTCAATTATTAATAGATTTACATATTTCAGTGTTTGAAATGCAAATTGATTCATTGTTGCACTCTATACAGAGTTTCACACGTCATCTTTAATTTCCATATGGAAAATATGGGCTAGGTTTTGTAGGAAAGATCCCAACTTGACATGATTAATGAAGAAACCTTTTCCTTTTTTTATATTTCATAAATTTAAGACAATCAAATGCTACAAAGACAATTGCATGGCATCGATTCTCATTGAATTTAATAAAAGAAGATGCAACCATTGGGATGATTTTGCTTTCCTATATTGGGAATGTAAGAATAAATAAAGGGGAACAAATCAATCCTTAATCTTGCAGAATCATACCAATACCATTCGATATACAAAGAACAAGAAGCCATGTTGTACCCCAAAGAATATCATGCTGTAGTTATCAAGGAAATTTAAACGTAAATACCTGTATCATCGCAGTAGTTGAAACCCTTGCGGAATGAGTGATGAATCAATGGTAGGTCGACTATGGTTTTCCTCAGTTAAATCTTCCTTCTTCCTTAGGTTTTCTCAGCTCTTTGACTCTAATGGGATAGAGCAAGAGGGCGGCTAGATGATTTAACACAAAGAGCAAGAGGGCGGCTATTTTGACCTAATAGGATCCCATTAAGCCTATATGGGCCAAAATGTGGTATCCACTCATTAAGCCCCATACCCTTTTGTTGAAGTCTACGGGCTTTGCATAAATGAATCACTTGATTTAGCCCACTTACAAGATAGCCCATCAATGCAATTGTTTCGCTGAATATATAAGCCAACTTAATAGAGATTAAAACCTAACAATCTCCCACTTGGACTACATATGAGAGCTGAAACAATTATATTGAAAGAATCTAGTCCATCTTCTATACTAATATGAGACCATGACGGCTTTCGCCACATATATGCGTGACTAAAGCTTTAATGCTCACCATATCAATGCATTCAATGACATAGATCAAGTATGGATGAGTGGCATGGAAATTACATGCAATGTGATCTCAAAACATGCCTATTTCCAACTGGTTCAACTTTATTCTTTAGAAAGATCAATAAAAAATCACAAACATATTCAGAGATGTAGATGATGGAAAGAGTCATAAGCTTTATTATGTGTAAATGTAGACATGCAAACGTGCCTTAATCCATAGTGCATCCAAGAGCAAAATAAAAGAAAACTCCCACTAAATCAAAGTATCATAAAACATGCCTATACCCATACGAGCAGTGTGCTCATGAAAGACCTTAGGTGTCAATCCCTTGGTCAACGGATCCGCTATCATGGAGCTTGTCCCTATATGCTCTACGCAAATCTGACCACTCTGAACTCTTTCCTTAACAGATAGAAACTTGATATCAATATGTTTCGACTTCACAGAACTTTTGTTGTTGTTGAAATACAAAACTGCAGATTTATTGTCATACAATAAGTTTAATGGTCTTTCAATGCCATTAACCACTCGCAGCCCCGTGACAAAGTTACGCAGCCATATCCCATGATTAGATGCCTCAAAGCAAGATATGAACTCTGCTACCATAGTTGAAGAGGCTATGAGCGTCTGTTTGGCACTTTTCCAAGATATAGCTCCTCCAGCTAACATGAAAACATAGCTCGAAGTGGATCATTTGTTGTCTTGGCATCCCGCAAAATTAGAATCAGAATACCCAATGATCTCTAAACTATCTAATTTCCTGTAGATTAACATGAAGTCCTTTGTTCTCTATAAATATCACATGACCCGTTTGGCTGTTTTCCAATGATCCAGTCCTGGGTTACTCAAATATCTACTCAACAATCCCACTATAAATGCTATATCGGGACGGGTACAAACTTGACCATACATCAGACTTCCTATAGCCGAGGCATAGGGAACCTTTTGCATCTCCTTTATTTCAAGGTCCGTTTTGGGGCACTGACTGAGACTGAACTTGTCTCCTTTAGCCACAGGCGTATCACCCGACGAACAACTTTTTAGGCCGAATCTGCTTATCACCTTTTTGATATAGCCCTTTTGTGACAATCCAAGAACGCCTCGAGAGCGATCTCGTAGTATTTGTATGCCTAGCACAAAAGAAGCGTCCCCAAGATCTTTCATCTCAAAATTCTTAGTGAGAAATTTCTTGGTTTCGTGCAGTAAGCCTATATCGTTACTCGCCAGTAGTATGTCATCGATATATAGTACCAAGAAGATAAACCTGCTCCCATTGAACTTGTGGTATACACAGTCATCTACCACATTTACCTCAAAACCTTATGAGGTAATCACTTGATGAAATTTGTGATACCATCGACGAGAAGCCTGTTTGACACCATAAATGGATTTCTTTAATTTGTAGACCATAGACTTTGAATCTTTAGATTCAAAGTTTTCTGGCTGAACCATATAAATTGTTTCATCAATGTCTCAATTGAGAAACGTTGTCTTTACATCCATCTGATGTAGCTCTAAATCAAAATGAGCTACAAGTGCCATTATTGTCCTAAAGGAGTCCTTCGAAGAAATCGGAGAAAATGTCTCTTTATAATCAATGCCTTCCCCTTGAGTGAAACCTTTTGCGACTAGACGAGCCTTATATCTTTCAACATTGCCTTTTGAATCCCTTTTGGTTTTAAGTATCAATTTGCAACCAATGGGTTTCGAGCCTTCAGGCAACTCGACAAGATCCCAAACGTCATTGTCTTTCATGGATTTCATCTCTTCTTGCATGGCATTGATCCAATGTTGAGAATTAGAACTTTGAAGGGCTTCGCGAAGGGTGATTGGATCATCTTCCGCTAAGCCTACCGAATCTTCTTGTTCTAGGAAGAACACGATATAGTCATTTGAAATCACACTTCTCCTTTGTCTGTTGGATCTCCTCAATGGCACTTCTTCAGGTTGTTGAGTTTGCTCTATGGAAGGAACTTCATTGTTGTCTTGAACCGGAATCGCTTCATGAACAGTGTCAGGCATTGTTGTCTGATCACTATCGATAATAATATCAGGAAGAGAAATGAATTTCTCTTCTTGCAAGACAATTGTTTCGTCAAAAGATACGTTCCTTAATTCTTCCCCTCCAAACTCAACATCTTCAAGAAATCTCGCATTTCCCGTCTCAAGGAAGGAGCGGGTAGTGGGATCATAGAACTTGAGCCCTCAAGAACGTTCCACGTATCCAACAAAGTAACAGCTAACTGTCCTAGAGTCCAATTTCCTTTCATTGGGCGTATAAGGCCTCGCTTCAGCTGGACATCCCCAAATGTGTAGGTGCCTTATGCTAGGCTTTTTCCCAGTCCACAACTCATATGGGGTTTTAGTTACTGCTTTGTTGGGTACTCTGTTAAGGATATACACTGCAGTTTTTAATGCTTCTCCCCAAAGTGATTCAGGTAAAGAAGAATGACTAATCATGCTCCTTACCATGTCCTTAAGTGTCATGTTTCGTCTTTCAGCAACACCATTCATGCTGGGTGTACCCGGCATGGTGTACTGTGGGACGACACCACATTCCTTTAGGAAGTTAGCAAAGGGTCCTGGAAGTTGCTCTCCTGATCCATCATATCTGCCATAGTATTCCCCACCACGGTCAGATTTGACGGCTTTAATTTTCTTACCAAGTTGAAGTTCAACTTCATCTTTATAAAACTTGAAAACATACAGGGATTGAGACTTCTCACTTATTAAGTATAGGTACCCATACCGTGAATAGTCATCTATGAACGTAATGAAGTACTACTGGCCATTCCATGCAGGCGTAGGGAATGGCCCACAGATGTCCGTATGTATAAGTTCTAAGACTTTCGTACATCTATTGGCACCTATTTTCTTTGTGTTCGTTAATTTTCCCTTAATGCACTCAATACAGATTTCGAAGTCCGTTAAATCAAGGGAATCAAGAATTCCGTCCGACACAAGCCTCTGAATTCTCTATTTAGAGATGTGGCCTAAGCGCTTATGCCATAAGGAAGCAGAATTCTCGGTTAATTTACGCTTTGCACCTTTAGTACTTGCATGCAGGATTGCAATGTGGGAAGCATAGTTTCTAACATATAAAGACGATCAATTAAAATACCAGTACCAATAATATTTGAATTTAGAGAAATTCTAACTTTATTATTTCCAAAACCACTAAAGTAACCAGATTTGTCTAAATAGGAAATACAAATTAAGATCCGTTTAAATGACGAAGCTACAAATGTCCCACAGCTTCCACAGGAACTTTATTGCCATCGCCTACATAGATGAATCTTTCAGCATCAGTTGGCGGTCGGCTCCAGATGCAACCCTGCATAGACACACTTATGTGAGTAGTAGCGCCAGAATCTATCCACCAAGTGTCTATAGGTACATAAGTTAAATTAGCCTCAGAACAAACTAAAGTGAGAGACATACCCTTCTTTATGCGCCAGGCGGCATTTTTTGGACACTCTTTCTTCATGTATCCTCCTTTCTTGCAGAAAAAACAAGTAAATCCATCACCTTGCTTCTTCGCCTTTTTCTGCGTGGGTATTCCATTGGCAGTATCCTTAGTCCTCTTTTTTTTATTATTTTGAGAGGTTGATGCTAAGTGAGCACTTTCCGTCTTTTCTCTCTGGATTCTTTCTTCTTCTTGACATTGAGAAATGAGCTCATTAAGAGTCAATTTCTCCTTTTGAGTAGTATAACTCACCTTAAATTGACTGAATTGCGCAGGAAGAGAAATAAGAACTAAATGCACGAGCAAATCATCATTTATCTCTAACTTTAGTGCCTTTAGTTTACCCACAAGATTCGACATTTCCAGTATGTACTCCCTTATGTTTCCTTTTCCCTTGTACCTCATAGAAATTAGAGTAGCTAAAAGGTTGCTAGTCTCCGCTTTCTCATTCTTGGCGAAATACTGTTGTATCGCCACAAGGGATTCCTTAGCATTATTGCTCTCAGAAATAGAGCCCCGAAACGCTTCTGGTATGGAACGTTTCATAATCATCAGACTCATGCGATTAGAGCGATCCAATTTCTCAACTTTGGCCTCATTGGAATTGTCCTCAGTCGGGATGGGTCACTCCGTCCCTAACGCAAGGTCTAAATCCATGCAGCCGAGAACGATTTCCACATTCTCTTTCCAGATCTTAAAGTTTGTACCATTCAGCATGGGAATGGCATTGATTTGAGAAGAAACATTATTTGCAGTTGTCAAAACTGAACAGAGAACAAAAACGACATATAATCAATAATATAAATTACAAAGGCAAGATACCCAATACAACTTGACATTTAGTGTTTGCACAGAAACAATTGTAAATGGTACTCTCAGCGCAACAATCAAACATTGATAATAAATCCTGTCAAACAATAGCCTTTCTTTGGACCGACTACTATTCACATGGATAATAGCTTTACAATATCAATTTTCATCATCGCATATGTGTTCACTGCCCGGCCAAACATCAACCTTCCTTTGGGCCGATCAATGTCCACATGGATAATGAACACACAAAATCTTTATATTTCAAATCATCACATGTGTGTTCACTGCCCGACCAAACATCAACCTTCCTTTGGGCCGATCAATGTCCGCATGGACAATGAACACCCAAAATCTTTATATTTCAAATCAAATTAATTTTACATTGCAGAGGCTACTTTGGTAACATGCTGCTTCAATCAATTTAATTTGAAAAGAAAGAAAAAAAAAGCATTCATCCAAAACTGTATTCATCGCATGCATGACAAAGTCAAAAAAGGTTCAAGGTTACTTCCATGCAAGAGGAGAGAAAAACGGACGCATGCAAATTACTTACATGCATGCAAATCACGACTCCCAAAAATTTTTTTTTTGAGTCGGTTCTGTAGACGCATCGAATCACTAATGCGAATTCTTGGGTTCTAGAGACGCATCGCAACACTGATGCATCTTCCTTTTTTTTTTTGGGTTCCAGAGACGTAACACCGATTGCGTCTTCCCTTTTTTTTTTTTGGTTCCAGAGACGCAACACCGATTGTGTCTTCCCTCCTCAAGCACACACAACCGAATGTGTACATCAATCGAGAGGCAACCACAAAGAAATTGATTCAAAAGAAAGAAAAAACGGTAATCCTAATAACCCAACATGATATAAGGCTCTGATACCACTTGTAAGAATAAATAAAGGGGAGCAAATCAATCCTTAATCTTGCAGAATCATACCAATACCATTCGATATACAAAGAACAAGAAGCCATGTTGTACCCCAAAGAATATCATGTTGTAGTTATCAAGGAAATTTAAACGTAAATACCTGTATCCATCGCAGTAGTTGAAACCCTTGCGGAATGAGTGATGAATCAATAGTAGGTCGACTGTGGTTTTCCTCAGTTAAATCTTCCTTCTTCCTTAGGTTTTCTCAGCTCTTTGACTCTAATGGGATAGAGCAAGAGGGCGGCTAGATGATTTAACACATTGGGAACCATAACCTAGGAGTCTTTATATTTTGACCATAGGATCCCATTAAGCCTATATGGGCCAAAATGTGGTATCCACTCATTAAGCCCCATACCCTTTTGTTGAAGTCTACGGGCTTTGCATAAATGAATCACTTGATTTAGCCCACTTACAAGATAGCCCATCAATGCAATTGTTTCACTGAATATGTAAGCCCACTTAAGAGAGATTAAAACCTAACATGGAAATGATATTACCATCTGCCACTTCTCTCTGTTCATTAAGATACCAACAACAGATTTGCAACAAGTTCTAGCTAGAGTCAATATATATATATATATATATATATATATATATATATATATATATATATATAGCTAGGCTCAAAGGCCTACAACATTAATACCATAAGAATACAACTATCAAATAGATTAAAACTCAATACCCATATATAATATCTTGACTGTCTTTCTGGAGAGAGAGAGAGATTGACCGGAATTCCTTTCAAAGTCTATAATAGAAATTAATTACACATCAATAAATAGAAAAAAAAATAAATAAGATATATAAGAGATGAATGTTGTTTAGACAATCAGGCTTTATATCTTATTTATATTTATAAATGTCTCATACATGCCCATGTCATTATGCCACTATTCTCTACTTCCAAACGGTATTCATACTATATATATGGAGAGTCCAAAACTTTGACACAAATTTAAATAAAAGTTTAATAGAAATTATAGAAGAGGCCAAAACCGTCCTTGTCCTCGAAGAAAAATTTTAAACCTAGCAAAAGCTAAGCTTCATCAAATGTGCTTCACTTTTTGTTGTTGTTAAATGTTAATAATAAATGAAGGATTCATTTCCAGATACGACCATCACCACCACCATCTCGTCATCAAGCTCTCATTCATTACGCAACATGGAGCCATGAATGATCCATCCCCTCCAATCATCTTCTTAATTGCGATCTCACGTCAGATAGGATTATATGAAATTAGGATAGGATCATAGGATAAATGGGTAATGGGTGTGACGAGAGAGAGAGAGAGAGAGGAATGGTGTGTATGGAATATACAGTCATTTGTTCTTCAATAAGATAAAGGAAAAAAAAAAAAAAGTCAGACGACAGATCAAAAAGTAATCTCATCACTAATGAGTAATATATAATCTAATGGCCTTTCTGAATTGTGAATCCTTCTTTCTTTTGATCTTTGTTTTCTGGTGTTACATGTAAGAACCCCAACAAACCAACCATGAGTGCTCGAGTAACTAACAAGCCGCCGACGGCTGTCGAGACTGGTGGAGCACCGGTGCTGCTTTAGAGAAGGCCAAGGTGGTGGCGGTGGGGTCAGTTGTGTTGGTAGTGGTGGCAATAGTGGGACCCTTGTCGAAGGCGCTGCTCGTCACGCGCTCGCATCTGGGGCACATGGTCAGCGTCGATGCCGGCAACGGCTCACAGCTGTGGGGCGACAACACCGTCGGTGGACCCACTCTCATCGCCCTCAGCTCCTCCACCTCCCTCTGTAGTCTCCTGTTCTCCTCCGTCAGCGACCCAAACCACCTCTTCAGGTACTCACATTCCATCTCCGTCTGCTTCAGTTTCGTCCTACATATTTTAACAAAAAAAAAAAAGAAAATTGGAAATCACTTAAAATGACCAAAACAACCCTCTAGCTACTAACCCAAATTCATCCACTCTTCAGAATTCTCTCGCATGCTTGATGCATGCACAGTATGACGAAAGTTTAACCCCAACCGTTGGATTTATCAATTGTATTTAGCAGGGCCATGTATGATGAAACGTCAGTTTGAATTGAATGTTGAAGTTACACCACACTGTTTCTTATGTTAACGTTATATCCTTGATTTACAAGTAAGTAATAATAAGGGAAATACGTGTTATTAGGCGGAAACAGAATCTGATTCGATTATGATATTTTATGGGTGCTGGGTAGGTAGGTAGGAACGGATACGTTATTAATTAGTGAAATCATTAGGGTTAAAATTGTCAAGAGAAAGAGAATTGATTCAACGCAGTAAAGAGGGTACGTAGTTTGCTTGCACCTGGCCCTACGGTTTTGAAACCAAACTTCGACTTGTCGTGGTCTCAGCTTCAGTTGTAAAGCCAACGCTTCCTTTTGTTTCTGCCCCCAATACAAATGATCAAAATAGGAAAATTGTCAGATAAGAAAAAATAAATAAATAAACTGCAATTGCACTGAAGATGATGATCGAAGAGGGTTATCATCTAAGAAAGAGTTACAGGATTCAAGGTCTGGTTCTGTCTGAAGCTCTCTTCCAGGAGACGAGACTGTTCTTTTGTGAGGCGGAGCTTCTTACGGGGAGGACCTTCACCACCACCCAAACCGCTCTCTTCTTCCTCTTCTGCACTTCCTACTTCTTCTGTGCCAGAGGGGATTTGATTTATGTCCAGCTCTCTCGTCACACTGCCACCATCTGTAAGGAAAAAGAAGACTTGAATTAGTGTTTTTCCATGTTTATAAGCAATGAAACCCATCCGTTAGAAACCAGAAAGAAAAATAAAAAAAAAAAACACCGAAAATTTATAAGTCGACCGGACTAACTACTAAGAGAGAAAAGATTGATCCAGTAACCTCCAAAAAGCTATAAAGAGAAAAGAGAGAGAGAGAGACTCACGTGTTGGCTGAAGGCCAGAGACTCCATCTCAAAATAAACTTGATCAAAAAGGAAGAAAGAAAAGGAGACAAAACGTTACTTGGATGTGAGCAAAAAGAGAGGAAAAGAAGAAAGAAGCAAAATTAAAATGGAAGAAAACCCTGCTATAAACCAGATCCAAGACATACACAAATCGATAGACAGAAAGATTAAAAAAGAAAGGTCTAGTAAAATAGAAGGATTGAAAGATAGAAGTTTTCACATTACAAATCATAAAAGAAGTTGAAAGCCCATAAACAGAGAAGGCATGAACTTGAATAAATGAACACAGTGATAAAACTCTTGAAAAACAGGAAACAAAAGCATCAAATTCTCATACCCATAACTCAGAGGTGGGAGAAAAAGGAATAATAAACAATAGGTGTTATTTCTTATTTACCTGAGGGAGGAAGAGTAGAAGAAGAAGAAGAAGCTAAACCAGGAACAGATATCGTTAATTCCAAACGTGAAGTTAATTCCAAGTCCTCCATGGGAGCTGCATAAAAGAAGATTGAGATTTGAGAAGCGATTATTGGAGACGAGAAGGGGTTGGAGTGAAATGGGCGAAAAGTTAAAAAGGTAAAATAGATAATTGAAGGAAAGAGGAGAAGGATATATAGATTGGACCTTGGACGAACCCATCGTTACTTCCCCTAGGATTTTGACCAGGGTCATCAGGTCAAAGAGTCTGACGGTCAGATGCTTGACACGTGTCCACTTCATTGATTTACTGTGGGAGAACTGCCGGCAGGTTTCCCGTTTTGTCGATGCTGAGTCAAGGTTGTCGGTTTGCAGGTCGACTGGCGAAATGATTGGAAACCCAGACCGGGCTCAGGAGTCAGGAGTCAGGAGTCAGGAGTCAGGAGTCAGGAGAAGACTCAGGAGTCTCCATGTTTAACTAGAACTAGATCTAATTATGTAACGTGATTTGCCTCCATCAATCCCTATGTGCCCCACTCATGTCTCATCATCTCTTATCAATTCAACATATGTTACCGGATGAAACAAAACAAACGGTCATGATTCAACCAAATGGTTAGTTAAAGACCTGTACAATCAATCTAGAAATATGTATAATCCCCTCCTCATTCGATCTCTACCGTCAAAACACTCAATGGAATGTAATGTAGTGATTCGATGAATTGGTTGTGGGCTCTAGTCTATTGGGCAAAATTCTGGGAGCCCATGACTCTTTTATTAACAAGGCAACGACGACATTGTATCTCCAGAAATCTTCTTATTAAGGGAAAACTTATGATGCGGAAAAGTCATGGTATTGGAAGAAATTTGATCAATCAAAATCTATTCATAAATTTTAATAAATAACACTGATTGACTATCCCATTTATAATATCAGTTGATTGGTCAAAAAATTTTTAAATATCGTATCTTTCTGATAATCATAATCGAACCCCTCTATTAAAACCCTGAACCTTAAGAACAGCAGAAAGAAAATTGAAGATTTCAAGCCCATTACTTACCCATAAAGTAGGTTCTCATTAATTCGGTCTGTGGGCCATATAACTATGATCAGCCCAAGAACGAGGCACACAGTGTGAAAGGAAGACTGGGTAAAAACTTAAAAGAATGTTCATTTACTTGTAGTCTCAATTCTTATCATTAGAAGACATGATCAAGAGCCGTTGGATTGGTTTAACTTCTTGACGGACTAAACGGTTTGTTGAGGGCCCACCAAAACTTTAGGATTCATGCTTCAGGCGAATGGACCCATGTCCATGTGAATGGTGGAGGGCGACCCACTAACGCGAACGTATACATGCAAATCCAACCGTTGAAGAGGTTGATAGAATGTATCATTCAGTCTGTCCTTCCCGACTTGGTAGTGGCCATCATCACATCAAATCATGAAAAGCGCGCAAAACATTTGCATCTCAAGCGACAGGAGTCCAACGTCGAGACAGTTCTGCCACGTCGATCATGTTTGTCTAGTGGGGCCGAGAGGATGTACGATCAAAATTATTGTTGACTATAATAAAACCGTATACTGAATGGACTGTATCATTTGTACGGCAAATGCTTCTCCGTTTTTGGTTTTTTTTTTTAATAATTGACGACATCTTTTTTTTGTCATTTCACGCATGCTTGTTGGTGTCGCGGACGTCCTTTGAGTTGGACACTCAAATAATTAACTACAATGGACGGTCAAGATCCAATAGAGCCACAGGAATTGTAGTCGCCTGATGTATGATGACGGAAGATCTACGCACGATGATTAGAAGAGAAAGTAAAAGTAAAAATATTGAAGATCGATCAAAAAAATGTAAGGAAGGATGGTAAGACGGGTCCCACAAATGAACCAACGCTCCTGATTAATAGGGGAGAATAGTTTGAATTCTCGTGTTGCAGTAGTCAAGAACGCGGTGGAAGCGTGGAGGGAAGCTTCTCAGAGAAGACAAAAAGGGTAAGTGGGGGGCGCAAAAAGATTGATTAATATGGGAACACTGATAAATAAAAATGGGAACCAGTGGGACCTACGTGTCGCCTTGAAGTTTCTGTACGGCTGATGTCCTTCCATCATATACCGTTTGATGCAATCCCAGTGGCGGACAGGGTGGGCCCACGCTTGTTTCTGTGCTCAATTCTCACTTCTCAGTCCAAAAAAGTTCACTGTTGGGCAATTTGTTTTGGGCTGAGATGACGATAACAGAAACAGAATAATCATAATCTGGCCTTTGACTCTCTGAGAGAAGGCTGAAGGGATGACAATTTTTCCCCGTAAAACCCGGGACGCGCCCCGGGACGGGTTTTCCCCGATTTTAAACGAGGACGGGACGAAAGGGGAAAATATTTTTGATCTGGGGACGCCGACGGGTTTGTTTATAATTTCTTTTAACTCTGTTAAACACGATGGTAAATAAATAAAATATCCAAAATTTTAATATTAATATTTAAAATATTTCAAGTTTCTTCCAAATTATTAAAAGTTTTAAGATATTATAATCTCATTTTTAAAATACTCCTAAATTTTTATAATCCTATTTCTAAAACATTCTTGAAATTTGATGTATTTTTAAGTTGTTGATTTACGTGGGAAAATTTTGGGGATTTCATAACCATAGGTGGTGCCCCTTCCTGAACTCACCCCAATGGCGCCGTTTTATAACAGCTGATGGGTGAGCCGAATGAGTTGTTGCTTGGATTCACAAATTTAAAAAATGATTATTGACTTGTGGTTTCGTCTTTAATCATATTTTAGAATTAATGTAGATGTTTTCTGAATAATCTGTATCAGTGTTGGTGTAAGACTTGGTTTGAACAGGATGTCCAAACCTTAAAAGCTGGCAACTAGTTGCCTTTCCATGTCCTAGTTAAAAACAACGGTATTTATGGTTTTATGCAGGTTGAATGAATGAACTGCCTATTAACCAACAAAACCGGGATCATTGGTGCATTCCGGTTTTTAGTCTGTTTCAACTCTTACAAGATTGATGTGTATATCATATTTATGAGAATAATCTACCATTATACTTAGAGAATAAGAGTTCATAAGCGTTTATGTGTGTAGATATTAAAAAAAAAAAAATCAAAGAGACGGTAGGAGTGCAATTACTAAAATTGTACAAGCTAATCAACTTTTCTTGACTGGTAAATTCTATTGTAATTGTTTTACTTTCTTCTTACGATATTTATTTGATTAGATCCAAGGTTCAAAATATCGATATGCTTGATATGCTGATAGGGGTGTATTGGGCGAATCAATAAACATTTTGGTCCCTTTTTTTATTTTATTTTTCACAACTGGTTCAAGGGGGCTGGTTTAGGTCTCCTCTACCCCCTGAATCGGTCAGACCTCCGATACACCCACTATAGGGGCGTATCAGAGGGGTCCCAAAACGATACGTATCAACTGATACGGGCCGATATATATCGATACTTTAAACCTTTGCTAGATCAATTATTAAAATTTCATCTATTTATGATTGCTTATGGATTTTTTTTTGGGTAAATATATAGACTGTTAATAAATCATTTCAGGCATATATAATAAATGTAACACCATAACTGCAGCCATGTGGACTAGACTCTTTCATTAGAGAGCTAAACCACCTAAGTAGAAGTAAATTGCTCTACTTTGGTCCCATAGCAATTTACTTCTACTAATGAATTTTGTCATGTGGACTAGACCTGTTTGGGAGGGCTTTTAATTGGGCAGCCACTCTTGGAAGGTGGAGGTGGGCTTCATATGAAAAACCCAAAAGTTATGTTTGGTGAAAAAATGATTATTGACTTGTGCTCAGAACCTAAAAAGTATCGATCTTTAATTAGTTTATTATGTTTTCAAAATCAGTCAACCAAATGCCCAAAATACTTTGGGCTATTATGCTTTGACATAGATTTGATTTTTATAGTCCAATGGCTAATAGTAAAATGTCTATCAAAATGACTCCTAAATTATTAAAGAGGCTGTGACTGTGAGCTCTTAATTACTGTAGCTTAAGTTGGCTTGATTACTATAACCTCAAATAATTTTATTATTTAGTTATTTTATCCACTAAAATGACAAAACAAAAAGTCATTCAGTTCAGTCACTTCAGCTAGTATGGAATGGCCCCTAATTGATCATCCTCAGTGTCCTTGCTTGAGCGGAATGCCTGGTAAATAGGCCAATGAGGAAAGTGAACCCAATATATTGCAAGAAAACATAGTTATATAACCTAATGATCAAAACTGTCTATTCTTTTTTGTAGTGCAAATGTGCAAATGTAAATTGGATGCAAAATTTGCACCTCATTTAGGTATACATCCGTTTGTGATTATAATATTTGCACCCCCCTACCTGATACAAAATTGCACTTTTTTTCTCATTTCCATTCAGTGGTAATATATGTTTTGCATTTCAATTTTCAAATACTGATGAGAAATTTGCACAATCTCCATCCTACCTTTAAGTGTTTCTCATATATGTGGCTCCCACATCAATGTGATTGCTATTTCACTCCCAAGTAATCAACCATTCTCCTACATTCATTTTCTTTCATATAAAGTGAGGACTAGGTCATTCGCACACATACATTCATATAAACATACTTCAGACATAAGCTTTCCACTTTATACAAGTGTCTATCAATCCTTTAAGTTGTGTTTTGGATTGAAGGAAAAAGTAGGGAAAGATCCCTTCCTTTCCCTACTTTTTCCTTCAAAACAAACATAGCCTTAAGAAAAATATTTCTAGTGAATGGTTACTTCGACTATCAAAAAAAGAAAGAAGAAGAAGCTAGGAATACTTACCCTCGTTCTCAAAAATTCTCACTTCAAATGTTATACAACCCATACTAATACAATGACCAACCTTTCTAATCGAGTTTTATTAAAATATATCTACCAAAAAAGATCTTTATTAGAATACAAATATTTACAATAAAACTTGATTTAATCTCTTAAATCAAATAAAAAAACTTAACTAAAATTTACCATATAGATAACAAGTGCAAACAGAACACGACGATGGCCCTGTAGTAAGTACAGGGTGGTCATTATCTGAAGAAAACAAAATAAGTCAAGGTTGAAAAAGGTAAAATACCATAATTTATACTCAGCCAAACCACTACAAAACCAAACAAACGAAGCCTTAACCGTGAATAAAGTACTAGTCGGGGATCAAATCATAGAATATTTGTATTGGTAGCCCAAATTCTTTATGGAGCTTGGCATAGAAGAAACCTTGTTGTTAAAAAAGGTTTACAACTAGGGGGCAGGCCAGATTGGGCCCTAGTGTTGATAATGGACCAAGCCAGCCCAATGGATTCTAGGATTGTAATGGTGCAAGTCGAATGAGGGACCGGATCTAGTAAGCACAACAAAGTAAGCACGTTAAATGAGTATTTGATAAATATTTTGACAATTGTCAAATTAAAAGTGGGTATTAATTTTTTTTCTAGGGTAGGCTGGGGATATTTTAAGGGACAGGTGTCAAAAAAATTTCTAAGTGCTCATTTAACGTGCTTTCAACGTCGTGCCTACCGGATCCCAACTAGTCCAATGATTGGAGTCTATTTATTAGAGTTCGCTGGAAGTCCGAGCGATTGGAGTCTATTATGAGAGATTGCATTTCTTGTGACCTAACATGTTTTCAAACTAGTAAGCATGCACATGCTTTGCATGTGGCAATTATAAATGATGCTAATGATAGTAATAATATATTCAAAATTTTCTATAAATTTTGTGTATTTTTTATTTTGCATGTTTATATTTTATATTTTTTATTATTAATAAAATCCAAATTGCAAAATCCAAATCTAATTACATAAACACCTCATCCAAATATGTGATAATCGGATCAAGTTGTGAAGTTTCAAGTATCATTGATATGCCTACCTACTTTGTTAGAATGTTCTTTTTGTAGTGTTTTTTTCTTTTTTGAGTATCTTTTTTTCTTTTGTTCATTTATAAAAAAAAATTGTAAGATTTAAATAGAGGGAATTGAATGAGGTGAAAAATAATAGTTCAATTTACAATTTAAAGCTTACAATTAAAGAGTGACTAAATTCAAAAGTGAGTATTTTAGTCATAAGAAAATTCTACAATTTTATTCATATTTTTATAAGTAGTGTAAATATAAAATTATATGTGTGTTCAAATTTTTCTAAATTGTTTTTTTTTTATTTTTCTGTCTAAAAATGCATGATATTGTACATGTGCTTGAATGTTTATTTTGCAAAATTTATGTATTTTTATATTTTATTAGTTTTTATTATTTATTTATAACATTAAAGGTTAGCACATTTAACCCGAAAGTTGAACTATTTATTATTAATTTTATATTTCATTTTTGGTTAGTTATAAATTATGTATTTCATTTTCATTATCAACAAAATTAATTCTTGTTTATTATACTTATTTTTTTTAATTTAAATAATAAAAATATCATAAATGTGTCTAATTTTTTGTAATTTTCTATATTTATTTATATTTTTTAAAAAAATATTACCTAACAATGACTTCGTAAGTTGATCAATTTGATTCAAATTGTTGAATTTCTTACCCACCACTTGGATAAAAAATGGTTTTGTTTTTTAGTCAATTTTAAAATATACAGGTTTATATTGTTAAAAATATTGATATAAATCTAATTGGTACCATTTATTAGTGAAAAATAAATTAAAATGTAAGATTTAATAAAAGAAAATGGGATTTAAAACCTTAAGTAATATTTGAAGTTACATTTTCAATCCTTACAATTAAAAATGGATTAAATACAAAAGTATAGGCACTTTAGTAGCCATTAAAACTATAATAACATGACTTTTATACCCTTTCTCAAACAAAAACTTTTGTTCAATTACACATCAATGACTTTTGTTCATTTATAAAAAAAAAATGCAAGATTTAAATAGAGGAACTTGAATGAGGTGAAAAGTAGTAGTTCAATTTACAATCTAAACCATACAATTAAATAGAGACTAAATTAAAAATGAATATTTTAGTCACTTTTTTAAAAACTAGACAAAACTGAATGATCAAACCGTTTGGACTGGGAACCGGTCATGTCACCAATTCCATTTTGGCTCTAAATTGCTATTTTACAAAAAAAAAAAAAAAACAATTGAAATGATCAAAGAACTACTGACCCGAATGTTTTAACCATTAAAATGCTTGACTCGATTATCATTATTTGGTTTCCTTCAAACTATTTCAAAATTTTTTATTTATTTTAAAATAAAAAGTAGACAATTTGGATCGGTTGCTAAAAGTAGATAATTGAACCGTTGATCCGGAAACCGAAAGCCAAAGCAGTTCCATTTTTGGATCGGTTGTTAAAACCTTGATTTAAGTTAAAAGAAAGTTCTACAATATTATTCATATTTTTAATAGTATTGTAAATATAGAATTATAGATGTGTTCAATTTTTTCTATATTTGTTTTTGTATTTTTGTGTGTAAAAATAATTCTGATATGTCACACTTGTTTTTTGTTTAATATGATAAATACATGATATTTATTATACATGTGCCTGAATGCTTTTTTTTTTTTTGCAAAATTTGTGTTTTTTCGTTTTTGTATTTTTATATTTTATTAAATTTTATTATTTATTTATGACATTAAAGGTTAACATATTTAATCCAAAAGTTGAACTATTTATTATTAATCTTATATTTCACTTTTGGTTAGTTCTAAAATATGCATTTCATTTTCATTATCAATAAAATAATTCTTGTTTATTACATTTATTTTTTTAGTTTGATTAATAAAAATATCATAAATGCGGCTAATTTTTTCTACATGTTTTTTGTAAATTTCTATATTAATTTCTATTTTAAAAATTTTACTACTTAACTATGACTTCATAGGTTGATCAATTTGATTCGGATGGTTCAATAGCTTAGCCACCACTTGGATAAATAATGATTTTGTTTTTAGTGAGTTCTAAAATATTTGGATTTATATTGTTAAAAATATTGACATAGATCTAATTAGTAACATTTATTAGTGAAAATAACTTAAAATATAGGACTTAATAAGAGAAAATGAGATTTAATACCTTAAGCATAAGACTTAATGAGAGGGGATTAAATGATGTGGAAAGTAATAATTGAAATTACACTTTCAATCCTTACAATAATTAGAGATGGATTAAATACACAAATATGGCCATTATAGTAGCCATTAAAGCTGCCATTAAAACTATAATAAAATGACTTTTATAGTCTTTCCCAAATAAAGAAATAGAGGGTAATTTTAGTCCAAAAAAAGTTTCACATTGCATTCACACTTTTATATATAGCATAGATTATGATGGATCTCTGATTAAAATTATAAAATTATGAAATCCTCATGAAATTATTGAGTGAAAATGCCAGATTTGCTACCGCTTTTTTGGCATCATGTCTTTCCTATATTATACTCAAAGCCTATGTGAGTGTGTGTACATTAGTAAATAGAAATATTAGAATCGGGTTCAGGTTGCCCAATGGGTGGGATGGCAATTTTCTCCATCCGGCTGAGCATTTGTCTTCCCCGATCCAATGGAGATAGCCTTGGCAAGGACGGGGACAGCTGAGCATCTGTCTTCCAACTTTAATTATATATATTAAATTTTATTTATATTAAATATATAATATCATTCATATTATATATAACAATATATGTTTAAAATATTATTTATACCTTAAAAATTTTCCTTTATTACAAGTAAACATATTTTCCAAGAAAAACACTTTTATTTGAAAATTTTTGGGGATTTAGGTCCCAATAGAGAACTCATTTATGTGGGAGATGGAGGCTAACTTTTATCCCTAACAAGAATCAGGATTGGGAACAGAGAAAAAAGAGGGACACAAGCTTGCTGTCCTTCATCAAAAGGGAAAAAAAGAAAAGAAAAGAATAGGTTTATGTTAAAACTTCTTTAATGCCTTATCCAAAGGCTTTTAGTCATATTAAAGAAAAACATAAAACTGTTGACTACGGATATCATCTGTGAAAAGATGCAACACAAGGTGGATTCTGAACTAGAAAGATTGTTATGGACTTGGGGTTGAACAAGTGTCCAATTCATTATCATATTTAAAGGTGCATGGTTTAAATTTGCTACATTTCTTTCCATATGGAAAAAAAGAAAATGGGCCATGGGTTTTAGGAGTGGCTGTAGAGTGAAGGCTAACCGACCCAGAAATCTTTCACATGTCAAGATGGTTTGGGGCATGAAGAGCCTTGTGTGTTCCTCTGATCTGTCCAGCCTCTGCTCAGAAGGACAAGTTTCAGTTTAACTTGGTTAAACAAAACAAGTCCTAGTTGAGGAAGAGTGATTTGAATGATGGCCCAGTATTTATGTTTAACTGTTATGGGCTGTTATTGTCTAGGTCCAAACCCACTTCCACATATTAGGATGGAACATCATCATTCATTTTTGGGTTTAGTGTAGCCCAGGAAGGGGGCTTAATTAGTTAAGAGTATCTGATATAACTTGGGTCTAGATTGCTTTAAACCCGCCTAGCACTTGTAACCTTTCTGGTTTTTCGCTTGCCAAATTCCTAAGAGAATCATGACAGCACCACTCCAATCCAATATGCAGAGTACCTTAGGCTCGGTTTGGAAAGAGTACAAATACATCAAAAATAATACAAAATGCAAGGTTTTGCACTTTACATATTTGTATTTGTACTCCTTCCAAACTGAGCCTTACTGAATTTGCAGAATTTGTTAATTGTATAATCAATCCTAATCCAAGCTGAGTTGTTAAACCCCCAATCCTAAACATAACCAACATGATTTTTTCGTACGTATTGGGTTGGGATTGGGTTTAATTGTGGTTGGCCCGGTTTACCCACATTGTTTATGTTTGACTTAAGATCAGGGTATCAAGGTTTATTGATTTTAGCATTCTTATATCTACAATAAAAAACAAAACTATATTGCTTTGGGAGTATCATACTTAATCATATCATACCGGAAAGCTTTGCCTTCAAACATAAAATCGGTTTGCCAACTGAAAATAAGTTTTCTTTTTAAAATGTCCCCTTCAATTATATTCCTCACCGTTCAGGTAGCCATTGCATATTCCCAATCGACCACTTCATGGCCATTTTCCCAGGTCAATAAAGTTCTCGTTGGTGCATTTGCATTAAGTACTAATTAATTAAGATGACAAGAGTTTTAGGACATCAAACTATGGTGGCGTTTGATAAATCTGAAAAGTTAAAAAGATATTAAAAGTGTCTGAAACGATTTTGAGGATCTGAATTCATAAATTTGTTTGTGTTGAATCAGCCCTTTACCATCTGAAGTTTACTGATTTTACTATTTTACCCCTAAAACATACTATTTGGAAATGTTGAATTCAATTTGCATTATAAAAAATAATTTTCAACCTCAAAATAATATTGAAACAATATAAATAAAAAATAATAAATTAATAATTACTAATTAATAAATGAAATGATTAAAATTAAAAAAATAAGGACTATAAAATATTAAAATAATTAATAATTGATAATTTACACAAATAAAAATTAAAATAATTAAAAATTACTAGTTAATAAAAATAATTATTAATTAATAAATAACACAAAAATAAGTTTAATAAAAAATAATTAATGTTTAATAACAAAACATTAAAATAATTTATAATTAATAATTAATAAATAACATAAATAAATTTAATAAAAAAAATAATTAATGTTAAATAAAAAATATTAAAATAATTAATAATTTATAATTAAGAATTAATAAAATTATTATTATTATTATTACTACTACTATTATTATTATTATTATTATTATTATTATTATTATTATTATTATTATTATTATTATTATTATTATTATTATTGTTATTCATCGAACCATCGTTGCATGTTACAACGGCGGTAGCGGTGGTGGGAAGACAGGGAAGGGAGAGAGAGAGAGAGAGGAGAGATAGCTACGGTGGCGAGAAGACAAAGCAAAGAGAGAGAGAAAAAAACATAAGATGATGAACACTACGAAAGCCCTCTTAGCAGAAGCCGTGCGAGCCCACTGACGAAGCCATTTGTCTTCACAAAAGATGAACCAGTGCTCTGTCCAAACGGGAGAAGGGAATGGCCTCACTAAGCTCCAGTGAGAAGGGGGGTAGCTCGCTTCTGAGCTTCACAGAAGCCCAAATTATCAAGTGAAATCAGTGGCAATGCCACGCCGGTCCTCTGCTTCACATCGAAGGGTGGGATAGGTGGCGGAAGGAGCAAGAGGGTAGGGGGAGTTTTACAGAGCAGGAAGGAGCAATCGACAACATGCAGCGAGAGAGGGAGAGAGAGAAGACAAGGGGAGAGAGAGAGCTTGCAGCGGCGGTGGTGGGAATACAGGGCAAAGAGAGAGAGAGAGAGAGAGAAGACAGGGGGAGAAAGAGAGCGAGAGAGAGAGCCAGAGAGAACGAGAGTTTGAAGGTTTAGATTTTCCGGGTTTGGGGTATTAGGGGTAACTCGAGTCATTTACGAAAAATTGTAAGAATATTTTAGACATTGTGTCAGCTCTAAAATGCGTCTGAACGCGTTAAAAGCCGACTCAAGTTCTATGATTTTCAGATCTGAAAATCAGTTTCAGAGCTAGTTTGCTATGTTGAGAGGTACAACCAAACAAGAGGTGAAGTCTGAAAAATAGCATTTTCAGATTCAGACCTCTATGCAATCAAAGGCCACCTATGTCACTCCGTCTTATGTACTCTCTTAGCTAGAAAGCGCATATTGAAGAGTCGACCCCTAAACAGTTTATTCCTGAAGGGTTACCCTTGTAAGAGATTTTACGAGGTGATAAACTGATAATCTTATTTTCTATTTTTAAAGCCCCATTCTGGTCTACAATTTCAGGACCAATATGTTGTTCTGAATCCTCCCCACCACAAAATGGATCTGTTCTGTGAATTCAACAAATAAGATTGTTTTGATCAATGCCTGTTCAACTGTGTAAATTCGTACCCCTCTAGCTAGGATTAGACTGTATTATTACTACATATATATATGGAAAAAGCATATAAAGTAAACACAATATATATTTATGGGAAGACAAGTAGATATATGCCTACTGCGTCTCAGTAAATGTGAGTTCTTAGTTTAATTTATTGATGAAAGCAGTTAAATGCGACATTTTCTATCAAGTGATTATATTCCAGTACTGCTAGATATATAGAGGAGGTCTTATTCCTTTCTTCCACAATCGATCTAATATTTCAGAATTAGCAAATGATGAATTTAATTTTCTTTTTCTGTAAATGAAACCGAGACACGTCTCCCATCATTGCACGGAAAAGATCCAAGGCTTTTTATTCTAATTGTGGTCCAGGCTGAGTGCATGAAGAAGTGGTAGAGAGATTTTAGATCAGTTGAAATGGAGCCCAGTTTTCAGATTTTATAGGGGGGATTTTGAAGCTGTTTGATATAGAATCGTCGTAACATATATATGTATATACGTACACATATACATATACATACAGGGCTGAGCAGTCTCTTTGCCGATGGTATTTTGGCATTTTGAGTTTCGAGTTGTTCTACTTGCTTAAATCCATTTTTGTTAGAACCGGAATAGAAATAAAATGGAAAAGCAACCCATAAACTATCAGAAGATCGGAACCAGAAAGCTCACTGGGTCTCAGCCGGTTCACACATTCAAATACCGCATCCAATCCTAGTCCGATAACAATACTGGTTAAATCCCAATCCCTTCCAAGCTTAGAAACATATATATATATATATATATATATATATATATATATATATATATACCATGCACAACTTCTCTGAAAATGCCGCTTGGGATCTTGCTTCATCCTCTATTAGATAGAGATTGAGTTATCAACTCTTGCCTTTTATTGCTCTCTCTCTCTCTCTAGATCTCTCTCTCCATTGCTTTAGAACAAAGAAAGCATAACTTAATTAAGATCCATAGAAATAGTATATTAGCTAGAGAGTTCTATATAATATTATTTAACAGAGACTCTCCTCAACGCCACAACCCTAAGATCTTCAACAGCCACAAGAGATCGAAGAGACACACCAAACAAACACGGAGAGACTCATAGCTACTACTAGCTCCCGCTCCTGCCCCCGCCCCAGACAGGCAGACACACCCATATACCATTTTCCTTACGATAAAGATAAAACACTACTCAGAACAGCAATACCAAACACATACTACGTCACTGCTGCAACCTCTCCTCAGTCCTCAACGTTTCTTATTTGCAGGCTCCTTCTGGGCATTGAAGTAAATAGTCGCCACCGGAACGCCGAGGTCCAGTTGATTTGCAAATGCCCTGGTGTTGAAGTTAGCGCGGGTAGCTGGTTGCTGGATCACGGCGTCCTTCATAGAATACCTCTGCCGGAATAGCACCAATATGTACCGGTGTATTCCCACCGGCGGCCGAGGGCCCATGTAGGGAAGTATCTCCTTACCTGTCGATCGACAGACATGAACCCTCCTCCAACTTTAGAAAGGAAAGGGAAGCTTACACAAAAACCCTAAACTATGTGCTTCAGCTCAGGGCCTCAGGCCATGATAATGATAGTGCAGCAATCAATCACTTTTTTTATGTACTTCATCTACAAGTGGCACCAACTAGAAGACGCCAGGTGGCAATCACATATGAACTTAGTAGCTAGTACTTAAGCCAGTGCCTTAAAGAAAAGAAAAGATAAATGGCATGCCACTTGGGGCCCCATAGTGAGGGTTCTAAAGAATAATCTGCCACGTGTCAGTACAACTCTCTCTCGCCCTACACGTTAGTCAGCTGTACTACTCATGCACCCTAAATCATTTTGGCCCATTTTCAAATTAGGGTTTGGTGCATGTCAACTTCAAGGCCAGATATTTCAGAAGGCCTAATCCAACGGTTAGAAATTAACCTACAGAGCCATCTGGTATGAATCTTTTTACTCTTCAGGTTAAAACTTAAAAACCGTTGGATAGAAAGGATTTAAATAACACCGGGTTGGAGTGGAAGATAATTCCTTCTGTGGTTGCAAGGAGGAGTTCCTTCTGTGGTTATCATGTTAGGTGGACTCCATCTCCATGACAAGCCAAAGACCATGCACATACTTTCCCTCCTATTTTACGCCCTTTTCTTTAGGGTTATTGCATTATATGATGATTTTGTTTGGTATAAGAGATATGGATCCCACATACGAATCCCCTATCATTTGATCTTTGACACGGTTTATGAGTATATTTCATGAGAAACTGACCTTTAGAGGGGCTTGTTCCACCTGGGATATCGACTACAATCCTGAAAACATCAAAAAAAAAAAAACGGAGAAAACTCAGCATTCTTACTTGTTAAAAAGCTAGAGAGAGATCCATGAAACAGGAAAAAGGGTTAGTACCAATGGACCCATTCACGCATAGATGGCTCACTTGGACTAGGGGCATCAGGATCTGTCATCACCTGCATTAACCACCATGAAACTGCTTATAATCAACGTTGGCATCAACACACAAATATCTGCCATCATCAGTTAACAAATTTGCAAAGAAGAATGATGAAGCAGCAAGCAAGCGCTTGAGCACAGCAGAGAGAGAGAGTGAGAGAGAGGACCAGAGTATAGAGATCATCAGTGTGTCCAGAGACGACAACTTTGGGAGGGTTGGTCGCCATTGAAGGTTTAATATCACAACCGTTGGTGACATGCTTGGGTCCAAAGTAGACAGACATGCTAACAGTAGGAACAAACATGTCGACCACATCGCCTATCACTCGGCCCACAACAAGGGGTTCAACAGAAACAGCCATGATCATGAAGAAGGAAGGGGGGGGAGGGGGGGGAGAGAGAGAGAGAGAGAGAGAGTTAAAATGTTGCGATGAAGATGAAGAGCATGAAGGACTAGGTGGTGGGGGGGTTTTATAGGGAAGTAAAGTAAGAAAAACGTATATAAATTGAAGGGGGTATGAGGGTGAGGGGAATAATATTATAAAGAGCATGCAGAGAGAGGGTAAACAAAGATACAGAGGTCCCAGGGTTTTCCACGTGTGGAACTGCCTAAGAAGAAAGCCACCATCCGTTATTATCCTGCCGCCACGTGAAACAGCAGCGCTGTTTGGTTACAAAGTTTGATCTTCCTTTTGCAACCACCAGGTGGCTCCATCGAAACTGCTCCCCTTTGGTGGGCCGTATGCGACACCGCCGAAATCTTCAGTTAAAGACATCGATATATCACTAATTCACTACCCGCGACAAATTTGTCTGTCCTGGGTCCCACCTCTTATTTTTTTTTTTTTTTATAGATGGTTTTAGGCATCAACTATAATACTATACAGTCTCTATATAAGGTTAATTTTGGGTCTAAAAGGAACAAGAAAACCCTAACAAAGAGAGAGAGAGAGAGGGAGAGAGTATCTAGAGGTTGGTTAATTACCTTAAACCTTTAGTTACTTCTCATTAGTATTTCTTTCTTTTGAAAAAAGATTAAGTTGGTCAAGAAGGAACATAAGACAGAGGAAGATGCCAATCTAATCCTTAATTTAGTATTACTATTCTAATTAAGTATAAGCCATTTTGTTATTTATAGTCACAGGATAAGGCAATTCATTAAAGAAAAGGGGCATACACCGTCCATCCGAAGCCAAGGAAGAGGAGAGAAAAAGCAGCATCCTTTTTCATTGCTTTGATAATGGGAGATTTCATCATTTAATGCTAATTTGATTCAGTACTCTACTTTAGAAGGTTTATAGTATATACTCAAATATATATTTCCTCAGGTGATATACAGACCAGATTTTACGGATCGACTTTTGCTTTCTGAAAATGGTATTTGAAAACCATATCTACAAGATTACAATCTTTTCTTTTTTTTTTTTCAAAATACGAAATTATAGCATTTTTCTTGTGGACGCTCATCTAATTTTAAAACTAGTATTTCTTTAATGCGTGATTTTGTATGATTTTTCATTCATTATAAAATGGTTTTTTTTCTCTTCTTATAATAAATTGATGCCAATGTACGTATAATGACTTTTCTAATCTTATAAAAGGGTTTTCCAGAGGGACTTGTACTTAAAAGAATAGTTTAGAGCAAACACCTTTTGATTCCTGTATAATATATATCTTTTATGTAGAAGTCTGTTCTCAAGCTGCATGTAATATTGACAATTTGCGGTAAAAAACTTATTTATAGAAAAGGATTTTTAACTTTCATTGACAACCTACTGACTTATAATTAAAATTAAATACACATTTTTTCTTTGGAATTGGATTTACATTGTGCTTGTAAAGCATTCTTTTGGTTTTAACTTTACACCAAATAGTGTAGTTTGAATTCATTATCTTTACATTTAAATCAAGAGAAAGCACAAAATTTGCTTGAGAATACGGTTTTAACCAATCAAAACCCACCCATGAATTTTGATAAATAACACATGATTCACTACCATGTTTATGATTCTAGTTTATTTGTCAATTATTTTTCTGATATCATATCTTTTCCATATCATAATCAACTGACCAATAAACTAGAATCATAAATGTGGTAGTGAATCAGGTGTTATTTATCAAAATTCATGGGTGGGTTTTGATTGGTCAAAACTCGTTCCATATCATAGATTTTCTCTAATCAAAAAGCAATGTTTTCAAGTATTTATTTCTTTTCAAAAACATTCACCTTATAGAAGATAACTACTCTAAGCAATATCAGTCATCCATTAATTTCTTCAAAAAAAAAAAGTAGCATTCTTTTGTTAGTGTTAACAAATAAATAAAGAATAAAATAATTAGCTTTTTACTCTGCAGTCGTTTAGGCGGTAAGGTAAGAAAACCATCCATTAATAATTCTCAATCAACCATTTTCTCAATTGCGATTGATAACTTTCAATAATAACAAAATAAAAATAGAAAATAAATATGCAGAATTTTGTTCAGTCCATCATTATAATCATTTCTCCAGTAAATAGGTATAGAATAGAAATGTACATTTATCACCAAAAGCATTCTTTTCATTAATTGTATTGCTATTTATAGGCTGTGTTTGGTTGTAATGCAAATGTAAATATGTATATTATATATTTATTCTTTTTACGGTTCAGATTTTAAATCGTTTGCACTCATTTTGTTTGTTTGAAATTGGTGCTAAGTGTGGGCCCTATCATTAAATACTCCAACTACCTTATGCTCTAATACCTTAACTTTGGTTAAAAAATTGATTATCAAAAGAATACAAATTGTATCAAAAAAATAGGTACAGTAATACTCTCTTTTCAAAGTACAAAAAATATTAAAAAATATATTTTTGATCTAATAATCATTACTTTTTTATATGTCAAACATACGCTCACAAACACGAACCACAATATATAAATATCCTGATTCAGCATTTATATTACAAACAAACGGAACCTTAGGTTCAGTTTAGAGTACAAATACAAATATGTAGAGTGCAAACCTTATTTTGTATGTTCATACACTATACGTATTTGTATTTATACCCTTTCCAAACTGAACCATATTTTCTTTGTAATAAGAGCAAATTAGACAAAATAAGTGCTTCCCTGTGTATTCTCTAGAGTAATAACTCATAAAACCCATTAATAGAAGCTTTTTTTTTAATTTTGTTGTAAAAACAAACACGAAAATAGGCACCGCATGCAGACTAATATTCAATCTAAATTGAAAATGACTTTTTTAATTAGAACAAATATCTTCACCTATATATACCTAGGCCAATCCATAGATTCTACATAGATAGGACTTATTATGTAGATATTGCAGAAAAATCAATTTTGATAAAAGAATTCCACAATTGTCTCCTAAAAAGATGAGAAATACCTGAGTGATATGTCCCACAACCACTCAAATCTGTCACTTTGCATGCATGGCTAATGTGGAGTGTTATTATTGTTTAAACTGCACTATCATAGCCATCAAGTGCAGTTTATCCCGTCTTGCTAAATATGTCCTATCATATTAGAAAATCTTAAATAATCTTGTACACATAAATCTTGTTTTTTTAGGAAATATGCGTAAGTCCATTGAATAATACATGAATATTTTGGTAATAATGAACATATTTATGTGATGCCTTTAAAATTTCATGCTATGTTTGGTTTGAAGGAAAAGGTAGGGATATTTATACAAGGTTTGTAAAGGGTTTTTTTTATGTTTCCTTTTCTTTTCCTACTTTTTCCTTTAAACCAAACACAGTCTAAAATTCTAAATTGTAGAATGACCTGTAGACTAGAGGTGCAACTTGAAATAACCTGATCAAAGTTTAACCGACCAATATGAAAAAGATAATGTTGGATTGCATATTTGCATTATTTCTATAGTATATAAGACCAGAGTTGGGATTTGCTCCTTATACCAACCTCGTAGCACTTGGAAGTACATAATTGCAACATCTCCTTATCATTCATGGGGAGATAATGTTCAAATGCATGCTTACAACATGCTGTGATGTTGGTGTGAGCCACATTTTGTGAAGAGCAAATCCAAATTTATAGGCTCAATTCAACTGACACACTTAAATATCTCAACAAAGATGCATGTGATGTAGGGCTGTAAACAGGTTGGGTCTGATCCAAAGGATCCAATGGACCCAAACTGATTGGACCAGTTCTGGTTCCAGGAATTTGAACTGACGGGTTAGTTTTGGGTCCTGATATAGTATTTCGATTATTATCGATTTGAAACCAATATATGTATATATATAATATTTAATATATATTAAGCATATTGATTGATTGATTGATTGATTTATTTATTTATTATAGTCGGGTCCGTCGGATCCAGGTCAGTTTGGAGTCCTCATATTTCATGTCACTTTGGTTCCAATTCTAGCTAGTCTTGACCCAGACTCAACCCATTGACAGCCCTAATGTGATGACCATCAATGCTCCAACCAACATCAAGTTGGCCTGAGATCGTTTCTCAAAATAAAAACACACAAAATTTGTTCTTGGCTGTGTAGGTGTTTTTAATTTTCAAAACTGAAACTAAAACCATGTTCTTGAATTTCTAGTTTCAAAGCATGATTTCGTCTGATTATTCAATATCATGTTTCATACATCTTATAATTATTTCAATACAAAATTTGTTTTTATTTTAAAAATCATTATTTTGATGATTTCAAAAATATATATTATTTTTTAAAACAAAATCAAATTGTTTTTGTCTTTCGTAAAATTCAATAACATGTTTTTTTTTGCTGATGTGACGTTTTTCTTTTTTTGGCTTCCCGCCTCCTATGTTGTTTTCATCTTATTAATAACAAGTAAGAAACCCGATTATGGGAATTAATGTTTTCATTAATGTAGTGTCACCGTCGAGCCATTGTTCATCGTTACTTCCATCACAACCACCACTAAAATTGCAGAAATTCTGCAGCATTTTAAATGGACTGTTAATGAAAATAGAATTCAAGGTTTTTCTTCCTAATGCTATGGTTGGTCATTGATCTAAACTATCATCATGGTATAACAAGCTATAGTCTTTCCTCCATAGCCATCCACTTAACGCCTTTCTTTTCCATGAACTGATTCAAGTGTACGTTCATTGAAAGATGTGATTTAAGGGAATATATTGATGTGATGCATATTTTGATATTAAATTTTGGATAAATTTCTTAAACTAATTTATGATTTTATTAATTAACTAATTCTATTCTTATTATTTACAAATTATTTTAAATACCTTTATTATTTTTGACAATCCACGTTATTATTAAACTTTAACGCAAAAACGATAAAATGTCAAAATTTTCTTTCATTATTTTTTAAATTTTCAAAATAAAACTCATCTTATAAAAAAAAATTAAGAAATCAACAATGACGAATCGTATTTGCAGTTGAATTCGCAGCTGCACAGCCTTTCTTCAGGTGAGCTCCTCAAGCTTCTTGAGTAAAATCTTGCAGCTATGGTCAATTTCAGCCAAGGTTGCTTCCCTCTCATATTGTTGTTGTTGTTGCAGAGCCTGCAAGGATGCAAGTTGCTCCTAGAGTGATTCAAGTGTGTTGCGGATGTTTAAAAGGCTCTCAGCTTCATCGTCTTCTTCATCACCATCGTCAAGCTAATGGAAACCATTCTCTCAGCATTCGTACAACCTCAACCGGTCATAGGGGTGTCAATTGGATTGAATTTGGTCCAATCCGATTCAGTCCAATGTGAGTACTTACAAATGGATTGGACCCAATTCTGTCCAAGTCCAATTTAAACCAAATCCAATCCAATCTAATCCATTAAAATGTAAATGGACTAGATTGGTTCCAATCCAAACCGAATGAATCAATGAAATATAAAAAATTATATAAATAAACAGAACATATAAATAATTCAAAAATATATTGAAATGAAGAAAATCTGAATATTACAAAAATATACCCTTTTGGCATTTTGCAAAAGTATTTTTATAATAATACTTTTATAGAAGTGTTTTTATAAAAGTATTTTTGTATAAGTGCTTTTGTAAAAATACTTTCATAGTTTTTATAAAAGTGCTTTCATAAAAGTATTTTTATAAAATGCTTTCATAAAAATACTTTCATCATAAAAGTATTTTTTATAAAAATGATTTTATAAAAGTATTTTCATAAAAGTACTTACTTTTATAAAAATGATTTTACGACGACTTTAATTTTGATTAGTTTTAAATTGAACAATTCAAACAAACAGCGATGTGGAACAAATTATTTTGAATTAGCTCAATTTAATAATTATAATAAATCATCCAAATCCGATTTAATAAGATTTAGATTGAATTGGATCCAATCCAAAACCGATCGATTGACGCCCATAACCAGTCATACCTCATTCGTACAATCCAAAGTCCAAACGCTCCAATGTTGGGCTTCCATAGCTGTTGTACATCGTCAATTCATCTCGGACGTGGTATCCCCCGTCAAGTGAGACTCGGAGATGAATCCGTGAATCAAACCTCAGAAGTCAAAATCACCAGGATTCGATGAAGTTGTAATGCATCTCCAGGATAAACCAATTCGAAACCATCGGCTTATCATCGTCCTCGGTTCTATTTCCATCACTGTAATCACTAATCAGTACCTCGTCTCTTTCTGGCCTTATTCGATCTCCGTTCAGAATTAATGGGCATCTTGGATTAAAAAAAAAATCCCGCCCAGATGCCTTTGGAATCTAGATGAAGCCCTCCCTCTCTCTCCTTCCCTCACTCTTTTCTTCTACTTCATCTACTATCCACTTCCACCGTCATCAGCTGCGTACCTGTGCCACTGGCCGCACAACTTCAAAATCTCCCTGATTTCTCTTTCTCTCTCTTATCTTCTTTTTCCTTCTTTCCCTTCAAATCTGAAGGAAATGTAGAATCTGAAAGAGAGACAGCAATTGAGAACTTGAAAATAGTTTCTTTATTTTTCTGAAAATCAACCCTCAATTGTAATACCTTGTATCGAGATGATTTTGTAAACCCTAGTTCAGAGTTTGAGCCCAGATTCTCCCTGTCTAGATCATCATCCTTAATATTCAAAGTTTGCTCTTGTCTCTCCAAGCGATCAGGTTAAGTTCAATCTTCCAAGAAGCTAATAGGGTAACTCGTCAGCTTGCCTGTGAGACTAAGGTTCTCTATAATAGCGGCCCTTCAAGTTATTTCTTTGTTCAAGTTAAAAGAGATCCAACTAAAGCATCCGACCCATTTTCTGGGCGATTTTATACGATGATGCTCTTAGCAGAACAGGGGAAGTGTTTTATCGATCTTCCTCTCTAGTTCATTCTCCAGTAGGAAAAAGATTAACCCAGGAAAAACACCATTCTGGTTGCATAAGTGAGTCCCTCCTCACGAAGAAAAGGCGTTTAAAGAAAGAAAAATCCAACACTAGAGAATCGACCCTTGTAATTAGCTTTGAAGGAGAAGATGATTAAATCGGTCTCATTTTTCTTGCTCTCACTTGCTTTCTTTCTCACTTCCCAACAAGCCAAGCCCATCATTCAACAACCTCAGCCAGGCAGTTCGGTTTGAAGATCCAAAACACGTAGGTACCAGCAAACATAAAATCAAAAAGAACACGCTTTTGATCTCTCCCTTTGTTATTTGCTTTTCTTTTCTCCTTGTTTTCTCTACAGAGCCTGAGGAGCTACTCTTACATAGTGACCATAAGAACCTTCTGCTCTTGTATAGGATCGTTGTTTGCCTAGGCAGTGACACGCTTCCTCCGCGTCGCAGCAAAGATATCACGTCCAATAGGTTTGAGTGGTTTGGTGCCAAGGTTGTTTGAAAGCAAAGAAAATTGATATGATTGAATTGATGTAATTAATTTTTTTTTTAATTATAACCATATATTGTTTCAATATAGTATACTTAATTCTTTGATTTTGTAAAACCGGTTCACCAACATGCATGTTGTTGTTTTCTTGTTTACATAAATGTCACATCATGAAAAATCTAAAACCCTGCCTTAATATCCTTACAACAAAGTAAAAACATTTTTATTTTTACTTATCAAATGGTCTACATCTTTATACACAAAACCCTAAAAGTTCATTATGTGTTGAAAGATGCTCCTAAAATGACTTGTCAAATCACAACTTAATAAATGCCTCTTTGTCTATCTATCTACTGCATATTGTCTATTATTTCCTCCTCTTTAAAATCTATTCCCAGTTATTTACTTATAGTAAGGGTGTCTTTCTTTCTTTCTTTCTTTTTGACACCCAACCAAACTTGCTCAACTGCTTATCCTCCAAGCTTTTCAACATCAAATGAAAAGAAGAAAAAAATTTATTTCTTCATCCACAGAAAACATTTGAGCAAGGAACAAATCTAAAACAGAACAATGAATTTGATGTGATACCTTCTCTCCTTTCTCCTTTTCGTTTTGGATCTTACTTAAATTAGTTCAATTGCTCCGCCTGCTTTCATATCTTCAATCATACCATTTTCAACACTTGAATAAAGAGCAAATCTGAAATAGAATGAACTCAATTGCTCCTCCCATCTTTCTCTTGACCTCATGTTTGAATAGATTTCAGGTAGACATTTTTTTAATGTTTGAATAGATTTGAAATCTGAAATGGAAAAGCAGGAAGGCTTTGAAATAATCAATAATTTAAATATAGAAATTATAACATAATAACAGAATAAAAGTCATTCAAAATTGAAAGCTTTGCCTTGCACTCTATCTAAGAACTAATCCATTAGAATTTACCTAAATCAAACCCAAATTTTGAAATTCAATTGGGAGTTCACATGTGAACCGTGCAGCCATATTTATCTCCCTCTAAAATCCTTTTCTTCAAACAGGGGCTTTGATTTGATAGACAAAACATTTAATATTAGTAGGTAGTTGTAGACAAATCATCCCTCCACAAAAAGAATGAGAGGTCATTATAAGGATTACTTGAGATAGCTTGTGGTCCCCCCACCCAACTGAATATAGCAAAGGAATATGTTGGGTCCAACATGTGCCCATGGCCCAACCCAACCTACTACTTTTGCTACCTGGCCCCTAAACTTCTCCACCAGCTACAAACTATATTACATGCCGATCCACCTATCATCATATGTGGACAGGCTTATCCATCAGATCAATCAACAAAAGGACATGTGTCACAAATTAATCACTTAGATTAGATAAGGGCTTTCATGAATTGGTTGGTTGGGGTCTTATAGCGCAAGTCCTATCATGGATGAGTCATATCCTTCGTCAATACTACGTGATCCCAAGCTGTGAGCTGTGAGTACTGAGTTATCTTGGTTTGACTCTGTTCATCCCAAGCCTAAATTACTAATAGGCTGAGACCTGAGACAACACGAGCTGTGTCGACGTTGACGTTCCATACTTTTCCCGTGAAGCTTGGGCTCTGTTTGGCTGAGACAACACAAGATGAAAACCTTTACTCCCCTCGGCGCATTTTAGTGATCCCCCTCCCTCTCTGTTAAAGAGTTGCATCAAATTACACATTTCTACGTTGCAATAAACGACAAAAAGTGAAATTATACTTCTATCCATGAGATTGATAGATACACAAAAGACAGAAACGGACAAAATTACAGGGGGGGGGGGGGGGAACTTCCAGTCTAAGCTTAAAATAAAAAGAACAAAAGTAGAAAAGTCAAAAGTAAAACTGGAAGGATGAGATCATACAAACATTAAAAAACAAAGAAAGTGATACAATGATAAGTCCGAGAGGATATGGAAGGATGGTGGCGGAAGATTGACCGTCCAGCTCAGATGAATCAACGGGTAGGGGCATCCCATCACCCTTTAGAGAACATGACTGAGGATCTGAGCCGTTGGTGCTCATCATGAGGGCCCTGAGTACTGCAGATACTGTGGGAATGTACGCAGTTCGGTTCTTGGAGAGCAGCCACGTCAGACCCATGAAACCACAGTCTCTGTTCCGCATCTTGGCGATCCTGTCCGACTCTGACTTACTGGAATTCCCACTGTTGTGCTCGTTAAGCTACAGTAGCAGATTGGTAAAAAAGAAATTTTCGTAAAAATGTAAATTAATTGAGAAATGATACAATGCCCTTTCTATCAACTTCCTTCTTAATATATGTATGGCCAGGATCATGCGGAAAATATGGGATGGCCCACCAAGTTGAACTATATCATGAACGTTATTCATCAATTTGAATGGCCAACTAAAGGTGGGCCTTACTTGAAAGCCCAAACTGACCAGGCAATCTTAGTGGGTCCAAACAGGTGAAACCAAAGCCCATCGCAAAAGTTGGCTCCACCTCAATGGGCCCCACACACCCACTAACAGTCTTGCCCCTAATTAATTCACTAAAAAAAAGAAAGAAAAATTAGAAAAAGAAGCTAAGAAAGTTCAGTTCTTCTCTTGTAGAAAAAAGAATGTCAAAATGAATGAGGGAAAAAACTTTCCCAATTACCAACCAAGTAATGGAAGAGGAGATGAAGAAACCCAAAAAGCTGCTTCTTCTTCCTCTCTGTAGTTTGTTCTCTCCAGCATAATAGCAAAATAACAATCAAAAGAAAAAAAAAAGGGAAATTTAAGCTCACCTGGTAGAGTCTGTTCAAGCACTTGGAACACCCAGAAAGATTAGTGTAGCCATTGATACTTAAGCAATCCTTCTCAAGCTTCTTCACAGTGTCACCACCAAGCAGGTTGCCTTCCTTGGACACTGAAAACGCATTAGGACAGCTCCATGGACGCAGCCTTATACCACAATAACAGTACACCAAGTCACAAGTCGCGTTTGGCCGGAACAACTCAATTCCCTTCCCTTTTAATGCATTCTCCAGGCTGCCCACACACGTCTCCGAGTCATCTGGTAGCATGGGCAAGTCGTATGGCTGGGCGGGCATTCTGGCCGCCCGCCCCAGAGCCGTTACAGAATAAGCAGAGTAGAGCCAAGCGGCTAGCACGGGACAGCAGCGGCTCCGTTTCAGACCTGCTGAAGGATGAACTTTGTTGTCACTCCCCCCGCAAGCCTTGCTTATACTCTGGAAGAGCTCATCGGGGAGGTCTAGTGGGCAGCCAGCGACGTCGGATTGTTCGGGGAAGGCTGGGATCGTGGATGGAGGAGCTTTAATGGGAAGGAAGGGCTGGATCGAAGATGAGTCTGGTTGGGGCAGTGCGGGCACGGCGGGGAGAACGAAGAATAAGGCGAAGAAGAAGCAGCAGCAGCCATGGTGAAGAGGGTTTGGAGACATTTTCTTCGTGCTTTGTGTGAGAGAGAAATGTGAATCGAGAGAGAGAGAAGAGGAGACAGAGATGATGGTTGATGGTGGTTGCTTGCTTTTCTACGCCCAAACCCAGAGTAAGGAAAGAGAGAAAGGATTGGGGAAAAGAGAAAAGAAAGGAGTTAAAAGCCTTAAAGGAGATGGTGGGACTGGAGAGTGTGGACAGTAGTTAGGGATACTTGAATTTTAGTTATAAGGAATGAACTATTTGAAGAGAAAATTTGGTTCCATATGTGTTCAATAGATATGGTTCTATTAAATAGGGATTTGGGGAAGATCAGACAATGATCATTGATCCACAAGTGGGTCTTGGTTAGGGTGTATCACTTGTATGATATTGAGTGTCTTATTTGTAAAACCAGACACATTTATTTTATTCGTTTAAGATCAATGAAGTCATAACATGCTTATTTTATTTTGATATATACTTTTGAAAATCTACCTGGTAGGCCAGTTGGATGGTGGTCCCCGCTCTCTGTACTTGGCCTACGTGTCCCCGCCCATGTGGTGTGACAAAACAAGAGTCTGAATTTGCAGAAAAATTTTAGTTCTGGATTGGGAGATATCAAGATAATAAGGCAAAGGACTTAAGACAAGGGTTATTGATTATGGTTTTTACTGCAGAGAGTAGGAGAATATGTAAGCTTAAGTGTTATTATAGTCTGAAATTAGTCTACACATTGGAACTATTTTGAATTATAAATGAACAGAATCCAATGGGATCACATCCATTTCATCACTGTTTTCTTTGATTACTAGAAAAAGGACCAACCAAATTGCAGTATTTGAAATTAAAAAAAAAATCTTATTTTATTGTAAAGTGTTTTTTAATAGTCTATTATTGAATATGGTACGATTACACTATACAGAGTCATGACTGAACAATGCATTTGGAAATTGGCATCTTGCACACCCCCCCCCCTCCCCTCTTCAAATCAGTAGATTTGCTTGCACAAGGAATTCTCCCTATGAAATATGAATAGCAGTTAAAGTGGATTTGAGATTTGAAATTCAACAGTTTCAAAGGGTGCCCCCCCAATGCATGAATGAATATAAAAGAACTGGGACTGATCATCCATAGCCTGAAAAATCCAGGCTGATCGCCTTATTCAACCTCAATTCAGGCCAAAATCATGACCAGTAGGGATTGATTAATACTGATATAGGAGAAGGTGAGACAAGATGAACAGAGTTGGTCCATGTTGTTTCCTGGGAGTCGAGAAAATGCTAGAGTTGGGATGAAACAGAGAAACACCTTTCAACTTCAACAGCTAGTGATAGATTCATGAACAATGAAGTGATGCTGTGAGCAGATAGCTTTCCAAGCTCAATGCTTGGCATTTTCTATCATAATGTAATCAACAATTCCTGCCTTCTTGGCTTTTCTTCCAATTACTGACATTACCCCATTACACATTACACGTGATTGATTCATTTGTTTGATTTTGGTTACAAATAAATCATTGTTTTATGGGTCTTCAAGCACAAAAATAGTGGGCCAAGGCCCATTAGACGTACCTTTGGTGGGAGATCAGCAAAACTAAAACTATGATCATCAATTCATCGTATGGCTTTTAAGTTTTTAATTATCAGCTAGGATTTTACCTTTTTTCTTTTTTTTCTCCATCAAGCATCTATTGGAGTTCTCCAGTATTCAAATGAATAAAAAACAAAAACTGAATGGTATACATCGCCCTTGTGTTGATTTTTGGCAAATTTAGGTGGGACCCATTTATATTCTCGGTCTGAGATCTTCTCTGCTCATGCCATTTGGCTATATTGTATTGTATACAATTATGTAATGTTTGCACTGAAACACGGTCTGACTGCTCAGGTGTCTCTATTTCACTTGCATTTACCTCTGAAGGCATCTCTTCTTGAATTAAGAAATTAGGGGGAATAAGCAGCTAGTAAACAACTATAAAGCAATTCAGTATTCCTCTCTCTCTCTCTCTCAGAAATGAAAAATCTCTTTATTGAGGCCTTATTGAGAGGCTGGGAGCCTTGGAATGAATGGTATAATCATAACTGTTTGCGTTGAACTTTGATTTTTACGTGATCTGGGGACCAAGATGTGACTATAAAACACATCATGTGACCCATATGAGCTGCCCCTGTTTGGACCTTTCCTAGACAATTTGGCTTGGCCCCATTTCTTGATTGCTTGCTTAGGTGGTACTTGATAAATGTGCTGATCAACTCAGAACGTAGAACAGTTCTGAGTCTTACGCTTGAAACAACATGACTTATCCTTTCAATCTTGGCATCTTCGTTCAATCCCAATTCACCCACCAGAAAAAAAAAGGAGAAATATAATGAAATAACTGCAGAGTTCTTTCAGTATCAGCCTGATTCTTGGCCTTAGAGATCTCCCCAGTGGGACCCAGAAGATGTTTGTGAATTTGTCCAACAGCCTTTCAGCTTTCATCTCATTTCAATTACTTCAACAGGGTAATTAGCACTTAATTATGCCATCAAGAAGCATCATTATCCATTTAAAAAGAGAAAAATTAACTTGATTGCTTCTTCGGCCCAAGCTCAAGAATCCCTGTGATACATGAATATAATAAAAGTAAAGGCTGGAAAGAGAAGTACCAGGTATGAGTCGTCGTATACATGCATGCCATATAGGTACACTCTGGTCTCTGGATGTTGTACAGCAGATTTGTCTTGGTGGGGCAGACCTGCATGGCTCAGTGTCTCGTGTGATCTCTGTGTTTTGGCCTTGGGGATGATCTCTATATGGGACTTGTCCAGCTCTTGGGTCCCACTCTTGCTTTATCTGTGGCACCCCATTCTTGAATGTGAAGCTCTTAAGTACATACTATATATAAGGCTTTTTTTGTGTTTAATCTAATCAAGATCTACTCAAATCTCCTGTTTGGTTCTTTTGATATAAGTAGGAGTTCATTTCTCCCATAAATAATTGTATTTTGCTTGTTAACTTTGAAAAGCACAAAGATCCGCTTTTAGTTTTAGTTTTAACTAATGACTTAGGCTATATAAACTCCTTGATGATTCTTTAGGGAATTGAGGGAAGGGGGGACCAGGGAATTTGGTTTCTGACCTTTTCTAGGGCACCTAATAAGGAATAAAGAGGGATAGGTTATTAAAAATAAACACCTATGTATCTTATGAATTTGATATATGTATTTTATGAAGAATGGAGGCCTTAGCACGCGTTTCTAGTCTACAGACTAAAGCTGTTAATGGGTTCAAAAGGGCCATAAAGAAGACACTTTGTGGGTCTCCACTCCATTCATCTCTGCAGTTTTTTTTTTTTTTTTTTTTGGGGGGGGGGGGGGGTGGATTTCATTTACTTTTGCTTCAAAGATTCACTTCATGCGCGTGAATGATTCTTTGGTTTTGGATCTCGGGCTTGATGGGCCTTCATTTTTTGGATCTCTGACCCATTATCACGAGGGTCCCATTTCCTTTTAACAATTGGTTTTTTATTAACTAGAGCTAGGGGTAGGGGCCGGTAGCAATGACCTGCCAGGTTGGATAAAGTAGGCTTCATGAAAGTTTTCATGACATGAACTGAAGTCTGAAGCATCTCCAGTCAAAAGTTTGTTGAGGTTGGGCTAGGCATTTTAATTTCACTTCCGCCTAGATTTGAAATGACTACTCCCCCCAACCAAAGTCATTTCCAATTTTGTTTTATGGGTTGCCAAGTTCTACTTAATTACAAAAGATAGAACAGGTAGGTTGTTGAAAACCAAATATTTGTGGAATTGCCCCCTCAATTCTGATCTAGGTTACTTGGTGACCTCACAAGTCAAATGGGTGTCTAAAGGGGATGATTCTGGTTGAATGGTCAAGATCTTGGGGTATTGGATGGATGGTGGAGATTAAATCTGGAGATTGATGAGTGTACAATGGACATATGTGGGATTTTAGTTTCTCTTTCAACCCTGTGACCCAAACAAGATATAGGGAAGATAGACGACCAAGCGGATTCTGTACCTATGATCAAGTTGGTTTTGCCAAAAGACGCTCCAATAGAAGGGACTTTCTAGGTTTTATTGATCTAAGCTGTCAATGGATCGGTTCTATCCAATCCACCGAACCGAACTGAACCAATTAGATCAGTTCAATTTTGTGCTGATTAATAATTGGGTTGGTCCTGGATATTATTTGTTCCAAATTGATTATTTTATGGGAAAATCTATGATGCGGAGTATGGGAAGAGTTTTGACCAATTAAAATTCACCCATGAATTTTGATAAATAACACCTAATTGACTATCATGTTTATGATTCTATTTGACTGGTCAGAAGTTTTTCAGATATCATATCTTTTCCATATCATAGTCAAATTCTTATTTTATTAATAATATATAAATGTTTTTTAACATTTTTATAATTTTTTTGTTAAATCATACTCGATTATTAATCGAGATGGTTCTGGGTCTATGATTTTGTCCCGATTAATAATCCATTCAGGACTAGGAGACACTATTCCAACCTAGATTTAAACCCATCAACAGCCCTACACTGATCTAGACTATAAAAAAGGGTACAAAGACCAACATTGAATTGTTCTCATCTTGGAGGTGATGCTATCCGATCCGAGATGTTCTGAATCGACGACACAATCAGATAATTTTGTCAATTGGACAAGGCCGAGGTGGAAGGACGAAGCCATGCACTAAGATCTGCAACTAGGAGAAAGGTTAAAGGCCCAAGGAGTTATTCCCCGGGTAGGTACTCCGACGCTCATGTCAGTTCGGTAGAGAAAGAGGTGGTCGGGCCGAAAAGGTTGAAATAACGCTAGTTCGAGCCGAAGAGGTAGTGTAGAGTATTCAAAAAGTGTTCTTCTAAAAGTCCTTTACCTCGAGCAAGGAGTACCTATTTATAGTTGAGTGTTCGTTTCCTAGATGGATAGGGCTTTTGGGGTTGTGGGGATGGGGTCATCCATCAAGGTCTTCGGGAGGTTTCCTCTTCCCCAACGAAGTCCGCTTCCTTGTCTATGCAGGGCACTCCTTAGTTGTGCTATTCCGTTACACGGGGTGTTGATGTGGCTTAAGAGAGAGGATGGTCGCGGAGGTTGCCACATGGCATCCTTGGCCAACTCAACCATCAATTGAACACCATTCCCCCAGTTCCAAAGTCGAGGAGTGTAGTGCTCGACCACGACTAGGCATGGAACAGCTCTACGGTCTTCGGTTGAGGAAGTTTAATTTCTTTGAGTTGACTGACCCAGAGTTAGGCTGGTTTGCTGGGTGAACCGACCAGTTCAACACTCATGCCATTTCCGAGGTGGGTCAGTAGACACATCGATTTGTCTTCCCGAGGTCACGCGCGTGCGAAGGGCAACATCGAATCAGTGCCATTGATCTGGTTTGATTTGAACCATTGGCTGCCTTTATAAAAAGGGGGTAGGCGAGCCATTTCACTTTGTCATTTGAAAAGAATCTATGCCTTAGAGTTTGTCTGAAGTCCCTTGCTTGATATTTTAGGTGTATCGAACGTTTTTTTTTTTCTTCTGCAACATGCCTTTCACTTCATCTTCCTTGTCTTCCCTTTTCACAGGGTATACTTCGGGGGTGAGAGCAGGGGTAGTCCTCGGCACGAAGTGAATGAGGTTAGGGCATATACTTCGGGGGTGAGAGCAGGGGTAGTCCTCAGCACGAAGTGAATGAGGTTAGGGCATATACTTCGGGGGTGAGAGCAGGGGTAGTCCTCAGCACGAAGTGAATGAGGTTAGGGCACTGGAGACCGATGCCAATGTAGCCAAGGTTAGTGGCAAGGGTGGTACTAAGGTCCGAGAGATCGATGCCAACGAGGCAGTCGAGGCCGATGTGGAGACTAAAGAGCGGTTTGCCTTGGCTTTGTGTAGCCTTTCCCTTGCCGACTTGGTTCAGATCCGGAAAGTGTATCGTATTCTCGAGGAGTATGAACTTAGGTGTCCTGGGATTGAGGAGAGGGCCACTTCGGCCCATCCTGGGGAGATTTGTGTATATGTACACAGTTTGATAGCCAACCTTAGGTTCCCTTTAGATCTCAAGGTAGTGGTCGTGTTAAGGTAGTATTGGGTCCTGCCTATTTAGTTGACGTCGAACTCGTTTTGGTACCTGGTCGGGCTACTCTGCTACTGCACTCTCAAGGACATCGAGATCATCCTGTCGGTGTTTAGATATTTTCTCCACTTAAAGAATCACAAGTAGGGGTACTACTACTTGTCGGACAGACTGAACACCAAGGTGCTTGTTAGGGTTCCCTCTTCCATTAAGCACTAGAAGGAGGGTGTTTTCTTTGTGAAGTGCTAAGGAGGTTGGCCATTCTTCGTCGCCCTATCCATTCCAAGGACGAAGGATAAAGGCCCCTCCCAGACCGAGCTGTTGAAGGAGGAGTTAGCTACTGTGAGGAGGATAGTGTATGTGCATATTGAGGAATACACATCATCCTGATTGCTAACCATGACTGGGCTGATGTGCCCTTCGGCCGATCAACCCCAGTCTGGTCCATGGGTTGCATGGTCTTTCTTTTTTTTTTTTTTTGAGCTTGTCTAACTTTGAGGTGAATTGTGTAGACTCGAATATGGCTAGTGCTGAGGAGAGAGCTTGGCGTACAAAGGCCACAATAGCAAGGAAGGCGCAAGAAGCTGGGACTTCGGGCACACACCTTGGGGGAACGGAGTTTCAATGATGCTCAATGGAATGTGCACCTCAGTAGGGGAAGAGACTGAGGTCAACAAAGGAGGTCATGGTGGTTGATTTCGAGGAGGCTACGACTAAACTAAGGTGGTTTTCATTGCAGAGGGGGGAAGCTCTAGAACGCGCTACGGTTGAGGGTTCTACTGGTGTGTACGTGCCATAGTGGTCGGTTCGGCTGAAGGACACCCTTGAGACGGAAGGGGTGGCCAAGAAACTTGCCAGGGTGTGATGCTCCCCGGCATTAGGAAGGAAGCTAGTAGTCACACCAGCAGCTTTCTAGAAAGCACGACTCTTCATCAACTGATGGCAGTGAGTTTGGCTTTACTTGATGTTCCTTGTTTATGTTTTCTTCTTGTGCTAACTGTCCAACCTTGTCGATCTGTTTGTCCGTTCATCAACCTTGTCGATCGCCTTTGCGAGTTGCAACGATTTTATGAGTCGTGAAAGATTGATAATGCTCAGATGAAGGAAAAGTTAGCCAAGCTGAAGTGCGACGTCAAGGAGAGGGATGACACTATCCATAAGCTAAAGGGCCGCATTCATGATCTCAAGGAGGTGCGTGATGCACTAAGGAGGGGGCTTGAGGAGTCTAAGGCGAAGATTGCTCGGGTGAAGGAAGATGGCATCTCCGAGTATAGGGCTTTGAAGGCCCATCAAAACGAGATGGATGACTATGCTACTAACTCCTGGCAAGAGGAGTTCGCTCTCTGTTAGCAGAGGGTGATGTGTCACTTCCTGGAGGTGGCCGAAGTTGTTTAGGGGTTCAACTCGTTTGATGCCGAAGAGCCTAATGAGGATGCCGCTATAGCCAATGCCCGGGAGCGAGCCGAGGATCCCCCAACACAGTTGATGTCCTCTTTTTTCTCTTTTTTTGTATACAACTCAATATGCTGAGCTTAAATCAATGTATCAGCTTTTTTCATTAATGGAAATTTAGCCTTTCTACCAAGAACTTTCTACATTATTTTTTTCTTTTCCTAAGTTGTTGCGCTTCAGAATTAGGTAGGTCGATAAGGAGTGTAGGCCGTGGTTTTGTACTTCAGCATAGTCAGAGGTCTTCAATCCTTACTGGCTGAGGTCTCTGGTGTGGTGGCCTCAGTCTTACGATAGTCAAGGTCTCGACTTAATGGCCTCAATCATATTCTGGCCAAGGCCATTCGTCTTCGCTGGCTGAGGTCTCTGGCTAGGTGGCCTCAATCTTATGCTGATTGTGGTCTTTGGCTTAGTGGCCTTGATCTTATGCTGATCGAGGTCTTTGGCTTAGCTTTGGTCTTATGCTGGCCAAGGTGCTTCCAAGCTCTCAACGTTGCCGAGGAGCTCAGTGGCACTTGGTCTTGGAGAGTTGCACATTCTTTGGTTGAGCTAGCCATGGTCCTTGGTTAGGTCTGCTCGGACTGCTAGTTGGATGGGTGTGTGGAGTTCGATGGTCGTCCTCTTGCCATATGTGACAGGGACGTTGTTCTCGTAGTGCTCATCAGAGGCTTGTTTTGGCCTTGACTGCTTGTGGTCGGTAGGGTCTTTTGTGGGATTGTCTTTGTGTTGCGATCATTGGTCAACGCAGAGTTCAACTATTGGAGTTTGGCTGGGCTATCTGCGGGCGTTTGGTCAATCGTGCTTGAAGAGGATTCTTTATTTATTGAATTTGTATAGTCTGATCACTGTTATTGTTCCATGCCGATGGTCGTCAACATTATAGTTCTGGCACTCCAGCTCCTTGGGTAGATCTTCCGCGCCTAGTTTCCCCTTTTAAGGGTCGTCCCGCCTAGGGGAGCTCGAGTTGGGGGCTCATCGGCGTGGTGTGGTGTGGTTCTTCCCTAGGCTTGTGTTCTTTTGATGTCGATGAATCAACGAACGTATCCACGTTGGACAAGGTCTTCCAAGTGGTGGCGGAGGTTATGGCAACTCTAGATGTCATAGCCATGGTTGTAGTGGAAGTCGTAGAACTTGTCTCAGTTTCTCCTATAGTTTTGGGTTTTCATCTTCTTGTGCCACTTGACAAAGCTGCGGTCATGGATTAGCATCAGTATGTGGTTCCACAAAGGGTTGGGCAGAGTGAAGCTATGAAACGTTGACGGCGGGGTCCTCAATTTATGGTCAGGTCGGCAATCTAGCCTCTTGGTTTCTTGGTTTAGTCTTCGACTGTCATGGTCTATGCGTTTCCGATTGTGCCGGTCTTCATCCTCCCTGTGCAGCTTGGGCCTCTTTGACATTCATATACTTCTGTTCATGCTTCATGAGCGCGGCCAGGGTTGGGCAGAGAGTTCTTTTGCAAAGAGAAGCTGAACATCGAGGAGAGTAGTCCGCTCATGATGGTGGTCATAGCTATTGATTGGTTTAGAGCTTGGACCTAGAGGACCTTGGCATTGAACCTTGTCAAATGTTCTCTCGAGGTCTCTCATTTCCTTTGTCGCACTTGCATGAAGCTGGCCGACGTCTTCTAGTGCCTTTGGCTGACGGTGAATTGTGCTAGGAACTACTTCTGCAACTGCTCCCAAGAGGATATGGACCGTGAAGGAAGGGAGGCGTATCAGGTTCTTATGACTCCATGGAGGGTGACAATGAAGGCTTTGCACATGAGGCCTTTGAAGGAGTCATGTAGCATATATTGCCTTGAACCCCTCAATGTGGTGGTTGGGGTCCGAGGACCTATTGTACTCCTCGAACTGAGAAGGTCGCCATCTGGCTAGGAGGAGCTCATTGACGATCTCTTGGATGAAGACGAGCTATTGACCGTGGTGCTACTCTGTTGGTTGAGCTTTCGAAGGGGCAACACTTCTATCCGCTTGGTTGTGCTTTAGTTTGGCCAAGCGCTCTCTTAGTTCTCTGATTTTGATGTCTTTGTTGGCTGGGACCCCATTCGTAGACTTCTCCCCTTTTGGGATTGTAAGCCGATCTTGGACCGAGATAGATTTAGCTATTGAGATTGGAGGTTGTTGCAGATGTTGGTCTAGCCGTTCTTTGCTGGCACCTAGGCGAAGTGGTGGGATTTACTATGGGCATCGTGTGCGCGAGGCTAGGCTGGGGAGTTAGATCCTATGGATGGCTGCAGTCATTTGCGGCAGGACTAGGCCCTGTGCCTGTTTGCATGGTGCCTTTTGGGGTCCTGGGTGCGAGGATCGACTATAGTAGGCGCCTACGTAACATGGCATGTAACTTGGGGAGGGTGAGCTAGTTACCCCAGCATCTCCAACTTAGCTAGGATGTGGTCGACTTTTTGTTGCATGGCTTGAAATTGTGCGGGGTCGACCGTAACCTGATGCTTGGGCGCAGTCGGATGTGTTTTTAGGCATAGTTGTTTTAAGTGTTTGGAAAGGTGTTAGGGAAATAACTTTTTGTATGTTTCTTATAGATGACGCCAATTTGATGCTATCCGATTTGAGGTGTTTCGAGTCGAGGTCACAATTAGATAATCCTGCCAACTGAACGAAGCCACACACTACGATCTACAACCAGGAGAATGGTTAGAGGCCCAAGGAGTTATTCCCCGAGTAGGTATTCTGACGCTCAAGTTATTTGGGTAGAGAAAGAAACGACCTGGCTGAGTAGGTTGAAATAATGTTGGTCCAAAATGAAGGGGTAGTGTAGAAAGGTATTCAAAGAGTGTTCTTCCAAAAGTCCCTTACCTCGAGCAGAAAATACCTATTTATTGTTGAGTGTCCATGTCCTAAATGGATAGGGTTTCTACGGTTGTCGGGATGAGGTCGTCTGCGGAGGTCTTCCGGAGGTTTCCTCTTCCCTGGTAAAGTCTACTTCCTTGTCTATGTATGACACTCCTTCTTAGTCGTGCTCTCCCATTACACATGATGTTGATGTAGCTAGAGAGAAAGAATGGCCACAGAAGTTACTATGTAATATCCTTGACCAGCTCAACCATCACCCAAACAGTGATATTTAATATACAGTGGATATTTGATGGAAGTATCTCATCTTTGATTAAATATGTACAGTGGATATTTAATGTTATATGCTGTTAATGGGTTAATTGACCTTGATTGTTGAGAGGCATTGTATCCGATCAAGACTAAATGTTTGAGGATAAAAAATGGTGGTCTGGGTCGTAGGATTTGATGGTTTGGAGTTTAATGGAAATCGATTATTTGTTTTTACATGTTCAGATGATGAGATATTTTAGGTAATGTTTGGAATCGATGCCGTTTTTTCAATGTATTGGTATGTCATTTTCAAATTCCATATAACTCGGATGGATAAGATTCTATTAAAGAATCAAATTTGGATCTAGGTATCATCCAATTGGGTTGAATCCATTTGCATCCCTAACGATTGGTTGGGAATCCTGATATTCAGTTGTTTTGATGGCCTGGTAATGAGAGGAAAGTAAAATTTTAACTGGATTGCGTCAGCAAATTTTGGTTGGGTTCGAAAGTCGAACTACATCAACGTAGGATTGTAGTTAGGGGTGTAAATTAGGCAGGTAAGGTCAATGCTAACTTCGGATTGAATTAGGATTGCACTCAGGTTGGGTTCGGGTTAGTTAAATTTTTAATTTCATTTGTCAAATCTTCTTATTTATTAATCTCAAGGGTTGAGATTAATTCAGTTTTTAGTATTATTACATATAAAACAATATAATTATCATGCTTTAAAAGTACTTTGCCTTTTAAACTTAAAATTGTTGACATACATACATATTCATACATTTATAAATGCATAGTTGCATACATAGTGTTTACATACATAAATACATAATTATATAATATTTATATATACAAATATAAAGTTAAATCAGATTTGGGTTCTGTTAGGTTGGCCAAAAGGCCTCAATCTTAATCCAACCTGAACTTAATTTTGTTTCATGTTTTCAACTCTAACCCTAATACAAACTTTAATCCAATCCAACCCAATACAAGTTGGAGCCAAAGTTATATTGGGTCTGGCTAATCCAGCCTTAGTTCAAATGTGTTGAGAACATACCACTTAGGGATAATGTGGCAGGTTTGGGGAGGGTGTTGTAAATTTTAGGCCCTACTTGCCTCCCTAAATCTCCCAACTTGTATCCGCTGCCCTAAAACCCGTAACATGTTGGGTTTTGAGAATCTAAGCCCTCCCTGCACATGAAAAAGCAAAACCTTCCTGACTCTATCCTCTCTGCATTCAAGGGTAGGTAGGGAGGGTTCAGTTTAGAAACCGCATCTAATTTCTATTTTTTTTGTTATATATAAGCAATAAATAATTAAAATAACACAAAAAAAACAAGATTTTCAATCATTTGATTAAAACATGTAAAACAGTAAAAGACACATAAACTATCAAATATCTTTTACATAAAAAATCAAAATATTATTAAAATCATTACTTAATATATAAAATTTATATGCTTTCCAACAATACACGGGTTAGGGAGGATTGGGTTTACCCTAATACTATACCTTACCTGTACTTGTACAGGTCGTAGAATCTCAAAACCCATTCTTAATGCTGTATATGTTTGATTTGAAGGAAAAAATAAGGAAAGGAAAGAAAAGTTAAGGAAACCTTCACAAATCTTGTATAGGTTTCCCTAACTTTCCTTTCTTTTTCCTACATTTTCCTTCAAACCAAATATAGCCTAAGAAAAAAAAAGAAAAAACCACTCTGACAGGGTGAGTGGGAGCAGGTACTCACTGGGTAGGTTAGAAAAATCTCCATCCTTAATGCCACCCTAACTAGCCCAGGTTACGGTTGCTAGTTTTTTTCCAATATCATGTCTTTTTTGGTATCATGGTTGACCTTACTAATAAAATGATCTGACAATAATTTGTATGAACTATGAAATTTGTACCAATACTAATCATGGAGACCGATCTACTCTTCACACAGGGCGCCTCTCACACTGATATCACACGCCCATTTCTAACTGCTTTATTCCATTCCTGGTTAACAATAACAGATACAGCACTTACAATTAAAAAAAAAATGTAATTGTCGTAAATTACTTTATGATTATTCTATGAAATAGAAAACCCAAAAAATAAAAATTGTCAAGGTACATGTGGCATGGCTCAATCGAAAGTCTCATGATTCTAATTTCAACATAGTATATACCCCGGCATTTATGTTGCTTGATTCCCTAATTAACTAAATATCCATGGAACCGATCCAACTGATTCCAAAATTGGAACAGGAATCCCAAAAAGTGTTACTTAATTTTACTATGGTTAAGTCTGGCTGTGGCTGACAGGTGTACCAACAACATGGGGTTTTAAAATAGAAATTCCTACTTCAGAGGGTGCATGGCTACTGGCTTGGCTGAGGCCTGAGGGCAGGAGCTGAGATAAATGATAAATCCCCATGAAATGATGAAGCCATCAAGGCAAGGCAATACAGAAAAATATATATTAAATAGATACAAGTATGGAATATACATATGGTTTACGGGCATTCAAATTAAAATATATAGTCTTTAAGAGAGAGAGAGAAATATAGAAATGTTTTCACTTTTCACTTTATATTGATAATACCTATTAAAAAATATAAGTTTTTTTTTTTTTTTTGTATTTTTAATTTGTTGAGGAATCAACATTCAACAAGGGGCCGGGGAAGGTCATCTGGTGGAGGGAGAAGACACTCAGACGGCTTGGCACCATCTTCTACTTCTACGATGAAAGCCATTGCGAGACCCCACGTACGTAGTATGTGCCTCAAGACGACAATGCACGAACCAAACTCCTGGATTGCTGCCCATCCTCCGCTTGGAACCGCCACGGTGTTCCTCTCCGGTGGGTCATTGGGGGCACGTTTGGGGTCGAAGTTTCCGAGAATCCTCTCCCTAGCTAGTAGCTACCACAAATTAAAGAAGTTGTGATTCTCCACATTGATGAAGGCTGTGTCTTGCAGTATGAATCCCAAACGAGTATTGAGTAGAAGAAGCAAGGCTTCGGAGCTTGCTAAGCTAACAAATTGGGTTGCGAAAGAGGTGTCTCTCATGATGGGAAGACTGTAAAGAGTGAAGCATGCATTAATAATGCATTAATTAAAATTAGGTGGTTTAATGGAAACTGGTGTGGTTCAGTATTGCTTGTGTTTCCTCCATTGTATTGCAGGAAACCGAGAGCTAGGTGAGGTTGGTGGTTTCGTCAAATTAATTAATGGTACCGTGGCAGTCACATAATTAGGTAGGCCTTAATTGCTGCGGCCATCGCAAATAATAACCTTATTCCTCATAAGACGTCTGGGACTTGATCTGCTGTGAGTAGAACATTGGTGGTTTGTCCGCCGGGAGCGATCATGACGTTGACCGGCGCTTATCTGGTCATCAACTGCATGTTTGGTGTAAACAGCATCGACCTCGACGACTGTTAGCGTGTGGTTCGCTACGACGAAGAAGAGCTCATTAATTGTGTTGTGAGCCTGAGATATATTTTATTGGTCATTTAGATCATACAATTTCTTAGTTCTTACCAAATATACAATATATATTATAGGGATCTGAGCTTGTATTGGTGTTGAGAATGGATAGGGCAAACGACGATAGATGATGAAAGCACGTTGCCATGAGTGGTAGCCGGTAGGCATGCCATAAGAGGTTGCCCCTCTGCTCGATCGATGACCCTGAACTCTTCTTGTATGTGTAGGAGTAGGACTTGCCGCTCTGTATAGGACCGGCCGGCACTGAGTTATGTAAGCAGGGCCGTCAGCCCATCCCGTTCTTAATTAGCTGCTTAATTTACAGCTCCATGCCTGGTTAACAACAATAATAAACATACACCACTTAACAATTCACCACTAGTGGTTAAGGTGCACGTGGCATGGCTCGATACAAAATGACCAATTGCTGATCAAATCCCAACAATATTATTAACTTATATATTTTTGCTTAATTGTTTGATGGTTAACCCTGGCAGGTCTGTCCAACAACGTGAGGTCTAAATAAATAGAAGTATCTAAACTAACTTTTTTTTTTGGGGGGGCAGTATCTAATCTAACTATATTTTTATAACGACTGGGATGCAGGGGAATGGCTTATCTATGAACACGTGTCCTTCTTTCATGTCTCTCTTGACTCAGGTGATGTGTGGTATCGTTTACGTTTATTGATCGTGCCACATTTCTCGATTGACTCGGGTGATGTCCTTCTTTCATGTCTCTCTTGACTCATGTGTGGTATCTAAACTATCGTTTACATTTCTCGATTTTACAAAACAAATAAATATAAACGGTACTCATCCTTCCCTCATCGGCTTTCTCTCATCTCCCCCTGATCCCCTCTCTCTCTCGTACGCCTGAACTAACTAATGCCTCTCTCTCTCTCTCTCTCTCTCTCTCTCTCTGACTTACAAAGACTTCACAGACCTCCTCTGTCTCTATTTAGACTTCACTCGAGCCCATCTCCTCCCTTTCTTCTTCCTCTCATTTTCTTTCTTTTCTTTCGGTTCGTCTTCTCGAGATTTTCACTTTTTTCTCTTCCATGTTCCCACTGTCTTTCCCTCTCTCTTCATAGACTTCAAAGGTCTCGGATTGACACACCTCTTCACTGAGGATGGGGGTATCTCAACGTTCAATCTTTATGGGGGCTTAGGAGTTTGGGAGAGGATTACGTCTGTAACCCATTACCAAGAAAAGCTCTTAACGCTCTTGCCTGAAGAAGTTTCGAACAGGTATCATTAATTTTTTTATTGTTGTTTTGTGTATCAATTAATGCTTTTTTCTTTGTTTTCTTCTGTATTTTGATTGTTGTAATCCAAACGGAAATTTTGACTTTCAATTTCTCGATTGTTGGCCTTCACAGGTTTATACCATTGCCTCATCTTCAACATTCGCATCGCTAGAGAATCTCGAGGTCCAGTCTCTCTCTCTCTCTCTCTCTCTCGTTCCTCTCCCTCCTCGCACCCCATCTCACCTCTATCTCGAGCCAGACTCCTTGCTAGCTCCCTCTCCCTTTCCCTCTCCCTCAAAGCCTTTCTCTCTCTGTTTAGGGCTTCTATTTTTTTTTTTTACTTTACCTGTGTTCGGTTCTTTTCAGACTTCTCAAACTTCTCCTTGGACGATAAGGACATGGATCACTACTCGAGGCCATCTCTCTCTCGTGTGAAGTTTCTATTGCTTGGAAGCCCTAACCAGCAATCACAGTAGTTTTGGCTCTCTCTTCTCTGCCTTTCTCTTGGTGAGAAACCCTAAAATGGTTTCCATTAGTTGTTTTTTGTGTTGTCAATTAAAGTTTTTTCGCTTTCTTTCTATTTCTTTTCTTTTCTTTTTTTTCTGACATGTAAGCTTTTGTTTTCTTGGTTTATACATTTCCAATCTGATGTAACTATGATTCATTGAGTATATAATTTACCTTTGGAGCTACATTGATATCAGGTTTTAGTTTTTCGGAATTATTCTTAATCTGTTAACTGAGAGTTCTACATTCCTTGGTTATTTGTTGTGAGTTGCCATTGTTCTGTTTTTTCTCTCCATTTTTTTCAGCTTCGAGAGGAGTTAAGGAGGTGGTTAAGAGTATTCAGCGCTGCAACAAAGGGTATGTCTTATTATATTGTCGGAATAATTTCTTTTTAATTAAAACCAAACAATGTGATCCGCAGTTCTTACATGCTAACCTGTATGAAATACCTAAGCATGTGGATGTCCCTATATACATGGTAACATGACCCTTTCCATTGTTCGGAATATGATTGAACCTTGTATTAGTTATAATACCTAAACATAAGAACCATCTTGTGGAGACCCGTGTTTATCACTTTTTCTCAAGTAGCTTGGCTTTTGGGTTATAGCAAGCCACCCTATGAGCATGACCATCAGAAGAACGATAAGGATTAGTGGATGAACTAAATGACTTGTTGCTTTGTCTTTTAGCTAGTTTTTATTTTATTTTATTCATAGATTCAAAACTGATACAAGAATATTTGAACCAGCAAACAGTGATGTGGAATCATCTATTCCAGTTCCATTGTCTTGCGATTAAAACTTTATATCTAAAATCCTAAGTAGATGAGGCATCTTCATTTTGAAAATGTATCTTTTTGACTTTTTTAGAATAAGAAGCTAGAATCAGTAGAGGAACACTATAAACCCGGATAAAGCTGGAATCGAATTTGATAATTATTTCTTCTTTTTTTATGTAAAAGAATCTAAAGCATTGGTTAAATGGATCAACCCAATGACTAGATATGATCATATGATTGTGAGAATCAATTCAGAATCTGCTTATCAAAGAAAAGAAAAGATCAATTCTGAATCTGCTTACAATTTTGGCACTTTATAATTCCAACCAAGGTTCAAAAAATCGATATGATGTGCCCCGTATCAGGCGTAATGTATCGTATCTTTTGGGCCCCAATACGCCTGTTTACAGGTGTTTCGGGACCCACTATTTTCTAATGAAAAGCATGGATATTAAACTACCCAAAAACCAAATTTTGAAAAAAAATAAAAGAAAAAACATATTTCTGCGTGGCTCAAAGTGCCGATATGCAGAGGCATATTGATACTTTGAACCATGATTCCAACATCATGTACCTCAATTTTGATTGTTTATTTGATCCATAACTTTATAATTGGTAATAAGGATTTTTTTTCTTAGCTTACACCTTATATATGTTTCTATCTTTTTTTTTTTTGTGCATTGGCTTGATGTTGTGCAATGGCAATGATACAGAGTGAATGCTTATTTTAAAGCTGGCTTCACTCAAGCCATTCTTCAAGTGAAGGGGTCAAACATATCTCATCATTATGGAGCTCTTTAAAGAACGTTTTCAGTTAAACAAAAGTTATACCTAAACTACTAGCATTGCTTTCCAGTATTTTTTTTTCTTTCAATAATCTGCTATAGTTGCTTATGCTTTCATTTGACATTTGGTTCTAATGTTTGTTAATTTGTCTAAGTTTATTGTTTTGTAGAAAATATCGTAGTGTATACAACTATACATTAAGAACTTAAAGAAATTGAGGTCCCTGGATACAGAAATAGGTTGTAAGAAAGGCCATAATGAGTGGTTGTGCCTCTAGTTGATAAAAAAAAAGTGGTTAAATTACGAGGAAAATGCACTTCTAGTTGCTAAATATTGTCATGCATTTTGTGCCTCTTTCCAACTGATGGTATAACTTTTTTTAATGAGTAATCAAAGTGTGTGTCATGATGTACAAAAAAGGCCTAGCAGATATAAGCGTTACAGTTTACTACACCGTACACCCAAAAGAAAGGACCTATGGACTAAACCTCTGTGCCTCAACCTCTTTAAACTCATTGAGAATAAGGACAAGCCCATTTAGAAGCAACAACATATGCATAGAGGTACTGATAAAAAAACTTCTACACGTAGATATACTTTTTAGATGGATCCATGGCTACCTCTACCAAGTTAAGTTAGCTTCTTAAATGGATCCCCAGAAGTCTCACACAGTTGCTTAAAAAAGGGGTTTTCCTAATTTTATTTTAATGGAAAACTTATGATGCCTCATACACCAGAACTCTACCCTGATGAAAAAATCATATGCCTTCTGCATTTGTGAGACTGTAACACATGGTTAGTATGTTAATCTGTATTGGATGCTTATATGTGGTAGCTTAATCTTGGAGTCATTTTAGGCTCTGACCATTTAACCCTGCATGTGGTACCCTGCAAGTAGATGCCAAAGGTTAGGTCCATATCTATTCTACCACTCCAAAACCCTGGCTTGCCAGGACCCTCACTGGGCAATGGCCCTATCCTGTATCCTGCATGTGTACTTAATGTTTGTGGGCCCGTATATTAGATGGTTATATATGCGTTAGCCATTAGTTTATTCTTGGTATCCAAGCATTTTAGACAATGACAATTTAAGCATGCATCCTGCACGTGTGTCTCATGCATTTGGGCTGTTAGTAGTCTTCTCACAAATTAATGGGAGATGCCTTGTATGTCTAATTCAGTGCCACTGCAAACCTTTTCTGCTGAAATGGCGCTGCAATTGAATGCTTATTCTATGTTCTTTCCCCTTATCCATTTATTTTTATTCTCCATTTTTCATAGTCTTCTGTGCCTACTTCTTACTCCAATTGTTTGATGGAGGGTAGCAAAGATGAGCTCTGTCCACTAGATAAGCTGTCTACAGTTTGCAAGAAGATGAAATCCATCAATAAATTGCATGTGATTGATGGTGGAGATCACGCCAAGATTGAATAAAAGCACCTACAATCAAATGGATCAACCCAAGATAGAAGCTGAGGATAAGGCAGTCAATACAATTGCAAAGGTTGTTGGTGAAACTTTGAAGAGTAAGTGATGTGTGATGTCCTGTAACTCATGTCCTTGAGACATGTATCCATTCTATATCACTTGGACTTTTTGATATTTCTATATCACTTTGGTATTCCTTGTGTTGGAATAACGTTGGATATTCATGGTTAGTTTATTAAAGATTGTATCCATGTATTGCCATTGTGGTGTTGTTGAAGAAATTGGACATGACCTGAACTTGGCGATGGCAATTGGGCGGGTTGGATTGGGTTTGGTTTGGGTTGAGTTTCAACCCAATCCATCTAACCCACCAACCCATTAATGACGTAGTTATATAAAATTAAATGAGTTGGATTCAACCTAAACCCGCTTTGACCTAATCCAACCTGCCCAAACCCATTAAACTTACATTTATGTACTTAAAACAAAAAACTTCCACTTCACAAATAAGTTGGGCATAGCTTGGTGGTAATAGTAATTGTTAATTACACAAGTGGTGAAGCTTCAAATCACATTATATGCATGTTATTTTTACACAAGCGGGAAGCCATTTCGCTATGTTCAGGTTTCGGGTTTGATTGAACCACTTAGATTCAAACTGGTCAGATCAACTTGAACTATCTAATTGGATTGTCTTCGAGCTAATCATATCAAGAGTGGTTGAATCGTTTGGATTCGAATCAATTCGGTAAGACCGGACTAGTTTGGTTCAATCAATGGCGTATTGACTTGGACCAGCCCATATCAGGTTTGTGCACGGGTTTGGAACTAAACTGTCTGTTTCAAAGTGGGTCAAGAGAAGTAAATTGGACAGGTTTGGATTCGTGTCGGGTTGTATAGATGCGAGTCAAACCAGATGATCCAAACAGGGTCAAAGCAAGCGAGGGTGGATTTTGGGTCAAATTGGGGTTCGGGTCGAACCATTTCGTCAGGCCTCGTTTTGGATTTGGGTCGACTAGGATTGGCTTGCCTTGTGTTGGGTTTGGTTCAAACTAGGCTGGTAGACCCAAATGAATCGAACCGAGGTGATTGGGTCTGTTCATATTTAGACCAAGGAGGCATTTGATAGATCTGAAATCTAAAAAGTTACAAAGATATTAAAACTGTTTGAAATCTGAAACGAGACGGCTATTTTTTTACTTTTTAGAGGCTCTAATAAAAGAAGGTTGTTTTGTGTTGGATCAAACCTTCAACATTTGAAATTCACTAATTTTACACCTAAATTAGACTATTCGGTTGTAGTGACTAGAGAAGAAGAATGTGTGTGTGTGTGTGTGTGTGAGAGAGAGAGAGAGAGGGAGAGAGGATAGAACTTGCTGCCGCTAGTTTGTCGGAGGAGTTGTAGCGGTGCGAGAAGAAGAAGAAGAATAAAGGGGGAGAGAGAGAGAGAGAGAGGACAAAACTTGTTGCTGCTAGTTTGTCGGAGGAGTTGTAGTGGCGCGAGAAGAAGAAGAAAAAGAATAAAGGGAGAGAGAGAGAGAGAGAGAAGGTAGGAACAACATTTTCAAGGGTATTTTGGACATTTGGCCATGTTTGAAACGCATCTAAATGCGTTTAGCGCCTAGCCCATGTTTTATTATTTTAGATTTGAAAATAATTTTTAGACCCAAATTCAAATATACTTCCAAACACCTCTGACGTCTGGAAATAAAACACTACCCAAGTTGAGTAGGTCTGAACTTTGTTCAAGCTGATTTGAATTTACGTCAATTTGGGTGGTGTATTGATTCGAGACAAAATTAATTTTAGTCAATAATTAATAGAAAATTAATGCATTAATTATAACTTATTTCATTCAAATGAAGAAAATTAAAAAAATTGCTAAAGAATTAATACTTATATCTTTAGTGGTTAACCCAATGGTTATCCACAACCCAACTCAACCCGACTCAACCCATTTAAATTGACCCAATAGGTGATCAACCCATTTCCAATCCACCAAGTAAATAGACGAGTTGGGTGGGTTGGATGGATTCAGCGGGTTGGGTGAAAAATTATCATCCCACTTGAACAATAGTCATATGAAAATCAAAGAACGGTTGTCCAGTCCAATTTATTTAATCAAATACCTCCTTGTATTGGATAAGACATTTCTTTCATGAGGGTAACTTTGTAAAATAAGATCTAGGTTAGTACTTTATTTCAACCCAAAGCTATATATATGTGCATTTTAATTATAGAACCATCATCAAATATCATATTTTAGTAATTAAAATTTCCATTAGACCACAGAAAATAAACTTCCACGAGCGAGCAATGACAGACCAAAAGGAAACAAAAGCACAACAACAAAGTAAACAAAGGGAAAAAAACATAAACTAATGATTCCTGTTGGCTGTGCCTATGCTTCCCAAGCCTATCCTATGTGGCAATATCATCCCGCTAACCATCTAGGAACCTAACAAAACAGTTCTTGATCCAAGAAGCCCCTCAGAGTTGTAAAATGAGCTGCCATGTTTCAAGCCTCCTAACAAAACTAAATTTTATATTAATCTCTTCTACCAATTGTAAAATATCTTGAATAAGAAAAAAATCTCCTTCATGTAGACACTTGACGAGTTTGACAAACTGCTTATCATCAGCCACCCTCCACGATTGCCCGGTTAACACCCAACTTTTTAACCAAGACAATACCTTTTGCTATCATCACTTCAGTTTGTTGGAACAAATTGCCTGGACATGAGCCAGACTTAACAGCTTAACAGGAATCCTGACTATTTCTTACCACAACTGGAATTCAGCAGTATTTGAGCTAACAAAGCCACCGTCTATGTTAAGCTTTATCCGTCCCTGTTGTGGCAACCAAAAAATAGGCCTGATCTTTGCAAGTTTGGCTTCAAAACCATCTTACCTAAAAACATTTGATAAAGTAAGAAGGATTTATATTAACATTCTCAATTCTCAAATAAAGCAAGATTATGGGATTTCTGAATGTTCCAAGTTTTTACTTCCGAAGAATCAAAACTGATTGTCACATGCTTAACCGTGATTCAAAAGATCCCTTGTGAGACCTGAAGTACCAATTTACCAAACCATGCACACCACACCTTACATGGTTTTCTCTTAGCAGATTGTAAAATTACCATTTATGCATGAACAAATGAAGGATATAAATTAAATTACATTTACTGATGCGGTAGTTTATTTTATAGTAAATCCCATAGTTGAAAAGGTGTCTAAGTGACTCTGGGTGATCTAACAAAAAGGAAAGATGATTCTGAACATGATGTTTGTACTTTGTAATAGAAGAAATTCATTTAGTTTTTAAATCATTTCTATTCTTTTTCTTCATTTTTTTACTCTTAATTATTCGGTATTACTCGCCCATGCTGAGCACGGGCACCCCTCGCTAGTATTTATTTATAACACACGGGTTTGCAAATTTCAAACTTTCATGTAAATGACCAGTTAGTTTGATAATTATGGAATAGAATCGTCAATAGTTAAATGGGTGGAGAATATATACTACCAGTCTGTCCACTGATGAGATCATTTTAGGTCCAGTTGGTGGAAATGGTTAAGGGCGTGCAAGTATGGTATTTATTCATGGTGGCATTGGTTCTTATAGAAGCACATGAGCCACGAACCAATCCATGCAAAGGGGCAGTTTCCCTATTATTTTCCTTGACCATGCATATATGTGCAATTGATAGTGGGTATGAATCAACCAGACCGGGTCCAGCTCTGATTTTGTGTCAGGCAAGGTGAATCCTGTGCCTACTCTAACAAAATCGGCTAGATACTAAGAAAAATTGAACTGGGATTGTCTTATTGGCTATAGCTTCCAAAGAACCAGACTCCATGTTTGATAAGGGAATAAGTGCAGAGATAGTAAAGTTTCCTCTGCTATTTCTTTTGTTGGACAAGCTAGTCAAGAATCAGTCTTCGGTGTTCACAGCCCCCAACTCCCTTCTTTGTCTTTCTCAGAGTTTTATCCACTCAGATCGACACAGGCATCAAGTTTGGTGTAATATATTCGAGTACTGCTAAAGTGTTAGACAGTTTTGTATGCCCTTAGCTTCAATCAGAATGATGTACTTTATGAGTTTATTGTAAATGAACAAAAGTGCATATTTGATTCATGTTCCCTTAGTATGTTTCTGTGTAATACCCTTAAACTGGACACTTAATGAGACTCGTGTTAGTTTAGAATGTTTACAGCCAGTGGATCGGTCTGGGGAGACCTATCCTGACAAGACTGACACTGTGGTGCCACCAAGTCGGTTGGGGTGGCATGTCTCAGCTGCCAGGGTGAGACCCTAGGCACATACAGTGTAAGATTAATTGAATCTATGAACTGGATCAGATTTCCAATATTGCCTTGGACCTTGGAGATTGATGGGCAAAACTAGAAAGTTACACCTAACCCCTAGACTCGATTATGATACTGCACTAGGTGTCGGATTGGGCTGTCTTTGATATACCAATCAGTGAGATCCTTAGCGGAGGTCAAAACCTGGGTATGTTGGGATAGTCTGAGAATTCATCTGAGTGAGTGATCATAGTGACAGGATCAGCCCCTTTGTCGGACAAAGGTAATGATCGGGGATGCACTCTCACTGATGGAAACCAAGACTGCCGGCAACCGATTTCAACCGTTGAGATTTGTTTTGCAAAGTATATTTTATATGAGATATAAAAGTATATATATATATATATTATGGTTTCTAAAATGTTTGCAATAAGGTTTTAATTCCCGGGATCCATATAAGTAGAGAGTGCAACACTGTTCCTTGCAGCCAAGGGAGATGTCATCTCTTGTCGGGCAGTGTATGATCATTATGGGTTGAGAGGTTAAGTGTAAGACCATTGAGGATAATACCTAAGTGTTACAAGGTGGCTTGGCCCAGGGACCACTTAGGGTAAGTGTTGGGCCCATAGAGCCCATTTGATGGGTTTTAGGGGGTGCATTGTCCTTAATAGTGTATTCGGCCAGGCCTTGTAACAAAGGCTGGGCTGAACCCATGTGGCTGATGTGTAGATCAATGCTTGGGTCCCACGCCATACAAGCAAGCCCAACTGGGCAGCAGTTAGGAAGGTTAAGTGAGTACATAAGCTTAATGGGCCTCCCATTTCGAACTAGGCTATTTATTTAGTTAATAATGGGGCGAATTCTGAGATGGATTAGCAGATAGGATAGGGTCTTGACCCTATCCACTCAGAGAGTCCAGATCTGAATGTGATTCAGATCTAGAAACATCTTAATGAGATTAGGAGAAAGCTAATCTAATCTACAGATAAGATAAGGGTTTATCCTTATCACCTGAAGAGAAGTCTGATCCAAATATGATTTGGATAAGCAGCTCCTAATGGGATTAGGAGCTGATCCTTTAGGTTAACAAAAGAAAGAGGGGGGCGGCAGCCTTTAGATGAATGAGATATTCAGATCCTCTTTAGTGCTGAAATCAAGATTGAAGAATTAAGCATCCCTGCAGAATTTTTTCTTGCTGCCGCCCTATTCTTGCCGCTTTGTTTGCCAGTTCGATCTCCAGTTGTGGGAGAAGTCAAGATTCGATCTTGACATCAGTTCTTTGTGAAAAGATTGAAAGGAAGCTGTGCCCACATAGCATCCTGTTGTTTCTTGCGAATGACAGAGTTCTTGGAGAAGAACACTGCTGATTCTGCTCCATCCTGCACTGCGCCATCTTCAGTGGGAGCAGTCTTTGGATCCTTCCTTGGGCGTGAACACCTTCGTTGGGGGATATTATTTCTCCGTATCAGGTATAATCCTCCCCTACTCCTTTTGGTTCAGACCTGGTTCAGTTTATAGTTCAAGAATGATCTTTGAAAATATGATTTTCTAAATAGGGAATGCGATTCTCAATTGAAAGGAGAAAAAAATTTTTGAAATTCGCCCCTTATTCCGCAATTTTTGGGCATCCATGGGATGGATCTCTCATCCCTTCATGAAGAACATACAAAGCCATATTATGGTCATACCACTACATTTTCATTAGATTCTAAATACTAGATTAAATACTCACCAGTGAATAGTAGTATTATGCCAAATTCTGTTTGTAACCTAATTTCTACATTGTCACCTTAGTGAACAGCAATTGTCTGTCTTGGAAACTCTCCATTTATTGTGAGAAGAAGCTTTGTGTGGCAGAGACGGGTCACATTCTTCCACTCTACCTGAAAAACAAATTATTGCATTTCAGCTCTTCCCTTTTGGTTGGAGAGAGAGAGAGAGAGAGTGAGTGAGAGATGTTTCTCCTTGCTTACATTGAAATGAAAGCGTTGTGGTTGGTAATGATGTAGATGGAAAAACCCCGATAAGTAACAAGACTCCCATCCATGCACAAAAAAGAGGGATCATTAGCAAACCATTAGAATGGTAGTAACTCTCCATCACCACCACTCCAAACACTCTGTACTATGAATTAAAGTTTACACATTGAGTTGCAGGTTTGCACTCCACATGCATATATATACGTTGATTTACATATTTTATACATGGAGAAACAGGATTGATGTAGCCAACCCTATATAGTTGGGACAAGGCTTAGGTAATGATGATGATGATGATCTACATATTTTGTATATGGATTGGTAGGTATGAGAGACAATGAACAGGTAAAATGAGCTTTTTCTGAATCAAGATTTTAGGGAAGTCTCGTGATTCTTCTTTAAAGTAAGTTTTTAATAAGAAGAGACAAGGCCTATTCTTCACTCCATCTACTGCTCCTCTCTTATTCATATAACATAATATTTTCATAGTTAGAATCTTTTCACAAGCACTTCTCTGTCTTGTTCATATTTTTTCTTTTCTGGTTATACTGTGGATTCTTCTACTATCAACAAATTGACCTTTCTGTTCTGGTCGGTTGAAGTTGCAAAAGACCAACCAAGATTGGCAGAGCATCTATGGTAGATACCAGAACCATCATCCTTTAGCGTATTCTTGCCCTGTAATAAGCATAAATGTGGCTGTCAAACTTATGTCAGTAGAATGGAACCTGGCAGGAAGCAATAGAAACAAGTAATCATATTTTCTTTCAATTCACTTGCAGAAAATGAGCCACAGTTTAGTTGATCACTTTATACACTTGTTGCCTAATATGGCATTTTAATGTTGAAACTACCTGGATATGACTGATTGAGAGATATGATATTTGGAGGAAGTTGATTCACAATGGCAATTAGAATATAGGCAATTATTCTAACTGTCCTCTCAAACTTTGTAAAATAAAACTTACTGACTTGACTTCTTCTGTTTGGGGGGGGGAAGGGTATATGGTATAACCATATAAACCAAAAATTTTATGTGATAAGCCATTTTTGCCGTAGCAAGCGGTGTCTTTGGATTAGGCAAATTCAGTGTCAGTTGAAAATGCCAAGTGAAACAAATTAGAGTTTCATTTGAGTTAGGAATTAGCAAACACTTGTTTTCTAGTAGGGGATTTTACAAATACAATAGTTACTGAGTTCAGGTTTTCAAACAACATAATGAATGAAGTAATCAAATTAGTGTTCTCTTGTATTTCCATAAAGGAGGTGGAGAATGAAACACAAATCCTCTTTGATTAGGTATTAGGTAATAAATTTTACCCTGATAAACCTAATTTTGATTACATTTCAGAACCAAACAACAGGAGTTTCTGTTATCCATTTATGAAAATCAACCATAATTTAACCGCCAAAGTGTGGGAGGATATAAAAAAACTCATTTACCTGGCAATTGGATCTTCCTAACTGTCTATTACGTGTGAGACCTTGGCCATGATTTGATTCATTTTCATATAGAAAAGCATGATGAAAACTAGTATTGACTCAGATACATGAGATACAGAAGCTGACTGGCCTTGTTGGCTTGGATGTAATGAGCTACTCTAACTGTCTATCCTATATATGAAATTTTCTTCTATGTAAAATATAATATCTTTCCTTCACTTCCTTTACATCAGTTGAATGGTGAAGTTTAATTTAAGGAGAAAAAGGGCATAAGCATGATGATATCGTCAACCAAATTCAGTTGACAAATGGTTTAAGGAATGGCATTTGGTGACTTTGATTTAGTCAAACATGGTTGCAATTGGAAAAATGCTGAGCATGAACCTGTATAAAGTTCTAAACTGATTTTGGATGAGCAACCAAAAACATGCCAAAAAAAGCCTATGTGGGCTGGTGAGTTTATGACAGCATCAGTTTTTGACACGGATCTTACATATCGAAGGTGATTAAGTTTAGCTTAACATGAGGATGGGTGAATTAGGAACTTTTTCCTCTATTTCACAGAAGATGGTGGAGAATACTGAACCAAGTAAATCAATAGCTGAGAAACAACCATGTGGTTGAGACAAAAGCTACATAAAAGTGGTAACATTGGTATGGCAGGCCCGTGGTTTATTAGACAGACTTTCAGTGAGACAATTTCCATGATTTCTCATCTTGTAGATTTTACCCTGATAAACATAACAACCATCACATTTTAGAACCAAGCAATAAGAAATTCCAGCATCCACATTTATGATATCTAAATATATGTTCAAGTGTGACATAAATAGCCTGAGAGAAATACTGAAATTGAATAGACCAATAAAAGGTAAGACAGTATAAACTCCCCCTTTGGCTGATAAAATATTCTACTAATTGTCATTATGACAAGATTATATAGTAGCTTAGTTCTGAATCTATCAAACAGAAAGCGCTCTCCCATGCATGAATTGCTACATTTTCATAATAGAAGAGCATAACGATATTTCAAAGGGAACCCCTGAAGTTAGATGTTGGAACTCTCCTTTATCCATCTGCAAACAATCCCCTCTCCAAAATCCAGTCCTCGATCATTGCTTGAGAGCTCAAGGACTGATCAGCAGGGACAAGGTGCCCTGCCCCCTGAAACAACAACATGAGTCAAGCTCCCCCATTTCTGCACGTACCCGGCAAGCTGTTGGTTTACTTTCCAGACCTTCCTTTCTGCCATTAGAAATCTCTCCAAGCCATCCCATTGCAATTCCTTCACCCACGCTTCCGTCGAAACTACCCCATCTCTCAAATCGAACTGCCCCTGGTACAGCAAAACCTTACTCTTCTTCACCAACTCTTCGACCATGAATTTCACACTCTTCATCACATCTTCGTGCAAAGCTGCCTTCACGGCCTTGCTGCAGTCTTCCCAAACCATGGATGTCTCCACGCCCAATGCCTTCTTCACCTCTTCCATCTGCAAGAAAGCATGAACCACATCGGTTTCATAAGGCTTCATCCTCCTCAGATCATACAAAGTGCCCAACCCTGTGACGTTTTGCAGCCAATGCAAGACCCTATTACGTGCATTCGTCGCTTCACTCCAATTCCCCTCTTGGATCAACCTCACAGCTTGGGACTGAAATTCCTCGAGCTGGTTCTTCTGTTTCTCATTGATCAGGCCAGAGAAGTATGCAGTCACAGCATGGGTGGCCACTTGAGTAACGGGGTCAGTCAGCCCATTCCCTATTGCAACTCCCCTTAAGTTGAACCGGCGGGAAACGGGCAGAAGAGAATTTTGTTGAAGGATGAAGTACCCAATTGCAGGAACATATTTTCCGGCATAACTCTCACCAGTGATGTAAATTGGGCGAGACTTGAACAATGGATATAAGGAGATAAGCGCATGGAGTGCAACAAAGAGATGCTTGGCAACGGTGTCTTGATCCTTGGGTATCTCTTCAAATGTAGAGGCAATACTGAACCCAGTTCCAATTGGGTTATCAAGGAAAAGCAGGCCGAATCTATGATTCCAAGCACCGGGATTTGGTTTGAGAATTGGGTCTTCGCCATCCTTGTAATCGGAATTCAAACGCCAAGGGCCGAGCTCAAAGAAGTTACCGAGCAAGGAGAGCAGCCGGGGCCGCCTTGGAGCCAAACGAGGAGAGGAGTTTGAGAGGGAACTGAAAGGGGACTTTGGGCTTCATAGAAGGCAAAGAAAATGGCGGAATTAGAGGTTGAATTGACTGGAAGGTACCCGGTTTTGGTCGGAAGGGCTTCTTCAGGAAAGAGAGGAGCTGTGTTTGCCGGAAGACTGGCCGAAAAGAGGTAGAAAAAGCAGAAGACGATGAAGTGGGAGAGCTTGACGATAAAGTTGGCGCTTGACTCCATTTACTGGTGCCAGTCCTCGGCGAGCGTGCGCGGCCTCAAGGAGTTACGAGAGACGTGCTCCGACAAGATATATTATGTCAACGGTTCGAGTTGGATTAACCCGAGTCCGACCCCAAGTTATCCCAACCCCGAACCGACTAAGTGGAGGGAGCCATGGGGTTTTGACTGTGACCCGACCCACCCTTATAAGATACACCTATAATCAACGGGTCAGGTTTAGTATACGTCTACGGTTACGGTCTACCCTACTCCGATCAACTGGTAGGAATGGCAGGGGATCATATTCTCCGTCCCCGTCCCCCACTCGATCTCTGCTGGGCATAAAAGTTGTCTCCATGGCTCCATCCCGATCCCCGATGGGAATAGGTTTTTTGCAGGGCCCAAATTTTCGAAATGTTTTTAATTAATAGTCTTTTCTAAAAAATAAATTTATTAAAATAAATAAAAATTTTAAAATATAAATAATGTACTAAATATGTTTTGATATATACATATAATTGGGGTAGGGGTAGAGTGGGGATCTTAATCCCCATCTCCAACCTTTACCCTGATTGAGGATCCCTATTAATCCCCATTCTCGACTCCATCAGGTTGGGAAAGTCGGATCCCTACCGATTGGCATGCCTATATGAGTGTTACTAATATTTATCTCAAAAATATCTCTGCACCGCAAACAGATCGGCTCGTCGATGTTTAGAGTCAAATCGAATCTTGAGATATTATTTCTAATGTTGCATTTTACTACTAAAAAATTAAATTAAAATTAACTAAAATGTTTTATTTTATTGATCATTGATGGAATGAATTAAAAATAGATTCAATGAGATTTGAATTTCATGAGCTAGTAATGAAAAATGTGGTATTTCAATTTGTAAGTAATGTAATTTGTCATCATCAGAATTGTAATAGAAGCCCTAGATAAGAACTACGTAGAGAAACCCCAAGCAGAGGGAATACAACGATCAAGTTGGATAAGATGATAAACAATGTCAAAGGTATTAGAGCAACCAAGACACCTCATTAATGGTATGACAATACTTTACAAAGGCAATGTAAGTTCATACACTTGCAATGAACACAAAATGCCATTCAAGACTTGCGATGAACATAAAATACCTTCTGCGACTTGTGATAAGCATAAAGCGCCATCTAAGACCTACAATGGGCATAACACGAAATCACAATCCTATGATGGACACAAAACACCATCCGCACCCTGCGGTGAGCATAGAATAGTAGCATATGCTGTGATGAATGGTAGACAAAGCTCAAAGCTGGCAATACCTATTCATAGGCGACTTACACGTCTCACAATCACATCAAACTATGACAAATTGACAAGGCATCTCGAGGATGACTAATGAGACGCTCGACTACGTTATCCGAGCAAAGACCTTGTCCCTGACACGTGGCCACGAGAAAACCTATGAAAGGGTGTAGCCAACACATGCTATATGAGAATCCTCAAGAAAAAAAGACTTTATTCCTAGAGGATCTCGCTGGACACGTGACAAAATCTTAGTAGACTTTGTTCAATAGTTAATGTAAGAATAAAGATCACTTTTCCTAACAGGAAAATTTCTATTTTAGACTCTTCTCCTTATAACCTTGGAATTACCTCAATAAAAAGGGAAGAGGCAAGCCACATGATACAAGAATTCTTGGAATTCACTAGTCGAAACCCCTTAACCTTTTTCTCCTCCAGAAAATTAAGCATACCCTCAACCCTGACTTGAAACCAATCTCATCTTCATCCTTTAAGGAACCATTCTCTATCATCTTACCACCTTACTTACAAAACGAACTTTGTCAATAAATATATGTTACTTTTATATGAAAAAAATATGCATAGCATATGCATTACTAAATATTATTGGACCGAGAGATTACTTGGAATGAACATATCTATTTCTTTTATCTTTTTTACTAATGTGACAATTGATTTCCAAAACAAAATCATACACATCGCCGAACGCACCCTACTTTTTTTATCTGGGTGAAATTTAAATCTAGTTGAATCAATTATTATTATTATTATTATTATTATTATTATTATTATTATTATTATTTTGGTTTATTGAGCTGCACAATGAGGGGAAATTGGATTTGCTCTTCGTTGAGCGCCCCTCACACCAACTTTAGAGCACATCGCAACTAAGAATTGGGAGCATTTTCCATTAGGGCTATTTACGGGTCTTGTTGGGTCGGTTTACTGATGTTTTTCCAACTGACCTGACTTGGTCGGGTTACCTGAAATTGAAACTGAAACCGACCCCGTGTTAAGCAAAACCGACCTGATCGGTTTGAGTCGGTTTCGACTCTACTTAGTGGTGATTTAGTTGTTGTTCAAGTGTTCATTTTTGGCTCTGCATTCCCAAAGGAAACTAGCATTTCCTTAATGTTTTGTGACTCATCCATGGATCCAGTTGTGGAGGGAGCAGAGTTTGAGAGACAACTTAGTTAAGTAGGTTGTAACTAGGATAGAGACAACTTAGTTTAGTAGGAACTAAGTAGGTTGTAACTACTAACTACTAAGTCGGTTCGGTTCGGGTCGGTTTCGGTTTTCACACATGAAAATCGAAAACGAACCGAATCATCGGTTTATGATTTTTTATAACCCAAAACCAACCGGTGCTGAAAAAGCCCGGCCGACTTGGGTTGGGTCGGTCCGGGTTAGTCGATTTGGTCGGATTGGGTCTTCGAACAACCCTATTTTCCATGAATGATAATATACAAATACGGGAGAGATATTCCCGATGTGTGACTAGATGACTGTAAGGTAAGTGCGATGAGCACTTTGTGAGGAGTACATCAAAACTCCATCAAGGGGATCCACTTTATATTTTGTATATATATTTACACCGTACATATTTGTATTTGCACCAAACTGAGCCTAATTAATCGATTCTATAATATTAGACCTAAAATCAACCCATTATGAGTTTGCTTCTGTCTGGATGGGTAAACCCGCGAATGGGAGGACACATCAACCATCCCAACGTTAACGTGTGTTTGAGCATTAACATGGTCTGGTCGGTTCAATCGGACACAAACTTGTTACGACAAAAGGGGTTTTAAATATGGTTTTTAAAGCGAATCGGTTAGGGGTCCAGTTACCAATTCAAACGGTCCGATTGTTCAACCCGAACGGTCGGCCCGTTCTGACAAAAAATAAAAAAATTTTAAAAATTTGAAAAACGGTCAAAACTATTCGAACGGTTAACCGGCCGGTTCAGTGGTTTGCTGACCAAAATCAACGGTTTTGGGGCAAAACGGAACCGGTCAGGTGACCGGTTTCTAATTTTTCTGGTCCGACCGTCCGGTCCGGTCTGGTTTTGAAAACCATGGTTTTAAACCTCATTTTTTCATTTTTCTTTCTTGTTTCCCCTCAAGAGCTCCTTCCACCGAACCCTACTCTTCCTCCATCGGCGGCAACAGAGCTCCGGCAATTCATCGATGGCAACAAGGAGAACCCGTGTTCTTCTTCTCTTCTTCTTCTCCTCTTCTTGAAACTCCTCCGAGAGCACCTACATCTAAGTAGGACATAAGCAATAAATAAACCAAGATGAAGCAAATCATGAGCACAACATTCCTCCACTTACTCTCATTTCCAAACCCTTCTTCTCTAAGAACATCCTCACCACTTATGACACAAGTACCAAACATGTAATCCAAGCATTTCCTTGAACCGGAGAACTCATTTAGCAAGAACCCTTCAAAATGATACTTGAAAAGCGAAATGCAATGCATGAAGATCCAATAATTTGGAATCTCATTCTTTTATATGAAGTAGCCGGAGAACAGGAAGAATTGTTGATAGTGCTTCAAACTAAGTGGACTTAGTGGGCGAGTTACTTTCAAATTGTTAGGCACTATTTTGAGTTAGTGAGCCATGTTTTTTCTACTTTCTAATTTAGTTGCTTATTTTTAGCTAAGGTTAGTTCAACTGTAAGTCTATATATTTGGACCTCTGATGTTGTTTTTTTGCATGAAGAAAATTGAATTCGAAGTGGTTTTGTTTCCAAATTAGAATTTCTGTTCTTTTTTCCCAACAATTTCTTTGGTATCAGAGCTAGGTTGGGTCTTTATCTGGGCAAAGGGTAAAGTAAGAGCAAAGAGAGTTCTGCCATAGGAAGCAACGAAGCCAATTCATCAGCTTTGCCCCTAATTCTAGTCTTGAAAGGGGAAAATTATCACTTCTGGAGTCTCAAAATGAAGACCATGTTCAAGTCTAAAGAGTTGTGGGACTTGGTGGAGAAGGGATTTGAAGACACAAATCCAACCGAGCCTGATCAACGATTGTGAGAAACCTGTAAGAAGGATGCAAAGGCTCTATTCCTCATTCAACAGGCCCTTGATGAAGAAAATTTTCCAAGAATTGCAGCAGCTAGCACCTCCACTCAAGCATGGGAGATTCTGAAGCAAGAATTCTTGGGCGACAAGAAGGTAATTACTGTTAAATTACAGACTCTTCGTCGTGATTTTGAAACATTGGCTATGAAAGAAAAAGAATATGTGCAAGTATTTTTATCTAAGGTGTCTAGGATTGTTAATCATATGAAGTCATATGGTGAAAGTGTTAGCAATGAAACTGTTGTGAGTAAGGTTTTGAGGAGCCTAACCTCAAAGTTCGATCATGTAGTTGCTGCAATTGAAGAGTCTAAGGACTTGTCTACTTATACTTTTGATGAATTAATGAGTTCTCTGTTAGCCCATGAAATTAGACTAAGCAGATCCTATGAAAAGGTTGAGGAGAAGGCTTTTCATGTTAAGGGGGAGTCTTCCTACAAGGGAAAGTCAGAAAATTCTGGAGGTCGGGGACAGAGCAGAGGTAGTCGAAGTCGTGGTGGCGGCAGAGGAAGAGGCCAATTTGGTGATCAACGCCAACACAAAAGCACCATCCAATGCCAATATTGTAAGAAATTGGGTCACAAAGAAGTAGATTGTTGGACCAAGTAGAAAGATGAGCAGAAACAAGCCAATTTTACAGAGAAAGTTGAAGAGGAAAGCAAGCTATTCATGGCTCATTCTCCTATTGATGATGCTTCCAAAGGAGTTTGGTTTCTGGACAATGAATGCTCCAACCATATGTCTAGAACAAAGTCTCTTTTTAAAGAACTTGACGAGTCACAGAAAAGTGAAGTTCGACTCGAAGACAACAAGCAAATGCAAGTTGAAGGGAAAGGTACAATTGCCATCAAAACCTCACAAGGTAATGTAAAACTCCTCCATGATGTGCAATATGTTCCTAATTTAGCTCATAATTTGTTGAGTATTGAGCAATTGATGGATGGTGGATACTTTATTTTGTTTGATGATGGTTGTTGTTCTGTCCAAGATAAGAAAACAAGGCACAAAATAGTTAGCATTCCTATGGTACAAAATAAAATGTTTTCGTTAGAAGTCTCTGAAGTCAGAGATTGTGCCTTGATAGCAAGAGCTAGTGATGCAAAAATGTGGCATTTGCGTTATGGGCATTTAAATGTGAAAGGGCTGAAATTGTTGGCTCAAAAAAGTATGGTTGTTGGGGTTGCCAAAAATTGATGATCTTGATTTTTTGTGAAGGCTGTGTTTATGGGAAACAAAGTAGAAATTCATTTCCTGTAGACAAGTCATGGAGGGCTTCTGATTGTCTTGAATTGGTACATGCTGATGTGTGTGGACCAATGAGTATTGAATCATTTGGTGAAAGCAAATATTTTTTGTTATTTATTGATGATTACAGCCGCATGAGTTGGGTGTATTTCTTGAAATTCAAATTAGAAACTTTTGAAACTTTCAAGAAATTCAAAGAAATAGTGGAGAAGCAAAGTGGATGTTGTATAAAGGCACTCCATTCTGATAGGGGTGGTGAATTTACTTATAATGAATTTAATGTTTTCTATGAGGAAATGGCATTCACAAGGAGTTGACGGCATCGTACACACCAGAGCAAAATGGTGTGACTGAGCGGAAGAATCGAATGGTGGTTGAAATGGAAAGAAGCATGATGAAAGCAAGTGGTGTTCCAAATCAGTTCTGGGCAAAAGCAGTGGAAACAACAGTTTATCTTCTCAATATCTCACCTACAAAGGCTGTCATGAACCGGACCCCATATGAAACTTGGAAGGGTAGGAAGCCACGGGTAAGCTACTTGAAAATTTTTGGTTGTATAGCCTATGCCTTGGTTATTTATCCAACCCACAACAAACTTGATGAAAAATCAAAAAATGCATTTTTGTTGGTTATAGCTCTCAATCCAAAGCATATAGGTTGTATAACCCTGTGGGTGGCAAAGTAATTATTAGCAGGGATGTTAAAGTTCATTGAAGAAGAAACTTGGGCCTGGAACAATGACAATGCAACACCTACAGCACCACAAGTTACAAAAGATGCTAGTATAACTCCTGTACCAGAACCTTCAGAACCAGCTAGTCCATATGCTGGTAGCAGTAGCTCAACCATTTACTCATCTCCCCTCAGCAACAGTAGTGCATCTACTCCAACAAGCTTGTAGTCCTCATCTTCAAGTTCCTCTAGTGAAACACGTCCAAGAAAATTCAGATCATTGAGGGATATTTATGCTTCATGTAGCTTTGCTTTGTATGTTTCTGACCCCACTTGTTATGATGAAGCTACAGATAGCCAAGTTTGGCAGGACGCAATGAAAGAAGAGATGTCGGCTATTGAAAAAAATGAAACTTGGGAATTGATCAATCTACCGGAAGGCAAGAATGTTATTGGGCTCAAGTGGGTGTATAGAACAAAGTATCATGCTGATGGTACTATACAGAAACACAAAACTCGGTTGGTGGCGAAAGGGTACTCTCAGTAGCAAGGTGTTGACTTCGAAGACTTTTCTCCGGTTGCTCGCTTTGAAACAGTGAGAACCTTTCTAGCATTGGCTGGACGATTAAATTGCGTTGTGTACCAGTTTGATGTTAAATCCGCCTTTTTGAATGAAGAACTTGATGAAGAGGTGTATGTTTCTCAACCTAAAGGTTTTGTTAGTGACGATGACAACAAAGTTTACAGGTTAAAGAAGGCTTTATATGGCCTAAAGTAAGCCCCGCGAGCATGGTATAGCAAATAGACTCCTACTTTCAGGAGAATGGATTTGAAAGGAGTAAAAATGAGCCAACACTTTATGTGAAGAAGCAAGGTAACTCTGATTTTTTGGTGGTGTGTCTTTATGTTGATGACATAATTTATATGGGATCTTGTGTCTCTTGTTGAGAAATTTAAGTCTTGCATGATGAAAAAATTTGAGATGTCAGATTTGGGTTTGTTGCATTATTTTCTTGGTTTGGATGTCAACCAAAGTGCAGATGGGATTTTTATTTTCAAAAAAAAATATGCTAATGATTTGTTGAAAATGTTCAATATGTTAAACTGCAAAGCAGCTCCAACTCCCATGAATGTAAATGAGACACTCATACTAATGATGGCACTGGAATGACGAGTGTGAAGTATTTCAGAAGTATGGTTGGCGGTTTAAACTACTTGTCTCACACAAGGCCTGATATAGCACTCCCTGTCAGCATTGTCTCTAGGTTTATGCATACCCCAACAATGCATTACCTCGGGGCAGCAAAGAGGATCCTTCGTTATGTTGCTAGAACTATTGATTTTGGAATTTGGTACTTAAAAGTATTAGATTTTAAACTTTTGGGTTTTACTGACAGTGTCTGGGCAGGTTGCTTGGATGATAGAAAAAGCACCTCCGGCTATGTTTTCTCCCTTGATTCGGGTGCTCTTTCATGGAGTTCAAAGAAGAAAGAGATTGTGGCCTTGTCATCATCAAAAGCGGAATATGTTGTTGCAACAACATCTGTTTGTCAAGCAGTTTTGCTAAGGAGATTGTTAGCTAATTTTTGCCAAGTTCAAGAAGGTGCAAGTCAAGTGTTTTGTGACAACAAGGCAACCATTGCTATGGCGAAAAATCCAACTTTCCACAGCAGAACAAAGCACATTGATATTCGCTATCATTTCATCCGAAATCTAGTTGCTGAAGGAACAATAGCAATGAAGCACTGTGGGATCAATGAGTAAGTAGCTAATGTTCTTACCAAGTCACTGCCACGTGCCAAACACGAGTACTTCAGACTGCAGATGGGAGTAACAAGTTTTGAAACAAGGGGGAGTGTTGATAGTGCTTCAAACTAAGTGGACTTAGTGGGTGAGTTACTTCCAAATTGTTAGGCACTATTTTGACTTAGTGAGCCATGTTTTTCCACTTTCTAATTTAGTTGCTTTTTTTAGTTAAGGTTAGTTCAACTGTAAGTCTATATATTTGGACCTCTAATGTTTTTTTGCATGAAGAAAATTGAATTTGAAGTGGCTTTGTTTTCAAATTAGAATTTCTGTTCTTTTTTCCCAACAAGAATGACCCCAAAACGCCAGATACCACCGAGTTACCAATGATGAAATTTGGCACAAGGGCGCTGAAACAAACCACAACCGAATTTGCTGTGTAGAGAATCAACCAGATCAATGTAGCAGGAAATACATGAATTCCATGAAGTTCCGATTAAGACCCACCAACCAATACAGTGGAATGGAAAATAACAGAGCCAGTATGAGAATAAATGGCAGGAAAACAAGCCCATTGGCGATTGCATAAGATGAGATCCTATAGCTTCCACAGGCTGTCTCCCTCATCAAGATATCCCTCTCTTGCAGGAAAATGGGTAGAGCTTCTGTGGTGGAAGATAACAAGAATGTCAATGTAAATGCAAACAGACCTACTCTTTCTTCGGCACCCACAGGATCATCTTTCAGATCATATATAAAAGATTGAACCCAAGACCAGCCAGGCGATCAGATTTGAATTTTTCTACAGGCAAAGAGCTCCTTGGTTCGAAAGATGTTCTTTGAGAACCTATGTGTCAGCACAATCGTTTCTCGTAATCTAGAGTTAGCAAAACCGCAAGGAAGATCGATCCCAACATGAACTACTTCTTCATCAACTACCTTAGATTGTTGAAACAACTGCTGCAGAGTGAACCTACCACTTCTGAACTCACCTTCATCCCCTCTCCTGGGTGGTTGCGGCAATTGTGGTTGTTCTCGTTGCTGTTGTTGAAGGGTTTCAATGGCATCAATGGCGTAGTCGGCGACATTAACCTGAAGAGGGAGTTGCAAACCCATGGACCGTAAATGCATGCTCAGCCGATCTACAGTCCCGTGGTGCAGGACACAGCCATTGGCCAACAAAAGAACTGAGTTGAAGAACTTCACGATTCGGAACCCAGGCTGATGAACACTGAGAATTATCGTCCTACCCCTCCCTCGTCTCAGCCATGGTCTTCAGCAGCATGTCGATGATTTGGTTATTGGGATTTTAGTATATAAGGGCAACTTTTGGGTCCTAACTCCTAACACTGTTCATTTTCTTCTTCTTATAATCCATTCATCAGGGCCGCTGCCCCCGCCGCCTCCGGCAACGTTGTCGGAGATGGGCGGTGGCGGCAGCGCTGGTGGTAGTCATTGACCAGCTCTGCATTTCCCCTGCTCGTAGTTTTTGCGGATTTTCAATCTATTTATCAATGATTTTGATTCAAGTTATTCAATTATTAATTAACCCAGTTCTGCACTTCCCCTGCTCGCAGTTTTTGTATACGACAAGAACCAGATGAACGTGTTAGATGTGAACAAGACAAACTTCGAGACGTGCAACGAGAACCATCCGGTTCACAATTGGACCACTGACACAAGGAGAGATGTGGTTCCACTCAATGTCACCAAGACATACTACTTCATCAGTGGCAAAGGATTCTGCTACGGCGGCATGAAAGTCGTCGTCCACGTCGAGAAACTGCCTCCACCGCCAGCATCTTTGCGGGAGAAGACCAAGAATGGGTCTCCGTCCAATTACGGAAGCCAGATTATTTTGCCAGCTGTGTTCGCCAGTGTTGCACTTTGTGGGACAACTTCATTGGGTTTTGGTACTAGTAAGACGTAACCAACTGCCCCACGCTCCCCGGTCCCTAGCTTGAGTTTGTGAAGGAGAGTTTGATTATAAATGTTTGAATGAAGTTGTTAGAAGGAAGGGAATTTCAAATTTGTACTCTGTAACAGTGATTGCGGTCTTTTGTTAATTGATGTCCCGCAATTTAAAACAGCGATGATTGTAGAGCTGAGCGTCAAGGAGGAAGAAAGCGTCGGTGGATTGGATCATTGAAATGTTTGTTTATTTATTTATTTAGTCATAGAAAGTAAGAGTGTAACACAACACAGTCAACCAGTGTTGGAGGCAGGCAGGTGGTTGGAAATGGCATTCAAATCCACCAGCACCGCCGCTGCCGCCGCCACCTCCGCCCACCTCCAATAACGTTGTTGGAAGTGGAGGTGAAGGTGGGTGGAGGTGGCGGCATTGGGCAGAGGCAGAGGTGGAGGTGGGCAGAGGCGTTGCCAGAGGTGGGCGGAGGTATTGCTAGATGTTGCTGAAGGCGGCGATGTTGATGAATGGTTTGTAAGAAGAAGAAGATGAACATCGTTTTTGCCCTTAATTGATATTATTTTTAAAAAGTTAACCTATTTTTGAAATTTTATTAAAAATATTACTTTTATTGATATTAGGGCTCAAAAGTTACCCTTATCAGCTATAATCCCGTTATTATTTACAGGAGATGTTCCCAATGTACAGTGGGATGTGCCTATGAGGTCGTTGTGAGGCACCTTGTGTGAGGAGCAGATCCCAATTATGCGTCAACGCCAATCGACACATGTCGCTTCTCACCACTTGAGATGCCACGAACTCGATCATCGCCTATTCAGGCCCCCACGACATGGCTTAGGCCTAGCTCCTCCACCAATGACTTCACCCTAGAGAAAAGGAGAAGAAGAGAAGAGGAGAAAAAGAACATGGGTTCTCCTTGTCATCATTGGAGGTCTCTTTGTCACTGTTGATGAATCGCCAGAGCTCTGTCACCATGAATGGAGGAAGGGCAGGGTTCGGTGGAAGGAGCTCTCCAGGGGAAACAAGAAAGAAAATCAAAGAAATGAGGTTTAAAACCCCTTTTATTGTGACCGGTTCATGTTCGATTGAACCAACCAGACCGCGTTAACATTGGGATTGTCGACGTGTCCTCCCATTCACAGGTTCATGCATCTAGTGCACCCACGGGTGCTTAGAACGTGGACTCGATAATCAGGTTTGATGCGACTATATTTGACATCTGCAATTATCTATGATAATAACAACTTCAAACTTCATTTTTTGTTCATTACTAAAAAAGAACCCCATTTTTTATAATACCTTAATGAAAATGACAATAAATATTGAACTATTTATATATTAATAAAAGAAGTGTTTTTGAATAAATTATCTTATACACTATCTATGGCATTTAACCTTTTAGACATACTAGTAAACATGTATGTGCATTTTCACGTGGCAGTATTGATGGATAGTTTTTAGACAGTTATAAGTGGGTAGTTTCTAAAATAAGAGTAAAAGACATATATACCCTCTTTATGCCCATTATATATTTAAACAAGGAAGATAAAAAACGTCTAATGAAAATTCCAAAAAGAAGGGGCATTCGCTCTATTATAGATAATATAGATAATGTATAAAATACAAAATAAAAAAAAATAAAAAAACTAAAAGACAACTAAAAACCATAATAAGTTAAGATCTTAATTGTTTTGGAAAAACAATAACCAGTCCCTATCCAATTATAATTATAATGGGGACGCAAAACTCTGAACCGAAATCAATATTTTTAGTTCAGTTGGTTTTGGATAGACTCGACCCATTGATAGCTCCACTCACAAGTCACAGCCTTGGTGAAGTTACTGTAACCTGCCAGAGACCTTACTTCAGTCGGCAGTTTGGCACCTTCAAATCAAATTTCGAAATCAGGCCTGCATAATTAGGCACCATTGACAGCCTTAAATAACATAAAGATATTGAAAATTTTGTAAATATAAGCTTCACTAGAATAGGTTTATTGGTCACAAGTTGTGTTAGGCTTTGTAATTCTATTTTATTTGTTTATTTTTTTTATTTATTTATTTTGTTTCATGGAATTAGACAACAGGTGTAAAATAGAAGTATATTAATTATTTTGTTTCATGAGACTTTTTTTTTTGACAAGTAAAATAGAAATATATTAATTAAACGAAGTGGATACAAAAGATTGGAGAAAGGATGGAAAGAAAGAGAGATATGATCCTGCGCCAAATTTTTACACCATTTAGCAACGCAGTAGTTGAGACTTGAGAGGGTCATTGGGCGTCCCTCCAAATGTGGAGGTGCAAGATCAAATCTGCATGATTATAGAGTCGAGTCTGGATTTCCTACCTGCAATAATTCTATACACACCTACCAATATAATATGGCAGCCAGATATGGGAAATATCTCATCTTTTTACGGAGTGGATTCAAATTTGATTTGAGAAAAAATGTTTTATAAAAATAAAACATTATATATAAAAAATATTTTCATTTGATATTTAAAAAATTAAAAATTATAATATTTTTATTATATATATTATTTCTTCACTGAGACAAGAAGATTTGCAACTGATAGATGCATAACCAGCATCGTTTTACAAAGACTCACCCTCCCCAAAACCAATATCAATATTCTAGTGGTGAGGACAGCCCTCTGAAACTACAAACCCACAACAAGTAACGAAAAATATTTTAATAGTGAATGCTGAACATTACTCTGCAGTCTATATTTAAACATAAACATAAAAAAAACATACATAATCATTTCTTGTAGTTGCAAAGATCTCCAACATATATATATATATTGGTAAACACCACAAAGGACCGATGCAGAGTAGAGTCTGTCTTCCTTTAAATTCTCACCAGGCACCATTTTGTCCAACTCAGTTCTAACCCCAACTCGTTAGAGGTAGCAAAGAGATGCTGAAGTTTGAATGAAGTTGATACACATAATGGCTAAAGCTCTGTAGTTTTCTCCAGATAGGAGGGGTGAGTCATGGTGGGACGAAAAGGTTCAATATTCTTAAACTAAGATTTGCTAGGGAAAAGGAAAACCAAAATAAATTAGATGAGCCTCATGAGGAAAAAATAGAGATCAAGAGATACATATTTAGGAATTTGGTTTAGGGTTTTGATAATCAAGAGAATTTGGTTACAAACTTGAAGACATTTTTCAAGCAGTCAAACCTGAAGAAGGGTATACAATAAGAAGGCAGTGAGAAGAAGAAATGTGAAATAGTGAAAAAAATGGAATTATCTCTTGCAGATGGCTTCCGCCCCTGGATGAAAATTGAAGAGAAAATTCTTCTTGTCAATGACTTCTTCCCATAGCTGAAGAAGAAAGGGCTAAGTAGTGTGGTTTGCAATGGTTTGTCTCCTGTCTCTCAAACGGAGAGTAGTCGAACTTTCTTTTCTTTACTTTTTTATTATTTTTAAATTTAAAAATATAAAGTATAAAAAACTAATGGGCCAAATTCACGTTTCATAATCTCTTATACATGAGAACAAGGGTGCTGTGCAAAGCTTATGTGCGGTAATGTGATTGGAAGTGCACCCTTGCATACACCAAAGCAAGTGAAGGAGATCTGAACTCCTTTTAGAAGGGTTTCAGTGTTGATTGAGTTGCATTGACTAAGGTTGCATTTGGCATTTTTTATTTTAAGGACTTATCCCTTTTTGTAGTTAGAATGTCTCTATAAACACTAAATTTTTAACTACAAAAATAGGATAAAGTCCTTAGAATAATTAGAAATGCCAGATGCAGCCTAAGCCTGCATTTGGAAGTGCACCCTTGCATACACCAAAGTAAGTGCAGGAGATCTGAACTCCTTTTAGAAGGATTTCAGTGTTGATTGAGTTGCATTGACTAAGGCTGCATTTGGCATTTTTTATTTTAAGGACTTATCCCTTTTTGTAGTTAGAATGTCTCTATAAACACTAAATTTTTAACTACAAAAATAGGATAAAGTCCTTAGAATAATTAGAAATGCCAGATGCAGCCTAAGCCTGCATTTGGAAGTGCACCCTTGCATACACCAAAGTAAGTGCAGGAGATCTGAACTCCTTTTAGAAGGATTTCAGTGTTGATTGAGTTGCATTGACTAAGGCTGCATTTGGCATTTTTTATTTTAAGGACTTATCCCTTTTTGTAGTTAGAATGTCTCTATAAACACTAAATTTTTAACTACAAAAATAGGATTAAGTCCTTAAAATAATTAGAAATGCCAGATGCAGCCTAAGCCTGCATTTGGAAGTGCACCCTTGCATACACCAAAGCAAGTGCAGGAGATCTGAACTCCTTTTAGAAGGGTTTCAGTGTTGATTGAATTGCATTGACTAAGGCTGCATTTGGCATTTTTTATTTTAAGGACTTATCCCTTTTTGTAGTTAGAATGTCTCTATAAACACTAAATTTTTAACTACAAAAATAGGATTAAGTCCTTAAAATAATTAGAAATGCCAGATGCAGCCTAAGCCTGGGAAAAGCTACACCAAAAATAACTTAGAAGGCCATTCTCTTCTCTTGAAAGTGTACTTTCGGCTTTTCACCAAGCATAGCTTTATAGCCTTTCATACCGGGCCTACCTTTTAGTTTTTAATACAAGCCACTGGTGAAAGTCCTCCCGGACGCTAAACTTATGTTGTGTTTGATGAGAAATAATGTTTTGCCACATCACATATGAGTGTCACTTCAATTAGAAAAAAGCATTTGTGGGATTGATAAAGTTAAGCTCTCAAATTTGATGTTTTGATAAACCCAAAACTACTATATAATATAACCAGAAATAGCAATTAATGGTACCAAAACAAAATCATAATTTATTATTCTAATGAACAGGCTTAAGTTGGGGGAAAAAACATACATTGAAAGCATGATTTAGAAATTAGTTTCCAGATTCCACTCCAACGGAACTAGAAAGCCACTCCAATAATCTGATTCATTGTCATTAAAAACATGATTTGAGTGATTATCATCATATACAGAAGATAATCAAGATTCACAGAGAACCTATGAAAAGCGGCACTGGACGCCCATTCCTCGGGTCCAAACAAATCTTTATCCAAAACCCAGTTCTCGATCATTATCTGTGTGTTTAAGGGCTTATCAACATGCACAAGGTTTCCTGCTCCTGAAACAACAACATGAGTCAAGCCCTCCAACCTCTGCACATATCCAGCAATATCCCCATTTACATCCCATATCTTCCTGTCTACCATTAGGAACTTATGCAAACGGTCCCACTTCAATTGGTGTACCCATGCTTTGTTAGAAATTGCTCCAGTTTTCAGATCAAATTGGCCATGGTAGAGCAAAACCTTACTCTTTGTCACCAGTTCATCCACCATCAACCTTGCACTCTTCATCATATCTTCCTGTAAAGCATCACTCACCTCATCGTTGCATGCATTTGAAATCACGAAATTAGTGCCCAAAACCGCCATTACCTCCTCCTTTCCAAGGAACTTAATAATCGTAGTATTTTGAGGGTGTGTTATCCTACTGAGATCAAACTTGGAAGCTAAATCTGTCATATTCTGCAGCTGATACAACACATCCTTCCTTACTTGGTTTGCTTCTCTCCATTTCCCCTCTTGGGTCAGATTCACAATCTTGGCTTGAAGTTCCTCAATCTCAAAGCTTTGCTTCTCATTGATCAGGCCAGTGTAGTACGCAGTTGGGGCAAGAGTTGCCACCTGAATAACTGGGTCAGTCCAACCACTCCCAATGGCAATTCCTCCTAAATTCAACTTGGAGGAACTGGGCAAGTGGGGATTCTTTTGTAGAATGTAGTGCCCAAGTGCAGGAACAAACTTTCCAGCATCACTCTCGCCCATGATGTAAATTGGGCGAGACCTGAAAGATGGGTTGAGCCCCATAAATGCATCGAGTGCAACAAAAAGATGGCTAGCAACAGTACCTTGGTCCCTTGGTATTTCTTCAGGTGTAGCAGCTACACTAAAACCAGTCCCAATTGGGTTGTCAACGAAAACTAGGCCGAATTTTTTATTCCAAGAATGGGGATTTGATTTGATAATTGAATTGCGGTGCTCAATATCGTAATCAGAATCTATGATCCAAGGGCCAAGCTCATAGAAGTTACTGATCATCGAAGAACAGCCAAGGCCACCTTGGAGCCAGATGACAAGAGGTGTTATAGACAGATTCGAATTAATGGGAGATTGGGCTTCATAAAAAACATAAAACATTGAGGAATTTGAAGTTACATTCACTGGAAGCATCCCAGCTTTAGTGGGAATAGCTTCGTTAGGAAACGCTAGAGCATTTGCCTCAAAAATGTAGAAAAGGAAGAAGAGGAGTTGGTGGATGAGCTTCATGGTGGTTAAGTTGGGAATTGCCTCCATTTGCTTGGGCTGTCTAGATCGAGGAATCATATGAACCAGGGAGACTGGATGCGTGTGTGTTCCTTCCAGCAAGGTACAACTACCTTTGTTTATTATTAGATCCCTACAAGCAAATAAAGTATCAAGTCAGATGATGATTTTAGAATGTTTCAAAGGCCACCCATCAATTCAAGGCTCTGATTATTACCTAAATCAATTTAGATGTATATAAAGTTTTTTTTAATTTTATTTTTATTTGTTTCTGCTACTTGTAATTAATGCATCATAATCGGTTTGGGTCTGTATTTTAATCCCAATTATAATAGGGTTACAATTGGGTTTAATTGTTCTAACTTGATCAATACTTGAAGGAATACATACATACATACATAGGACTACAAACAGAAACAATTTGAATAATGAAATTCCTAAAGGGTGTATCCAAATTAAATCTTATCTGATAATTAAGAATATGAGAGCTCCAAATTCAATTTGATGTCCGATGGATATATGAAATATAAATTCAAAGTCATTTTATTTATATATTTGAATATTCAATTTCGTTTTATTTGATCAAATCAGATCAAACAATATTCAAATTCAATCCAATTGATGAATGTATAACATTTTCAAATCCGACCCCTTAGGCCCATAGTTAACCTATACATTATTATGAATAAAACGAAGTAAAGATTACTTTAGCAGTTGATGTCAAATGAACTGAAAATAATTTGTATCATGTTTTAATGTATGATCTTTACTAAACATACAATGTTTAAACCGGTTTTATTAAAAGATACAATATAAATTTAATTAAGGATGACAATTTTTCATTTTAAACAGGGGTGGAACCCCACCCTGAATGGGACAGGTTCTTCTGATCTTGAACGGGGATGGGGTGGGGCAGAGATGGGGTTTGCATATAATTCCCCGTTACTAGGATAGGATAGAGGATTTTGTCTATAGGGTGAGAATGGAAAGGGGTACCCTGCCCCATTTCCATTCCTAAATTTAATATACATACATACACATATAAATAATATCAGATCAAATTTGATTTATCCTTAACCAGATTGAATTCAAATTCAAATAATAATAAATGATTTGTTGAAAACTTAAAAGATACATAGACTAACAAAATTGAATCCATAGTATAGAAGAAATCAAGATCACATGTAAAATATGCTATGACATTTAGGAAGATCATCTAACCTCTTTGCTAAGAAGTGGAGATTGCAGGAATGGGCAAAGTAAAGGAAGGGTTTAGATCAATTCATTCTTATAATTTCAAAATTAAATCAAAGAAGATAAGGACCATTTGGAAACATGGAGAAATATCAATAGGGATTGTAGGAATTTTAAGGCATAGGATGCCATGGCTCACCTCCGCCACCCCTGGCTCTGCTCCTGGAATAGAGTCTCTGTGGTTTCTTCTTTCCTCCCTTGTTTTTTAGTGGCTTGGCTTGTGTCTTTTAGAGAATTTTATAACCAAAAAAATTCAAGTTGTCATCAGCTATAACTTCTTTTTTTAACTAAATAATAACTATATATAAATAAAATAAATCAATTAGTGGTTATGACTTATGTAAGACTATGTAATGATTTCTAAAGTTTTGAGGACCATATTCAGCATATCTTTACTAAAAACAAACCTTCCATATCCTAAGCATCCAGCCATTTTTAGTTTTGACTTGTCATGTAAATCTAATTTTAAGAAATTGTAAAGAGTTTTTTTTTAACCCGATACAAAGTTTGAGGATCAAATGCCTTGCTTTTGCGTTGATGAGGGTTTATGCAACATGGCATTGGCCCAGAAAAAGAAATAATCTAACAGGAAAGAATCAGCATGGACCATTCAAATAATTTGTTGAGATTGTGTCATGAAGCTTATTTTTGGTTGGTGATCTTCTCTGGTTCTCCACCCTAATCTCTGTGGGAAGTTCTCATCCTTTAGACCTATTTATAAAATCTTATGAACGCAAATAATTTGGTTTTAAGCTGTTTGGAACTTCTGGTTTCTAAAATCACAATTAATCCGTTTAAAAACAGTTTGACATCTAATACCTAAAAAGTAGGGTCTCTTTGGTTTGTAATTGGAATCGGAATTGAAATTCTGCAGAATTGGAATTGGAATCAATAAGAATGATATTTCATTCTCAAGGGAGGGACAGGTAATGGCCATTCCCTCAAATGAGAGAATGTCATTCTAGAAGGAATGGGAATGGGATTCCAATTTCACCCAATCAAACAATTAAAATCGGATAATCCATTCCGATTCCAATTCTATACCGCTATTCCTAGGAACCAAATGGGGCTTAATCTTTTCATATCTTTAAGAATGCCCCATTTAGGTTTTCACTTGAAATGATAGAATTACTAATCTCTATTATCTTATATATATATATATATATATATATATATATATATATATATATATATATATATATATATATCTTCCATCGGTTTCCAGGTCGACGGTTCCACCATCCAATTCGAACGGACGACCCCTTCTAACAACAAAAATTATAAGCAAAAAATTACAGAACCATTATGGCCACAAATTTTCAGGGACGATTCAAATGTTCAGTTCGAATGAACAACCCGTTCTAACAACAAAAATTAAAAAAATAAAAATAAAAATCAACGGGTCAACAGTTCGATTGCTCAGGTCAATGGGTCATTGACCGATTCAACAGTTTTTGACCAGGGACTGGGATTGGGGTAAAACGGAACCTGTTGCCTAGACAGTTCCCAATTAAAAAATAAAAAAATGGCAATTCGATCATCTGGTTCGAATAGACGGCCCGTTTTGACAACAAAAATTACAAGCAAAAAATTGAGTTTGTGAGGTCCATTAAGCAATATCATACGTGTTATGTCATTCGAATATATGACTCATACGACCCAAAAACGGAACCGCTCTAGCCACCGGTTTTTGGGTCGATGATTTGATCGACCGTCCGGTTTGAACAGATGACCCGTTCTGACAACAAAAATTAAAAAAATAAAAAAAAATGGTCAAAAACCATTGAATGGGTCAACGGGTTAAATAGTTTGACCGCCTGAGTCAATGGGTCATTGACCGATTCAACGGTTTTTGGCCAAGGACCAGGATTGTGATAAAACGAAATCGGTTGCCTGGACGGTTCTCGATTAAAAAAAATAATAAAATTTCACAAAAACAATTGGACAGGTCAATGGGTCATTGATCGATTCAACAGTCTTTTGCCAGGGATCAAGATTAGGGTAAAACAAAACTGGTTGCCTAAACGATTCCCGGGCCAAAATGTTCATCCGTCTAGGTCAACGGCGATTCAAAAACCATGGTTTTTTATGCTTTTGGATTTTCATTATTCAAAGCTTTCTTCTACTATGGACTTTATTCGAGCATGTGCAGTATGTTCTTTTTTTTTCATTTTTTGCTTTTTTTTGTGTGTTTGTTCTTTTTCTTCAAGATCCTCCAAAAGAGTCTAGGGTTTACCACCATTTTATTTCTTCCCTTTTGTTTTTCTTTGTATTTTCTTGTGCAATGTTTTTTTTTTATTTTCTTACAAGACGATCTTCTTTCTCTTTTTCTTTGATTGCATGTATGTTTAGCTTCGTCTTAAAGCGGAACTTTGGACTTGATTTTCTGATTTTTTTTCCTTGGTTTTTCCAATTTGGTGGATTTACCGCCATTTTTTTCTATATTTAAGGTCACTTGGATTTATCTTTCATGGTTTTGGAATCCCTTGCAATGTCCACCCTTCCCATGACTATGACTACAAAGTTACTTCGTCCATTATTGACATTTAGAAAAAATGACCCAGAAACGGAACCATTCTGGTCACCGGTTTCCAGGTCGACAGTTCAACTATTCGATTCGAACGAATGGCCCGTTTTGACAGCAAAAATTAAAAATATAAAAATAATTAAAAATAAAAAATGACCAAAAACCGTTGAACGGGTCGACAGTTCAACCACCTGGGTCAATAGGTCGTTGACTGATTCAATGATTTTTGGCTAGGGACCGGGTTTGGGGTAAAATGGAACCGGTTGCCTAGACGGTTCCTAGGCCGAACGGTCCTAATATCCAGGTCAATGGAGAGTTCTCGATGTAAAACAAATGACAACTATGAAGTAGAACTCAAAACTATCACTATATGATCGTGTTCTTTTATATAAGATGCTTTGCTAAAGCAATATTTAATAAACAAGCACATGATGATCTCTTTTAAGTCATTATATGAGTTTCAAGACTTGAATACTTATAATTGCAAGTTTCTTATTAAGAAACCATTGTATTTTTTTAATGTAACAAATAGAAATGTTACAATTCGCAGGGGCCCTCCGCTAGCATGTTTGAAAGCCAAATAAGACCTTTTTAGTTAGAATTTGGAATTAATTCTCTCGTTTTATTAATTCCAGGAACCTATATAACCCGTTAGAGACCAAACATTGAGGACAAAAGGTACCACATCTGTTCCTCTTCCCATAAACAAAAGATTCGACTATGATGGTGTTTGTTATCATGTAGCTTTTGGAAGAAACAGTGCCAGCTCAGCATTGGAGATGTGTTTAAAAGAAAAATGCCTAAAAAGTTATTTGGTTGAGCCATATGTATGATAAATGACTATCTCGAAAATCATGTGATCCGTTTATTAAAAAAACACCAATTTTTACATTTTTCATTTTCAAGATCAATTTTTCACTGTTTGGCTTATATGGCGCCTAATGGCGTCTAATGGCACCTATTAGCACTGAGGTGTCAAAAAATCATACAAAACGTTTAAAATAGATTTTGTTTTGTTTTTCAAGACAAAATCGTAAAAAACGTTTATCTTATAAACGCCATCTATAAAACAATCTCTATGATATTAGAAGTACTTATAATCAATCAAACGGTATGACAAATGGTAACTAATCAGGTGGTTATTTGTCAAATTTATCAAAGCAATTGATCAAAGCCTTTGGGTAATTTCAATCCCTTTACAACTTTACTTTGGGAGACCCTAACCCACAGACAGTAGAAACGAAACTTGAGTGGTTTAAGTAGAGCCCAACTTGATCTTATTTAGTATTTTGCACAATTTTTCCACCAGAATGTAATATTTCTCTATATTAGATCTTGAAATCTCAAGAACAACAAATTAAGGATTGTTGATGGCTTTCATAGAAAAAAAAAAAGGAAAAAATGATTGTGAAGTAAAGCCTCCAAAGTAGATATTTTTTCCTAAGGAAGATTATGAATTATATATGATAATAATTCCAATGGATGGCATTGGCCTCAATCACATGTATCAAGTTAATTTTCAAAAATTCTCATTTTGGTCTCTACCGTTAGTACTTTGTCAGAAATATGATGACATGTGACGACTAAAAATTTTCAATATATCCAAAATACCCTTTATTATGTATACTAGGTTGCCCTTAATATTTCTCCAAAACCAACCATTGGTTGAAGCTGAACAGTGAAGACTGGGTGTCTCCCTGCCACTGCTTGCTGCTACAATCTACACCGATAGGAGAAGGGTTGAACGGCTGGACAAACGGAAACCCAGGTATTATACTTATTTCTGTGTTTATTTCGGTTGAGGAGGGCTTTGTCTTGGGCGATGAAGAAGAGGGAGAAAAATGAGTGTTTTGAGGGAAAATTCATGGTGGTTTCACCCAAGTGTGGCGGGAAACAAAGAGAGAGGAGAGAGAGGAGTGATAGGATAGACAAAAGCCCAAATATGATATCGACAGACAAAGAGAGAGAGAGGTATTTAAAATACTTGCAGTAATAACTGGGCTACCATGTGGCTTTTCAAGCCTATTAAAACTTAAAATTTTTTTATTTAAAAGTTAATTTTCATCAATAAAAAGGCCGGTAATACAAATATAACTTATATTAAATTTAGATGTCTAAACATCATAAGTAATTGCAGCTTTAGAATTAAGATTTGATAACAAAAAAATTAAATTTTGTTTATATGAATAAAAAATTTTAGCATCTGATTTAATAGTATTCCTATAAACTTTTTTATATTGTGGATTTACAGGATTACGCAACCATCTTCAAGTTTAGTATCTTCAGTTAATATAAATGGTTGTTCTGCATGTATAATATACTTTGTTAATTCTTGTCTCATTTTTTATTGTGAATATTTAAATGTAAATGTATCAACCATCTTCAAAAAAAATAAATTTCTCTCCCTTCTTCTTTTTCCTTCTCATGTGTGAGCAAATGTCTGTTCAAATGACCCGTACCACCCTTGCTACTATAGCTAAAGTCTATTCTACATTTTTGGCAAACTGCTCTTTTTCCCTTCCCCTCAATATTCTCTATTTTAAAAATTTTCCAAATCGGACTACTCAACTTAGAGGCACTCTTTTTCTTTCCCCTAACTAGTATCAGTACCGGGGTGAAAGTTCCACTTCTATCAATATCAATAGTATCAGTGCAAACACTATCATGATGCGATTGAATATCGTCAATAGTGAATATGTTGGGGAATCAGTTTTGGGAAGAGCCGACTAGTATATGCTATGAAATTGGTGTGAGGAACACTTTGTCAGGAATAGATCCAAACTCCCTATTTCCTAGAGCACCCAACATTCAATTGGGAGTCTCTATAAATAGAGTTCTAAGATGTGGCATGCATATGCGGCTAGACCTGTTCATGGGTCGGGTAGCCCGATGGCCCGGCCCGGCCCAGCACGCACCTCAGTCGGGCTTGGTCATGTAATTAGGCCTGCAGGCCTGACCTCGGGCCTAACATAGTAAGCTCAACTGTGTTTCAGGCCGGGCTCGGGATTTGTCAAAAAAGCCCGGCCCGATTCAACATTATATATTTTATAAAATATATAATATGTATTTTATATATTATATAAAATATATAAATAATATAATATTTATTAAAATATATATTTATAATTTAATATATACATTTTTTATTCTTTTCTTTATAATCTCTCTCTCTATTTAGCCGCTAACAATATGGGCTAAATTTCGGGCTCGGGCTCAGGCCCAGGCTTCGGGCTTTTTATGAGGGCTAGGCTCGGGCTCGGGCTCGGGCCTTAGAAAATTCTATTAATCCAGAGCGAAGCCCGACCCGAACCCGGCCTGGCCCGACCCATGAACAGGTCTATATGCGACACATTGTGAAGATAGTTCTATTGAGAAAAACTCTCTTTGCCAATTATTTTGTTTATCCACTCATCTCAAGAGAAGTTGGGGTAAATAAGTCTCTACCTGGGCTATTAAAGAAGTTTGAGCCAATTAATAGGATTGAAGGTTGGGTGAACCCAACCCAAAATATTAGGGTTGGGATGAAGTTTGGGTTAGGGTTAGTGTAAAAAATTGTGAACCTAACTTTACATCATATTTACATGTATATATTATATAAATATGTATTTATGCATGTAATTACTTATGTATTTGTGTATTCACTATTCATGCATCTATGCATATGCAACTTTTCATCCATAAGTGTGTATATTTTTTGCTATTTGTTTATCTATTTATGTATGTATTTAACCATCTATAGATTTATACATGTATATGTATGTATCACGATCGTTTCGAAACTTCAACCTAACAAAGAACAATTTGAGAGTGAGGGAGGGAGAAGCAATTAATGACGCCTTGACAATTAGTGAGGGGCAATTTCATAGCTTTATTGGTTTTTCTCTGGGAGATTTTATTGAATTCAAATTTAGGGGAGGTTTTTGTTAAAGTAACACTACAAGAGAGATTTTTATGATTGTTAGAAACTTCAAGAGAGGCTTTTGCATTTTATCCTAAGGGGCATTTGTTTTTTAGATTTTGAGAGGAGGAAAGTTTGTCAATGGACTTTTGGTTCCCATTGACCAAGAATATAATGTTTATTTTTCAGATTAATGTGGGGAATAGGGAAAGTTTATTTTCTTGGATACCCATCTCTTAGGTGGATAAATAACTCTCACCTAGGAAGAAAATTGTTAATACTTGAATCAGACAAAAGTGTCCATTTTAATAACGAGTTTTTATGATTAAAATGGTCATTTACCTTATTTATTTGAGAAATAAAAGAACATGGATAAATGCACTTACCCGAATAAGTGTTTCCTAGAAAAAACTTACCCAAATAATTACATTTACCTAGATAAATAATTTACCAAAAAATGAACGGAGCCTAAAATTAAAGACAATTTTTTTTTTCTAAAACATGATAATTATGTTCTAATGCTAATATTAAACTAACATGAATCTTTAAAATCTAAAAAATTAATATTTTAACAAAAAGAAATTAGAGAAATTAAACCACCAAACCCAATGAGTCTTAGCCCAACCCAAAATTTTAGGATTGAGTTAGGATTGGGGCTCAACAACTTGGATTAGGTTAGGATTGAACTCAATCAGACCTAACCGGCCCAACTTGCAATGTTCTTCGAATCTCATATCCTTTCCATTGAGTTATATTGACGGCAAGGTTTTCGTTTACTCTGAGTTGAGTTTAAATTCTAATTTAATAGGAATTCATACAAATTCTTTGGGTATCCCGTATCATACCCTTTCGGCATCATAAAATTACAATATTAAATTTTCTATGGATTTATAAGAGTATAGTTTAAATATTATTGGGTTTGGGTTGCAGTTGAAAAAATATCACTTTCAAAAGAAAAGGCATGGGATTGACCAAAACTTCATACCATTCATGGTAAATTGGTAATGGCCGGTGGGGATCACGTGCATCACCGTACTATAGCACCGACTAATTATAGAACCCACATGTTCAATCTTATTGGATCCATTCAACGTCCCGTACCCGAATCCATTCTAACGTACGTTAACGTTAGTCATCAAACGGACCCTATTCGGGTTGCAAACAAACGTGCGCGCGGATGTTTGTGCAAATCTACTTGGAAATTCCCCCATACCCAAAAGCCAAAACCAGAAGAAAAAAATAAGAAGAAGAAAAAAGGGGATTTTTACACTGCACCCCAAGAAAAAACGCATGTGAAGTGAAGGAAGGGGAACAGGGACAAAGCACGTGCAGTGTTATTCTGTTGTTGAGGGTGGAATGGAAATCCAGACCAGACACATCACATCACACATGGTGAAGAGAATGAAGGGAGATACTTCGGATTCTTATTCACCCTTTCAAATCCAGCAAAGTCCATTCTATTAATTCCGCGGTCCTGCTTCAAGATTCTAGAATTCTCTTTTTCAGTTTTCCCTTCTTTTCTTAATTTCTATTGCATACAATAGTTTCAGAAAATTCCGAAAAAAAATCACTGTGTATAAATAAAATACATCCCTCTTCGGCTGGCATTGTATTTGTTAAGGCAACCAAAGCTTGTTGCTCTTGGTTAATCTTTATTTGGTAACTGCTCTTGATTTGTTTATGAGTTATTATTGAAGCCTAATCAATCGTTGTTGGCTTGAATTCGCTTGGTGCAGGTCGGGTGCTTTAATTTCGCTTGGCGTGGTGAATCTAAGCGCCCACCTGCACCAACTGAGTTCAGTCCCTCGGCGAAGCAGCCCTTCTAGTTAACTTATTAAGTTTCTTCCATAATTCGACATCAAGGTCTTTTACCATCTCATCTCTTATTTATATTTGATCGTCTCATGTCTCTATGTATCTGTTTTGATTTTGGTTTTGTTTGATTTATTTCGAGTTGGTGGGCTATGACAAACACCAGGCTTGATTTTTATTTGCATGTAGACATGAAATTGGTTCTGTTATAGATACAAGTGACTTGTGTTTCGAATCTGGATATCTGTATTTGTTACTTCTGAAATTTAGGTAGATGAATTGCTGATGGTAGAAAGAGGATTAGATTTTGTAACCTTGTGAAGCTAAGATCTATTACAGTTTTTTTATTAATGTCGAGTTGAAGAGCTATAACTTATAAGAGACAGTAGGCTTGGGATGAATTTGGATCTGTATAAGATGTCAGTGAATTATTTTTGAATATTTAGTATCTGTATTCTTTACTTTTGATACTTGGATAGATGAATTTCTGATGGATAACTTTGTGAAGCTAAGATCTATTATTGTTATTGATTGTTGGCTTTCCTCTTTAACTTCAATATTTCCCTTTAGTTGTTGAATCTGAATATCAACAGGTTAAAATTGTAAAATTTGATCAATGCATTGCTGAAACTAGTACGTCCTGGAAGTATGGATGAGAGAAACCTTATGATTATAAGTTTTACAGACTTTCTCCTAATTTGCATCTATGCAATAGTTTCCTTGCCAATGTGTTTTTTTTTTGTTCTTGTGATTGTATGTCCTCTAAGTTTGGTTTGTGTTGTAAGGCCTATTTAATTGTTACTTTATAGTTGTTGTTAGTAGGTTGTCCTCTTAAGATATTGTCAGTTATTTTTCCTTCTTTTTTATTAGTTTGTCTCTAGGGTGTGCCACCACGGGCATACTTGTAATTTCTGTTCTTTTTATTAAGTTAATATAAATAGTGAACTGGCGGCCGCCAGAGATGTCAGCTCTTTTTCTCTCAATCGTATCTTCCTCTCCTTCTCTTTCTCTCTCTCTCTCTCGTCTCCCACTCTCCATGAATGATTACATGGTATCAGAGCAAGTTTTTGGGCTGCAAAAGAATTTCAGTCTCTCCTATTTTGAACCTGCTCCACATCTCTTTTCCTCCTTTAAATCCTTGGACGTGGAGGACAGAGAAACCCTAGCAGACTACTGGTGGCACCTCCTTTGGGTTCTTCCTTGGTCGTAATATCAAGGAAACCCTAGTTGAAGAAGGGAGATGCAGATAGAGACTCCCTTTCTTCTCTGTTCGATGCTGTGAAGTCAATTTCTGGTTGGCACCTTCATACAGGTGCTGGACAGGGTATGTGTTCTTGTTTTTTGTGTTTTGGCCAATGTTGTGAAGGCCTTATTCCTTGGTTCTATACATTCGTTTGGATGTTGGTTTGTTAGACTGTATGGGCTGTAGTCAGACTAATAGTAATGTCTGCCTTGGCTGTGTTGGACTGATTACCGGGCTGGTTTAATGACTGAACCATCACAGAGTTGATTTCAGCAGTTTCTTGTTTTCTTTTCCACATCCCAGAAGTAAGTTTCTTGAGGGGTGGTATTCTGTTTGTGGCTGTTGTGTAGTTGTGTGGGATTTGGACTGTTTTCAGTAGTACTCTATGGCAAATTATAAATCAATTTCATCGGGGGTTACACCGACCCACAGCACAGCTGGTATGGGAGGTGAAAACATGATATTTCCCATGCCCATTACCCCCTTAAATGGTCTAAACTACCTGGAGTGGGCTAAAAGTGTAAAACTTTATGTAACGGCAAGGGGAAAAGCTGGTTACATAAATGGAATGGTGAAAGAACCCAAGAGTGAGACAACTGAACATGATAGGTGGGACCAAGAAAACAGTATGGTGATGTCTTGGCTCCTTGCAGCCATGGAACCTGATGTGGAGAAGAACTTTATGTGGGCAGACACTGCTAGTGAGACCTGGGAACAGGCCAAAACTACCTATTCTGAGCAAAGGCATTATGCCAAAGTTTACTAGTTACAAGCTGAATCCTCAACCTGTAAACAGGGAAATCGTAGTTTGTCTTCCTATTACTCTGCCCTTACTTCCATATGGAAAGAATTGGATCATTATCAGGCTATAGAGTGGAAACATGATGACGATGCTAAGGCCTACAGGAAGCTGGTTTCTCAGCAACGTGTGTTTGCCTTCTTGTTGGGACTGAACCTTGCCTATGAACCTTTGAGAGTTCAGATCCTAGGAAGCAAAGAGTTGTCGTCAGTTCACGAAGTATACTCCCTTGTTCAATCGGAAGAAAGTAGGCAGAGTGTGATGGTTACAGCTGAGGGGGAGCAATAAGTTGCTTTGGCTGCGATGAATAATAACAACACGGGAAAGAAAAGTGGCACCAAGAAGACTGATGATAAAGACAAGTTGTTTTGTACCCACTGTCGGCGTTCACGGCATACACGTGACACATGTTGGGACATTCACGGGAAACCCAAGTGGAAAGTAAAGAACCAAGAACAGGGTAAAGGTCAAGGTCAGAAGAAGATGAACACAACATAGAATGCAGCACATGTGGCAACCCAAGATACTCAGGTTGCCGGTACTACCCGGGACCACCTTAATAATTCTGACCCCAAGGAAGATATAATGAACTCCTTCAGAGAACACCTGGAGTCTTATGGTAGGGCTTTGCGACAAATGGATAGCTCAGTCACTGGTACTCCCTTTACTTCATTTGCATCTACATCAGGTAATACGGCTTCTGCATTCCATGTCACTCCCACGGGTTCCCCTTGGATCATTGACTCAAGGGCCTCCAACCACATGACCGGTAAGCCGAACTTGTTTCAGACTTATAGCCTTTTGTCAGGAAGGGATAAAGTGAGGCTTGCAGATGGCTCATTTTCCTCCATTGCAGGCCAATGATCAATATCTCTTCCCCATGGTCTAAACCTGAATTGTGTATTGCATGTCCCTCAACTTCCTATAAATTTGCTTTCAATTAGTAGTATCACGAGCTCTTTAAATTGTAGTGTAACATTTTTTCCTGGCTCGTGTTTTTCAGGACCTAACTTCTGGGAGGACGATTGGTAGAGGGAGCCTAGTGGATGGTCTCTACATTCTCGACAGCAAAGCTGGTCTCTCGGTGTCATCCTCAGAGTCACATGGTCAGTTAAATAAGAGTCAATTTTTTTTGTGGCATAGTCGATTAGGTCATGTTTCTTTTGAAATAGTAAAGTCTTTGTTTCCGATTTTAATTAAGTCATGTTCAGTGTCAGAGTTCTAGTGTCGAACGTGTCAGTTGAGCAAACAATGTAGAACTACTTTTCACTCAAATAATAAAAGATCAAGTGTTCATTTTCATATTGTATATTCTAATGTATGGGGGCCTACTAATGTAATCTCTGAGGGCGGATATAAGTACTTTATCACATTGATCGATGACTACTCTCGCTATACATGGGTATTCCCTATGCGTAGTAGAGACGAATTTCCAAAGATTGTGAAAGACTTCCAGAGGATGGTATTTACGCAGTTCCATGTTGAAATACAGATCTTCCAATTCGACAATGCAAATGAATACTTCCATGGTGAGATCAATGAGTTCTTTGTCTCCCACGGATCTATTCATAGGAGCTCATGCGCCATAACACCACAACAAAATAGTGTTGCAGAAAGAAAAAACAACATCTCCTTGAGGTAGCTCGCAGGATGATGTTACACATGAATGTTACAAAAAGGTTTTGGATGGATGCTATACTTGCAGATGCTTATGTCATCAATCGCATGCCCTCCAAAGTGCTGAACTACATGGCCCCTCATCGGTTGTTGTTCCCTCAGTCCCTTTTATTCTCCATTCCCATGAGAGTTTTTGGTTGTCGTGCCTTTGTCCATGATTTGTCTCCGTCTCGAGGTAAGTTAGACCCTCGGTCCATTCCTTGTATCTTTCTAGGGTATCCCTCCTCTCAAAAAGGATATCGGTGCTTTGATCCCGTTCGTCATAAGTTTTTTGTGTCTATGGATGTGTCCTTCTTTGAGTCTGAGTCATTTTTCCCTGCTTCTCCTCAGGGGGAGAGTAGTAGTGTGGAAGAGGAGAAGCAGGTTCAGGTCCACAAAGTCTCTCTTCCTTCTATTCCGGACCTTGCTCCCTTTCGTGTCTTCCAACGTACACGTCGTAGAGATCAGCAATGTGATAGAGATGTGGAGCAGCCAAACATTGAGCAACCGGCACCGTTAGACTCCAAGGAGGTAAGTCCAATCCCTGTTGCACCTGTTGATACCCCCCCTACTCCTACTGTGGATGACCTTGACATTCCTATTGTTCGACGAAAGGGAGTCAAGTCATGCACTACCAGACACCCCATTACCCATTTTGTCTCCTATGATCCCCTTTCCCCCTCGTACCAAGCCTTTCTATCTGCAGTTGATTGCATCCTTGTTCCCAGAAATGTTGTAGAAGCCTTAAAATGCCCCGAATGGACAGATGCTATGAAGGAGGAGATTAATGCTCTTCACAAAAATCAAACTTGGGAATTGGTGGATCTTCCAAAAGGGAAAGACCCCGTGGGGTGTAAGTGGGTGTTTACTATTAAACACAAGGCAGATGAAACAGTTGAAAGGTACAAAGCAAGATTAGTAGTCAAAGGGTACACTCAAGTGTACGGGGTTGACTATGATGAGACTTTTGCTCCAATAGCTAAGATGAACTCAATTAGGGTTCTCCTGTCATTAGCTGCTAATCTTGACTGGGAATTGCATCAACTGGACATAAAGAATGCTTTTCTGAATGGTGACTTAGAGGAGGAAGTATACATGGTTCAACCCCCTGGATTCTGTGCCAAGGGAAGTGAAAATAAGGTGTGCAAACTGCGAAAGTCTTTTTATGATTTAAAACAATCTCCCAGAGCTTGGTTCAGTAAGTTTCACATGGCAGTTCAGCAGATGGGCTTCAAACAATGTCAGCCTGATCATACACTATTTGTGAAGAAATGTCAGGAATAGGTTGTTGTATTGATAGTGCATGTGGATGATATCATTATTACAGGAAGTTGGTGTTCAGAAATACAAAAATTGAAACAATTCCTTGCCTCTAAATTTGAAGTGAAAGATCTAGGTCCTCTAAAGTATTTCCTTGGAATTGAAGTCGCCCGCTCAGAAAAGGGTATCTTTATTTCTCAAAGGAAATACACCCTTGATCTATTACAGGACATAGGCAAATTAGGTGCAAGGCCAGCAGATACTCCCATGGATGTTGACCACAAGTTGGGTGACTGTGATGGTGAACCTCTGAAAGATGTGAAACAGTTCCAAAGGTTGGTGGGAAGGCTGATTTATTTGTCCATGACCCGTCCAGACATTGCCTATTCAGTTGGGGTTCTAAGCCAATTCATGCACTCTCCTAAGAAACCACACATGGAGGCAGCAGAGAGAGTTCTTAGATACTTGAAAAAATATCCTGGAGCAGGTCTACTATTTAGTAAACATAATCACCTAAAGGTGGAAGTCTTTACAGATGCTGATTGGGCAGGTGTTGTGGATGACAGAAAGTCTATGAGTGGGTATTGCACATTTGTGGGAGGAAACCTAGTGACCTGGAAAAGCAAGAAACAAAGTGTGGTAGCAAGGTCAAGTGCTGAAGCTGAATATAGAGCTATGGCACATGGGGTGGCTGAAGTCCTTTGTCTAAAGAATCTTCTAGGGGAGCTTGGAGTTGTTCATAATCCTATGTCTCTTTACTGTGACAACAAGGCAGCCATAAACATCGCCAGCAACCCTGTCCTACATGAGAGGACCAAGCACATTGAGGTGGACAAACACTTCATAAGGGAAAATTTGGAAAAAAAGAGAAATTTGCATCCCTTATGTCAACTCCAAGGAACAACTCGCTGATGTCCTCACAAAAGGGCTTCCATACTCGCGGCACAATGAGTTATGTGACAAGCTGGGCATGATAGACATATTCAACCCAACTTGAGGGGGAGTGTTGTAAGGCCTATTTAATTGTTACTTTATATTTGTTGTTAGTAGGTTGTCCTCTTAAGATACTATCAGTTAGTTATTTTTCCTTCTTTTTTATTAGTTTGTCTCTAGGGTGTGCCTCCAGGGGCATACTTGTAATTTCTATTCTTTTTATTAAGTTAATATAAATAGTGAACTGGCGGCCGCTAGAGATGTCAGTTCTTTTTCTCTCAATTGTATCTTCCTCTCCTTCTCTCTCTCTCTCTCTCTCTCGTCTCCCACTCTCCATGAATGATTACAGTTTGCATATTGCATATTATAAATAATATTGTTTTATTTGTTTTTAATTAGGCTTTGATGCAGTATTTGCAAAAGTATCATTGATTTTTGTTGTTTATAATCTGTAGGTCTTGCACTTGACCTCAGTAATGAGATGAATTGGATTTTTTGAATCGTGGTTAATGATTTGGAAAGTTTTTACTCATCTTTATTATCCATAGATCCTATTTCTTCAATGTTGTCACCTTGCCAATTGTCTATTAGAAAGATAGATAATAAATATTCTATAAATATAAATGAGAACTATATTATACATGTTTTTCAAGAAGAAAAAATAAAAAGATGTTACATGAAAATACTGAGTGGTTAATTGCCCTAATTTTAGGCCTAAATGCACTCATATCAAGCCTAAGTACCATATTGCCTGCCTAGCTGGTTGACTAGATATCATATTGTCTGATGCAAAGTGAATGCCTAGACCAAGCTTTGATCATACCAGTACAAAGTAATTAAAGTTCTAGATTAGAGGTCAATTATTCTTCGAGCAAACTCTTTTTTGTTTGGGATTTAACTAATATCAGCTAATTGTTTTTACATCTATTACTTATTTTGGAACTTAATGTCAAGGAAATCTGGTATGTCATTTTTTGACAATTTATATTTGTTATTTTCTCCTCTGTTAACTCTAAATACTTAAAGGATCTTGATAGACTCAAGCTGAATTTTGATAGGAGCTCTAGTGGAAATCCTAGAATATCTGGACCAGTTGGTGTAGGAGACCCTTTGAGGGCAGAAATATCAGTTTTATACAGGGTTTGAGATTAGCAAAGCAGCTGTGGTTCAGTCAATTTGAAGTGGAAGGTGATTCCCAATTGGTAGTAAGCTGGTGGAAAATGAACAGTAGAGGGTATGGAACCATAGACAAGCTATGAGGGAGGTGAGAAGCCTAACAAGGGATATGGAGGTCACTTTTAGCTGGATGAGAAGAACTGCAAATGGGTTGGCACTATAAGATACTGACTTAACTCTATGTATTACCTTTTAAATTCTCATCCTTGTAACAGAGACAAGCTATGGCAGATTCTTTAGCCAAACAAGGGACTAATAAGGAGCAATTATTTTGGGATTTGTTGTAATAAGCTGAACCATGATGGGGTCTTATTTTCCTCAATTGTGGGATGCTTGGAATATTTTAATATTCTAAGTTTTTCTTAATTAATAAAGCTTTCATGTTTCCAATCAAAAAAAAAAGTCAAGGATTTTAATTTCAGTTCTGCTGGAGAGCAGTCTGTATAGCCTGGTAGGTTTGTTGTTTTGATGTCAATGAAGTATGTCAATTAGTCTGCTCTTTGGACATGCCTCTGTCAATAAATTTAGCTGCAATTAATTGATCTGATTAATGAGCTGATCAAACTCATATTTGTTATAGTGGTCAAGGTTTATTGTAGGTTATAGACCTATAAAATTGAGCTGAAGTAGAAGGCATTTGGTTGGAGCTTAAAAAAGGGGTTGAACCAAGTTAAGCTTCATTAGTTTTTAGCTTCCTCTGAAGTGGAAGAAAAATTTCCTTCAGTGTTTTATTATATATAATGATTCCATGTGTTTTACTCGGACTCCTAGATTATAGAGATGATAGGATCTTACAATATGTTAGGTTGTCCCTCCAAGTTGGAGAGATTGGATACTTAGGGTTACCATTTGATCACATGAGGCATCCTTGTGAAGCATTTAGGATTACATGTTCTGTATTCATGAGCAGTTGTGAGCTAACCAACTTGTTGACCAGGTATTGCAGCCATTAAACTTGCTTGTTTATACTGAACTGTTTTGTTCTTCTCTGCTGGCTGCTGCATTTCTTCTTTTTCTTATGATGGACTTGGCTGAACCTTGTGTGTATTTTCATGGTAACCCCAAAAAGATGTTGGTCAAACTCATTATCTATCTTGCAATTGAAGGCCTTCAAGTATGATACAGAAACATCTAGGTTAATTAGCAAAAACAAAGAAATTTTGGATTTCAAGCCACCTGTTTGTTTGGTACTTTAGTTTGGATTACATTCATAATTCATTAGCTTTGAGGTTTAATCTTATGTAATGGTTGGCATAATAAGATTTCTTCTTTAGTCACAACCATGGTTTCCAATGCAATTAGTAAAGGGAAAACATGGTACTGCTATTGGTTACAGAAATAGGTAATGTAAATTCTTTGTCATATGGTCATGACAGTTGCATGTGTTGCAGTTTGCATACCATGTTGAACAGAGAGGTATCAATTATCCAACCTAATCAATGCCATCATATATCTCAGTAGCAGATTTTCTTCAGATGATTATAATACATTCCAGGAGCATGCCATCCGACTGACATGCAAATTTTCCTTACCGTTAATCCCTAAGAAGATGGTGATGGTTCTTGAAGCCCAAGATTAAGGAATTTGTTCTCATCTTTTCTAACTGGTGTTTGGGTATTATGTTCAGCTGTATAATAATTTGGTACCTATTAAGCATATCCCATGATCCCATCTTTGCGATTTTATCATCAAATGCATGTTTCTTAGGAGATTAGATGGCTCAGTTTCTGTTGGTACTGACATGTATATTTAAATAATAGTTTGAGGCATGTATTTTGAAATTTTAATTGGCATTGGAGATCCTAACGACCCCACAAGTCAATTTCTGTTGTGCATATGCATGAATTAATCTATCACCTTCTTTTGTTTCCTGTGACCCTGCTGTTCAGGGTTACTGACAAGTATTGTTCATACATCTTCTCTAATTCTGTATGGTATCACTGAATGTGTACATGCATGCTAAATTGCTTCATGGATCGTTTCATCGATTGGTATCATCCATTCTGTCAATGTTTATCTGGTTGTTTTGTATGAATTCTTTCATCTAATTTTCACTATTCAACTTGTTGACAATTTGTAATTGGTTACTGTCTTTCTACTGCTAAACAAGGTAAGGATTTATTGATCCTCCAACTTTTTAAGTTTATTCTTTCAAGATAAAATTCTTAATTCAACCCATACAAATAATGATTCTAGTGTTCTACGAGAAGATGTTTGTAGTTAACAGTTATTATGGCAAGGATAATACACAACCGCAAAATAGGTGTTTCCTCCAATACTACTAGGCTATACAACCAAGAGTTGTTCCTACTGCCTTCTCCAAACTTGGTCTTTCACTTGGAGATGCTTAGTGGGAATAGTGATATTTTGTCCTTGGGATCAATACAGAAATAGAAGATGTTGTGAACCAGAGGACTGAATTCTGTTTCACCATGAAACAAGTAACAGCTTATTTGTTTATTTATAATGCCTGCAATGTTAATGCTTATTTCCCATGCATCACACCAGCATATCTTTTGTTGATTATTTTTAGCTTCACATCTATATCAGTTTGGATGAATGGTTCTTGGTGAAGAATTTTGCCTTCCTGCCTTCCTCCCAATAAGATCTGTCCTTCGTCAATGTGAATTATTTTTTAACTCATCATCATCATCTAAGCTTTGTCCCAAATATTTGGAATCAGCTACATGAATCCTGTTTTGCCATCCCATTCTTTTCATTGGAATATCCATTGTTAAATTATAAGCCATTAAATCATTTTTTACTACTTCAACCCATCATCTTTTTGGTATCAACTTGTAACATATCACATCTTCTTACAGGTGCTTTAGACGGTCTTCTTTTCACATGACCAAGCCATCTTAATCTAATTTCTCTTATTTTATTACCTATTGGGGCTACCCTTGAGTTCATTCGAACAAGTTACTTTTTGATAGTATCTTTTCTAGCTTTCCTACTCATCCACCTCAACATAAACATATCTTCCACTCAATTTTTGGAGATGTTTCTTGATTGCATAACACTATTCCATAATCCATTTAACATTGCTGTCCTTCCAACAGTCCTATAAAAATTTCCTTTTAATCTGTGTGGTATTCCCCTTTCACATAAAACTCCTGATGCATCCCTTCATTTTGCCCATCCTGCTCTAATTCTATGGGTAACATCCTGATAGGCCCCAATTAATGCCAGGAAGAGGAAAGGTCAACAATCAGCTAAGGGGGGGAAATATTTGAACAATTAATCACATGAGGGCAATTATAGCTGGAGGGAATAAGGAGAGTCTTGGGGCATTTATAGCTATGTCAGTTATGAATAAGAACAGTTTTGGGGCATTTATAACTAGGCCAGCTGGGCATTTATAGAGGGAGTCAGTTATGCTATCAGTAGAGTATAAGAAGGGGCTTTGGGGGATGGGGGTGGTATGTTTTCTTTGAGTAAAGAATATTGTGAGTGTTTGGGAGAGTCGGCGGTCTCTCGAAGAACCGACCAACTGTTAATGTTTTCTGCTGAATGAATACTAGTTTCTTTTGTTGATGTTCGAGTGTGTGAATGCTGTTGTAAGTCTGTGAACTGCATGTCAAATTTCTGGGTCATATCACATCCTTATGGAAAGCCTATTTTAACTGTACATCCTGATGGCTCTCCCACTGTTGTTCTTATGTTGGTCATTGCACCTCCATACATACCTTAATCAGTTCAATATACTCATAAAATCTGTAGCACGATTTAAGTGATGTTCTTCAGTTGGTTCTTCATGAACCAAATGCTATTTCATTTTCATTTTGTTTTTTCAGGCAAAAGGAATAAAAACACTTTCATTCAGTTAACCATAATTACATATACCTCATCCATTCCAGTGACTTTCCTGTATATTTGCTATCATTCCAAGTGCTTCTTTCTTTACATGCCAGTTGTTGTGCTATTACATTCTAAATCAAGAAAGGAATGTGAGGATAGGACATGTTCCTGTAGTGCTTGCTCCATCCATTTACTATACTTGTCTTTGAACTTGTAGACTAATAGTGCTGCATCCACAAAATGTTGCACCTTCGTATAACAGAAGTTCGATCCATTCTCTTTTTCCTTTTTTGATAAAACAAACAAAAAAAAAAAAGGAGAGACATGCTCTATCCTCCACTAAACCTCCTCCTCAAGCATATCAACACTCCTTTTGTCTACTTCATTCCAGATGAGAATTGCATCTTCTACCTACTGTTGCAATAAGCAGGCCATGTAAAGAAGCAATTAAAAATCCAATAGCCACCGTTAGGGCATTAATAGTATTATTAGTGTTGATCCCTAAACGGTGATGTTTTCCTGTTTAGTCCCCATCAGCCCCAGCATCTACCAATGGGGCTCTGCCCTACTCCGCCCCGGTTGGGGCGAGTTTTTTACCACTGATCAGGGTTCAGGGCAGGTGTCAGGGAAACCAGAGGGGATCAGGGACCGGGTGAGGATGGTATTTGTCCACCCCACCCCGGCCCTGATCTTGGACCCACCTCGATTATATATATATATATATATATATATATATATATATATGATTGTACTATACTATATTACATTACTTTCAAAAAAATAAAAAATAAAAATTTGTAAGTAGGAATGACGGGGGTGGGACGTGGCAAATTTGGGGATCCCTGTTCCCTGCAAGGATGGGATTTGTAGCCCTAGAGGGGTTCAAAGCGGGGACAGGCGGGGTATTTGAGTTTGGGGTCAGGGATGGGGCATGCAAAACCTGGGCCCGGCCTGGCCCACCCTGTTGCCATTCCTACCTCCATCTTGCATGTTCTTCCTGTTTTGGTCTTTTAAGATACAATGCTCCATTCTAAGTTTTTCTCTACATATTAATTTGGATTAAATGTGACTTGGCCTGAAACCATACTTCTCTCACAAAAGGACAATTAATAAAAGTATCATTAGAAATTTCCTCAAATTGATATAGAAAAGGAATATGATCATGTAAACTCAACTTTGGGATTATATATTCAAAAGAATGGGGTTTGGAGTGAGATGGAGGAATTGAATGAAAGTTTGCACCTCTATTGTGGTGTTCTCAGTTTTAGTTAATGGTGTGACTTGGCAGTGGGGGAGGTCCAAGATCTAGAGAGCAATGGGCAGATGGGTGGGGATGTAGAGTGCGTAAGTTACCATGTAAATACTTGGTTGTCTTTTGGGGTTAAAGTGTAATTTTAAAGCTATATGGGAACTCATTGTGGAGAGAGTAGAAAAAACTCTGGCCTCTTGGAAAGGCAAGTACCTACCAAAAGAGGAAAACTAACATTATTAAGGAGTGTTCTTGCTTCAATTCCGATGCCATCTGCTATCAATGTGCAATTCCGGAGAGGAAGACGAGGTATTTTTTGTGGATGGGATGGAGAGAAGAAAAGAAGTACCACTTAGTGAGTTGGGATAAGGTGTAAGTTTTAGAGTACCACTTAAAGAGTACAGTTTTAGAAGAAGTGTTGGTGTGGGAACAGGCCTCCGCAAGAAATATATTCATCTTTATATGAGCTGGCAAGTGGCAACAGACAGGGAGGCACGGGTAGCTGATTACCTAGCATAAAAATAATTGAGAAAGGGTGTGGAATCCTCAGTTTAGGAGACAACTTAATGACTTGGAAACTGAACTTCTGATGGATCTGATGAAGGACAGTGGACAGTGTAATTAAGGCTCAGTTTGGAAAGAGTACAAATACAAATTTGTAAAGTACAAAACCTTGTATTTTATATGTATTTGTGCTGTATATATTTGTATTTGTACTCTTTCCAAACTAAGCCTAATGGTCAAATAAATAGAATATGGGGAAATCCAGTTCTCCCAAGAATTGAAGCTTTTGCCATGCTGATTGCAATGGACAATGTCCTCACAACAGACCATCTAAAAAGTAGGGGGTTTTTGCTTAGCTAGCTACTGCTACATGTGCTAATAAACTGTTCCCCACTTGTTTTTCTCCTGCCACTTGGCAAATTTCATTTGGAGCTTCTATTCTTTCATCTTTGGGATGCCCATCTTTCAACCAAAGATTGAAATATCGATACAATACGTTTGACATGGAGTGTATCGTATCGATACCGTTAGTGTTCGGCACGGGACACACTATGACTAGAGGTGTATCTTGCAAGTCATGTGTATCGAGCCGATATGGATGTATATCAATCCGTATCACATTATATCGGCCGATACATATCGATACGGATCAATATAAAACAATATGCTACCCACGAGGCACGAATGCTCATGCGTATACTCTTCTACTAAAAAAGAAAGTTGCAAGGATTCAAACCTATGTCAAGAGCTAAGAGAGAAACATCCATGCTTATAAGCCACCACGCCACTCCATCTTTTATGCTTATGAGTAAATGAATATAGCTTTTATTTCTTTCTTGCTTAAATGCAATTCAAATAAATAATACATATTATAGTTAGCTCCAACTAAAAATTAAAAAAGTAATATTTAAAATCAGTTTTTTATAAGATAATAGAAATAAATAATATATCAAATTCACATTTATATCAAAATATTATTTAAATCTCAAAAAAATTATAAAAATATAATATTAATAAGAGAATAATTATTTTAGTACTTAAATTTTATAAATTTGCACATGATATATATATATTAATTTACATTACATAAAATCCTATTTATTATTTAGAAAATAAAAAAATTTGTTTACAAAATATTCAAGAATATAATCTTAAATTGAATCTATCAAATCTACTAATCTACATTTATACAAAAAAAAAGATTTTTAATTAGAAAATTATAGGAATGAAAATGTAATGATGGAACAATCATTTTAAAAATCAAAAAATTATGAATTTGCATATGATATGTATCTTAGAAATTGTAATAGATTTGATATATTTTAGAAATTCTAATGGTCAAATAAATAGAATATGGGGAAATCCAGTTCCCCCAAGAATTGAAGCTTTTGCCAGACTGATTGCAATGGACAATGTCCTCACAACAGACCATCTAAAAAGTAGGGGGTTTTGCTTAGCTAGCTACTGCTACATGTGCTAATAAACTGTTCTCCACTTGTTTTTCTCCTGCCACTTGGCAAATTTCATTTGGAGCTTCTATTCTTTCATCTTTGGGATGCCCATCTTTCAACCAAAGATTGAAATATCGATACAATACATTCGACATGGAGTGTATCGTATCGATATCATTAGTGTTCGGCACGGGACACACAACGACTAAAGGTGTATCTTGCTAGTCATGCGTATCGGGCCGATATGGATGTATATCAATCCGTATCGCATTGTATCGGCCGATACATATCGATATGGATCAATATAGAACAATATGCTACCCATGAGACACAAATGCTCATGCATATACTCTTCTACTAAAAAAGAAAGTTGCAAGGATTCAAACCTATGTCAAGAGCTAAGAGAGAAACATCCATGCTTATAAGCCACCACGCCACTCCATCTTTTATGCTTATGAGTAAATGAATATAGCTTTTATTTCTTTCTTGCTTAAATGCAATTCAAATAAATAATACATATTATAGTTAACTCCAACTAAAAATTAAAAAAGTAATATTTAAAATCAGTATTTTATAAGATAATAGAAATAAATAATATATCAAATTCACATTTATATCAAAATATTATTTAAATCTCAAAAAAAATAAAAATATAATATTAATAAGAGAATAATTATTTTAGTCCTTAAATTTTATAAATTTGCACATGATATATATATATATATATATATATATATATATATATATATTAATTTACATTACATAAAATCCTATTTATTATTTAGAAAATAAAAAAAATGTTTACAAAATATTCAAGAATATAATCTTAAATTGAATCTATCAAATCTACTAATCTACATTTATACAAAAAAAAAAGATTTTTAATTAGAAAATTATAGGAATGAAAATGTAATAATGGAATAATCATTTTAAAAATTAAAAAATTATGAATTTGCATATGATATGTATCTTAGAAATTTTAATAGATTTGATATATTTTAAGTTGAGATTATACATTTTATAAATTATTAATGGATATTTTAATTTACATGGAGAACTTAATATTTGCTTGATCTCTTTATTAATGTAAAAAAGTAAAAATAATAAAATTGAAAACAATTGATATAATAATTAAAATATAATAAAAAAATATGTTTTGCATTTTGGACTCTTGATTGATACATTATCAATAAAATTGTATGATATCTATACATCATATTGTATTCAATGTAATATTTTTTTTTTCATATACACCATTAAAATACATATTTTCTATGTATTTATATATTATTTATGGTTAGTTGACCTTAAATTTAATATTATTAATGTATTCTAAATTTTTTATGTGTTTCCCTAGTATATCCATATTTTTTGTCCATATCCATGCGTTTCTAAAGTGTATCTGTATCTGTATCCATATCCAAGCTGTCCGATTCGATATACGATACTGATTCTTTAATCCTTGCTTTCAACCATCATCACCAGCAGAGATCCTTTCTACTTGGCCAAAGTTTAGAGGAAGTTTGAAAGCTAAAATTGCATGGAGCTGCATTCCCTTTGCAGTTTGCTGGTATCTGTAGGGGGAAAGAAATAGGAGACTTTTTGAAGGAAAAGAAAGAAGCACCGAAGAGATTGTGGCTTCAGTTGGCAAACTCATCACTAGCTGGGTCATCTTCCAGAATTTGAGCAAATCAGTCCCTCAGACTGTGCTGAGAATTTCTGGGACATTTTAGAGATTCAAACTTGTAATGCGAATCAGTTCAATCTGAACTGAACATTCTGATGTATGTTTGCTTTGATTTAAGGTGTTATCTTGACACCTGAACAGCTTGAACCTGTTTTTGTTTTTAATAAAAGTTTTTCTGCTTACTCATCAAAAAGAGTATGAAACTGGGAGAGCTCTGGACAGTTTTCTATTAAGTCCTTTTATTTTACAACCATATGACAAAGAAAGAAGGGTAATGATCTTCCTGCTGGTGTTGTCTGGGGCAAGGCTGTGCCTCCAAAAGTGGCTTTCTTTGTTTGGGCATCCTACCTGAATAAGATATTAATAAGAGACAACCTGATAAAGAGGGGATGGTGGTGGACAGAGCTGAATGTAAGCTTTGTCGAAAGCACATAGAGTCGGCTGATCATATTTTACTTCATTGGAATTCCTCTTACTCAATTTGGTCCAGAGTCATGAAGCTTTTTGCAGTCAAAGGCTGTATGCACGAATCAAACGAGGGTTTCTGGGGTGGAGGCTGAAAGGCTTGAACAAGAAGGAAAAATTCTTTTAAACACAATATCAGCAGTTGAGTATACTTAACAAGAAAGAAGCAATATAATCTTTAAAAGAAAGAGCAGTTGAGTATACTTAAAGATAGTTGGAAAATGGTATTCTTGTGTTAATCTACACAAATTATTTAAGGGATTATAAGTCGTTTTTTTTTTCGTATCCAAAAATTCTTTTGTTAATGGCCATGGGGTGATGGTATAGGGTTCAATGATGTATCTTTCTGTACATTCCCTTTGTACAGCCTCTTGTTGTACAGGGGCCATCTGTTTTTGTTTATTAATGAAATTTTCTTTACCCTATCTCAGAAAAAAAATCTCTAAAACACAGTCTTCTGCCATGAAAAGTCTGACCCTTATTGTTGATGACAGTGATATTGGCTTCATCTGCAACTAATCCGCCAGTGATGCCACCAAATGTCCAAGCCTGACCCTTCTTCTTTACTTCTCCAAAAGTCCAAGCGATGCCAAGGATGCCAACTCCGTCACGATCACCCCCGTTGTGGGCCTGGTCAGTCTGGCTTTTGTAACCGACGACCGTCAACACAGTAACGTAGAGAAACAAAAGAGTGGCAATGAATTCAGCGATGAGAGCCCTGTAGAAGGACCACTTGGTCAATTCCACGGCATCGATCATAGGCACCGGAGGTGGGTCGTGGTAGTCCTTGGCGGAGAAATGGCCATGTTCAACAACCTCAACGTCCTTCCCCATGCCGTAACGAGGTCAAGAGCTCGAAAACAATAAGTTTACAAGAGCTGGGAAAGAAGGGAGGGGAGGAGAGAAGGAGAGAGAAGGCACTCGTTGTTATGCTTGAATGGGTGTGGGAATGAGTGAGAGGAAAGTATAGTGGGAAGGGGTGAACCTGAGGAAAAAGAAATTAAGGTTTATTAAGTTGATTTTGCCGCCCCTGCTCCCACTGAAATCGATGTTGTCCCTGTTTCATGGGCACGGACCCCTCTCTGGCTGTCTGAGAGGTAATGTTGTGTTGGGAGATATTTCCATTTTTCTTTTGGTAATAAAATTTTCTATGATTTTTCATGGTAAATCAGGAACTGCTGCTGGCCTAGTTATTACCCAAGATTTATCGCCGGCTGCTGGCGGATCAGTTGCAGATGAAATCGTTCGTCGCTGGCGGAATATCACTGCCATCATCAACAGTAAGGGTCAGGCTTTTCATGGGAGAAGACTGTGTTTTAGAGAAGCAAAGAAGAAGGAAGATTTACCTGCTCTATGTTGCCGGTTGCCGGAAGAAGATTTTACTGGTGATGCCTTTTCTCTTCGCCGGTTGGAGAGGATAGCAGAACAGGGGTTCGGTGGGTTGATTTGGGTGGAGACTGGAGAGTGGTAAACGTCCGTTTGTCATCCTTGCACGTATATAGTATCCTTGCACGTAATTTTCGAATGGTGTTCGAACATATAAAACTTTGTCTGAAGCCGAACCCCAATCAGGCATCTTTGTGCAGGTATCTAGGTATCATGGCCTGTGGCAGGCCCAAACTAAGAAGTTCTGTAACTGTCATAGATTTTATGTTGGCTTCAAAAAATTTAGATTTAATTAGTTTGGTAGTAATATCTATTAGTATAATAGATTTGCAACTCCTTTTTGCACTGTTTTCAAAACCGGACAGGACCGGAAAAACCGGGAACCGGTCACTTGATCGGTTTCGCTTTCCTCCAAAATCGTTTTTTCTCTGATCAGCAAACCGCTGAATTGACCGGTTAACCATTCGAACGGTTTTAACCGTTTTCCAATTTTTAATTTTTCTTAAAATTTTTTTACTTTTTTGTCAGAATGGGCTGGCTGTTTGGGTTAAACGGTCAGACCGTTTGAACCGGTAACCGGACCCCTAACCGGTTCAGTCACCGGTTCGTTTTTAAAAACCATACCTTTTTGTGTGTAATCAACGGTTTGAATTTTCTTCTAATAATAAATAATACTTGATTTCGTTCACACTATCTAGTAATAATCCTTCTCTAGCATCTACTTCATGTGTAAATACTGTGTTTTTGTCCTTCAGCTTAACCAAAAAATTAATTATGAACACATCTTATTACATTGAATTCGTTCTTAATCCCAAATCATCCAAGAGAACACGTAATTAATTAAAAAACAACCTATACCATTTTTGTTTAGTTGACGCAGGGTGGGAATAGTTGCCTTATTAAAGAACCAAGTTCGGATATATTAATTAATTAGTTTCTTTGCTTCTCAAAGGAAAAATTACAGTTTCTTCTTCAATAATATAGTTTTTATGAGTTAATAATCAATTACGCATCTACAATAACATGCTTGCTTACTGGAGATAAGTAGGTTCACTCTGGCAGTTTCCACATGTTGAGCCAAATCACAGTGGATGGATAGGATCTTGATGTTCAATCGAAATGGTACAAAGGCTTGCTATGTAATCTCATATCAAGTGACTTAAGTTGCTTTTTAATTTGAAGATTTCCAGCAGAATAAACCATAGAAACAATTGAATTTTATACAGTATACTTGCATTTGGCAAACTTTCAGCCCAGATTTATATAACAATTGTCATCCCATATGTTCTACTATGAAAATGCACAATCCAGTTTTCTCTAACAGAGTATATCATCCATATCCAATAAAGCTATGGGGATGACAAGTAGGAGACAGGTATTTCAGGTCTTAGTGTCCTGAACAATATCCTGCCTAACTTTGAGGCTAGGACAGGTGGAAATGACAGTATTGAATATGCAAAGAGAAAAATCAGGTCTTTCCCATTTCCAACTGATAATGGAAGATTTTCTTACAAAGTTACTATTCCGAACCAAGGAAAGTAAAACTACGGTTCTCCTCAAGTAAATTTATTTATCTAAGTTCTGGTGGATAATACAGGATTTATGTCCCAAATTTGTTATCATTTCCATGGTCATGTCTTCAGCTTTCTTCTAAAGGTCTAGTTTTTGAGATTTTTGCTTTTATATTCTCCCACCATTTACATAAACAAGTGTTATGAAACTTTTTGTAATTCCTTTGTGATTTATCAATTTGATCACCTTAATAAGGTTTTCACCACCATGTATTCATCCACCTTTAATAATTATTGTTGAATATTTTCTGACGCTTTTATTATTGTTTTTTTATCTCACTCCTATTGTTTATTCTAAGAACTCGTAGAAATTAACCACCGCTGCAGATAACCATAACACATAGGAAATCAGGAAGAGAAGCCTCAGAAAATAGAATCATGTTAAGAAAATTTTGTTTCTATTGCTTAATGTCTGTTTAGTAGACTTCAGAAGTCTGTATGGCATCACATAGAATGAACAGTCGTGGAGATAGTATTTCCCCTCTAATCATCAAACTTCATGACTCCGTCTAAATGACCAAGTTGACACATCAGGGTTGATAAGAGACTGAAAGATTTCTACTGAGGCAAGCTCAGAACCAAATTAACGTACTACATAACCAGGAGGTATGGATGAAGGGCATATCAATCAATGATTCAATGTCATGCAGGTACATAAATAGTGACGATCCCCATGTTTACTTTGAATCTTTGACGATGCAACTAAGCCCAAGGACGAAGCAGGAGCAGGGCGTCTCTGTTTTGATACCAATGGAAAGTATGTTGCCATAGCAACCATCTTTGGAGCTTGAGGGAAGCATCGTTAGCTTCACCCGTAGGCCGTAGCTATCCTCAAGAAGGTGCTTGAGTGATTCTTTACAACCTCATATTAACAATTTTCAAGAATGGAACTGTTGGGTGATACCAAATCATTTATGATGTTCCACTTCATAAAGTTTGTATACAATATGACAAGCCAAGAGCTGAAAATATCCTTTTTTTTTTCATTTTTATTACAGGATTCTGCCTTTTGAGTGATTTGTGTCTAGATTGGTCGCGTAAATAATCAACCTTTGCAAGGCAAGTGTTAAAAGAGTAGTGTAGTAGCTCAAAGAATGGGTACAAAATTTATAATCCAATCAAAGTCCATTTCTCGTTGAAGCAAACTCATTTCTTAAAGCTCTAATAAACAGTAGTCATTCATCAAGGTTAATCCCTACCAACCTTCTTAAACTAAAATCATACCCATTTACCTTCCTCACAATAAAAATGAGGAAAAGATTTCTCATGGGTCAAAATAGTAGGAAATGATTTAAATATCCATAATTTATCCATCGATATTGCATCAAACAGCGGAATTATGAAAAAAGATTCATGTAACTAATCCCGTATAGTTGGGATAGGCCTGGATGATGATGATGATTTCTTGTGTAGAAATGGATTTCACGTCGTGTTAGTGTTGTGTTACATATTGTTTAGTACCTCTATATGTGGAAGTCATTATGTGTCATCAGCGCCTTTGCTGGGCTCTCTTTGTGCCAACAGTTCCCGTTAAATATTTCATCAGTATGGGCTAATAGTGCCTGGCATTGTGAAGTCCATGATTGGGTACAAGTAGGGGTGTCAATGGAACAGGTTTGGATTGGATCTGCCCAAATCAAAGTTAATTTGAACGGATTAGACAGTCCAATAAGACAAGCTGGATTAGACCTGGTCTATCTATAATGAACTCATATTGAACCGGCTTGGGTTGGACCAATATCCGGTCCATTGACAGTCCTTCGTACGAGAATCAGGAAGGTATTGAGGGGGTTGTTGGCTACTTGGCTTTGGTTTCCCTGCCATCTCTGCACTTTAGCATAGAGAAAATGTCTACATATCTGTCATCTAAAACAAGATCAATGAAGAAAGAAACAGGTCACAATATCGACCCCCATAAATTTATGGGATGTTGACTTGTTTCTCGCCCAAGAAATTTGTAGATACTGAAAACGAAGTTTGCTTTTTCTGATTTTTCCCTCAGTTTGTTGGTTGGGCGAAAAACCCAGTGCGAAAACTATGCTTGGATGGATCAAGTGTTTTGTTTTCTTTTGGGAACTCGGTGATTTTTCATGTACCACTTTAAACCTGTTGAGTCTGCCACTTGCAGAAATCCCACCGTGGCCACATTAGAGATATATTAATCACTCAGGCAAAATAGGGTGACTAAAGCATTCGTTACTTAGACCCACCATAGGCGCCTTTTGAATCTTAACCTGTGTCCACACTTGAATACTGTTATCAGCTTCTTCCCAGCGATGAGAGGCGGCTTTTGATCGTCTTCCAGCTATAATTCTGCGCACTACTCAAAGAAATAAAAGTAAGTTTTTTAAAATCGAACCAGACATAGAACTGTTTTGAGGACCGGTTCCCGGTCGAGTGGTCTGACTGACTGGTTCAAACAAATGGCATGTTCTGACTTGGAAAAATAAAAATAAACAAAAAAATGATTCAAAACCATTATTCAGATCGACGGTTCAACCACTCAAATCAATAGATCATTGACTAAATCAATGATTTTTCGCTAAAAAACGGCTTTAGGGTGAAACGTAACCAGTTACCTAACCAATTTCTGTGTTTTCTGGTCTGACCGTCCAGTTCGGTCTGATTTTCAAAACCTTGAGTAAAGAAAAAGGTAGCAAAATGATTATGATTCTAGGGATGATAGGAATAACGGATCAGTACAGCTACTTAGCTGATACTTGCATTGATTTTGATGTCGGTCAAAAGTTAAATTCAATTTATCAACTTATATCGTTATCATTTAATTGCACACATATAATTGTTTAATATTGTTAATAGACTACACTAACTAGGTATTATGGTCTGACGATGATAGGTCTAAGTCTGCATGTTGGGATCCATGTAATCGACGTACTGACGTCGATATCTCCATGCATGATGCTGGGCTTTGGGTGAGGGCCGTGAGGCACGAAAATGAGTTGGGCCGATGGGCTGTCGAGTAATTGTATCAAACTATCGATTACAAATTTTGACGGAAAAAAAATAGTAACAGTTACCACAGCCTACAGGGTGTCTACCATATGGACCAATAACTCTATATTGTGAAGAATTAGTTAATACCATTATGAAAAACAAGCCGATCTTTATGGTTACCGAGCGGAGCCTTTGAACTTGTTCAAACTTGAAAGATGAAATGGCATTGATCATCAAGGATTAAGCATTTTCTCAAATAGAACAAGCGTTCCTTATCTCAGAAAATATAGACATAACAAAGGCTACAAAAGAATTAAATTTTTGCATTAACTACCGGACTTTCACCAGGGTCCCACAGCCAACAGAACGGAAGGGACCCTTCACTTAGGGGTGCTGCATGCTTTCTGTTTGGCTTTCTCAATCAAAGGCTTGAGCTGCCTCTTTTCTGCAAGAATCTTGAGGAAGTTGAACAAAAATGGTATGTAGTTGTGTTTTCGACGAATATTTTCTGTTCTCCGTTTCTTGAATTTCTCCTCCTCCATTAGTATCTTCTCGGTTGCACCCTCAATCCCAGAATTCACTTCTGCAAGTGATTTGTTTAGTGCTTCAATATTACTATTATCCCCCATTCTGTCCGACTGTGCAGCAGCAAGCTGCTGCAAGAGACGTTCCCTCTTTCTTTGGAGATCCTTGAGTTCAGCAGTGTACATCTCCTTCCTATTCTTGATAATTGCCATAAGGTTGAATCTTATCTCACTTCTAGAGTACCTTTCAATGCGTTCCTGGATCACTGGCTGCACCATTCGCAACCAGTCCATATCACCTGATCCACCAGGGCACTGTCCAAGGCTAATGGGTCCCTCCTTCAATCCATCAAGCTCATACAGAACACCATCAACGGGCAAATAGCTTATAAAATGGTATACATCATCATCCTTGCTTGCAACCTTTTGCTCATCCGGTACGAAAGGCTCAGGTCTTGCAAAGCTATTGTGTGCTGTACGTATGGCTTCACTATTGTTGATTGCCAAGCCTTTTAGTTCAGGTGGAAAGTTCTTTGTGAACTCCTTCAACATTGACAGTTCTGGCCCAATGTCAATGTCCGGACAATTCATAAGAATGGAGAGAATTGCTTGGGTTGCACATGCATTATTAATAACCTGCAAGAACAACACTTCGTCATGAACACTTGTAGGTAAATGCTCAGAAAAATATCATTTTTATTTAAACTAACCTGGCTTGCAAAAAATAAATTTGGGTTTGGATCCTTAATTACAAGGCGATCGTCCTTTTCTCCGGGACGCCATTTGAAAAGGAATATCAACCCATACACTGGCCTGTAAATGTGACAAGATCAGCAACTCTTACACACAAACATGCACACACACACGCGCGCACACACAGAGAGAGAACTAACCGAAGATTGCAGAGAGAATCCAGGTCTAATGAATATAATTCTTCTACCTGCTAGCACATCAGTAGGAAACATATTTTCCTATATTAACATAAGGTGCTTGAAGGAAAACCAATTATACTTCTACAAGATTTTCTTTCCTTTTTGGGGATTGGCAACTTAATTAATTAAGAAATAAGATAGGTAGAAGTATCCCTATAAGCGGTCACTAACAAGATCAACAAAGCACTATACTTTCCATTAGGTGGGAAAGAACACAACAAAAAAATAATAATACAATAACAATAAAAACAGGAAAGATTGAATGTGATTCACCACCCAACCCAACCCCAAACCTGTAGTTTTGCCTCTCAATATTTAATATTTCAGGATATCACCTTGCATTCCATAATTAGATAAAACATCAGCCTCATAACAAACATGATAGAGCCATCATTCATAAAAAAAAAAATAATAATAATAGAACCATGACACAACTGGAGATTCAATGGAAGAGCTTTATGACAAATTATGGCAGTCGCTTGGCCAGGTCATACACATGCTGACATGCATCAACTTTGCTCTGACTTGAAACCAGAATGGACCATGACGCAACTGGAGGTTCAGAAAAGAAACTTTCATGACAAAAGATAGCTCTAACTTGGCCAGGTCATAAACATGCTAACACGTATCACTTTTACTCTACCTTGAAAGCAGAATGTGAATGACCATCAAGGGCATTTTCCCATAAAAATTTTAGTTTCATCTGGTAGAGTTTGGGAGGATAGAAGAGAGGAAGAATACTCTTGTGGACCAAATTGAAGAGATTAATCAAAAAGAGGAAGATGGGAGTCTAGAGGAAAGAGATAGGGAACAAAGATGGAATTTAAGAAAGCAGCTGGAGGATATCTTATTCAAAGAGGAGATTAGTTGGAAACAAAAATCGAGGTGTAAGTGGATCAAGGAGGGTGATAGGAACACAAAATTCTTCCATGCCCTAGCAAATGGGAGAAGTAAAAATTTTGTTTCCAAGCTAGAGGTGGAGGGTGTTGCCTTAGATCATCAAAATGAAATAGCAGAGGTTTTTCCAAATCATTTCAGATCAATTTTCAGGAAGCCTCTGAATGCGAGAGTGGATTGAAGGGTTGGAGTGACCTAGGCTGAATTTTGAAGTGAGAGTTTGGTTAGAAAGAAAGTTTGAATTGGAAGAAATCCAAGAGGCAGTTTTCTCTATGGATCGCTCCAAAGCTCCAGGCCCAGATGGATTTACAATGGCCTTTTATCAGGATTGTTGGGATATACTGAAGGAGGACATCTTGGGAGTCTTTGAGGAATTCTATATAAGGGGAATAATTAATCCTAGCTTGAACTCCACCTTTGTGGCCTTAATTCTCAAGAAGAAAGAAGCCATTCACCCAAGAGATTTCAGACCGATCAGCTTGGTGAATAGTCTTTATAAGATCATAGCAAAGGTGAAGGCCTGAATTTTGAAGTGAGAGTTTGAGAAATCTCAGATCTGTCTTTCTCGCACGAGAAGGTGAGAGAGAGAGTGAGATCTGAGACTGAGAACGCTGCCGTTGTTGCCGCTGTAGTTCGCCATCGCCGTCGCTGCTGCAAACCTGCAAGTCCACCTCCTCCTCTTCTTCTTCTTCTTCTTCTTCTTCTTCTTCTCTTCTAAACTCTTTCAGTTCAGCCAACAGTTTTCTTTCAAGTTTCAACCCTTGTTTTCTTTTATATAGTATGCATCTTACCCTAATATTCCAATCTAATGGGTAAGATGTTCAAACCGTTCGAACCGCTTGACCCGGACAGTCGAACCGCTGACCCAAAAACAGGTGGCCAGAACGGTTCCGTTTCCGGGTCAGTTTTTAAAACCTTGGGACACTGAATACTTCCCAATTAATTCCCCCTGAAGTTATAATTCCAATCTCTGCATTTTTCCACAAAGTTATAATTCCCCCTGAAGCTCCCCAAGATTGTGCGTATGCCCAACTTATGTCTCTCCCTGACCATATACTTCTAACCCAACTCCTATTTTACTCAGACAAAGATTCTTGAATCAGCACAATATCTGGTTTTTCTCTTCTCAACAGATCCCTAATCACTCCTCTTTTTCTTGAGCTTCCTATCTTGTTAATTAGAAAAGGAACAGGAAAAAAAAAAGAAAAGGAACACCAAGAACAACAACAAAAAACAAATGAACAAGCAAGAGAAAGCAAAAGTCTCTTTTAATGTAGATACAGGGAGGACCAAGTGAAATTTATTCCACATTTAATACACTCATAGAACATAAATAGGCTAAAAAGTGGTTCTATCCGTTTCAATGAAATGGTGTAATTCAAAATTCAATATGACATGCTAGGAAATTCTTATGAGTTATGATTCAGTCAGACAAAGCAAATTGGGTAATGGCTTTTTTAGCATCACTTCAATAACTTGGACCAATAATATCTTTGAATCTCCCTCTACTTCCAATTGCTGAAAATTTGATTGCTTGGAAACTCATAATCCTTGTAGTAATGCCATCAGCTCAGCCTTCAGTGAATCTCCCAGCACCAAAGGTCCTGAAAACATAGCCAAAACCTTCCCTGTGCAGTCTCTAAATACTCCTCCAATACCTACCATTCCTGTGCTTCCCATGGAGCTTCCATCGAAATTTTATTTTATTTTGTTAGCCATTGGTGACCTACTGGCCTCCACTCCATAACGAATTGCTTTTCCACTTCAGTCCATGTCCTCAGTACATCATTCACTAAAAAATTTTTGAATAGGTCAAGTGTCTTTTCCAATGTGCTGCTCTGATTTTTATCACATCAACCATTTCCTCTTTTGATCTATATTTTTCATTAAAAATTCTCCCTTTCCTTTCCTCCCAAACAATCCACACAACTGCAGCCCGAATTGCTTTCCACATCATTCTTCCTCTCTTTGTGGGTTGCTTTAGGAAACTTGGGCTGAAAAAGCTCACTACATCCTGCGGAGAGGTCCACTTGCATCCAAAAAGAGAACAGAGGTCCCAAACAAAAGCACAAAAGGGCAAGATGGCAATAGATGAGATAAGGATTCACCACTTGCAAGGCATAGGAAGCATATGTGGGGCAATAAACATTTGTTTGGCCTTCTTTTTGGGTGGGATGGGCTTGCTCCATATTTCTTTCACAATGAAATATTTCACCCACATTATTGGACTCTGTGTTTTAAAAGCGCAAGGCGCAAGGCAAGGCGCACGCATTTTTAAGAAAGGTGCAAAACTACAAAAAAACCTAAAAGTCAAAAAAAAAGTTAGAAATTTCAAAAAAATGCCAAAAATATTTTAAAAATGCAAAAAATTCAAAAAAAATATTAAACATAATGTTAATAAAAATATAAACATAAATTTTAAAATAAATGTCTTAAAAAACCAATTATCTAAAATTAAAATACATAAACATAACATGTAAAGCGTATTCAAATAAAAAATTAAAAATAAAAGCAAACATATAAAGCATTTTCAAGAATGTAAAGCCCACAATCTCTTTTTTCCCTTAATTGCATTGCTTCAAGTAGCTAATGTGATGTAAAACATATTGCATTCTTGATTTATGAGTCACCTTTGTACCACACCCCTCGAGGCAAGCCCAAACAAGTCTATGTTAGGGTTTGATATTCTTATTTCTCACATGAAAAATAATAATTTTATAACTTTAATTGCCTTTTAAGAAGATATTTTATTGGAATGAACAAATGAACAACATTAGCAATAGGGGGTTCTCAGAGCTTCAGTGAGCGAAAAAAGCGAGCGAACCGGAGCAGGCACCTCGCTTGGTATGAGGCGCAAGGCGCATCAGGTGCACCAGGCGTGCGCCTTTTGAAAGGGGTGCGCCTAGGACTTGGGCGAGGCGCATACCCCAAAATGCGCCTCGCCTGTGCACCTAGGCGCGCCTGAGGAGCGCCTTTTAAATCACAGGTTGGACTGTAAAAGAGCATCGAGGAAAGAACCCCCCATTGGGAGTACAAGACCACACTCGTGTCCTCCACTAACTGATCCAAAAAGGTTAAATGAAGTTTGTCCAACAATTGGATAAGTGCCCCACATTCACCATCCCACAGTCCCCTTCTAAAGCCAAAATCCCAACTTACCCCTAAAGGAGAAAAAGTGACAAACCTCAACATAGGCTGTTGTTTATAGTTGGACAATGAGAATAGGCTAGGGAAATTAATGAAAGGTCTTCCCAGAATAATACTTGGGTCCCACATCCCACATCAAATCTAGTGAAATTAATGAAAGTTGGATATACTACCTATATTGATTTCCAAGGAAAAAGAGCCATCGAGGAAAAAGCTACCTTTGCATCCCATCCATTATTCAATGTCCCGTGAATTCTTGCAATTACCTTATGCCAAAGACTGTCTCTCTCTAAAGGAAATCTTCATAACCAACCATTTCCTTGGTAGTGTTGTACTCTTACAAATTAGGTTTCCTATTCCAAGTCCACTTGCTCTTTCGGTTTGCTAACTTGCTCCCACTTCACCAAATGGTCTCTCTTCTCATACCCTAGTTCCCAAAGGAACTCTCTCATGATCTTTTCTAGTTGACACACAACTCTGGCTAGAATCCTGAAAGTGGAGAGGTAATAGATAGGAAGGTTAGCTAAAGTTGCCCTAATCAAAGTTATCCTTCCTCCTAGTGAAGTGTAATTCCTTTTCAGTAGTGCTAGTCTTTTAGTGAATATCTCTACTACCGGTTTCCAAAAAAAAACCTCTGACCTTGGGTTTCCTCATAACAGAAGACCAAGATAGTCCAAGGGCTAGTTCCTCGCATCACACCCTAGAATCTCTACCAAGCATCTTAATTCTTCCTCCTCCATATTTACCCCTGCTACACAACTCTTCCCCATATTCACCCTCTGATTAGATACAAACTCAAAAGTTGTTATGAGTTCCATTAAATTCATCAAATTGTTTTGATTACCTCCTTCACATAGCAAAATTATGTCGTCTGCAAACTACAAATGACTGATTATCACCTCGTTTCTACCTACCCTCCAACCTCTCAGTAATGAGTAACCTATCCTGATCAACTTTGACAATCATCCTGCTTAGGACATCTACTACTAGGGTGAATAGAAAAGGGGATAAGGGATCTCCCTATCTCAATCTTTGTTTAGCTAGAAAGAAATCTCTAGTCACCCCATTTATTAAGATAGAATAGTGCATAGAATTTAAGCATCCTTTAATCCACTTCCTCCACTTGTCACCTAACCCAATTCTTTCTAGGATTTCTAGGAGAAAAGACCAATCCACTAGATCATAAGCCTTCTCTAAATCCAATTTGCAAACTAAACCCTTTTTCCCTCCTCAATCTCTTCCCTGCCACACACTCATTTACCACCAAGACTTGATTAATGATCTGTCTCCCTTCAATAAAAGTTCCTTAAGGACTTTAAGGGTCTGTTTGATTGCTGAGAAAGGGATAAGAAAAGGGAATATTCCCGAATTATTCTTCCTTTCTTGTGTTTGTTTACTGGTAAACAGTGTATTGGGATGAGAAACAAGAGGGATGCGGGATCACAAAATTAAGTGAGCGGGGTCGCACCAAAACAGTGCGACCCCGGTGAGAAGAAAACGCTAAGAAAATTACTCGGGCTTTGTCAGAGCAAAAAGTCGATAACCATCTTCTTCCTATTATCTGCACTTCCACCACCGCCGATCATCACCACATCCTCCTCCAGCATCCCAACCATAACCTCCTCTCTGTTCGCTCATTCGCCTACTCCTCAGTGGAGGAGGCTGCTGCTGAGCGTCGCCACTGGAAGCGCCGCCTCTGTATTGAACCCCCACTCCTGTTATCAGCACTTCAACTCTTTGGAAGTTTGGACTCCTCTCTTTCTCTCTGCAACCTCGAGGCCTCCCTTCTATCGTCTATTTTCTCAATGGTTGTCGCAATGGTCGAAGACAGCGGTTTCGAAGATGACCAACTAGCTTCCATGTCGTTGGACGACATCGTTAGGGCATCTCGTCTTTTCGACAACGAAATTCAAGTCCTCAAAGTGGGGAAGTTTTCTGATTACCTCCTGGTTTTGGTTTCCAGGGATTTAAGGGTTTTTTTCCTTGCTGATTTTATCTTTATGTTCTTTGATTACCGAAGGAAGAGTTGTAGAGAACGAATCTAGAGTTAGAATCTGTCAAGGAGAAGATCAAAGAGAACCAGGAGAAGATCAAACTCAACAAACAGCTCCCCTACCTAGTCGGTAACATTGTTGAGGTGACTTTCTATCTCTACATAAGCATTTTTCTTTTGGGCTTGCTTCGTAAATTAGATCCAGTTTTGGTGGAATTTCTCCTCATTGTTGCTTTGGTTTCTATTCGATGTGCCTATAATGGCCAAGGTCTCCTATTTAAGATTTTCATATTGACCTATGATGCGATAATTGGGTAAACGGAAACCTTGAGTCACACTTTCACTTCATCTTGCTAAAAGTTATAAAACGAATGAAGAACCAGCTACTGGATTGATGAAAATTGGTAGCAATACAAATTGTATTAAACAGACTCATTAAACAATCAAAAACCACTAATTTGATCTAGTGAATCAAATAAAAAGAATATGGAAAATTCCCTGTTAATACATGAAAATGGGGCCAGTTTGCAATAGTATCCAGATAAATATATCCCAACTCAATGGGGGCAGTTCGCACTAGTATCCAGATAAATATATCCCAACACTCCAATGCAAATACATGGTAAAATCCTTAAAAATAACATAAGGTATAGGATCTAACATCTATAGTTGTATAGCAGTTCTATCATCAAACTATCAGTCCCTTTATGATGTCAATGTCGTTACTTTGTCAAAAATACATCTTCTCATAGTCTTTAGACTGAAGTTCCTGGGAATAGGAATTATAGTATGCTATTTCATGACATTGTGGGTCAAAATGTATGGGTCTTGGCTTTTTTGGAAAGATGGTTCTAGCATTTCTTTTGTTGGGTTCTTGTATTTATAATAGAATTTGTTTTCAGTTATGTTGATATTTTTCTTGAAATTTCATATGCCATTTACTTGAGCTTCATGGATCTACATTGCCATACTTAATTGACTCGTGCATGTGCAGCACAGACAAATGCTACATTTTTTAAGTTAGCTGGTCCACAGTTGGTTCAGGTCATTGTTCTACCATAAAGAAAAGGCTAAAATGTTGTTGATGCTGTTTATGTTCTTCAAGCATTCTCTCCTTACTGTTGGCGATCTGTTATCTTATGTTTGTTCTATTGCAAATAGAGTATTGCTTTCTCATTATTAACTTTGAAGAATTAATTACTTCCTTCTCATTTAGAGTTAATAATCCTCATTGTCAAAAGGTTATTTGATTTTCAACATTAACAAATCAGGAGTATGTTCTGTTTATTTACTTTCATTTAAGGATATTTATCTGTATGTGGTTTAAAATACATGTAAGTAGGAAATTTTATTTTATTATTATGCTGGTCCTCTCCCAGTTGATATCAAGACCAGTTGTTTGTTTGCAATGCTGCAATGTGCCTAATGATGATAAGTTTTCATCAATTTAGTTCATCTAGAATTTTTTCATAGTAAAGTTCTTATAGAAAATTTTATTTCTTTCGTGAAAATATAGAAGCTCAGTTTTCAGATTCATTAATCTGTTATTCTTGTTTTTCATTAATGTTGTAGGTGATGATGGCTTTAAAGTTTTGGATTCCAAATGATCACAATTGACAAAAATAGAGAATCAGGAATTTGTTAAGAAACAGAGAGGTGAAGAATTCTATTGTTAAGAAACGATTTCAGCAAGCTCGGGACTAATTTTTATTTCCTTCATAGGCCACTCCCTTCTCAAATTGGAGGTCAAGAACGCTTGGCTGTCGGTGGAGGGCTTGAAATCAATGCCGGTGCTCACAAGTTTAACACTAGAATTTATAAGACTGGATGATGAAGACCTAGACAAGGTGAATGAGTGCTTCCCCTCACTGCAAGTTCTTAATTTGATCGGCGTTGGAGGGCTTAGAAACCCTAGAGTTCATCTGCTGCAGCTCAAAAAAATTTTCTTGCAAAACAAACACTAGAAAGTGGATTTTCTCACAAAAATTTTCTCAGCAAACAAACACATTATAAATAACTGAGAAAATAAATTTTCCTTTTCTCATCCCAACATTTCTCATCCCATCCTTTCTCAGTCCAATTTTCTCAGCAATCAAACAGACCCTAAAGGAAAATTTGGTTAGTAAATGTTTGCAATAGAAATAAAAAAGAAAGAAATGCCATTAAAATGCATTTGTGGAGATGGCCCTATATATAACAAATGATGTAATACAAATCTGAAAAAAAAATATCACCTGCACGCCTTTCACTTGCATTTGTTGTATAAGTTCACTAAACACACCTAGAATTCAAGCCAGGATAGTGTTAGCAACAAGAAACATAGTACTTAAATGCAAACTTGATAGGAGGTGAAAACAAATATAATCTTTGGGTCATGGTTGGAAAATTCAAACTTCACTTGTTATAGTCACCATATCTAATCATATTTAGGCATATCCTAGTTAAAGATTTGAATAGATTGGCAAGGCTTAAAAATTTTCCAGAATTTGGCTTCAAGTCGATCCAAGTTTCATTTTAACTTGGTAAATTAGCAAGTTTGCAATATAGGATTGAGTCAGAGAAAGGGTAAATTTGGTAGTTAGATAGCTTTACTTCCATCTGCATCTTTGATTGGATGATAAGTTGACTACTTTTTTTTGATAAATAACAGATTTTATTAATAAAAAGAGTAAAAGAGGAAGATACAACAGGAGGGAGAGGTAAAATCTCTTAATACTCCCTAAAAGTAGACTTCAGATTACAACATTTCCCAAAAAAGATTAGCTCTTCCCACCCCTTGTTTGGCCAAAGAGTCTGCCAAAGAATTGGCACTCCTCTTAATCCACTGAAACTGAATTTCCATGTTTTGAGGCAACTGTTTAATTTTCTTCTTCTCATTTAAGTATTTCTACAAACTGAAATCTTCCTTCTGCAGCCAACTAATAACCAGCCTAGAGTAACTCATTTGCAGTTTGCGGATAACTTGATGATCTTTTGTGGTGGTGGTTTGAGTGAGAAGGTGGGAAACTTGAAAGAATTGATTAAAGCCTTTGAAGGAGTGTTCAATTTGAAAATCAATTTAGAAAAGAGCTGCATTGCTGGAGTCAATCTAGACTTTGAGGAGGTTGAGGCTATTGCAGATTGTCTTCAGTGCTCCATTTCTACTTGGCCTTTGTCCTATTTAGGGCTGTTGTTAGGAGCAAACCCTAGGGAGAGTAGGTTCTGGACCCCAGTTATAGAGAAGTTTGAAAAGAGATTAGCTGTGTGGAGGAAAAATTACATCTCTTTGGGTGGGATGATCACCTTGATAAGAGCTACCCTTGCAGACCTACCTACTTACTACCTCTCTGTCTTTAGGATACCATCTGGGGAAATGGAGAAATTGGAAAAATTAATGAGAGATTTTCTTTGGGAACCGGGAGAAGGTAAAAAAGACCACTTAATCAGTTGGGAGGCTGTGGGTAAAAAGCAAAGAGGAAGGAGGATTAGGGCATGGGAATGTGCTTAAGAAGAATTCAGCCTTGTTAGGGAAGTGGTTGTGGAGGTGGCCTATGGAGCGAGATAGGTTGTGGCATGAAGTGGTGAAGAGTATTCATGGATGCTCAGAGAGTGGATGGGACCTTGGTGCTTCAAGGAGGGCTAACCTAGCAACACCTTGAAAAGCAATTCACAAAATTCTTCCGCAGTTCCTAAGTTGTATAAGGTATGATGCTTGTTCTGGTAACTCTATTCAGTTTTGGGAGGACATTTGGGCGGGAAATCTTCCCCTAAAAGACCTTTTTCCATCCTTGTACTCTATTTCTTTGTATAAAAAAGAGGTGATTTCAAAATTCCTTCAATTTTAAATTTGTCGTCTTTGTCTTGGGACTTTGGTTTCCATAGAGGGTTAAGGGAGGATGAAATTGATTGTTTGTCTACTCTTCTTGGTCTCCTCGATAAGGATTGGTTGGATCCTTTGAAGCCTGATAAGAGGATTCGAGCCAATCACCCTAATGGGTCCTTTTCTTGTGGTTCCTGTTTTAATTTCCTGTGCCAAACCTCCTCTCAACAAAGTTTCCCTTCTAAAGAAATCTAGTGTAGACCAGTTCCCCCCAAGGTTACAGCTTTGTGTTGGGAAGTGTGGCATGGTAAAGTAAGCACGATGGATAACCTACAAAAGAGAAGACCCTTCCTATGTATTTCTCCAAACGGGTGCACTCTTTGCAGATCTCATGGTGAGGACTGTTATCACTTATTTTTATCTTATAGTGTCACTGCAGAGCTCTGGGTTTGGCTTCTATCACTGTTTGGGTGTAGATGGGATATGCCAACAGAAGTAAGTACAATCTTTAACCCTTCTATGTTTTATTGGCCCCATAAAAGAGGAAGGAAAATGTGGAGATGTGCACGAGCAGCCTTGTTATGGACAGTTTGGGAAGAAAGGAATGCCAGGATCTTCCAGGAAAAGGGGAGAAGCAGTCAGGCCTTGAAGGACTGCATTTTGTATAGGGCAATACATTGGTTAAAGACTTTGGATTTGTTTGATCATTTCTCCTTTATTGATTGTTGGAGGGATTGGTTATCGGTAGCAAGTTGTTCCTCCTCAAAGATAAAGGTAATGACAAGCTGGGTCCCCCCTCCTCACGGTTCTTTGAAGCTGAATTTTGATGGAAGTAGCCAGGGCAACCCAGGTTCCTCTGGTTTGGGAGGTGTATTGAGAAATGAGGCTGGAGAGGCTGTCTTACTTTACTCTAGCCCTTTAGGTGTTGGTAACTCTATTCGGGTAGAGCTGTTAGCTGCAATACAAGGAATAATTCTTGCAAAAGAAATGGGTGTGGAGCAGCTTCTGGTTGAAGGGGACTCTAAGACAGTGGTGAACTGGTTAAATAATCCGGAGAATGTCACGTGGGACTACAAGAATGAGATAAAAAAATTCAAATGGCTGACAAGGAATATGTCTATAACAGTACAGTGGGTTGGGAGATCAGCCAATGCATTTGCTGATGTCTTGACAAAACAAGGGACAAACAGGGAAACATTGTTCTGGGCACAACTGTAATTTGTGTCTTTTATAACAGTCATGCACTTTTTGATGTAGATTTTGTGTTTTCTATATGGAGAAGCAGCACCTCGCACCTCTCTAAGGGGATTTTCATGCAACCAATTTTTGAATTAATGGAATATGACTCTTTACTTATCAAAATAATAATAATAATAATAACCAGCCTAGAGTCACCTTCCACCAACAGTTTTCTGATATTCAGCTGCTGGGCTCTTTCAATCCCTTCCAAGACTGCCAATATTTCAGCCCTCACAGAACCCCCCCCCCCCAATCAGTAGGACCCGAATACATGGCAATAATTCAACCTTCTTCATCATCAAAGTTCAATTTAGCGAACCCCATAGTTGGAGGAGACCACTGGAATAGGGGCAGTTTTCAAAGGAGCTGACCAAGTCACTTCTTTCCAGTTCTTGATGATATATCCTGCTGAATAATTGATAAGTTGACTACTTTAACTCGTAAAAAAATCCCCAGCACCCATCAAGAAACACAAATTTCAGAGGAATAAACCCTAAAGGCTCCTCACCAATCTCAATTGTCATTCTTGTATATCTACATGCCCAAACAAACCCACTACCAGTCTAGGACTTTGGGTTCTGAAGAGGTCTAAGGGATGAGGAAATTGCGAGTCTAACTGGCCTATTGAATTCTCTTGAAAAAGTGTGCTTGGATCCCATGGAACCAAATAAAAGGTTTTGGACTCTTTTGCCCTCAGGGAATTTTTCTTGTGCTTCTTTTTTCAAGGCCCTGTGTCGTCCTCTATATTCTCTTTCTTTCCCTTTTAAGGAGGTTTGGTGTAAGCATGTCCCCCCTAAGATCTTGGCTTTTTGTTGGGAAGTGTTTCATGGGAAAGTAAATACTTTGGATAATCTACAAAGGAGAAGGCCCTCTCTCTACCTCTCACCCAATTGGTGTACTCTTTCCAAATCCTTTGGTGAGAACTGCAACCATTTACTAATTCCCTGTACTGTTACAACAGATTTGTGGGATTGGCCCTTCTTGATTTTTTGGATGCAGGTGGAATAGGCCAGCAGATGTAAGCAGGTTTTTTGACCCTTCTACCTTTGTTTGGCACCATCAAAGAGGAAGAATAATGTGGAGGGTTGCAAGAGCAGCTTTGCTTTGGACAGTGTAGGAAGAAAGGAATGCCAGAATATTCCAAGAGAAGGTGCGAAGCCAACAAGACCTAGAGGAATGTATCCTATACAAGGCTATAGTGTGGTTAAAATCTCTGGATTTATTTCAGCAGTTCTCTTTTAATGACCTGTGGAAGCATTGAGTAGAAGTGGCAAGCAGTTCCTCTCTGAAGATAAATTGCACATGAGCTGGGTACCCCCCACCTGAAGGATTCATGAAGATAAATTTTGATGGTACTAGTCTGGGCAATCAAGGTCTTTCTGGGATGGGAGGGGTTATAAGGAATGTAAGTGGTTCTGTAACTTTTCTGTTAGCCAAGCAAGGGGCAAATAGGGAAAATCTGTATTGGGCTCAATTGTAATCCTTTTTAATTCTTGATGGGTTGGAGAGGTTGCAGCTCGTACCTCTCCAAGTGTATTCTATATCAGTGGTTTGTCCTATTAATAAATTCTTCATTTATCAAAAAAAACAAACAAATCCACTACCAAAAACAATTAAAAAAAAATTCTGATTCTAGTACTATTCTCTCAATAATTAGATTCCTAATTTAGTTGAAGCCTCAAGGATTCCGGAAGATAACTATCCATTTTCTATAAGGGATGAGGTTAGCTGAAGAACATAATTATAGAAATATAGAAGTGGAAGGGGATTCAGAAGTGGTGATAAAATGGCTAAAAAACCGGTTCTTATTCTTTTGACTCTTTAAATTGGAGGGGTGGGCTCCCTGGTTGCCAAAGGGAATTATTGAGCAGTGACCAACAATTAAGGGGGGAAAGAAAGGAAAGATTATGTGGAGTTGCATTTCCTTTGCAGTTTGTTGGGAGGTGTGGAAAGAGAAATAAAAGAATTTTTAATGATAAAAAGATGAGTAAGGAGAGGTTGTGTTCTGCCAATAGGATCAAGACTGTTGGACTGGATGTTAATACTTCCAGATTCTGAGAATTCCAAAAGAAAAGGTTTTGGTTCTGATTTTTGGAACACTTTGAGTTTTAGCTAATTGTATCAAGAGAAGCTATTCCGCTTCTTTTTTTTTGTAGTTGTCAGTGATGCCTTGTCACCCAGCCCTTTTGTATCCATTTCCTTCATTACTGAATTTTCTTTTTTTACTGTTTTCAAAAAAATTAAAATGGCTAAAAAATGAGAATCTTCTACCATGGCAATACAAGAATATCATGGTCGAGCTTAAAGTGCTGAAAAGTAATGGGTTATAAATGTAAAATGGGTGCAGAGATCAGAAAATGGGATGACTGATACTCTTGCAAAACAATGGATAAATCAAGGGAAATTATTTTGGGGTCAGGTGGAATGGTGTTGTAACAGTTAGGGTCATCATCATCTAAATCTTGTCCCAACTATATAGGGTCGGCTACATGAATCCTGTTTCACCATTCCATTCTATTCAGTGCCAAATAAATTGTTAAATTATGGGTCCTTAAATCATTTATTATTGCTTCTGCCCAGGTCCTTTTCGGTTTGATCCTATTTCTTCTAGCCCCTTTAACTTGTAACATATCACTTTTTCTAACAGGTGTTGTAGATGGTCTTTTGTGCACATGATCAGACTATCTCAATCTACTTTCCCTCATTTTATCACCTATTGGGGCTACTCCTAGGTTCCTTCATATAACTTCTATTCTAACCCTGTCCTTTCTAGTTTTACCACTCGTCCATCTAAGCATTTGCATTTCTGCCACATTTTTTGGACATGTTTCTCGACTGCCCAACATTCTACTCCATACAACACAACTGGCCTTACAATTGTTTTATAGAACTTTCCTTTTAGTCGAGGTGGTATTCCCCTATCATATGAGACTTAGGATGCACTTCTCCATTTTGTTCATCCTGCTCTAATTCTACGGGTGCATCCTCCTCGATTTCTCCTTTATGAATTATTTCCACTTCCATTCCTTAGAACCCCCCATCCTAGAGGAATCTGGATTACCTTGACTGCTACCATCAAAATTTAGTTTCATAAAGCCCCCAACTCATACACACCCTCTTCTTTGGAAAGGAGTAGCCCGCCTTGCTGCCCAATTCCTCCAAAGAACATCAAAACAAAAATTATGAAATAAACCCAAAGATTTCCGCCACAAGATAACTTTATACAAGATGCACTCCTCCCATTCTTGTTGACTTCTTCTCTTGGAAAATCCTGGCATTCCTTTCCTCCCACACTATCCATATCAAAACTGCTCTTGCACACTGGCACATTATTTTTCCTCTTCGATGGCACCAAGCAAAGGTAGATGGATCAAAAAGCATGCTTACTTCTGCTGGCCTATTCCACTGGCACTCAAAGATCAAGAAAAGTCAATCCCACAACTTTGAAGTGACTGGACAAGAAATTAGCACATGATAACAGTCCTCCCCATGAGACCTGCAAAGAGTACACCAGTTAGGTGAGATATACAAAGTTAAGGCCTTCTCTTTTGTAGATTATCCAAGATGTTTACTTTCCCGTAGTACACTTCCTACCAGAATGCCAAAACCTTAGGGGGAATAGGCCTACACCAAATCTCTTTAAAAGGGAAAACCTGTTGAGGTGAAGACCGGCAAAGGGATTTAAAGAAGGAAGCATAGGAGACAATACCAGAGGGATGAGAAGTCCAAATCCTTTTGTCTAGTTCAAGGGGGTCCAAACAAACTTTATCAAGAAGACTCGATAAATGGGTTAGACTCCCAATCTCCTCATCCCTTAACCCTCTATAGAACCCAAAGTACCAAATTGGTGCCACAGGAGTTTTCAGAGGGGAAAAGAATTTTAACACAGGCTCTTTTTATACCAAGATACAGTGAACAAGGATGGAAAGAAGTCGTACAAAGGAGCCTCTCCAACCTAAGTATCCTCCCAAAAAAAGGACTGAATTACCATCACACACAGCATACCTAACAAAGTTATGAAATTGAGGAAGAATGTTGTGAATTGCTTTCCAAGGTGTTGCCAAAGTTGACTGCTGAGATACTCCAGCGTCCCATCCGTTCTCTGAGTGGCCATGAATACTTTCAAATGTAGTTGTCCATAAACCTAATTTGCAACTTTGCATTTCTTTCTTCACTAGATTCATCAATTAATACTATGTCATTAGCAAACATCAGGCACAATGGGATCTCTTGAATATATTTAGTCAATTCATCTAATGACTAGTGCACATAAATAAGGAGTTAAGGACTAGGTGTTGAACCTTGGTGAAGACCATTGTAACTGTAAAATCTAATGTTTCTCCCACATGTCTTCTAACATTCGTTTTTCCACCCTCATGTCTCATACATATCCTTAATTAGGCCCACACAGGCACATACCTGTTTGAAACTCCTTTCTATTTCAAAACCCACCATATTATCTCTAAGGACTCTATCATATGCTTTCTCTAGATCAATGAAAACCATATGAAGATTTCTCTTCTTCTCTCTAAACTTTTTTGCCAATCGTCTTAATGGAAAGAGGGCTTCCCTTCCAGTAGATCTGTTGGAAGGAAGCGAAGATGGGAAGCTTTCAATTGGTACCGAAGAGTGGAGAATGAAGGGAGGGCAAGGATCAATCTCTCCTACAGTGAAGTGGTGGCAGCAGGTGCTTGGCCTGCTTTTGGGTCGTCAGAGGTGAAGAGGGTTGGCGATAAAAGGGTGGTAGTTACGGATCCTCAAGCGATGAATGCGAGAAGAGAATTTTTGCGGAACTGTTTGGTGGGAAGATTCTGATGGGGGGAGGGGATTAGGGAGGTGGAAAGGTGGGCAAACACACAATGGAGGGAGGTGGGGGGAGTGAAAGTGAAGAGAATGGTAGACGGTCTCTTCCTTTTCATCTGTCCATCGAGAGCTGGTGCGGAATGGGTGTTAAGAAATGGGCCCTGGCAGTTGGGGAGAAACCCCCTCTTGTTGGACTGGTGGGGTGTGAGTGCGGGCTGCCTCTACCCAAACCCTTTCGCTGAAGGGGAGGAACTGGAGTCGAGTTGGATCGGGGTGTTTGATCTCCCCCTCCTTCTCTGGTGTCCAAGCGTAATAAAGGCTATTGGGGATGCTTGTAGGGGCTTCACAAAGACGGATGACTCTCCCCTGGAGATTGCAACATGCGAATGGGTAAGAATGAGAGTTCGTAGGGGGAATCAAATTCCGAAAAAGATCAAAGTGGTGGCGGGGGAAGTTTTGTTCACTGTCCAGATTTGGCAAGAGTTGCTGACGTCCGTTCAAAGATGGAGAGGTGGAGAAGAGTTGTCTTGGGACGTTCAGAGAGGAGAAAGGGGGCTTTCAGACTGTACCAAGACTTTGGTCCTGGAAGACTCTGGCAAAAGTGTTCTCCCTCGTTTGTCTGAAGAAGCGCGAAGCCAGAAGACTTGTACGCGAGCAACCTCTCCGCAGCCGATGGTAGAGAAGATGTAGAACTGGGCTTTCTTATGAGCCGTCCAATTTCAGCGACAATGAAGGGTCCAGATGGGATCGACAAGGAAGCCTATGGAAAGGAAATTCGAAATTCAAACCTGGGGGATAGTGGGCAGACATTGGGAGTGGATGCCATTAAAGGCTTGATCAAAGAGTGCTAGGCCGAGTTACAGCTGGCACCTAGGGAGGGCCATGCGTCACACATTCAATTTGTGAACCACCAACCCCCCTTTCTCGAGTCTCATGTGGACCATGGCAAATCAAATGAAGGTTCTGGGCCTAGATCGCTCTTTCCAACCCAGTCAGTTTTACATCCCTTTAACTTAGATGTTAGGTCTGGGCCTAAAGCATATAGTGAGCCCAGGTCCCCCCTGGTCAAAGGGTGCACACGAATCTTGATCTCAGAACCCCTAGTTGGCTTAGCCAACAGGTTATGCGTTCAGGGGCCACTCAGAATTCTCAGGACCATCGTTTGAATTCTTTATGGAGGGAGAAGGGTGGGGGGGGGAACTTTGGACCTCTGCTCGACTGTTGTGAAGCCTATGCCCCCTCAGACTGCTTCTTCCGAGGCTAAGTTTCAGTTGGAGTCCAACCAGTTTGTTGTGCTGCGAGAGGAAGATGAGCTGATTGAGGTGGATCCAATTGAAATAGTGGCCTCAGATTCTCAAGCTGAAGGTGGTGGAGGTGAGCAAGAGGGTGCTGGTTCACAGGTGGACGGTAGCAAGCCTTGTGCTACTAATATGGGTGCTGACTTGGAAGGGCAGACTCAGGAGATGAGCAGTTTGGTGTTGGTTCAGCCGAATCTGGTAGGGGAGCAACCAGTGAGTACTTGTGCTTCTTCCAGGGTTTCTTCTAAGATGTTGGGTTTGGGGAAGTTTCTGGGGATTTCGTTAGAAGGGTTGGAAGAGGAGACAATCAAATATTTGGAGGGAGTTGAGCAAAGAGTGCTTCTGGCTAAGGGGAAAGCTGCAACAAAGAAGGGGGTAACAAATCTAAAAGAAGCTGAGAAATGATGTGATTGACTTGGAGATTAAATGACAAAGCAGGCAGTAGCGAGGGAGGGGGGGGAGAAAGGCTAAATTGCCAAGTTTCCCATTGCTTTAGTAGTTTGTAATGGTGTTAAAGTTACTCTCTTGGAATGTTAGGGGATTGAGGTCAGGGAGAAGGAGACTTGTAATGTGTGTCTCTGAAAAAAATCAGGTTCAAAAATTGTATTGATCCAAGAAACTAAGTTGGAGAGTGTGGAGGCTGTAGTGGTTAGAAGCATCTAGGGGGAGGGAGATGTTAGGTGGAGATCAAAGTCAGCAGTCGGAAGTGCAGGGGGGTTGCTGAGCATGTGGGACCCGATGGTTTGCATTTTGATTTCCTATCAGATTGGAAATTTTTCAATTTCCCTTATCTTGAAGTTTGTAAATGGTAATGTTTGTCAAATTACTAATGTGTATGGCCCTAATGATCGAAACCTAAGGGAGGAGTTGGCCGTGGCGATGGGAAGTTTCTCTTATCCTTGGGTTATTGGTGGGGAGGAGTTTTGGTAATGTTTGTCAAAGAAGGTTCCCCAGGGTTGATTTGTAAACTTGATACTAAAAAGGTCTACGATCATGTCAACTGGAGATGTGTTGATCTTGTTTTACATTCGATTAATTTTGGGCAGAAATAGAGGAATTGGGTTGATCTTGGTTAATGGACAGTCCGCAGGTTTCTTTGATAGCTCCAGGGGTCTTAGACAGGGTGACCACCTGTCTCCTCTTCTATTTATATGTCTAATGGAGATCCTCACTCTATTCTGTAAGAAGGCTGCAGATTCAAATGAGTGGGAAGGTTTTGCAATTGTGCCAGGGAGAGAGAAGGTGAATATTCTTCAATTTGCAGATGATACATTGTGCTTTGTGGATGCTTCTCCCTCTCAGGTGGAGTTAATCCTTGGGATCTTGTCTTGGTTTGAAGTGACAACAAGTCTAAAAGTTAAATGGAACAAGAGCCAAATTATCCTAGTGGACCAGGTTTCCAACTTAGTAGATTGTGCTGGTATCTTGACTTGTCAGATTGAGTCCCTTCCAATCAAATATTTGGGACTCCCTCTAGGGGTGAGTGGTGGTTCTCCTGCAATTTGGGACCCGATTATTGAGAGAATGGAAAGAAAGCTGGCCTCTTGGAAGGCAAAATACCTCTCCTTTGGGGGTAGGGTGACTCTGATTAGGAGTACTCTCTCCAATTTACCCACCTACTTCCTATCTCTATTCTCCATCCCTAACAAGGTTGCAAATCAGCTTGAAAAGCTTCAAACTGTAAGTGGATTTGGAGATTTGCAGCAGAAAATGATGCATGGTGGAGATCTCTCATTGTCAGCAAATATGGTGTGAATTGGGGTAATTGGAGAACCAGGGACCCTCCTCCCAACTGGGGTAACTCAATGTGGAAAGGGATAATGAAGAACTTTTAGCTCTGGCCGCTGGGGTCTCAATTAGAATTGGTAATGGTAACAGGACCAAATTATGGAAGGACCCTTGGTGCTCAGATGAACCCCTTGCTGATTCCTTCCCCCTCCTCTTCCAGTGTGCTTCGGATCAAGAGGTTTTAGTTGCAGAGTGCTATAGTGTATCTGGTGGTTCAATTCTTTGGTCTCCATTTTGAAGGAACCTTTTTGATTGGGAGGTGGAAGAGGCTTTGAATCTGTTGACCTGTCTTCAGAACCAAGAGTTGGATTACAGTTTGGTGGATAAGTGACATTGGAAGTGGAACTTGATGGGGTGTTCTCTGTCAAATCTCTAGCTGCTAACCTCGGTAGGAGGGGTGTTCCTGATTTCCCTGATCGGCAAGTGTGGAATCCCAACAGTCCAACTAAAGCCAACTTCCTAGTTTGGACTATGGCTCTTAATAAATGTCTTAATAGAGATAACCTAGTGAGAAGGGGCATTCAGGTGTTGGACTTGTCTTGCAGTCTGTGTGGGAGCAGTGCTGAATCTACTGACCATTTGTGTATCCATTGCCCGTATTCTGCTCAGTTGTGGAACCATTTCCTCAGCTCCATGAAGGTAAGTTGGGTGATGCCGAGGTTAGTTAAAGAACTGTTGTGTTGCTGGCAGCTTATGGGTTTGAGCAAGAAAAAGAAGACTGTCTGGAAGATGATTCCAATTGCTGTAATTTGGTCCATCTGGACTGAGAGGAATAGAAGGATTTTCAGTAATAAGACCCTAAGTCTGGAAGAGCTAATTCAGAAATCAGTGGGCAAGCTGATGTCTTGAGTGTCTGTGGCTGCGGATTTTAGAAATTGTAATGTGTCAAATGTTTTTCTTTCTAGCTCTTGATGGATTGTGTATTTGCTGTTTTGATCAGTCGGCCTTTTCTGGGACTGATCTCAGCCTCCTGTGTGTAATTTCTTATCAATAAATATTACTTTACCTTTTCCAAAAAAAAATATAGTTTTTTGAAACATTTGTTTCATGTTGTAACCTTTGCTCAATTATTCTCTCCCAAAATTCTTTAAGAAAAACAAAGTTCTAGAACTAGAAAGGATCAATGAGAACCCTTATTGTTCACTAGAGTTAAAGAATGTTGTAGCAAGTAGAAGACTTAAAAAATAGAGAAAGCATCAAGATGTTTTGGTTTCAAAGGGGGTCTCTTTGGGATTAGACCAAACAAAAAGTTATCAAAGATCAAGAAAACTTCAAGAAGAGTTCAATGGTTTAAACTTCACATTTTTTAGGGCGGCCTTGTTCCTAGTCTTGTAGAGAGAAGGTGTTGCTCTTGTGGGTTTGAAGTGGGTTTGCTTGTGTTATCTTTGAGGTTGTGTTTGGTTTGGGCTGTTTGGGGTTTATGGTTGTTGTGGGGTTTTGTTTTAGGTGGTTTGTTGGGCTACTGTGTTTCTGCTTTTTTTCTTTTTTGATAGGTAAAAGTTCATTAATAATTCATGAGTAACAAAAGATGATGTTTGTTACAAGAATCCCAAGGGGAGGTGTGAGGTGCAGCCTCACTATTTAAAAGAAAAAAACAGCACAAAAATTACAAGTAGACCCAATATAATTGGTCCCTAGTTACTCCCTGCTTAGCTAGATAATCAGAAAATGCATTAGCCTCCCTTTCCACCCATTGTATAGTCAAATTCATATGTTGTATTACCCATTTGAATTTCTTCATTTCATTTCTATAACACCATATCACTTTGTCTGGATCTCAAAGCCAGCAGCCCACCACCACTTTGGAGCCCCCTTCTATCACCAAATTCTCCAAGCCTATCTCTCTTGCAATTTGTACACCTTGTAGGACTGCATACAGTTCAGCCCTTAAGGAGTCTCCAATCCCCATTGGTCCTGAATAGAGTGCTCTTAAATTCCCATCCTTGTCTCTTATGGCCCCTCCAATTCCAAAAAGGCTTGGGTTGCCTTGACTGCTCCCATCAAAATTTAGTTTCATAAAGCCTTCAATGGGAGGTGTCCAAACCAACCGTGTTTTAGTCTTCTGCACTAAACTAGAAGCCACTGAAAGCCAATTCCTCCAAACATCATCAAAGGAGGAATGTCTAAACAATTCCATAGTTCGTAGCCAGTGTATAATTCTGGTCATTACACAATCCATAATCTGTTGTTTACTTCTCTCCTCTTGGAAGATTCTGGCATTTCTTTCTTCCCATAATGTCCAAACCACTGGTTGCTCTAGTGCACCTCCACATTATTCTTCCCCTTTTCTTCGGCCAAGCAAAAGTAGATGGGTCAAATAACATCTTAATCTCCACTGGTGTATTCCACCTATGCCCAAACAAAGAAAAAAACAACTCCCAAATTTCTGAAGCAAATGAACAAGAAATAAGTGGTAACAAGATTCACCATCTGATTTCCAAAGAGTGCACCAATTTGAGGAAATACACAAAAAAGGCCTCTCTTTTGCAAGTAACCCAAAGTGTTAACTTTCCCATATACCACTTCCCAGCAAAATGCCTTAATTTTAGGGGGAAACAGTTGAAACCAAACTTCCTTCCAAGGAAAAGACTGAGAGGATGGGTACTAGCAAAGAGCTTTAAAAAACAAAAAAAAAAAAAAAAAAAGTTTCTGCTAGATTTTGCTGAGGTGTGTTTGGGTTGGAGTTCTTTTTTGGGAATTGAAGTGTGTTTTTCTTCTCTCTCAAGTGACATCTGGTCACTCTCCTTTGTACTTTCTTTTTTCTTTTTAATGAATTCTATTTTATTACCAAAAATAAGTTTCATATTGTGGCTAATGAATTTAATTTCATGATAATAATTACAACTTTGTATGTCGCCCTTACTTTTAAATGTAGGCACCATAGTGTTCTTTGTCCATTCATTTAGCATTTTTTTGGTTGTTTTTTTTTATGAATATTGTTTTTTGATGAATATATTTTTGGTTGTTTTCAGTATCTTATTAAATAGTTTTGTTAGCCATAATAAGCCTACCTTTACCATACCTTTCTATATAGGGATATTATTTTTATCAGGTCCTAATATCTTTCCCTTCTTCATCTTGTTTAGTGCCTCCTACAATTTGATAATTCTAATTTTATTAAGGTATATGTTATTTTCAGTACTATTAGAATTACTAATCCCTCCCCCACTACCACCTATTACATGTTTACCATTTAATATTTTTCCAATAAAGTTTTTCCATCTTTCATTAATTCCTTGATCTTATATCAAGAGATGCAACTAACTTGATTTAAACCTCTGCATTTTCTTTCTCTCCTTTTTGTCATTTTACAAATTTCATTCTCTCCTTTAGTGCCTAACTTATGATATAGTTCATCATATGCCTTAAATTTAACTTCACCCACTTTCTTTTTAACTTCCTTTCTTATGATTTATATTTTTTCTAAGTTTTCTATATTTTTAATATTTACTTCTTTAGTGTGTGGGTGTGTGTGTGTATCAATGTTATATAGTAAAGAAGTAAAGAATATTATTACTTTTTCAAGTTATATGCAAGCTAATTAGCATGTAAAACCAGGGAACAAACCTAGAATTTAGTTTTTATATTGTCAACTTCTATTTTCTAGGCACCTAGTCATGTAGGTGTTCATTGTTGCCTAGAACTGCCTATATGCCTTAACAACTACAGGTGAATGCACAAACCCAGTTGCCTGGTTATGGAAGTTAATCCTCTATTTTCAAGATTGAAAATATATATATCAAGGTGAATAAGCACTCAAAAATGCAATATGCAAGACTTATCCAAAAAAAAATGCAAAATGCAAGTTGAAATGGTCACATCCAAATATATTGCACTTCAACATGATACCCCCATAGCCTCGAAAAGTTAAAAGGCCATTACCCAATGTTAGTCCCAGCTATTTGGGGCCTTGGAAGGGGTAGACAGGATATGGCCCTAACATTTTGTATTTTTTTGGCACAAAGTGGCCTTTCTCAGACTTGAACACATGTTCTCACACTACCAGCCCAAGATTTTACCTTTACACCAAGCAATGGCCTTTATAGCCACAGAAAATTGTGAAAGAAAATATAATGCTATTAATATGGTATGTCAAGAGGAAATTTTGATATTATTTTCATATTTAAGTTTATCTTTCCCTGAATAACTTCATTAAAATCAATCACATTTCACAAGAAATATTTCTTGTGTAAAACTGTAAAGAAACACTTTTGATTTTAGTAGATTGATTTCAGCAGTATGGAACACTAGATTTAATCCAAGAAAAGAAAGGAAGAAGAGAGACAGAAACACTAGGTATTTCCATTCTCTAGCAGATGGCAAGAGAAGGAAGAACTTTATCTTATCTCCAAATTGGTAGTAGATGGAGTCGAGCTAGTACAACAAGAGGAGATTGCCAGGGCCTGTGTGGAGCACTTCAAATCTATTCTAAAAAGGCCTGTAAGTAGAAGGGTGTGGGTAGAAGGTTTGGACTGGCCAGATGTAGGGGTGGAGAACAGGAGAAGGCTGGAAAGAAGCTTTACTCTAGAAGAGATCAAGGAGGTTGTGTTTTCTATGGATAGAACAAAAGCTCCAAGGTCGGATGGGTTCACAATGGCTTTTTATCAGAATTGTTGGGATATCGTGAAAGATGATCTCTTGCGGGTGTTTGAGGAGTTTTTCAGGAGAGGAATTGTCAATCCGGGTGTGAAATCTACATTTATAACTTTAATTCCAAAAAAGAAATATGCATCCCACCCGAAGGATTTTAGGCCAATTAGCCTGGTTAATAGCTTGTATAAGATCATTGCAAAAGTGTTGTCTATGAGGTTGAAGAAGGTATTGCCCGATATCATTGCACACTATCAAGGAGCCTTTGTGAGTGGGAGACAAATTACTGATCAGATTTTAATTGCTAAGGAGAGTGTGGAGAACTTTAAGAGGGATAAGAAGAAGGGAGTGGTTTGTAAGTTGGACTTGGAAAAGGCTTATGACTTGGTGGACTGGGATTTCTTGAGGAGAGTTTTGACTAAATTTGGGTTTGGGGCTAGATGGTGCAAGTGGATCATGGGTTGTGGCAAGAGTTGTCATTACTCAGTACTAGTGAATGGGACAGTGGTAGATTTCTTTCCAGCCAGTAGGGGTATAAGACAAGGAGACCCCCTGTCTCCTTTCTTGTTCATTCTAATTGCGGAGGTTCTGGGGAAACTAATCCACAGAGCAGATGATAAGGAGCTCATTAGAGGCTGGAGAGTTGGGAGGGTGGAAACCCCCCTCACTCACCTACAGTTTGCTGATGACACGATTCTATTTTGTGAAGGCGGTAATGTGAGCTTGATCAGGAACTTGAAGTTGGTGATACAACTGTTTGAGCAAATGTCTAACTTGAAAGTTAACCTTTGGAAAAGTTGTATAGTGGGGGTGAACCTGGAGGAGGGAGAGCTCAGGGAGTTGAACTACTTAAGGTTGCCATTAGGTGATAATCCCATGCGAGAGAGCTTTTGGAACACGGTGGTGGAAAGGTTTGAAAAAAGACTGGTATCCTGGAAAAAGAATTACCTCTCTCTCGATGGAAGAATTACACTAATAAAGGCCACGCTTGCTAACTTACCCATCTTTTTCCTATCGGTGTTTAAAATCCCAGTGAAGGTCGCTAACAGATTAGAAAAGTTTATGAGAGATTTCCTGTGGGAGCCAGGAGAGGAGAAGAGGGATCACAGAGTTAGCTGGGAGATAGTGTGTAGGAGTAAGCCTTGTGGTGGCGTGGGGCTTGGGAGTATCAGGAGAAAGAATATGACTTTGTTGGGGAAGTGGTTGTGGAGGTTCCCTATGGAGAAGGAGAAGCTATGGGCTAAAATAGTGGCAAGTATACATGGGCTAGAGGACAATGGATGGAACGTTGGAATCAGAGCTACGACCACAAGCAACTCTCCTTGGAAAGCCATTCATGACCTGCTACCAGTTTTCTCCCCTAATATCAGGTATGACTTGAATTCCGGTAATTCCATAAAATTTTGGGAACAAACCTAGGTGGGGAGCACCCCTTTAAAGGATCAATTTCCTTCTTTGTATGCTCTATCTAATTTGAAAAATGAGTTGATCTCGTCTTTCATCACCCCGTCCTCTTCCACTTCCGGGATTGGGTGGAACTTGGGTTTAAGAAGGGATTTGAGGGACTCAGACCTTGACAGTATTTCGAGCCTTATTGCACTTCTTGATAATGTTGTCTTAGACCCCACTAGGGAGGACTCTAGAATTTGGACACCTACCCCCAATGGCATCTTCTCTTGTGCCTCGTTCTTCAAAGTTTTAAGTCAGTCCACCAGTCCTACCTTCCCCCCTTTCCCTGTTGGTGAGGTTTGGTGCAGAGCAATACCTCCTAGGGTTGGTAGTTTTTGTTGGGAAGCCTATCTGGAAAGATTTAACACTGGTGATCTACTTCAAAAGAAGAGACCCAATACTTGTTTGTCACCTCAGTGGTGTGTTCTATGTAAAGCGGATGGGGAGACTGGTTTTCACCTACTGGTGTCTTGCCACTTTGCGAAGTCAATTTGGGATTGGGCTTCCTCCTTATTTAGACGCAATTGGAATCCCCCATCAGACTTGCAGGGCCTTTTCTCCCCCACCTTTTTCAGGTGGCGGATAAAAAGGGGAAGAATAATGTGGAGAGGACTAAGGGCTACAGTATGTTGGACATTGTGGGAGGAAAGAAACTCTAGGATATTCTCAGAAACCCAAAGAGGAGCAGCAGATCTGAAGACTATCATACATATTAGGGCGGTACAGTGGCTGAAATATTTGGAACTATTCACAAATTACACTGTGGATGACATGTTGAGGAAGTGGGGTGAAATTGCAAATTACACACAGACCAAGTCAGTAATGAAAGTGGTTTGGACTCCCCCACCTAGAGGATTCTTGAAATTAAACTTTGATGGATGCAGTAGGGGAAATCCAAGGCAATCGAGGATTGGAGGTGTTTTTAGGGACGAAAATGGGGTCATCTCTGCCATGTTCTCAGGCCCAATTGGAGTGGGTGACTCCCTTAGAGTCGAGATCCTTGCAGTTATGGAAGGAGTCCGGAAAGCTAAGGAGTTGAACATCAAGAAACTCATAATTGAAGGGGATTCAGAGGTGGTGATAGGATGGCTGACTAAAGATCAAAATGGTTTATGGAAGTATAACAATGAGAGGAGGAAATTCATGTGGCTGGTGCGGGACATGGAAGTTAAGACATGTTGGGTTAAAAGATCAACTAATTCCCTAGCTGACGGTTTAGCTAAACAAGGGGCAAAAAGGGATTCACTGTTTTGGGCTAAGATGTAACTTTAGTGTATTCTTTTCTCTTTTTCTTCTTTTTTCTTTCTTTTATGAGGCTCTTAGTGACTCTTGGAAGATAAGTGTGTTTGTCTTCCTCCTGTAAATTTTCTACTGATGATTAATGAAAGTGTTATTGATCAAAAAAAAAAAAAGGAAGAAGAGAGTAGCAGCAAGGAAGGAGAATAGGAGATAAGAAGAGTAGAGAGTAGAGAGAGACTAAACAGATTGTGGGGTTCGTTAGAGTCCCCACTATCTTTTATACTTATGTATAATGTGGAATGAAATTACAATCACGCCCTTAATAGGGCAGCAGCAGTAAAAAATGAAGACCCATGGGCCCAATAAGTGACATAATAAAAGCCTACTAACAAACATAAAATAAGAAACATAAAAAAAATTCCTAATAAATACTTAAGTAAACAGCATAACCAGCCTATTGACAATTTTCAAGGAAAAAAAATCATTTAGAATAGAAACAAGCATAAGACAAGATGTAATAAGCCTTACCAGGATCAGATTCAATAGTGCACCAAGACATGATGTCGAGCTTTTGGAAGTTGCATAAACCAAGAAAGGATAAAATTTAGAAAATGCACAAAATCCAAGAATTAGCACACAATTATTATCTTAAAAATACATATAATCTATGATACAAAACAAGAATCACATGGTACAAAATGTGTTGAAGAATGAATTGATCATATTATTGTAGGAGATATTGGAGGAGCTTTCAGAAAAGCAGAGGATCAGATTGTTGCCTTCTCTGGTCCAATTGGAGTGGGGGATGCAGTTAATGCAAAGGTCCAAGCAGTTCTACAGGGAGCACAGATTGCTAGAAAGCTGAACTGGGAGATTGCTAATTGAAGGTGATTCTAAACTAGTAATTGGGTGGCTGAAGGAGCCGAAGATTGTAGCTTGGTCCTTTAGGGGGCAATGAGAAGAGTTCAAGTGGCTAACCTCAAACAATAACAGTTAGAGTTCATTGGGAAAGGAGATCGGAAAATGGGCTGGCAGACCTTCTAGCTAAGCAAGGGGTGCATAAGGATGAACTATTTTGGGCTCAATTGCAATTCTGCTTTGTTTTTGAGGCTGCATCTCATGCCTCTTTGTAGGAAGTTTTTGTGCTATAACTTTTGATAGTTCATTTTGATTGATCATTAATAAAATGATGTTTATTACTAATCAAAAAAAAATTGTAGGAGATATTTGTCTGTCTAAGTTACATTATGTTATACTTAAATACAAGGTGTAATTGTTTTGACATAGAAAGTTTAACTTATCAGAATCTCAAAAAAAAGTATAGGAGTGCAGAGGATGAGCCTAGGGATGTAAATAGATCGGGTTAAATAGTAAACCTACCTAAGTGCCTATAGGGTCTAGTCAATGATTTTAAGAGGTGCACCTAGACACACGCAGGCAAGGCGCATTTTAAGGTATGCGCTTCACCTAGATCCCAAGCACACCACTTTCAAAAGGCACATGCCTAGAGCACCTTGTGCCTCATCCCAGGTGTGCACCTTTTTTTGCGCTTTTTGGTGTTTTTTGAGCATGGTGGCTCTCCTAGACCCCCAACCAAGCCCAAACAAGTCCACGTTATTCATTCATTCATCCTAATAAAAGATATTTTAAAAGATAAATTAAAATTATAAAATCAATTTTTAGGGATTAAGCATTTTAAGACCCTAACATGGACATGTTTACACTTGCATCAAGGGGCTTAGTACAAAGGCAGCTTGTAGAATTAGGAATGAAAGATGTAACATCACATTAACTATTTCCCACCGCAGGTTGGGAAAGAGGACCACAAGCACCTAGAGCAAAAGCATAGGGAGCAAAGCTTTAGATCTTTCCAGAGCCACCTCCCGGCCATCGAAGCTAGCTTCGGACTTGTAGGAGCTTGAATCTGAGTCTAACTCCTCCTCCGGATCTTCTAAAGGTGAGCTAGGAGGCATTGGAGAGCGATTTGTTTCTCTCATACCTTCTTCAGTAGACAGAGGGGTGTCCCTTTTCTGGTTTACTTCCTTTCTTATTCCCGCAAAATTTCCTAGAATGGATTTTTTCCCGATGTTTCCTCTTGGGTGAAGTAAACTTTGCTTCCATAGCTCCAGGAGCTTGAGCCTCATGCAACATCCTCTAATCGGAAAATGGGGCTGCAATGATTCCCGTTTTGCCATGTGCACCTAAATCAGAGTGATGAGTCAACTCGACCAGGCCCAGTTGTGACTCAGTCGTCTTCCCCACCTCAAACAAGCGGTTTGTCTTCTCTATCTCGATCGAATAGTAGAACCAGACATCGCTGTCCAGAATTAGAACTGAGCGAGGGATAGCATGCACTCCTCTTCCCCTTACCTTGTTTCTTGCATAACGTAACTCCTGTAGGTCCCTTGTCCTGGCATCGGTAGTCTCAAGAGTCAAGACCACCACAAAGGCTTTCCAGAAGGTTGAAGACCTCTGTAGTCCAGAGATGAAATGGAAGGCCACAGATCGTCACCCATACTTCAAAGGATAGGCTATTGGGGGCAGTATTAACTGTTGACCACCATCTCTCAAGCAACACACGCCTTCCGTAGATGAGTAGAGAACCTAGTCTGGTCCAAATGTTGACTAGATCCTTCGAAGGGGCAAATCCCACCGGCCTACTTGCGGCTAGGGGTTTCAAATGCAATAGATTAGGGGAATGGAGATTTGCTGATAGGCCTAGCTCTACGTCGTTCCAGTTTAGACTTTCTTCTTTGGTGCATATAAATGTTGTCTTCCATACGCCAAAAGGTCCAAACTGGTGAAAGATGGAGATAAATGGTTGTCCTCCGACCACCACTACTTTGCTTCTGCCTTTTCCAAGAGCTGGAAAGTTCTTCAACAGGGGGGTATCCGTCTTTGGTCCCTCCTTGCTGGTGAGAAGTGGTTTAAGAGTGTTTGCGAAAGTTTTCCACCCAAAGTTGTTTCCTTCTTCAGGGATGCAAATGTTGTATGTTATGCCTGCACCGTCCCAATGGCTAAGTCTAATGAATCTTCCCCACTTCTTTTTAGCTGCATAAATAATAGTTATCCTTCCTCTGTCTACTCGTCGTTGAGGTCCGCTTGGCCAGATACGAGTGCTCAAAAGCTTCTCTAAAAAATCCACTGTCCAACTCTCCTCCAATTCATTTAGGGAGAGCTTCATCCAAGCTCCTCTTCCTCGTTCTATAATCACCAATTCACCGTCATTGTTGAAACAACTGTAATCTAGCTCGAACATCTTGGAGCCGATAGCAACCCAACGTCGCCAACTCTCCATCATCGTTGCACTAATGTGTTAACTACCTAGTTGGTAAGGACAGCAACTGCCACGGAGAACATTCCTCAATCTATATTTTGGGAGCAGTACTAACACACTCAATATGGAACTATCTATTGAGATGGGAAGGAAAGGAGCCCAATGAAATTTTGTCAATTCTTGTTGGTTCACTGAAAGATAGTTTCATGTTTTTCTTTACCTTCTTGCTAGATGCAATCCCAAATAATCCCCCTCTTAACCAGAGTTATGTTGCAATTACCTTTTTGAGAATTAATGAAATGAATGTGGAATTGAGGCTTCTTTTCAAGAGTTGCTGATTGGTGAATTTCCAAAAGCACCTTAAGAAAATCATTTTAATAAAGTCACAATGCTTTTTGTAGAAGATGATGATGAAACCATTGAGCCTAGGGGCATTATCTGCCTCCATATCATCTATAGCCATTTTCACTTCTGAGAAGGGAGCCTCCAAATCAGCTGCTTGTGAATCAGTGAGCATACCAAAATTCAAACCATCCAGCTTTGGTATGGACTTACAAGGCACTATATATAGCTTCACATAAAATTCCACAATGGCCCTTTCCACCTCACTGATTTGTTCGACAAGCTGCCCTTCTATTACAATCTTCTTAATTGTGTTGGACCTGCGATGCTCATTGGGAACTTTGTGGGAAAAGGCAGTGTTATTGTCCCCTTCCTTCAGCGAATTCATTCTGGAAAATTGCCTCCATTTCACCTCCTCCCTATATGCTAGCACATCAAACTCCTTCACTTACCTCTTTTAGCTTTCATATCTTCACAGAGACTATTGATCTCCTCTTCTCTGTCAATCTCAGAAATCACCTCCAAAAATTCTTCTTTGCACCTATCCGCTTGCCTAACAGTGATCAAGTCTGAAAGGGATTGATTTTCTGCCCGTACCTTCACAGTCATGAAGCAATGGGATATGGTTCGAAAGGGGTTTGGGTTCTTGGGCTGAGTGAGGAAAGAGATCCTCCTGTTCTACAGAAATCAGAAACCTACTGAGGTATACCAAGGTGGGTGATCTTGATTAGTGGACCAAGTAAACTTGGCCCCTAAGAGGGGTAGATCAATCAACTTCCGCCTTTGAATGAAAGTTGAAAACATTCTCGTACTCTATTTGCACGAGCACTACCTGCTTATTCTCTAAGCTTCTGATTGCATTAAAGTCTCCTCCAATCACCCAGGGTACCTCCCACTTTGTACAAACTACGTCCAACTCTTCCCATAGAATACACCTTAGAGAATTCTGCATGGAGCTGTAGATAGTGGCTATGATCAGCAGGATGCTGCTCTGCTGCCACTGTAAATGAACCAAAAGAGAGTATCTTCCTTCTGCTATGTCCACCAAAGAAAAACAACTGTTATCCAAACTGATAGCCATCACACTTTCCGTGTTGTCCAGAGGGACAAAGATCCAATCACAAGCTTTTGAGCCCCATAGGTTTCACATGACTAGAAAATCCATGTTTTGTAGCTTCATTTCCTACAAAAGCCAACATTTGGACCTCTCTCTTTCAAAAAATTGTTGGCCACCAATCTCCTTGTCTTTTTGAACCCAAACCCCAAATGTTCTAGGAGATTATTTTGAGTCTATTGACTCTATTCATAACTGATCATTTTCCGCCAGTGGAATTACAACCCCAATGAGTGCTGATTGCTCCATCCTTCAACCCCCATGCTATCCGAAACAATTTCTTCACTTGTTTCTTATTCTCCTTTCCCTTCTCCATTAAAACATATGTTCAACCACCACAAACAAAAGACAACCCAAGGAACTTGCTGAATCATATTAGGCCTATTCGCTTCATTGCTTTTCACCTATTGAACTTTGCCTCCTTTAGTCAAGGATCGCAACTAGCGTCAACGAGGATCTCTCTTCAATTTGTTCATTGATAGAGACCATCACCCAAGTATTACTGCTATCTTCTTCTGTAATAGGATAACCCCTTAGTAGGTTCTCCTGTTGCTTTTTGTTATGTCCCAGAAACTTGACACACAATTCTCAGACTCACAGCAGAATTCACACAACTAGAACATCAACAAAGGAACTGGTATTCATTCAGAAGAAAAGAAGAACATTAACAGTTGGTCGGTTCTTCGAGAGACCGCCGGCTCTCCCAATCACTCACAGTATTCTTCACTCAACAAAAGCCTATCTCCCCCATCCCCCAAAGCCCCTTCTTATACTCTTCTTACAGCATAACTGACTCCCTCAATAAATGCCCAGCTGGCCAAGTTATAAATGCCCACACTCTTCTTATTCCTAACCGACATAGCTATAAATGCCTCGAGACTCTCCTTATTCCCTCCAGCCATAATTGCCCCCATGTTCAATTATTTCCCCCCTTAGCCGAAAGCTGACCTTTCCCCTTCCTGGCATACGTAAAGTTAATTGGGGGCCTATCATTACCCGCCACCCAAAGTCTAACCTTGTCCTCAAGGTTAAAATGAGGAAATTGGTCTCGAAGCAAGTCAAAAGGCTCCCAAGAATCTTCAAAATCAGGTAGGCCCTGCCAATGAATAAGCACTAACTCCAGGCATAGTAGATGGACGCACACCGAGCACTGGTATGTCCCTGCACAGGCCAAGCAGCAGCATCGCCCAATGCATAGATGCTGTGTCTGCTTTGTCACCTCTTGAAGCATGTCTATTTCCTCCAGCTTCACGTTTCCAACCTTCAGCCTCTCCACGATCATCCACAACCATCCTGTCCCCTCCCTGCATGGTGTGCACTGTCCACAACTTTCATGCTTATAGAAGTAAGAGAGCCTAGCAATTGCATCCACAATATCAGCTGACTTGTCCATCACAATTACAGCAGCTGTCCCTAAACCCGTTTGGACAGCCTTGAGTGCATCATAATCCATCAACACATCATCACATATGTGCTTTGGAATCAGTGGACAGAAGAACCTCCTGGTATCACTGTAAGAAAATTATCCCATCCACCTCTAACTCCTCCACAGTGCCTCTCTATCAGCTCCTTCAATGGAATACTCATCTCCCCTTCAACTGTACAAGGCTGATTCACGTGGCCTGAGACACAAAATAGCTTTGTCCCAGAATTGTTCTTCCTGCCAAAACTAGCAAACCATTCAGGACCACGCCTTGAAATGGTGGGGGAAACAGCCACAGTTTCAACATTTGTAACAGTTGTTGGACATCCATATAGCCCTGCATTAGCTGGAAAAGGAGGCTTCAACCTTGGTTTTCCTTGTTTTCCTTCAAGGCTTTCCAACAACACCGTCTCTTCTCCACAAATGTAAGCATCAGCCCCATAGTGGATATGAACATCAAAATCATATCCAGATCCACTTGCATTTTTTCCCAAAAGTCCAGCTTGATAAGCCTCCCTCCTTGCCTTCTCAAGGTTTTTCCGCTCATTTACATACTCTCCCCTTATGTAGATATAAGCAGCAGTGGCCCGCATACCAACCCCTGCAATCAGGCAACCCTCTAGTAGTTTATGTGGGTCATGGCGCATAATTTCTCTGTCCTTACATGTTCTTGGCTCACTCTCATCAGCATTGACAACAAGATAAGAAGGACGGCCATCAGATACTTTTGGCATGAAAGACCACTTCAGGCCAGATGGAAAACCATCTCCACCACGGCCTCGAAGACCAGATTTCTTCATTTCATTGACAATCCAATCAGAGCCCTTAGGTACCAAGTCTTTGGTTCTATACCAGTCACCCTGCTTCATGGCACCGTTCAGGAAAGGGTCGTGCAACCCATTAACAAATGCTGCTTCAAGGACTAATTCCGGCAGGTCACGTAAGGGAGCGGAGAGCACCTCGAATTGGTGACGATATCCCTTAACAGTAGAAGACTGATGTAACGAGAAGAGCTGCTCCTGTAAATTACCCTCCTGAGTCAATCGAAAACGTTCAAGGAGAAGCTCTTTGAATTCTGTCCAACCACGAAAAGGTCGCCGACCAACTTCCCGGTAATACCACGCCAATGCATCGCCCTCTAAACAGACAACTGCAGCTCGCAGACGCACTGCCGGAAGCAATCCATTAATCTCAAAATAGCGCTCCGCACGAAAAAGCCAGCCGTCTGGATTTTCCCCATCAAAATTAGGTAACTCCAACTTCCGAGGAAGTGAATTAGGAGTATGTTCCGACACCGGCATCAAGGAATACGTCAGAAATGCCGCACTCTTCCCTTTGTCAGCCGCACAACTCGATGTGACTAAAGAAGAACCAATGTCAGTCGTAGACAAAGGAGCTGAATAGGCCTATTACTGAAGCAACAGATCAAAACGTCACACCAGATCTTGAACGCTTCCTTCCAGAGACGAGATCTTCGAAAGTCCAACTGTTATCGCATCACGTAAGCCTTCCACTTCAGAATGCAGAGAAATCAAGCATTCTTCGAAACCCTCCACCTGCAATGCCACTTCCTTAGCTGTCACCATGGCCGAGGAAAGACGCACTCAGATACCACTGTTATGTCCCAGAAACTTGACACACAATTCTCAAACTCAACAGAATTCACACAACTAAAACATCAACAAAGGAACCGGTATTCATTCAGAAGAAAAGAAGAACATTAACAGTTGGTTGGTTCTTCGAGAGACCGCCGGCTCTCCCAATCACTCACAGTATTCTTCACTCAACAAAAGCCTATCTCCCCCATCCCCCAAAGCCCCTTCTTATACTCTTCTTACAGCATAACTAACTCCCTCAATAAATGCCCAACTGGCCAAGTTATAAATGCCCACACTCTTCTTATTCCTAACTGACATAGCTATAAATGCCTCAAGACTCTCCTTATTCCCTCCAGCCATAATTGCCCCCATGTTCAATTATTTCCCCCCTTAGCCGAAAGCTGACCTTTCCCCTTCCTGGCATACGTAAGGTTAATTGGGGGCCTATCACTTTTCAGCTTGGATGATCTCCCCCTACAAAGTAGCTAGGCACACCACCAAAGCCCTAACTTCTATTGGAGATGCCCCCACTTTGAACTCCCATTTCTTAGCAGTTCAAATGAGACTTGACCACTTCCTCTCGCCCCACACTTTGTGTCCTAGAGCTTTCCCCTGCAAATGTCACTTCATATTCATCTTCTTCATCCTTTGAGAAGCTCATAGATATCCTCTTTGTGGTAAGCAATACTTTTGCCTTCCCCTCTAATTCCCTAGTCTAATTTAATGGAATAAAATCAGCTCTCTAAAGCAAATCGGCCTAGGTAATTTTAGCTCAAAAGATCTGAATTATGGGCCAGGGATTGCCTATGAAGTCCACCAAACCGACCCAATAACTCTTTGTGTTAGGCATTCAACCACCTGACAACAATCATGTAAACAAACACCACATCCCCATCTTCCACATTCAAATTTCAAAATACCCCAAAAGATTCCTTTCCATTAACCCTTGAAGGATCCCTAGATTATTCTTCTTTTCTCCCTCTTCTATGTTGTGCAATGCACCATGGTTCCTCCTACGTTGGTTGTCTTTCGGCTTCCCCAAAAATGTTCTCCACCTGCTCCTTGATTAGATCCTCACGTCTCTTCTCAACAGTGGCAGATAGTTGCTTCATCTCCTCCACCAACTATCCTACCAAGCATCTATGGGTCAGGTCAATATCAATCAGCATAGCTACTTTGAAATTCTCAAGGGTCCCCATTCTTTCCTCTCTAATCTCTGAACATATCATGACAACAAACATGGCATTGTTGGTTATGATGCATTCCGTAGACCACACAGAGGGTGGTGATTTATCTACCTCTAGGAAACACATGCACAAATCCTTGCTCTTACAAGCCACCTCTTCACTCGATAGTTGCATCAAGAGTCTCAAGACTTGCACCCAAACAAAGCCCAAGATGTCCTCAACCTTGGGCCAAGGTTACAAGTGTAGGAGCACTCTCTTGTGACTCCTCATGCCAATATTGAGAATATGCTTTGCCTCCGTGAGGAAAGGGTTCAACTTTCTCACTCTAATGCCAAAATGAATATTCCCAAAACAAATATTAGATCAATAAACCACTTTATGTGTAATCCTTGAATGAAAGAAGCACAACTATATCTTTTTTTCTTTTTTTGATAGATAAGAAGCACAACTATATCATAGCCTTATATGTGTTGGGCTGCTAGCTTCCGACCAAAATACCTAGCTGCAACTGTCTTCCTCCATAGACTGCTAGTCTCTTGACTGGAATTCCACCACCATTTGCCCAGATGGAATGTTTCTGACCTGTCTGATGTGTCTTGCATCCAGCCCTCTTCCAATCAACAATGCAATACTTAAACTGGTCTTTCCAAATTTTCCAAAGGAAGTATAGTTTGGAGCCTTTCAAGTTTTTAAGCCACTTCAGCTAGAACAAGGAAAGAAAAAGAAAAAAGAAGAAAAAAAAAAAAAGAATAGAAAATGGATGGGAAGATGAGATCAGATAAGGAGCTTTTCAAACGAATGAGCTGACCTCCTTTTGATTGGTAATTAACTTTTCACTAGGGTAATCTCGTTTGAAACCCTTTTACAATTTCCGTTCAGGTAATAAATAAATAGAGGGGTTCTGTGACTGAGTAACATTGGTCTCTCTTTCCTTCTCCCTCTTTTTCTGTGCTCCCTCTTCTTTCTTCCTTTCTCAATTCTCACCACTAGTACTTTCAGAATTCATAATTCCAGTCAGACAGAGTATCAGGGATCTACAGCTCATCTTTTATAGTTTTATTGCGGCAACCGTCCTAGTTATGCAATGCAGTTGTGGAATTCAAGCAATTCATTGTAAGAAGATTGAAAAAATTTTATTTTTATGGTCATAATGTGTTAATAGATGCAACGCGCTAACAATTTGCAAACTAGACTCCAAACAAAGGCCGTTTTTTACAGAGAAAGAAACGGTTAGATGAGGCAAGTGGGCTGCTGGAGCCATTATCAATAAGTTCTTTCGTAGTTATCAAAGAACAAAGGGAAGCTAGGTCATGAATTTTAATACAAAATGGGAAATTAATAGTTAGCTTGCCTAGTTCTTTTTAATCAATTAGTCTGTTTCCCAGTTGAAGCAGATCATAGAAATCCGGGAGAGGAGAGAGTAATCAACTAATCGGTAATCAAATAAGTTCAGGTAAATAGCCAAAAGAATGAAGGGGGCAGAGCCCCTGTTATAATGTTATGCAACAGAAACATAAAAAAGAGAGAAACGGGAGGGAGGACGTGTGTCTGTGAAATTGCAGAGGAAAGCAAACAAAAATAAAAGGGACAAAGCCTCTGTTTTGTACGCAGTTCACAAAGGGAGAAACAGGGAGAAGAATGACGTGGGTGTGTGTTCGTGCGTGAGAGAGAGAGGTAACATAAGGACAGATTCCCGGTTTATCTGAGAAGAAGAAGAAGAAGAGGAAGAAAATGCAAGCACCTGGATCTGGATGGGTATAAGTGTCTTGCTCGGACTGATACCCTTCCTTCTCACTCCTCAGCCTTCTCCCTCTCCTTGTTCTCGTTCTTCTCCTTTACCTAGTATTATTGCTGGAACTGGAATGCTCTCTACTCCTTTCCGAAGTCTCACCAGTAACCCTCAGTAGTTGGTTGTCGGTTCGGTTCGGCCATCAAACCATCAAGGATATCAACCCTACACGTGTCATTATATATATATATATATATTAAGACAGTCCACCTCACCATGTCTTTTTTTACTAAATCCTCTTTTTTAATTTTCTATTTTTCTGAATTTTTTACTTTTTAATTCTATATAATTATCAATCAAACATATGCTTAACTATTTCTTACAATCATAATAAAAAATGGATATGTTTTTCTAATATTTAGCTAAGTAGCACTACTTTCCTCTACTTTCTCCTAAATTGTCTCTAATTCTTATTTATCTCCTAAATTACCTCTCATTCCCATTTATCTCTTAAATTATCACTAATTTAATAGAGAAATTAACTCCTAAACTATCTCTAATTCCTATTTATCCTCTCCCCAACCTTTTATCTACATGTATCTAAGGACATTTTCAATTAAAAAATTTTAGAATTATTTAAATATTATAACAAAATTATATACTAACTTTAAAATATTAATTCAAAACACAAAAATTAATTATAATAGATTTAATAATATTCATATTATTAATAATTTTATATTTTTACAAAATTATTATCAATTTATGTAGTAACAATATAAATTACAATTTTAAGAATTATTCAAATTAAATGTTATTCAAACAATAAAAATTTAACATTAAAAAAATAAAATTTATTTAAATTTTTCAACAACTAAATATATTAAATAACAAAACATTGAAAATAGCTAAATAATTGTACAACAAAATATTTAATACTGCATATTAATTTTTAAAATAAATAAATTTCAAATAGTGAAAATTTTTAAATATTTTAGATATTACTTAAATATTTAACATGACTAAATTTTAAATAATTAAAATAACGAAATTATGTAAAAAATTTCTTAAAATTAGAAAATTAATTATAATAGATTTCATAACAATCATATTAATAATAATTTAATATTTTACAAAATTAATAGCGAATGATGTAATAAAAGTACTAATTATAATTTTATGGATTATTAAATTTAATAAATAATTAATATTTTAAATTTAAATAAAAATATTATTTAAATAACTAAATAATATTGCAAACAACTAATTTCAATTATATCAATTAATAATTACAGAAAATAACTTTAAAAATTTAATATTTATTAGTAATAATTTTACAATAATAGTGTACATTCATTATATATTTATATATACTAAATTAATATTTATTTTATTTTTAGTAGTTGTTTATTGTATTTGTTGATAAATTTGTTTCCAATAATTATTTATAAATCTATTTTTGTTCTGTTATTTAATAGAAAATTTTCAATAAATATTGGAGATTAAACAATTATTATTTAACTTTTGAAATTTAATTTATCATATTCCATTTTTGTTATAAATTTATTTTTAGTAAATATGTATTTTTTATAATTTATTGATTAATATTTATTAGAGATTAAGCTATTTTTTGATATTACACGATTTATTGACTAATTTAATATATTTTTAGTATTTATTGTATTTTTGTAATTATTATATTTTTATTAGATATCTAATGTATTTTCATTATAAATTTATTTTCAACAATTGTGTATTTTTCTACAAAATTTCAATAATTATTGGAGATTAAACTATTGTTGTTTATTAGAGATTAGACTATTAATTTAGCTGAAATTAGGCGTGTTCAAGGATTGGTTCAATTTTGTTGCAGGCTATTTCGCTAACCAAATTGACTTGGTCAAGTTGGGAGTGTGTCACCCGAAATCGATTGACCATTAGTGAAAACCCACCAACTCAGGTTGTATCGGTTTGGGTCCATTTTCGGTTTGATTTGTTTGTTCAAAAGGGTTAACTTTATTTTAATTTAATAAATTACAGTGGAATTATTAAAAAATAAATTTATGATAAAAATATTTTAGGCTAAGAAATATGGGAATTTTCTCATTTCCCGTATTAAAAAAAAAATTGTATTTATAATATATATATAATTGGGTCGGTTCAGTTTTGGTTTGTTTACAAATGACCAAACCAAAACTGACCTAACTTGGTCGGGTTAGAAAGTTGCTAAACCAAAGCCGATCGAAAATGCTAGAAAACCAACCAATTCATGTCAAGTTCAATCAGATCGAGTATTAAAAAATTAAAATATAAAACAATTATATACTCTTATGTATTTCTAACTTTTGCTTAACAAAACTCATGCATTGCTAAAGTCCTCACTAGTAAAATAATAAATAATAACATTCGCACGTCGCTCTCAATCTCACCACAATAATACTATACAAAAATCTAATATACATATTAACTGTCGCTCTCAATCTCAAAAAAAAGGGTAAATCTCTTATACCTCTACTTTTCATGAAATTAACAAATTGTACCTTTACTGTTTAGATATTGTCTTACAGTACCCTTAAGTTTTCTGACAACTGTCTAAAACCTCCAATGCCATTAATTTTCTGTCACACTCCATTCACATGTGACATCACATGAGTGGTAATTATTTTAAAATTCCTAAAATATCCTTACTTGTTTACCGTTGCTGTTGGAAGTTGCAGCGGTGGTGGTGATTTTAGTATCATTGTCGCAAGTGACGGTGGCCACTGCAACTTCCGAACAGCAAAAGTTTGGTGATTACACAACATTGATCAATACCCACCATTCACCACAACAGATCTGAACGTTGGTCTGGATTTCCAACGCTTCGAGAAAACTGGAATCTTCAGACTTCCATGCCTTTTTTTTCTCCTTTGATTTTTGTTTATACGGATGGATTCAAGGACCCTTGTCCTCCCCCTCATCGTTACAACTTGCTTCGACCATCCTTCACCTTCGATCATCTCTCTCTCCCCACCTATCCTTCTATCTTCTTCTTCTTCCCCTTGTTGGTCTCTGTAATTAGCTTGGAAATAGAGCACCACCACCAACATTGAACTGTGCTTGCACCCTCCTTCCTCAGTGTGACGGCGATGGCAGTGACAACCCCCTCCAAACTCCCATCTCTCTTTCTCTCTCTATTCTTCCTCTGGGCGGCGGCATCAGAAGCCCCTTTGAACAAGAGATGAAACAGAGGGGGAAAATGGAGTTAATTACCAGTTGTCTACAAAGGAGAATCCAGAGTCGCCAAGCTTGTAGGCGGAGAGTCAACGAAGGGTCACCTTGCTATGACGGACAAACCTGCGAACATCTGATTGATGAGATCGAGTGGTTACATGGTGGCACCATTGCTCGACGTCAATGTCAGTCCAACAGTAGGGTTCGGCAACGACTTCTCACCAGGATTTGCAAACAAGAGGAATCACTCAAACCAATTGGTCTTTCAGGATTCGAACAAATATCAAGGCCAACAACTCCGGGATCAACCCTTCCCACCACCATGATACATCAGCTTTTTGATTACCACCGACGTTATTAGAAACGACGACGGTACCTATGAATGAATCGGAGTAAAATCTCTTGGTTTGCCGCTCTCCATCCATCCTGTCTCTCCATTTCCCTTGTATTAGCAGAAGTATTTCAGTCTTTTGGACTCTCTATTAGAATTAGTAGGTACCGTAGAATTAGAAGACATGGCATGAGTTGTGGGTAATTACAATTTATCAATCGGCAAGTTGTCAGCGGTGAAGTTGAAATAGTAAGGTGGGTCGTTGGGAAAATCAGTTGTGTAAACCCCACGAATCATCCTGTAGTATGCTTCAAGAATGTCGATCGATGGAGTCACGAAGCTAATGTTGTTCATGCTGGCAAAGAGTCAGCTTCTAATGGGACCACCGCAGGAGTCACTAGCGCAGGGCAAAGTGTTGACAGAGATGGTTGTATAAACGCGAGTGTCGACGGTTAACGGAACGTCGATGGAATGTTCTTTGCTTGCCAATCTCCTGAAGCGGGTGGTGAAGCTGGTTGTTGCCTCTGTGTCGTTGTAAGGAGGGAGGGACGACATGGAAAGAGACGACGGAGGGGTGTAATTGTCTCTATACTATAAAATGGCCGTAGCTGTGGTGTTATCGTAGACCACACCGAGACCACTCGAGTAAGCTCTGGAGGCCATGTAATAGTGGTTGGGTGCTTGGTTAGCTTTCAACAAAACATCCATGGTCTGTTCTAAAATCATCACCACCAGCTTTTGAAACAGGGGCGAGAGGGAATGGAGGAGAGAGAGAGAGAGAGAGAGAACGAAGGGGAGAAAGAGAGGGAGGGAGCTCTTCGCCAGTGGCTATCGCCCTTGTTTCATCATCGCCGATGATCCCACTAAATCAATGCTAGAAAGCAACGTGAGGTTGATCTTTAAAGATCCCAAACGATCCGACATATGGGGATTATTCATTGCAGCTCGATCCACAAGGATCCCCACAATTATTTAAGAGGTGGAGGGGAAGTCTAAGAATGGAGAAAGAAAGAGAGAGAGACCAGAGGCGTAGGGGGAGGGGGAGGTTTGAGAATGGAGAGAGAGTAGAGGCAGATGGTGAAATAGGGTATGAAAATTGAGGAATAGTGGAGGATAAATTCGACATTTCATTTTCTTCTGTTAGCATTTAATGGCAATGTCAATTGTCAGAAAATTTAAGGGTACCACAAGACAATATTTGAGTTTCAAACAGATGTGAAATGATCATATTTCTATCAAATATCAAATATGGCAATTTACATTATATAGTTTGGAATATGGATATGCATTCAATAATTATGAATATAATAGAAAGATATTGATATATTTGAATGCATTAAAAAATTATAAATTTTATAAATACATCAATAACATAATAACCTAATAACATAAGATTTAAGATTCAAATAATTATGAATAAAATATAATTTTACCTTTCAAAAACAACTTTACTAAACTACATATTTCTGTGATTGAAACCCCAAAATATACATCAGTTGAACATAAACGGTTTTATACCCAAAAATTGAACACGAATGATTAATAAATAAAAAAAATCAAACATTGGGAATTTGGTCTCCATCTCACTAATGATAGGCCTTTTTCCTTAGGCTCAGTTTTGAAAGAGTACAAAGACAAATATGTACAGTGCAAATGCATGCAAAATAATACAAAATATAAGGTTTTGCACTCTACATATTTGCATTTGTACTCCTTCCAAACTGAGCTATAAAAAAATGGAAAAAAATTTATTGGAAATTTGGAATCAAGATTAATTTAAAGTATTGGTACGCATGATACACAAAAAATTATATGCATCACACGTTTACAAGGGTTGATACTTATCCATGCAATATGTTCCATGTGTTAAACTTTAAACCTAAACACCATTGGGAAGGGTATTAAGCATCAAATATACCTCCCAGATCCTAGTAATTAGCGTATCGGTGACCCTCGAAATCAATACATTACATGTGATGCACTAACATGTGTATTGATAAACTTTGACTGGACTCAAGTAAAAGAAGGAGAAGGAGAAGAAGAATGCATTTTTATTTCATCCTCCAATATATTTAAAAGATTTGTATATTTGGTGTTTGAAATGCAAAGACACATTGATTTGTTGTCAGACTTATGATGGTTTTAATTACACTAGCAGACCCATGGTCCCCCCTAAAGATGACAAGTTTCCCCATCCCTGACAAGGACCCAACTTCCTTGACCCCATCGGGTTGGGGATGGCGATTGCTTTGGTGGGGAGGGGACGGGGATGAGGATTAATAGGGATCTCTGATCGGGCTCGAGGTCAAGGATTTATATTAAATATGTTTTATTATATATATGATATTATTTATATTTTATATTTTTATATTATTTGTATATATCAAAGCATATTTAAAACATTGTTTATATATTTTTTTTATTTATTTTAAGTATATTTATTTTTCAAAAAATATTATTAACTAAAAACATTTCAGAGATTCAGGTCCCTGCGGGAAAACCATCTCCATCGGGGATCGAGGATGGAGGACAACTTTTACCCCAGTAGGGATTAGAGATTGGGGACAAGGATGAAGATTAGTTTCAAAATCGAGGTCAGGGTTGCCATTCCTATCCACCCCCCGCCCCCGCCCCCGCCCCCCCCCCCCCAAAAAAAAAAAAAGAACCAGAAAATAAAAAAGTCATAAAAATTATCTATTCTGAATTATTTTCATGGTAGGAAAGAACTATAAGATAGATCCATAAATAATTTCTCAAATCTCTTGTTCCATCAACAAATTATGTCAATCTATGATTTTTTAAAATTTTGGTAAATTATTGAAATAAAAATAATAAAAGAGAACATTATTTTAGTAATTAAAATTTATAAGTTATATATGCTATGATGTGAATCTTAGAAATTCTAATGGATCTGATATAATTTTAATTTTTAAATTAAGATTATATATTTTTGTAAACCAATAATTATTTAACTTATAGTATATAACAACATAAATATTATATGTGGAACTAAAAAAATTAAAAACAAAACTAATTTAATTTACTAATTTTTAAGATTTTTTTGTAGCAATTGGCTACCATATTAAGAATTTAAGATTATTTTTTTCTATGAAAAATTTAAGATTAAATTTACTTATTTTTCTTAGTACTATACAATAATACAAATGTAAAAATGATAAAACATAGAAATAGATTGAGTAATTAAAATATAACAGTTGCATATGATTGTCTCTTGGCCTATTGGATTTACGAATCTGCCACATTCTTATGGATCTAATGTATAATATTTTAAATTAAATCATATATTTCTAAATAATTTAAATAAATACTAACATATTAATGGTTCTATGAATGTAGAGGATGTTTAGGAATATTGTGTTTCACAAGCATTCTATTTCACCTAGATTCATGTGTGTCGTACACCACCCCCTGATTATGCCAAGTAGACCTGTTCATGGGCTAGGTAGCCCGATGGGCCAGCCTAGCCCGACTCGTTCTAAATCGGGCTTGGACATTATTTTAGGCCCAGAGGCTTGGGATTGGGCCTAAAACATCGGGCCCAACCTTTTTTAAGATCAGGCTTGGGCTTTCTCAAAAAAAGCCCGACCCAAGCCTGAGCCTGACTTAATAATATATATTATATAATAAAAACATACTTTATTTAATAAAAATTATATATACAATATTTTATTGTGTTTCTCTTCTCCTTTTTCAACTAATAGTGAGATCTTTTGTTATTTTTGAGTTTTGAGGGATTTTAATATAAATAAAACATCTTTTTATTAAATAAAAAAATCTCTTTTTGAATTTTTGATCGGGCAGAGTCTTAGGCCCAAGCTTCGGGCTTTATATGAGGGCCAAGCTCAAGCTCAAGACCTAGGCCCAATGGTCAGGCTAGGTTTGGGCTCGGGCCTAAATGTATTCTATTGATACATAGGCAAAGCCCAATCCCAACCTAGCCTAGCCCATGAATAGGTCTAATGCCAAGGATTAAAATTTCGTCATGTATTAGGGCATATTAGTCGATATGTATCGTATTGGTGACCCTCTGTCCAATGCACCCCTATACTAAGGCCTTGTTTGGCGCATCTTTCCGCATGGTTTGTTGGCTATTTACAAGCTCAATAGAGTGCGATTCGGTCTTTTCCTATTTAGTTTGCAATAGATCTATCCACCAAAAGCCGATGCCTTAAAAAGACGCGAGAATCCCAAAATGGACAATTTTGGGAAACTCGAAATGGAGCTTTTGCATTTTTTTTCTATTCATCTTTGCGTAGAAAAGATGCATGGAAAGACATGCCTTAACCAAATAGGCTTTCAGGCTACTTAGATCTTAATGCAAAAGCTCAATGCGTTGTTTTTTACTATCACCAGAAGATCTTCCCAAAAAGACTTGCCAAACAACCCCTAAGTGCTTTGGGGTCTAAGCTATTTTAGGGGATAGGCAGACCTTAAACCAACCCCCTGAACTAGTTTGAAAAAAAAACTAAAAAAATAAATAAATAAATAAAAAGCGACTAAAGATACAGGTTGATATGCCCCCATTTAGCCTATATCAATATTTTGAACCTTGAATTATGCTTTCTTTTCTTTTTTGGAAAAACACAAAATCCCATTTGGAATTTGATTTGAGATGCATGCTAACTGAGCATATAAAGTGCTTTGACTTTATTTTTAATATATTTTCTTTATAACAAGGATATAACATATAGAAAAGCTGTTAACTTTTTCAAAATTTAATGTTCCACATAATAATGATGACTCAAGAAACATTATTTTAGGTGGTGTTTGGGACCAATACCAATTTCTTATAAATTGGTGCCACATCATTGACTATTTTGCTATTTGGTTGGCAGATTTTTTAGAAATCAGCAAATCACTTAGAAATCTATTATTAAAATCAAGTTGAAAAAGAGAAATCACCATTTTGATGATCTCTTCAGGCCGTTTTTTTAGGATGTGGCGTATGACATGAATAGAGGAACTAGTTCCCATAAAAGAAAAACCACTGGTAATAATCACTATCAAGCAAATTCATAACCAATTTCTAAGAAATCGACTCACATGGCAGCATATGGCACTTTCTCTAATTTTTAAGAAATCAATGATCTTAGGAATTAGTGATTTATGAGAAATCTCATCAGAGAAATCATCATCAATCCCAAACACCCCCTTGTGATTCAAGAAATCCCTTCTCATGAAACCCAAGGCACAATCACAATATTTTTCCGAAAAACAGCTCGCCAAATGCAATTTCCATTTTTTCTGGTGTAGCAAAATTGTTGAAATGGAACGCTTGTCAAACACATTGGTGCCAAACACATATAATAATTTGTGGTAAGCTATATAATGTCTAGATATCTCGTTAATGCATTATCAGTTAAGTTATTATATTATATGTTAGATGTTCAGATATGTCGATTGCAATGTATTTATTAGTATAAACTATTAAAGTGCATTTCTTATGTGTCCATATACCATTAATACACCCATAAGATTCATGCGAGTTTTCTAATGTTTTAACGCACATCCAGATCTTTCCATCATTTCCTTGTCTACCCAAAGTGTATCCATTTCCAACCCAACCCCGCTGATGCACTGCAGTAACGATATTTTGAACCTTGTCCTAAGCATACCTCAATGCATATCTTTAAATTGTTTGCCTAATATACTTTGTGAAACCAACACTTGAATCCATCTAATCAACACTTGTAAATCTGTTCTTTGCATTGCAACTATGTAATAAATAACAGTAACAACAAAAGCAACACAATACTGATGATACAATTCTAGTGGTATTGCACAACTAGCAACTACCTCAAACATTGTGAACATCTTGGACGCAGACTATGTTGGCAGCCATTAGTGAACAAAATGGAGGGAATGTTCAGGCCCAGAAAAAAAAGGCCATCCCACTCAAATGATCTGATCAAAGGTACAACTCAAGCATGGAGTGCTGTAAGCTTATGTGATAAACCATCCACCACCTCATCATTCTCAGCAATTGGTTCATCCTGCAGGAAAGCTAAGTCGTTATAGCCACAAAATGAAAAACATAGTTTATATATTCCATGACTGCAATAATTTAAGGCCGTTAAATAACAAATAACATTTTAATTAAAAAAATAGCATTTGTTTTTGGTTGACAAAGGAAACAAATAGCATAAATTCCGTAAGTTCTAATAGACCATAATCTTGGCAGTTCACCAGACACCAACTCAGATGATTTGGTCATATAATCAATTCATGACTGAGCACAAGATTAACGGCATATTAAATTCACGTCAGATCACCATATGGAGAAATGACAATCTGCCATTAACAAGGTTTAATCCTACCAACAAGAACAAAAGTTTCTGTTTGGTCAAGCCTAACCGGGTTAAAGCATCCCCTTCAACCACCAGGAAGCCAATCCCAAGGGACCTTGCAAACTTCAAACTTCTAGCCATGCCAATGTACAGTAATTAGCTTGATTTGGAAACACCAAATAATGGCAGTCCATGTCAATTCATATAAACGATGAATAAGGGGTAAGATGGAAGGAGAAAGGTGGCAGAAAATTTTACCTCATTATCTCTTCTTTCTTGTACACCTACACACTTGGAGGCACTGATGCTAGCACTCTTTAACAGACTACGACCAATGTAATTTGATTTTTTGGTGCCATTCTGCATGATGGGTGCAGCCCCGTTTGCATTTTCAGGTCCCTCACTTTGTTGTGACCGTGGAGGGCTCTGAAGGGTTGTAGCAACAGATGCTGCTGTTCGCTTTTCAAAATCATTATTTTGGTCAGCAGAATTATCCTTTGGAACACACACCCGCTCTCTGTAAAGGGAAAAAAGTTCGACAGTAGTATCATATGATGCAAAATATTAAATGAATGAGTTACAGCACAAGCATAAGAATTCATCACATGTTCAATTCAAGAAACTACCTAGGCAAGGAGGCATGTTGCCTTTGAAGTGGTGTGCTCCTTTCACCTTTACCATAATGCTCCTCAAGATGTGCAAATTGTCGCTTAAACCGGTCAACTCCACTGCAGTTACATAAAAGGTTAAATTGCTTTAGTAGGTGATTATTGAACTTCCAAAATGCCCAACTTAAGCATCCATTTGTCACTCAGATGCTAATGTGTTTCATATCATGTGACTCCAGATTATACACACTAACAAGAATGCCAACTTGCACTTAACAGAAAGTGGCATATCCGATTCCCATGACATTAAAGATGATCATAGATTACTGAATATCTTAACTAGAAAAATTTTGGTTCCAATGAAAGGAAAACAACCCAGAATATATAAGATGTTAGCTAGTGTATGTCTCATCAAATTAAGATTTAGGAGTAACATCTCATGTTGTCAAAGCTGGGTACAGATGAAACCTGGAGCAGGTTAGCCCAAAACACAAAAATATGAATCCGACTTAACATCAGGTTAAATTAGGGTTGAAACCTAACAAAACCAAACCAACCCAAACTTATTTGCATATATAAAAATTATATATGTACGTACGTGCATCAACAGTTTAATAAGATTTTTTAGTGTACCTCTATTACTCCTAAAGAACCATCACTTTGTCCCCATATATATAAGGGTAAATTGCTGAAACCTCCCCTGAAGTTTGGTAATTGCCATCACCTCTCCTGAACTTTCTAACATAGTTGCAAGTAGACCCCCTTTGTTAGAATCCTCTAAAAAGAGGCATGAAAATGTCCAAAAATACCCATATAGTTATTTTTGACCAAAATGGTTGTTATCCAAACTTCAGGGAAGGTTTCAGCAACGGTCAGAAACTTCAGGGGAGGTTTCAGCAATTTACCCTATATATAATAATGTTAAATGTGGTTAACCCTCGTTGACTAATCCTAAATCTAAGGCGTTGGGAAAATTTTTAAAAGCAAAAAGAAGTGAAGAAATTGGGTGAACCCTAACCCAATTTGATGCCATCAGGTTGGGTCAGGGTTGATCTCAGCCCAAGTTAACCTAGCCCATCTTGCACCTCTATAGCTGGGATACCCAAAATTAAAATCCAGAAAATGGAGTATTATGGGCAAGAGGCCTAGATATGGATTCAATCTGTCAAACTTGTAGTGAAGAGACAATTGATTACAACTTTTTTTGATCAATGGGCAATTGACTACATCTTTATGAAATGCAACTTGCTTTCCGAATGCAACACTCCATAGATATACACTACCCAAAATCTTCGGGACAAGATCCATAAATAATTAGATGGTGAAGCAGAATTACTAGGAACCATAAGGATGGTGATTGGGAGAATATAGCTTTCCTACTTATAGATAATTTGGATCAACAGGAATGAATTTATATTAAGGGAAAGAGACTAGACCTCCAGAAATAGTAGAGATGGCATGCAACATGTTCATAAACTACCTCAGTGCAAATGATGTTGATTATTGAGTTGAAGGAAGAATAAGTGTATTCCAATGGTTTGATAAAAGAACCTAATGCATGGAAATCAAGATCAACTTTGACACTTAGGTTGGAACTAATGGGGACAAGTTGATTGGAATGGTAGCAAGAGATCACCTTTGGGGAATTTATGGTGCAAGAGAAAAATTATAAGCCAGTGACTGTTGATATTGCTAAAACAATAATCAAGATAGCTGTTGATCAAGGATATAATAACATTTCGCTAGAACTACGAGACTCCAAGAAAACAAATTGAGTATTTATTGGAGCAGATTGAACTGCCTTGGAGAGCTGTCCCCATCATTATTGACACATGACAATTGGCTAGAGAAAAAAGGTACAATTGTTAGTCTTCCACATCCAGAGAGAGGGCAATCAAGTTGCTGACTTGATTGCAAATAGAAAACACATAGCCAAAAGAAGGTATTGTTGTTAAAGAAAATGCATGCCCTGGGCTCTCAGTATCTGATCTGGGGTGACCTTTGGGATTGAGCTAGCCCCTGTTTAGTGTAGCATATTCTTTCTCACAAATGAAAAAAGAACAAAAACTACATTGCCCATATTCACTGATGCAATTAGTAAATTTGGATCAGAAAGTGTATGTAATGATCAAATAAGAAATGCCAACATTTGTTTTTGATGGATAACTGAAAATTTCATAAAGAGGAATAAAAATATACAGAAAGTTGTACAATCTAGGCTAGACATACTACCTATCCCCCAAAGGAAAAGAAAAAGAGAAAAAAGTTACAGAACAGCCTAAAAAAATTGATTCCTGTTTACCCCTTGTTTAGCCTGTAGTGAGAATGGGCCAAATAGGCCCTTGTGTTCTTTATTTCTTTTTTGTAGTGTTCAAAAGTTATGTTTCTTAGTTATGGGCCTCAAGGGCCTTCTTTTATTTTCTTTAATTATTTCTTTAGTGTTGGCCGCCCCATTAAGGGCATCCAAGTAATTGTACTCAGACTTAGAATTATTAATAAAAGTGATGAAAGGGAGATAGAGAGAGAGAGGTTCGAATTCTTCTTCCTCTCTTCCCTTCTTTTCTTCTTCCACAACCTATTACTGAAACTTCTTTCTTCTTCTTTCTCTTTCTCTCTTTTATTCTTTTCTTGCATTATCTGAATAGATGTAATTTTCAACTTGGTATCAGAGTGGGTTCTCACTTTCGACTTTTTTCTCCTTTTGCCCAAACATAGTGTGTATGGAGAACTGATCGGTTGATCAATCAGCTACTTATGCAGCCCAGGTAGGAAGGTTTTTGGAGAGTTTTGTGGAGGTTTTTCATCCTTAGTTGAAATCCAAGGCAACTTCTTGGAGATTTTACCCAAAAACCCTAGATAATTGGAGAAACCTTGTTACAGGTCATAGAGATAGTTTGAACCAGGCGCTTGGGGATCAAAGGTAAGCCTTTTGATTTCTATTAGGGGCGTTTTTGGTTGGATTAAATTCTAGAAGCTCTGGAGGGGACAGTTGAAGTTTCTCTCTTTCTCCCCATCCCACAAGACCCTGTAAAACTCTAATTTTGGGGATTGAGAGATTGTTCTTTGCTTAGAACAGTAAATCTAGCCTAGTAAAGCCCTAATTTGATTTTCGTTTGCATTTGTTTACGCCAATGTTTTAAAATGCGGAGGCGTGACGTGAGACGTTCCACTACCTAGAGGAGTGAAGCGTAGTTCAAAACGCAAGAGGCGTAAGCCTCCAGAACACAAGGAGGCATAAGCCTCCTTAAGAGGAGGGGGGTTAGGAGGAGGATGAAGAGGAAGGGGGGATCTCAAATTTTCTTTATTTTTAATAAAAATCTTTTATATTAAGAAGAATAAAGATGCATAACATTAGTTCAAAGGGGGGGTCTTGTTGAAGCGGTCGGCGGAGCAAGACCCCCCTAACTCAAAAAAAAAACAAATTCGGCTACATCAAATAGGGAGCGAGGGGGTCTGGGGGGCGAAGCCCCCCAACCGAAGGGGCAAGGGACAAACCACTTTCTTTCCCCTTATCTTTTCTTCCCTTCCCTTTCATTTTCTCTTTTTTTTTTCTTCTCTTCCTTTTTCTTTCCCTTCCCTTTCTTTTCCTTTCCTTTCATTTTTTTTTCTTTTTCTTTTTTTTTTTTTTGTCTTTTTATATCAGATGTGCATGAGGCGCATGAGGCATACGCCTCTAGCACGCCTAATGAAAAAAGCGCAAGAGGCAAACGCCTCAGAGGTGTCAGTGCCTCTGGCATACGCCTTAGGGCGTTTTGGGAGCGCCTCGCCTGGAGAACGCCTCCCACGCCCTTTAAAACACTAGTTTACTCAATGGAGCAAACTAGAGGAGAGACCAGATATTCCACACATTCCGGTTTGGACATGGGGGGTCAGTTGAGAATCTTTTTGGGGCTATGACTAATGTGAAGCAAGATGGGACCAATTATTTAGCTTGGTCTCAATCTATTAAGATACATGTGTGTAGTAGAGGAACATGGGGTTAGATTACCGGGAGCAAGGAGAAACCAGAGGAGGAGGATCCTACCTATGAAAGGTGGGTGTAGGAAAACTACATAGTAGTGGATTGGTTAGTGAATTCTATGTAACCACACATTAGTCAGCATCACTTGTGGACGAAAATTGCAAAAGAAGTGTGGGTAGTGTCACAGAGACCAATTCCCAAAAGCTTAATGTTGCTCGGGCCTACAAATTGAAACATGATGTGAATAATCTTAGATAGGGGGAGAAGCCCTTAGCAGTCTACTTCTCCATGCTGAAATCTCTTTGGCAAGAGATTCATCTGATGGAGACTGTTGTTTGGGGTTGCACAGAGGATGCAAAAACATATAGGAGGTTGGTGGAGAGAAATCAGGTCTTTGAGTTCTTCACTGAACTCAACTCAGAGATATTGTGAAGTAGAATGTTTTAGCAAAGGATGAGGTGACTTTGTCTCAGGCATATGCTATGGTGAACAATGAAGAGAGTAGAAGACAGGTTCAGTCTATTGAGCTGCAGGTTGATCACTATGCTAATGCGAAGATGAAGTTGAAGATTAGCACTGGGAAGAAATATGTTATCTATGAATACTGCAAGAAGCCTAAACACACTAAAGACACATGTTGGAAGCTGCATCCAAAGCTCATTCCTACTAGATTCAAGAAAGAAAATGGTGGGAAAGTGGTTGAAATTAGAAAAGGTGGAAATGCAAATGTAGCCACCTCTTCACAAGTGAACAAGGACAGGGTGGAGAGAAGTCAGTGGGAGAACAGCTTGCAGCCACTAGGGCTGAATATGAGAAGTATGGCCGAATCATCAGCCACTTGGAGTCCACTGCTATAGCTCCTTCAGAGGTTGTTCCTTGGGATATGCTCACTCAGGTATTCGTGCCACTGCACACCATGCTTCTATCTCAGGTACTCATAAAACCCCTTGGATAATTGATTTTGGTGCTTTTGACCATATGACCAATGTTTCATAGTTATTCACCTCCTACCAACTTCTTTCGGGCCGGGATAAGACATCCCTTGCTGATGGCTCCCTAGCCCCTATCATGGGAAAGGGAGACATTAAGACCTCTAATGCCCTAACCTTATCATCTATTCTTCATGTACCTAAACTTAATACCAATTTGCTTTCAGTTAATAATTTGACTAAATCCCTAAATTGCAATGTGATCTTTTTTCCTTCATATTGTGTTTTTCAGGACACAGAATCTCAAAAGGTGATTGGGAGTGGCCATGAGGTTAATGGGATCTATCTGTTAGACATGCCTTAGCAAAGCCAAGTACAACCTAAGAGAACTGCATTTGTTACAAAGTCCACTAGTCGTATTATGTTATGCCATAGTCATTTGGGTCATTTGTCCTTTTCTTCATTGAGTCAGTTGTTTCCAGAGTTACTTAATGGAATTAGTCTATTGAGTCTTCATTGTGAGTCTTGTGAGTTCTCAAAGCATTGCAAGAGCACTTATCCTTTAAGTAATAAAAGATCAACTATTCCTTTTAATATTGTTCACTTTGATGTGTGGGGCCCTTACAATTTACCATGTATGAGTGGGTATAAATATTTCATCCTGTTTATTGATGATTTTTCACGATATACTTGGATTTACCTTATGCGCTCTCAGGCTGAAGTGCCTAAACTTGTGCAATAGTTCCATGAACACATACTCAGTTTAATATTTGCATCAAAATATTCCAGTCAGACAATGCTAAGGAATATTTTGAGAAGGACCTTACCTCTTATCTTGAGAAGTTTGGGGTTATTCATCAGAGTTCTTGTGCCTGCACTTCAGAACAAAATGGAGTAGCAGAGAGGAAGAACAGACACATTGTAGAAGTTGCAAGGAGCATTCTTTTTGCTACCCATGTTCCTATGAATTTTTGGGGTGATGTAGTTTTAATAGCCACCTACCTTATTAACCGCATGCCTTCTCGAGTCTTCGGGTTAAAATCTCCTTTTGGAGTCCTCTTTCTTGATGTTGAGATTTTCTTTATTCCTCTAAGGGTCTTTGGTTTCACTTGTTATGTCCACATTCCCAGTTCCAAAAGACACAAGTTTTGACCCCAAGGCTCAGAAGTGTATCTTCCTTAGTTATGCTTCCACATAGAAAGGGTGCTGTTGTTTTGATCCCACTAGTGGCACCCAGTTTGTTCCCATGGATGTCACCTTTGCAAAGTCGGTTCCTCTTTATAGCCATCCTTCTGAGGGGGAGAGATCTCTCGAGTTGTTTTCTTCATCCCTTCCTTTGCCAACTCTAGTTGAGTCTTGTGTCGAGCCCTCCACAGTTACCCCCATTCCCATGGGGGGATCCTCTCCTTTGAGGTCTTCCACTCCTGCTCCTCCCCCTCTTGCTAATCCTCTGGTTGTTTCAACTCATCCTATTCTCCAAAGGTGGTATCAGCGGCAAAGGTTAAGGCAAACACAAGTTGATCCCACACCTCTAGTTGAGTCTCAGGCGCAAGTGAAGAAACTACTTACCACTTACTAATCTCCTATCCATTTTCTTTTGATGTTTGACAATGGTTCTTTTCCCTCTTTGGATGTAGGTAGATTGCTCCTTCAGATGTGCCTAGCTTGTTTAGTTCAATAAGCAATCCAGTGGCATGAAAAAAAGGTAGGATAATGTTGCAAGGCACAAGATAAACAATCCTATGAACCATTTGGGAGCAGAGGAATGCTAGAGTCTTCAACAAGAAAACACATAGAAAAGGAACAATCATTGAAAGTATTACAATAAAAGTAATGCATTGGGTGAAGACGATGTTATACTTTCGCCAATACAGAATGGATGACATCTTTAGATTGTCATTTAGTGGCAACCTTGTCAACTACTAGACAAGTAAACAACATGCAATGGGACCCTCCAAAAAATGGCCATCTCGAACTAGACTTTGATAGATGCAGCTTTGGTAGTTTGGGGCCCTCTAGAACAGGGAGTGCTTTCAAGGATGCAAACAATAATATGACAACCTACTTACCAAAAAAGGTAAATTGTAGACATCTAGCACCCACCATGTACTTAGGGGGTCGTATCGCTTAGACCTCTGAACTTTGTTTCGTGACAAAGACCCCCTGTACTTTTGGATTCCGGCATTTTGCCCTTGCGGTTACCAACTTACCATTTCATCAGTTAAATATATGGAAGTTTCCCATATGACAATCATGTGTGGGATTATACATTTTAAAACCCCAAACTACTCTTAAGTTATTTTTTAAAATCATTTTCCCTTTTAATTAAGTCTTTCTAAAACCCTAAGTCATACTCATTTCTAGTGAGAAAATAACTTCATTCTTCAATCAGGAGATGTTAGCAGTAACAACTCAGTGTCTTCTTCAACAAGGGTTTCGTCCAAACCACTTGGAAATACAAAAACCCAATCCATAGAAGATATTGTGCTTTAGAATGGGCATTTTCATAATTTTGGTCATTATTGCTACCAGCCCATAGAATCTTGAATGAGCAATTTGGTAATTTCAACATTAACCCTGTTAACTAATCAAGGGAAAAATGCTGGAATCCAGAAGTATAGGGGGTCTCTGTCATAAAACAAAGTTTACTCCTAGGTATAGGGGGTATATATATAATAGTCATGTATTTGGGACTGGTTGGCAATGAGACTAAAGAGAAAAACTTCTGTCCTACAAGGCTTGATGAAAGGCAAATCAATGAATCTCAAGAAGGTAATACTAGAAGGGGATTCCAAAGAAGTGATTGGATGGTTAGTAAACAATAGTCAAGCAATATGACAGTTCAGGCATAGCATAAAGGAAATCAGACATCTGGTAAGAGAGCTTGAGTTCAGCTTTCATTGGGTCAGAAGATCAGCAATTTTCTTAGCTGATGCATTAGCCAAAGCAAGGGGTGAATAGGGAACAACTGTTTTGGGCTCAATTGCCAAAAAAAAAGGAAAAGAAAAGAAAGGGCGATGTGACTAGCCTACCAATTGGGATGCTTGGCATTGTACATAATATCATTTTTTAGCTGTCTATCATATCGTTAGATATGTTTGTGGCACCCTATCTCATGGGTTGTTCTTTTCCTCATCGTCTCTCAATCTCTCTGCTTATGTTAATGCTGATTGGGCTGGATGCCCAAATACTAGGAGATCTACTACAGGCTAATGTGTTTTCCTTGGTGGTTCTCTTATCTCTTGGAAATGCATGAAACAACCCACTATCTCTAAATCATCCACAGAAGCTGAATACAGGCTGATGTCCTCCATGTACTGTGAAATTGTTTGGCTCAAAGCTCTACTTCATCATCTTCACATTGATCACTCCTCACTTGTTCCACCATTTGTTGACAATTAAAGTGCTGTCAAGATTGCTTCCAACCCAATTTTTCACGAGTGCATGAAGCATATTAAAGTTAATTGTCACTTTATTAGGGACCTCCTCCTTGAAGGTCAGGTTACACTTTCTAATAAAGCTTCTAAGTCAACCATAAAAAAAATCATTTTCAAGAGATGAATTATTGGATAGAGAGGTCATTCTTCTCTACTCTGGCCCTTTGGGAGTTGGGAATTCTGTTAGAGCAGAATTGTTAGCTGCCATAAAAGGAGTTCTTCTTGCAAAAGATTTGGAAGTAGAGCAGTTGCTGATTGAAGGGGATTCTAAGATAGTAGTGCGGTGGCTAAACAATTCAGAGGAGGTTGCTTGGATCTACAAGAACAAGCTCAAGAAATGTACATGGCTAACAAGAAACATGACTGCTATAGTACAGTGGGTGGCGAGATCAGCGAATGCCATTGCGGATACTTTGGCAAAACAAGGGAGAGTTAGGGATACACTGTTTTGGAATAAACTGTAAAATTATAATAGCAAGCATGTATTCTTTGTTTTAGTTCTTTTGCTTCATTTTTGTGGGTTCCTTGTCTTGGAGAGGTGGCAACTCGCGCCTCCCCAAGGGTATGTAATCTCCTCTTGATTTTAATGAAAATTTATTGGGTGAATCATTAACTCTAAAAATATCAAAGATCTTGTATATTTTTCTAGCAATGGGGCATTTAATACTAAAGAAACTCTAAGAAATATAGTTGTAGAAAAGGCTTTAGGACCAAATGCTATCCCCGTGGAAGTCATGACAAATGAACCACAATGAAGCAGACTGCTATAGGAGTAGGGAATAAGGTAACTAGCTAGATGATTGGGAATAACAGTTTCTTGGGTTCAACCATTGGCAACAAACTAGCTAATGGGTCAGCCAAACAAGGAGCACAATGGAACAACTTTGGGGAACATCCCTCAGAGATTAGACTATTGAGGAGGAACGATTGTAAAAGAATGGGCGGCTATCTCTCTGTCCAGCCCAAGAATCTTATTTATAAGAAAGTTTGAACATTGCATAAAGTCAAAATTGCCCCTGCTTAGGTGGTGGTAAGTAAACATAAGAAATGCATAATAAAACAATAACAGAGCTCTAGAGGCCCAGGAAAGATTAGACTATCGAGGGGGAAAGATTGTAAAAGAATGGACAGCTATCTCTCTATCCAGCCCAGGAATCTTATTTATAAGGAAGCTTGAACATTACATAAAGAGACAAAACTATCCCTGCTTAGGTGATGGCAAATAAACATAAGAAAGACATAATAAGCCCAAGCCCATACACTTGTCAACAGGAAAAGAAAAACATAACAAAGCTCTAGAGGCCCAAGCACACTTCTTTATGTCTTACAACACTCCCCCTCAAGCCAAGCATAGATGTCTATCATGCCCAACTTTCCTAGAAGCTCCACAAGCCTTGATTTAGTAAGGCCTTTGGTGAACATGCAAGGAATATAGAGGTCACCAGAAGCAATTCTTTCTCTCACAATGTGTCTATAATTTCAATATGTTGGTCCTATCATGTTGGATTGGATTATTAGCAATGTCTATTGCTGCATGGTTATCACAATAGAACTTTAGAGGTCCATTCACATTTATCCCCAATTCACTTAGAAGGATTTGAAGCCATAATAACTCAGCAACCCCATGTGCCATGGTTCTATATTCAGCTTTAGCACTCAATCTAGTTACCACAGTTTGTTTCATACTTCTCTAAGTAACAAGGTTACCACCTACAAAGGAATAATATTCAGATGTATACCTCCTATATCCAAGGGATCCAACGTAATTGGTACAAGCCTCCACCTCAATTCTATCATGTTTCTTGAATAGTTATCCTTTTCCCAGACATGTCTTGAGGTATCTTAGAATTCTTTCTACTTCTTTCATGTGTGAAACTCGAGGTGCATGCATGAACTGGCTGACCACATGAACTGAATATGCTATGTCAGGTCTGGTAAGAGATAGGTAGAGCAATTTGTCAACAAGTCTTTGGTGTCTTTCTTTGATAGAGTAATATCCTGTTGCAGCCCATGATTTTGTTCTATATGAGTATTGGCAGGTCTGGTCTCTAACTTTCCCGTTTCCTTCAAAAGATCCAATGTGTATTTTCTTTGACAAATATAGATCCCTTCACTGAAACAAGTTACCTCTATTCCTAGAAAATATCTTAGAGGTTCCAAGTCTTCAATCTCAAACTCTATGGCTAAGAAGGATCTCAACCTTTGTATCTCCACTAGAATCATTTCCTGTGACAACCATGTCATCAACATATACAATCAATGTTGTTAGGCTTCCCCCATTTCTTTTATGGAACCATGCGTGATCTGCACTACTTTGCTTATACCTTAAAGTCTTTATTGCCTTGCACAATCTCTAAAACCAGGCCCTTGGAGATTGTTTAAGCCCATACAAGACCCTTGTTATTGACACTTTTCCTTTCACATCATACCCCAGAGGAGGATCCATGTATACATCTTCCTATAGATCTCCACTCAAAAACGTGTTCTTAACATCCATTGATGCAACTCCCAAGAAAAGTTTGCTGCTAAGGAGAGTATTACCCTTATGGTATTAAGTTTAGCCACTAGAGCAAACTTCTCTTTGTAGTCCACCCCTTCCTTATGAGTGAATCCATTTGCAACCAATCTAGCTTTGTATCTCTCAATAGAGTTGTTTTCTTGGTAAAGAACAACAAAAAGAAAGAACAAAGAGAAGAGAGAAGAGAGAAGAGAGAAAAAGGTTTTGGAGTCAAAAACTTTGGCTGGCGGCGCTAGCTTCTATTATTTATATTAGGGTGACCAGAGATAATAAAAAATAAGAGGAAAATTACAAATGTGCCCCTACGACACTAAACTCCAAAATTTTAACAGTTTTAACACTCCCCCTCAAGTTGGGACATAGATATCAATCATGCCCAATATGTCATATAAGTCATTGTGCCACAAGTGATATACGCCCTTTGTGAAAATGTCTACAAGTTGCTCCTTGGAACTAACATATGGAGTGCACACTTCCCCATTAACAAGTTTCTCCTAGATAAAGTGTTTATCCACCTCAATGTGTTTAGTTCTATCATGAAGAACAGGGTTGGCTGCAAATGTTGATTGCAGCCTTGTTGCCACAATACAAAGACATGGGCTTATCAATTGGAAAACCTAGCTCACATAGCAAGTTCTTTATCCACATAACCTCAACTACTCCATGGGACATAGCTCTATATTCGGCTTCAGTACTAGACCTTGCCATGACAATTTGTTTCTTGCTTCTCCATGTGACTAGGTTTCCTCCCACAAAGGTGCAATATCCACTTGTGGACTTTCTGTCATCAACTGATCTGGCTCAATCTTCATCTATATACACTTCAACCTTCAAATGCCTATTCTTTTGGAATAGTAAACCAGCTCTCGGAAACTTCTTCAAGTACTTGAGGATTCTCTTGGCTACCTCTAAGTGGTCTTAGGGGCATGCATAAACTGACTAAGAGCCATCAACCTTGTGTTTTATAGTATACACCCACTTGCTTCCTATAATGCTTTTTTTTTTCCAATCAAGTAGATCCATTAGTTTCTAAGTATTTGCCTTCAATAAGGCTCTTATTTCCTCATTCATATCTTCCCTCCATTGCAGATCAACAACAACCTCTGAGTACCTGGAAGGGGTAGACATAGAGGGCAAGGCAGAAATAAAAGTATTATGATAGGCAAGAGACAAGTGAGAATATGACACAAATTTAATTATAATCTGAAGAGTACAATAGCAGACAAGTTACGAGGCAATAGGGAGATTTGAATCAGAAATAATGGCAATAGTAGGATGAACAATACCTTGATTGGATTCAGAAGCTCCCAATTGGTTGCAGTCATCAGCTGGCATGTCTCTCCTTTTCCTGCAATAAACACTTGGTGCTCTTCCCTTACCAAGGTTAGGTGCAACTACCTCAGTGCTAGGTGCATCACCAACAAGAGTTCCATCTGAATTAGGAGAATTTGATGAAGTTCAGAGGGAGCAGTTGGAAGAGAAGGATCAGGAGCCAAAATAAAAGGATTAGCCTCAGAGGGAATCTCTTCGACCCCACTAGTCTCCCCTTGAAGAGAATTTCAAGGGGGGTCAAAGAAGGACTATAACTCACAAAATGTGACATCTTTAGTAATAAAACTTTTACCAATAGCTGGAACAAGGCACTTGTATCCCTTTTGTGTAGGAGAGTATCCCAAAAATACCCCACGAATTGCCTTAGGATCCAATTAAAGACTTTTGGAGGTAAGGGAAACACAAGCTAACCTAGACAAAGAGTAGAGAAAGGAATTTTCATGCCCAGTACCTTGAATCAAGGTTCAAAATTTTGAGGGTGTATTAGGATTTGAACCACATACAATATATTTTTTTAGTTTTTTTTTTCATACTTTCAATATTTTACATATAAAACTAATGTTTTATCCAAATCTCCTAAAATAGGCGTATTGGTGACCCATCGATCATAGTTTTCAAGGCACCAAGGAGAGTCTAGGCAACCATAGGGCACCTAGGCACCTAGGCATTGCCTAGACAATGGAATCTAAAATAGGAACCCTACAGATTTCTACCCCTCCTGAGCAAATTTTTTTTTTCAGTTTTACATGTTAATCTACAAACCTTTAAACTATTTTTTGTGCTTGTGGTTCTTGCAGTCTTGCTTCAAGTAAACAAAACAGAATATTGAGTTTGAACCTAAAACTTAAAAGAATTGAAGGGGCGCAGCCCTGCTTTAGACCAAGAACAAAAAAGAACTTAAGAAGAAAATAGGGGGCGGAGCCCCTATTTTAGACCAATGATGAGAAAAAAAAAAACTAGGAGGATCCCCTATTTCAAACCACCAATTATGAGAAGAAAAACTAAAAAAAATGTAAGAAATTCTAGAAGAAAAGAAGGGGCTGGAGCTCTTGGTTCAGACCACCAGTGACGAGAAAAAATGAAAAAAATGCAAGAAATTTAAGAAGGAAAGAAGGGGACGGAGCCCATGTTTCAGACCACCAACGATTGGAAAAAAAAAACTAATAGGAATGCAAGAAAGTTAAAAACAAAGAAGGGGGCGGAGCCCCTGTTTCAGTACAATAAAACAATTCAAAAAGCTTGGGGAAAGATCTAAAAGAGAAGAGGAAGAAAATTGGGCATGGCCCCTATTTTAATTCAACAAAAGAAATGAACCAACTCTAAGCTTTTGCAATCTCACCCCTCTTCATTGTGTTGTGAAAAAACCCTACTAGCAAACTCAACAATCAACTATTATTTTGTTACGCTTTAGTATTCTCATAAGTGAAAACAAAAAGTGATTATGTATAACAAGTTCTATTGTAACTAGTAAAACTAACCAATAAATGTTAAGGACAAAACAATAAAAGATTTAAAGTAATTTGAACAAGTTCTAAGCGCCCACCTTACAACTAGGCGCCTGCCTTGCCTAGGCGTGTGCTTAATTCATTGGGTGTGCGCCTTTTGAACTTTTCACATAATCACATGGTGTTTAGGCATGGCGAAAACCAATAAGCACCTACTCACCTAGGCATCACCTTGACAAGTATGCTACTAATACGATATGTATCGGGCTATACAGGCTGATACATAACAAAATTTTAAACCTTGCCCCGGATGGCATCCTGTTAATCAAATAAGAGGCTGTAAGTATTGCATGAGACCAAAACTTCTTCAGAACCTTGCTCTGGAACGATAAGGCATGATTAGTCTCCATTAAATGTCTATTCTTCCTCCCTACCACTCCATTCTGTTGTCAAGTATAAATGCAAGAAGATTGGTGCAAGGTTCCTTCATCTTCAAAGAACAGGTTCAAAGATATTTTGAAGTATCCAGGTGCATTGTTGGAACAAAATTGTTTGATTTTCTTTCCAAACTGGGTATCAATCATCTTGTAGAACACCATAGTGATCCTAGGTACTTCCTCTCATTCCATCATCAAATAAATCCAAGTGCTTCTCATAAACAATGGTCCATAGAGGTAATAGGTGAAGAACCACACACATCAAAATGGGAGATTTTACTTCATTAATAGAACTTAGATAGTTGGTTTTACAATGCTTGGACAACTAACACACATCACAAAAAAGACTTCCAAGTTCCAATTGACACTTCTTAAAACAACTCTGGAAACAAAATACTCAACAAAGAAAAAGACAAATGACCCAATCTAGCATGCCAAAGATACATTGTGGTATGCAACTCCTTGTAGGTGTTGCACTAACTAGCCAAAGCCTTAAGAGCTGAACTGATATCTTCGTTAAATTAGTAGAAACCACCAACTGCACAATTACTCCCAATCGTTTTCTTTGTCAACCGGTCCTAGAAAACACAATGAGAAGGAAAGAGAGTTGCAATATAGTCCAAAGTTTTGGTTATTCTAAAGACTGAAAGTAAATTAGTAGTGAAGTTAGTAACATGTAAAGTAGACTTGAGAGACAGCCTTTCCTAGTTGTATGTCTCCCTTCCCATGGATATTCGACAGAGATCCATCAACAACTCTTGCTTTGTTTCTCCCAAACACAAGCTGGTATGATGAAAATAATGAGGAATTATTGGTCATATGTTCAGAAACACCTGAGTTAATAACCCATGGAGCCGAAGAGCAAGGTTGAGCAACATAAAGAGCAGAAACAATACCTATCTTCAAAGATGAGGATGAAATAGAGGATTGTATCAATCAAGCCATGCCCGATTGAGAATATTAACCTCTTTTGGAGTAAACTCAGGAAAGCAATTTAAGGGAGAAGTGATTTGTCCCATCTGAGAAGAAGAACTACTGGTTGTTGTCTTGTGCACTCAATCAGCCATATTTAAACTTGCTACATGTCCACGAGGCCTCGAGCCCTTACTAGGCTTCTTCTCCTTAAGTGCTGCTGGTTTCAGATGAGGATATAGAATCCACCATGTACCCTTAGTGTGTTTCTCCCCTCCACAGTGTGAATACTTCAAACTGTTCATATCTCCCCCTTCCCCCTTTCCGTGAAGCTAAAACTAAAGCTGAATGTTCAATTTGTTGTGAGGGAGAATCAGCCTTCATCTCTTTCCTTCTACTCTCTTCATTTCAAATAAGATAAAATACATGTTGCAGGTCTGGAAGTTCATCCCCTCCCAAAATCTGAGATCAAATCCCATCATAAGAAGGGCCTAGACCAGCCAGAAATTTGAACACCCACCCTTCCTCAATCTGTTTTTGATCCATCTACTTGTCTTCAAAATTTTTCCAGTCGATGATTAGATGGTGATCAAGCTCTTTCTACAACCCTACAAGAGTAGCAAAAGGTAGCAACTGACATTATTCCTTGAGTCAAGGCTGCAATATCTTGAGTCAGTCGATATACCCTAGCATTGTTCTTCCTCTGTCCATGTGTTTGATAGCTTTTCCCAAATCTTTTTGGGCTGTAGGGTAATATTGAACAGCCATATGTCATGGAGTGACACAATGGGGTGCTTGGTTAGAAGCTTTCTAGATGTTTCTTGAGGCTTCTAGCCAGTTCTGCATGTTTCTGGGGTGTTCTGGAACGTTCTAGGGTGTTCCGGAGTATTCTCCATGTGTCTAGAAGGGTCTAGATGTTGGTGGAACTCTCTAGAACCTTGTGAAACAATCTGGGTTTGTGTGGAACAACCTAGAGGGGTAGGGAGCAATCTAGACTTCCTCTAGAGTGTTCTTGTATCTTATGGAGAAAGCATCCCCTAGAAGAGTGTAGAAGGTAGAATGTTCTAGAGGTGCTTCTAGATGATGCTAAGTGTACATAGTTCTAGAGAAATCCTTTAAGGAGGTGGAGGTGCCTATAAAAGGGGACCCCCTCCCTCATTTGCACCAAGCAGAGAAGCAAGAAGCAAGCAAGCAATCAAGCATTGAATCCCTCTCTTGAGTAATACAAAGAGTTCTTTGAGTTCCCATCTCTCTTTCCTTGTGTGCTTTGTGCTTTTGTTGCCTAAGTGTGTGCCTTAGTGTGAGGGACGAGTGGTAAGCTACTTGGTCCTAGGAGCCAGGAGAAGTACTCTAAGCAGGAAAGGCTGACTTGTGGAGCGACGGACTGCTGCCCAAGTGCCGCACGAGACGCTAGAAGAGACTAAGTCTGTGACACATAGCTATCTTAGGTCATTGAGGACAACAGCCATGACATAACTGTAGCAATTTCCCTACACCATTTTTCATATCCTTGTGCCTCCATCTTTGGTTGTTTCACCTGGCCATAAATATAACCCAGCATTCCACAACTAGTGATATAGAGTTTTGCTGAAATAAACCATTCTTTGAAGTTGTACTCATCCAACTTCACACTTGTGATTTGAAGACTAGGTAAATTAGGGTTCTCCATGTTAAAGAAGCCCTCGCCAGACCTATTATCTTTGGATGACACCTCACATGAATCTGAAGACATCTCAATTTACTGGAGTTCAGCAAAAACTTCTACACAGAAGCAAGGAATAGTCTACCACTTCAGTCCAAGTATAGGCAGAATATTCAGCTTACAATGAGAGAAAAGAGGAGTTAAAAAAGACCCTTGGATAGCAGCCTTCTCTGGTTCAAATCCACAAAAAATCTGTGAACGTCAGTCCCCTTCACTGTCAATCTCCAGAAATCTGCCTGAGCTGCTGGGTTTAACAGTTCAGCATCTAGACCTGCAGTAAATAGGTCTCTCTAGTAGTTGTTTTTGACTACTCCCTTCAGCTTGCACACTAACAGGTCATGTACGACCAGATTAGCGTCTCCTTGGTCAGCAATACCAAGTTAGAACCCTAGAGAACAGGGTTCAGAAAGTTACAACCATAACTAGGGTTTCTGAAAGGAATGAACAGAAAAGAAGAGAAGAATAAGGAAGAAAGAAATAAAGAGAACTTCCAGGACCTAGGACAAATTTAATGTTCTGATACCATGAAGATATTCAGCCCTAGGTTAGAGAAAAAGAAGAAAAAGAATGAGAAGAATGGGTGTCTCTCTCTCTATCCAGCCCAGGAATCTTGTTTATAAGGAAGTTTCAACATTATATAGAGACAATACTGCCCCTGCTTAGGTGGGAGTAAGTAAACATAAGAAATACATAATAAGCCCAGGCCCATACACTTAACAAAAGGAAAAAACATAACAGAGCTCTCGAGGCCCAAGCCCACTTCTTTATGTCTTACAACAGGAAGCAGCGGCTGAGCTAACTTGAAAAAGAGGTGCAAGGCACATTTTTTTCAGATATCAATAATTCTCATAATATATAAAGTCCACAACAGTTACTGGTTAAAAAAAATCTTATCATGCACACCAAAATCCTATTCCAAGTTGCCAAAGAAAAACCAAAATAACTTGAACCATAAATGATAAGACTAGATAGATGTCCAACCTTGGGTACATGAAACTAGTCTGGTCTGCACCACGAAGGTACTCCTGAAGCATCTGGGGATGATACTCTAAAATCTGTTTACTTTAAAAGGAATAGCCATTATAAGTAAAGGTTTAAGAAACAGGCTAAAATACTGAGAAAGCAAGAACTGTCAAACTAAATGGTCATACCTCTCGATAAATCAACTCTCTCACGTCATCTTTCGTCAATTTCCTCCTCTCAAACTCAAACTCAAGTTTGGAAATGGGTTGTGTTGATGGCTCACGGTCCACATTGGCCAAACCATGAAAATATGGATCAGCTAATGCCTGCAAAAATAAGGAACACCAGTGCCTAAGAAATTAATAAAATTAAAGAAAATTTAAGTGTGTCATGTGTATATAAACTCAACTTGAAATGCCAATTATCTGAGATGGTACATTTTACCTCTTGAGCAGATGGGCGGTCCTTTGGATCAAATGAAAGTAGATGTTCAACTAGACGAAGAGCCAATGGGTCTATACCAGGGAATTTCTGTGAGAAAGGAATTGCTGGCTTTTTCCGCATGCTACTTAAATATCTTCTAGCCTTTTCATTCCGAATCTACAGATGTTATGACAGATAAACAGCAATGAGAAAGATCTGAACCGAGTCTAGATCAATGCAGTGACAGATTAACAGAGCACCTTAATGAGGCCCAACCCCCAACCCACCCACCCAGAAAAAAGGAACACGAAAAAAGAAAAGACAAATAGAACAAATAAACCCTATAACTAGAGGGTTGGAATAACAATTTAGTGATAGAATGCAAAGGATCAAATAGGATGATGTATAAAATTGAAGAGTGATACTAATTAACTGGCAGCCTGATAACGATCATTTGAAACTTATGACAATATTCTAAGCACAAATCTAGTGGCAGACAAATAAACCATTTGTAATAGAGAACTAACCCGAGCAATGGTTTCAGCAGAAGGGGTACCAAGTAAATCGGTCATGAGATCCAACTGATGCACCACATTCTTCCCAGGAAACAGTGGTTTCCCTGTAAGCATTTCTGCAAATATGCATCCAATGCTCCAAATATCAATTGCAGGGGTGTACTGCAAAAATTGTAAACCTTAGAAACTCAATCACTTCAAATGCAGAGTGACTATTTAAAGAAATAAATCTCCACAAAATATTCTACAGTTGGAGATAAACTGAGTCCCTTGTTACATAAAGGAATAGCCAACCATCAGGTGTATCCAAACATAAAAGTAACTAAAACATCTACCATATGCAATTTAAAACATACAACACTAACACAAACAGCAAATGATCAGCATATACCAGAAGTAGAAGCAACATGATTTTTCAATCCAAACTCAAGAAATGGAATATAACTTAGAACATCTGATAGTTTAATCATTACGTACAGTCTGTTCATAATAACGACACTGATTTTACTATTTTCCTTGTTTACAAAGATTATATAAGACCAATATCCGTTCATGAAGGGAATCACACTTAAGAACATTCTAATAAAGGAATTCCATAAATATCAACATTCAATACCAGGGCAGAAGCAATCATACCAACCACCTATGTGTAGAGATGTGGACATGGGACCATTTTTACATTGCACATTGCTTGTATCTTATCCTGTTGTTTTTTTCTCATTTTTTCCTTGCTTGTATTTGCATTTATCTTGTTTGTAAGGGACATAACTATCCTTTTGCACTATTTGAGCTAATATAATTTGTTCTTTTCTGGGCAGTTGAAAACACACTCAATTCAAATCTGTGTCATTTGAACTGCTCTAACATGGTACTAGAGCAAGTTCGATCTCACTTCCAGTGAACACAGCTTTCATTCTCAATTGTTAAGACTATGATTAGGGCCTTCAAGTCGATTGGATTTGTTACAGGGTTCCCTTTGTGACTATTTCATTATTTCAATAAGTACAACGTGAACTGCGTTTTCTGGGGAAAACAACCTTTGAATCAGTGTTCTTGCTTTCTCTCTTGATGGGCTTTGTAGGAAACTGTGGACCCCACATTGAGAGTATTTGTGTGACACCCTGAGATGTACTTAGATTTAATTGATTAGGATCAGCTTTCCTAGTAGGATAAGGATAAATTTTATTCTATCTTATCTAGGATTAGTTTTATTTTAATCTTATCTGTTATTGCCATGTAAGCATTAAAGTTCTTTTACAATTAGGAAACCATGTATATAAATTAACGAGTGGGGCGGCTGTTTTAAGCACTCCAACCATTCTCTTATTTCAAAGCTTCTCCCACGAGTGCTTCTTCTCTATCTCTCTTCTTCTCTTCTCATTTTCTCCTTTCCTTTTATTTTCTGTTCAAAACCTAAAGAGTCTCTGTAGTCTTGTACGACTACTGGCTTATCTGTTGGGGCTGAGATTTTTCATCTTCGGTCACCCTACCCTCATTGTTAAACCTGCAAAATCTCATGGAGGTTGGATTTTTCATGAGTACTGGTCTGAACAAGAGGAATCACTTTTTACTAGAAAAGGATGCCCCTAGACTGGTAATGTTGTGTTTTTTCCCTGTTGGATGAACTTTTAGGGCTGAAATTGGATATTTGTGTCGCCGACTGATTTTCCTTCCCCTTAAGTCTTGTGGTGATCTGAATTTGTTTTGAAGGGCTTTGTTCCCTTTCTTAGTTCAGCAGATTAAGTTTTTTACCTTTTCTGGGCTTGGAATCAATACTGTACTTGATTATCATCTGTTCCTTGCTCTTTGTTGTCTTCTTTACGCTATTTGTGATGGAAAAGTCAGATTTATTACTGGTCAAGTTCAACAGAACAAAGTATGCACTGTGGAAATTTCACTTTCAGTTTTATGTGGAAGGGAAGGAGCTCTGGGGTTTGGTTGATGGTACAATTGAGAAGCTGAAAAATTACAAACCTGGAGGGTCAACAATGCAAAAGTGATTTCTTGGATTCTCAGTTCAATCACTATAGTATAGATGTTGCAATGCCTACGTGGAGCTTCCGTACTGCCAAGGAAACGTACTCATACATGGAGAAGGTATATCAGCAGTCCAATCTTTCCCAACTATTCCAGATTGAGAGTTTGAGACTAAAATATTTTAACTACAGTCAGGGTGAAAAGAAGATTCAAGAGTACTATGCTGGTCTCATAAATATTTGGACGGAATATGAGTTGGCACATATTGGTAAAATATCCTCTGCCTATTTTGTTAACGCCTTGAAGGAACACTTTGATAAATGATAATAGGAAGGTAATGCATTTCTTAATGCACCTAAGGTTGGAGTATGAAGTTATTAGGGAAAATATCCTTAGAAGGGGTAGTACTCCATCTCTTGATGCCATCCTTGGTGAGTTGCTGAGAGAGGAAACCTGTCTGGTTACTCAGTCGACTATTGGTGGAAAGCTAGATTCAGTGATAGAGACAGCTTTTCTTATCAACAGACCAAAACAGAAGGACCTATCGAAATCGCTATGCTATGAATGTAAAGAATATGGACATGTTGCTTCTCATTGCAAGAAGAGGAACCTGTGTACTTATTGCAAAACACATGGACATATAATTACTGAATATCTTACCAGGCCACCTAAGGGACAAAATGAGGATCACAAGAAAAGTCAGCTGAAAGCCAATTAGGCTACATGGGTGGATAGGATGATGCTTCTGTGATTTCATTTATCTTTGGACTGAAGGGTGATACACATCTGGTATTTTCACTGAGGAAAAGGTGTGACAGCTTGTATCCTCATCCATCTCCTCTGTATTCTCAACCATTGGGGTTTATCTGTAAGTCTTTTTCACAGTGTTCCTCAACTAGTCATATATGGATTATAGACTCTGGTGCCTCCAATCACATGAAAGGGGCATACTCAAGTTTTGGTCAATCACTTAAACCTCCATCTATGAATAAACACATCATTACTGCTAATGGTGAGAATCTCGATATATAATAGTGATTTGTACTTGGCTACCTCGGCCACTTCTCAGCTTCACCTTCTCAAAACCCTTTTTGTATCTAAGCTCACCAATAATTTGATTTCTATTGATCAGTTAGTTGAAAATGGTAATGTTGTTTCCTTTTCTTGTGATGGTTGCTTAATACAAGGCCAACACACTGGAGAGGTGAAGGGGAAGGAGCATAGGCTGGGGCAGTTGTTCTCCTTGGATTCTGGATAGTCATCGACTTGTTCTTGCTTATTATCTACTACTTTACTCTAAAGTTATCTGTAGTAGATAACTAGATAACTTTTGCAAATGAACTGTATTTTTTGTTTCAATCTAGATGCTTGACTTCTAAGAACATTTCTTTTAACAATATTGACAAATCTTGCATTTCTTGTTCTTTGAGTAAAAGTCGTGTATTTGTTTTGTTTTTTTTTAACTTTTTTTTATAAATGAATGCAATTTTATTAAACAAAGAAAGAGCACACAGTCAACCTAAGAGGAGGCACGAGGTGTTACCTCCCCCCAGGACTGAACAATATGCACATAAACACACACATTACTGAATTACAATTATAAGGTAGCCCAAAGCAGATCTCCCCTTGATACCCCTTGTTTAGCTAGAGAATCAGCCAATTGCATTTGTTGATCTGCTAACCCACTGAATCCTAACTGTCATGTTTCTTGTCAGCCAGTTAGCTTTCTTTAAAAGATCCCTGTAACCCCAACAAACTGTTTTTGAATTTGTCAGCCAGCCCAGTACTACCTTGGAGTCCCCCTCAACTATCAAGTTTTCCACAAGTTGACTGGCCAATTGTATGCCTTGTACTGCTAGTATCTCAGCCCTTATAGAATAACCGACACCCGCTGGTCCTGAAAATAAAGAAAGGATGTTGCTTTCTTTATCTCAAAATCCTTCCTTTGCATGATGGCCATGGGTTGCCTTGACAGCTTCTGTCAACGTTCAATTTTACCATTCCTTCTGGTGGGGGCTTCCAATCTATGGACTGTTCTTTGTGGAGGCTGTGGATGCCACTGCTGCCCAATTTATCCTTAAATCATCAAAGGAGTAATCCACCAACAAGTTTCAAGATTTCAGCCAAGAGGTTGTCATTGTCATTATACACTCCTTGACTTCAGCAAGACTTCTTTCCTTTTCTTGAAAAATTCTAGCATTTCTCTCCTCCCACAAAGTCAACAAGCTAGCAGCTCTAATACACTCCCAAATTAGCTTCCCTCTCTTTGTCAATCTCCCAAAGGCAGATGGAGTAAACAACAACTTTACTTCAAAGGGCAAGTTCCACCTGCACCCAAATAATGACACAACCCAATTCCAAATATTGGCAGCAAAAGAGCAAGATACCAGCAAATGGTTACAGTCCTCACCCTTCACTTTACACATAAAGCACCAATTTGGGGACAAGCACATATAAGGTTTCTTCTTTTGCATGTTTTCCACAATATTGATCTTACCAATAAAAGGCTTCCCAATAGAACATAGCTATTTTAGGAGGTATTGGCCTTGACCAAACTTCTTTAACATGGAATACCTGAGAGGAGGGGGTGGAAGAGAGGTATTTAACGAAAGATGCACAAGTAAAAGATCTAACCAGGGTTAGACACCAAATCCTTTCGTCATCCCTTAAACCTTTTCAAAACCCAAAATCCCAATTTAAAGCTAAAGGGAGAACAGGGGGGAAAGGAACCTTGAGATAGGTTTCTTTTTAATGAGGGAGATAGAATAGAGGGAAAGGAAATGGTCTTTTAGGGGTTGAGTGCCCACCCAAATATCTTCCCAAAAAAGAACCAAGTTTTCGGAGCAAGCATCATACCTTACAAACCTGAGGAATTTGGGGAGAATGGCAAAAATTGCCTTCCAGGGTGTTATGAGAAAAGCCCTTCGAGATACCCTAGCGTCCCAACCTGATTTAGAACAGCCATGGATACTCTTCACCACTTCATGCCATAACCTCTCTCTCCATGGGCCACCTCCAAAGTCACTTACGTAAAAGAGCTTTGTTCTTATTCACTACATTTCCTAACCCTAGACCTCCTTTTTGCTTCGACTCACCAGCTCCCACCTAACCAAGTGATCTTTTTTCTCTTCCCAAGGCTCCCATAAGAAATCCCTCATCAATTTTTCCAACCTCTTTGCCTCCCTTTTAGAAATTCTAAAAACTGACAGGAAGTAGATTGGCAAGTTGGCTAGAGTAGTAAAGTTGCCTTAATCAAAGTTACTTTACCCCCTAAGGATATATAGTTTCTCTTTTAGGCTACCAATCTTTTTTCAAAATTTTCCACCACAGGGTTCTAAAACCTACTTTCCTTTGGATTAGCACCTAGGGGAAGTCCTAAGTAGGATAAAGGCCACTGTGACCAAGTTCATTCTAAATAGGCTGCTATAGACTCTACCACCCCTCTATTCAGATTTATCCCCACTACATAGCTCTCTTCTCAAAATTTATTTTCAGATTTGATGCCCTCTAGAGTATAAGTCATGCATTGCTTTTCCCTTCTAATTCAGAGCACAGTAATGTTCCTATTGTTATACATAGTTATGTTTGGTCATCTCTTGTGGATTCTAGACTTGGATATAAATACTTTATTTCATTTATTGATGATTGCACCAGTATAGATGGATATATTTTTTGAGATAGAAATCAGAGGTATACCATACATTTAAGTTATTTCTTTTAATGATGAGGACATGGTTTAATGTCTTGGTGAGAGTCCTACATTCAGATTCAAGGGGGAATTCAAGTGCTTTTCAGAACTTTTTGAAAAACTAGGGAATTAAATCTAGGAAATCTTGTCCCGGTAGCCCACACCATAATGGGGCAACAGAACGCAAGAATAAGCATATTTTGAGTGTGGTGAGGACCCTTCTTTCTAGCTCCCATACACCTAATTCCTTTTGGGTGAAGGTAGCCAACACTATTGTGTTTTTTACTAATTTGCTTCCATAATCTCTGTTACACAATTCTTTACCATATGGATGTGTTTTTCATCATTCTCCTAATTTTTCTATGCTCCATGTGCATGGATGTATTTGCCTCATTCACTCTTTGAAGAGTAAGAAGAGAAATTTCATTAAACAAAAGAAAGAAATACAGTTTGAGAGTTGGATTTAAAATGTCCCTAATTTCCCAAATATTTCCACATGTTTCTATTTCCATGGGTAGCGACATAAAATTTTATTGAAATCTGCATATTCCCAAATGAACACTACCAACACTATGTGGAATACAAGAGATAGTTTCCATGATATATTTCTATTTCCACTTCCATAGGTAGTGACATGAAATTTTACTAGAATCGACATATTCCCCGATGAAATTTTATTGAACCGACATATTCGGAGTACAAGAGATGGTATTATAACATAAATTGGTGACAATACTGTAGATATGTGGAGTAGCAATTTCATTGCTTGCCTTACATGATTACCACTTCAAACTAGCTCAATATTCATTTAAAACATGAAGTTAAATATTAGTCTTTGTTTGTGTAAGAGATTATTTTGTTGATCTATTACAACCATTTACATTTTCTATGAGTTTAAATTTTGTTTTAACTCATTCTATCATGAAGCTTTGAATCTTAGGTTTATAGGGCAATTTCAAAACATACTCTTTTTCCTACTTTTACTCACTTTGCTTGCTCACCAAAGCTCCAAAAACCCCATATTTGCTAATGTTGCTCATTCATTCATCATAATAAAAAATATTTTTAAAAGACACTAAAGTTATAAAACCTTTTTTATAGGAATTAAGAATTTAAGACCCTGATATTGACTTGTTTGGGCTTGCCTCAAGAGGCTTGGTAAAAAGGCGTCTCATGGAATCAGAAATGCATAATATTTAACATCACATTGGCTCTTTGAAGTAATGCAATTGGGAAAAAAATAAAGACATTAAGAGTTTACATGCTTGAATAGTTTTATATGTTATGCTTGATTTTATTTTAAATATGTTTTACATGTTATGCTTATGTATTTTAATTTGAGATAATAGGTTTTTTAAAACATTTATTCTAAAACTTATGCTTATATTTTTAATTAACAATGTGTTTAATATTTTTAATATTTTGCATTTTTTTGCATTTTTTGCATTTTTGCACCTTGCTTCAAAAAGGTGCGCGCCTCTTTATGCTTTTAAAACACTGATTTCATATGAGATGTATTAGTACCTTGAAAAGGTATATCAGCAACCCAACATTTCAAGACAATATTGGATATAAGTTGATATATATTCTTATCATCAAGGTGAGAGAAAAACTCAAGAATATTATGTAGGGTTCATTAACCTATGGACTGAATATCAGTTAGAGCATTTGGGAGAGAATCCTTCAGGCTGCTGTGTGAAGTTCATGAAGACACAACTTGACAAATGAAAGATTATGCATTTCTTAATGCATCTTACATCCGAATTTAAAGTTGTTAGGTCCAACATTCTCAACAAGGAGAACCTACCAGATCTAGATACTATTCTTGGGGAGTTGTTAAGAGAGGAAACTAGGTTGATTACTCAGAATACTCTTTGATGGGAAGAGGGCCACTAATTTTGATGTTATCTTTCTTGCAACTAAACTTAAGGGCAAGAAAGATTTCTCTCAAGTTCAATGCTATGAATGCAAGAAATTTCATCGTGTGGCTTCACATTGCAAGAAGAAAAATACTTGCACTTATTGTAAGCAACAAGGACACATTATCTCTGAGTGTCCTACTCATACACCAAAGGGAGGTGTATCTAGTCAAGAATAAAGGCCAACACAAAGCTTATCAGACCTAAGTAGAGTTCAGATGCATCAACATAATCCAATTCTTTGTCTGCAAAGGAGGAATACTTGCAGTGCTATAACAGAGGAGAAGATTCACCAACTCATGTCCCTGGTTATTTCCTTTAATTTTTCCGCTATTGGCCTGTTTGGTGAGTCTTCTTACTTTCATTCTTCTCCTAGTCATCTTTGGATTATCGACTTTGGTGCCTCTAACCATATGACAGGGGCCTCTTTTGGTCAGTCTCTTAAACCTTATCCTTTGAATAAGCATATTGTTACTACTAAATGGTCTTTGTTTAGCTACTTCCAAATCATCTTGTCTTCTTCATCTTCCCAAAATCTTCTTTGTTCCCAACCATACTACAAACTTAATTTTTGTTCGTCAACTAGTTGAAGATGGTAACATTGTTTCCTCAACTAATGGTTGTTTGATACAAGATCAGTGCACTGGGGAGCAATGTTTTTAAAAACCGACCTAAAGGCCTAACTGTTTTTGCCTTCGAGTCATGGATCACCAGTTCGACCATCGGGGTCGAACGGGTTAGACCATGCCACATCATCATTCTAAATACATATATACGTGTGTGTACGCGCACGCGTGTGCGTGTATGTGTGTATAAACACATTTTATCATGTATATTCTACATGTAATATATGTATTATTTCATATTCAATTGAAATTTTTAACTCAATTTTTAATTTTTTTATTTGTAAAAATATTAAAAATTGCAATTTGAGGCCAAAAAAGGGTTTATCCATGAAATAGTGGTGTAAGACGCCTACAACGCCTTGGGATGCATAGATCTTGAAAAGTTACCCAAAATAAAAAAATATCCCAATCAAACATTGGAGCGCAAAGTTATGACCTCCAAAAGTTTGCGTAAACATTTAGTGTGCAACATGTGACCCGGTCATCAGGTCAAATAGGTCAACGATCTATTCACCCAAGTTGAACGGTTTTGACCAATTCCCGGGTTTTAGTAGAACCAAACCTAGAATCATGGTTGCTGACAACTCGAATGGTTCAATCAGTCAAGTCAACAATAGGTTGAAAACACTACTAGGGAGTTGAAAGGGAAGGGTTATAGACTAGTCAATTGTTTGTTCTAGACATTGCAAAGGGACAAGCTCAACCCTCTTCCATCACACGTTTACTTTTTGCTACTTCTAGTTTTGAGTTTACTAATTGTAATAATGTTTGGAACATGCGGCATTGACGCCTTGGTCATCCTTTTGATAAGAAACTAGATTACTTGTTTGCTTCTAGTTGTTTACACTCATTAGGGTGTCTATTTCCAACACCTATTCATGCTTAACAATAGTGTTATGCAATACGCATGTCGATGGTCTTAGATCCACCACTAAAAAAATCAACTAAAAGCTCAATTCATGAAATTCTTCTTTTCCTTTTTAGTCAGTAGTTGTGTCCTTAAATTTCTAATGAACCAAAGTCAAATAATGTAAAGAAGCTCACATCCTCATAGATCCTATGGAGTGATTAATTCTCAAAGAATTCCCAACTCCTTTCCTCCCAAATACCCCCATAAGTTGGTAGAACGAGTAATCCTCTAGAAGATTGGTGTCTTTCACTTCAGATGATCATAATTGTAACTTTTTATAATAAATAAAAGAAAATTTTATTAATTAAAAGGATGCCTTGATTGTAAAAGTTGGGAAACTAATGATTGGGATCTTGTAGAGAAGGCCCAAAAAGTAGAAGAAATTACCATGGAAGAGAAAGCAGTCCAAACTAAACAAGTAAAGAACACAATTACATGAAAAATAAAGGCTCATCATTTCCCTCTAGTAATGTTTGTTTAGTACAATTATATACCATGATTTTTTTATAGTAAAAGGAAAAAAAATTATTAAAATAAATAAGATTACAATTCACTAATGAAGAGACTGCGCCCAATCAAAATAACTTCAACAAAAAGGAAAATGCATCCATGATTTTAGTAACTAGAGACCCTCTTTAACAAAAACAAGATTTTCTTTCTAGATAAATGATTGAAAGATTAACAAAAACAAGAAGATGTTCAGTTCAACCTCACACAACCAAAACTGGCCTCTCCAGTGATGCTCCATGAGACACAAAAGGTACATTTTATAGGAGTTGGTTCACTAGATTGGGTCATATCAGGAAGCACTAAACAATGCAAGTAACTTCTATTGGCAACTTAGTTTAGAACTCAAAAATCCCCTTTTACCCTCCTCACCCTCTTTTCATGGAAAAATATTTCAGCCCAAATTACGTGTGTGCTTAATGTTAATTCTTTCTAGGCATCCTGTAAATGTAAATATATCTCAGTTTGGATGTTGTTATTAGTTGGGCAAAATCTCCTAACCAAGTTCAGATATTAAGGGCCCATTCGTTTGCTCTAATGTCTGACGTCTGAAAGTGCAATAATTACATTGAGAGTTATATTGGTATTGATGAACTTTTCTTTCCTCTGAACTCTGAATGCAAAGAATGTTGTTCTGATTTCTGAATTCTGAAAATTGTCAAATTTCCATTTTAACCCCCACCCCATATATGAGAATTTTTGTCTGGGTTTTGGGGGTATCATTGGAAAACAAAAAGTTGTAAGATTCCTCTTTAAGAGATAAGAGATAAGAGGAAATGAACACCCATTTTCCTCTTAAAGTTGTAAGATTGAGTTAAGAGGAAATGAACAGGCCCTTAGTTGATTAGAACGGGAGAGTAAACACATGGCCGGCCCAAAAGGATTTCTATTTGATATGGTTTTGTTGAGAAAAATGTTGTTTTTATTTCTTATTATTGGGCCTTCATTTATTTGGTGGCTGGGCTTTTATTTCTTTATTTTATTTAGTTATTGAGATGTTTCGGGCCAGCTTAGGCCCATTTTTCGTTTCTTAAATTGTAGCTGTCCTTTTAAGGGTATTCTTGTCATTTCATTTAAAATTGTAAACTAACCGAATATTACGGAAGAATGGATGCAAGTAGCCCACAATTTTGCCTTTTCAATTTTTTTCTCCTCTCTTCATCACCTGAACAGTTCACACCTTGTTTCTCTAAATCTTGTATCAGTCTTTATTTCTAACCTGTCTTTGATTCTGGTCTGAATTGGGTTGAAGACTCCAAGAGACAGAAATAGGTAGAAATTATCAAGTGTGGTTCGAGGCTTGACATCATAAGTTATCAAGCATGGTTCAAAGCTTGACATCATAAATTATCAAGCATGGTCCAACTGGCCCGCTTTTCCATCTGGGTGGCAGCTCAGTGGTTCAACCATCCAGATCGAACCAGTCAACTCTTGACATCAGAAATTAAAGAATAAAACGTAAAAAATATATAAAATAACAGATTGAGCATGTTCGTAATATTTATATTCATCTTTTTTGATAACTAACTGAATTATTTTATTAAAAAAGCAACAATATTCAAAGCAGTACAAGAATCCAGCAGGGAGGTGGGAAGTGCACCCTCACCCATACAATACATAAATAAAAGGTTACATCACAACTGAACCATAGTCTATCCTGTTGCCACCTCTCCCCAATTTCTCCAAATATCATCAAAGGAAAATGATTTGATAATGTCAATCGTTTTAATCCAATGTATCACCCTATCCATCACACACTCATTTACCACCTCCCTACTTTCCTTCTAAAGAAAAGTTATTGTACCTCTTTCTTCCCAATCAGTCAACAATAATGCTGCCTATACATCTCCACATTATCCTTCCTCTTTTCTAGGCCAAGGGAAAGTCATCAAATCAAACAACCTGTTAACCTCCAATTGCAAATTACACCTGAACAGAAAATAGGGAGAAGAACCACCTCCAAATGCCTACAACAAATGGATAGGAGACTACTAGGTGGTAACAGCTCTCACCATTGACCTTACATAGAATGCACCAGTTTGGAGAAATACAAAGAAAGGTCTTCTTTGTAGATTGTCCAAAGCGTAGGTCATCCCATGAGCAATTTCCCAACAAAAAGCCCTAACTTTAGGGGAATAAGCTGACACCAAATTTCCTGAGAAGGGAAAGGCTGAGATCTGACAGAGGTGCAACGAGAGTTGAAAGACGAAGCATAAGAAAAATACATTTAGGAAGAAGAGTCCATACATGTCTATCGGTCCAGACCAGTAGTATCAAGGAAAAAATTATTAAGAAATTGCATCAACTTGGCAATTGAGATAGACAAAACAGCCCTCGGCCCTCTTCTAAAACCGTAGTCCCAATTATGACTCAAAGGGAGCATGGGGGAAGGAATTTTAGGATTGATTCTTTTTATACAATGAGATGGAGTACAAAGCAGGAAAGAGATAGTTAAGAGGAGAATCTTCCAACCAAATATCTTCTCAAAACAAATATCATACTTGACATGATTGAGAAAAGAGAAATAATACCAAGAATAACTTTCCATGGAAAAGCCAAAGTTGCTCAAGGAGACTCCCCTACATCCCAACCATTAGCTGTCAAACCATGAATGCTAGCCACCATCTCAGCCATCTCCACAACCATTTCCTTAACAATGCTGTGTTCTTCTTCCCTACATTGCCTATTCCCAGCCCCCAACTCCTTACTCCTACAAACAATCTCCTACTTCACCTAATGATCCCTCTTTCCTTCTCCTGGCTCCCATAGCAAACCCTCATGAGCTTTTCAACCTTTTCGCCTCCTTTCGTGGAATTCTAAACACAGAAAGGTAATAGATTGACAGGTTAACAATAGTGGATCTTATTAATGAATTCTACCTCCCAAGGATAAATAGTTTCTCTTCACATCGCCAAACTCTTTGCAAACATCTCTAAAATTGGGTTCCAAAATTTACTTTCTCTAAGGTTTGCACCTAATGACAGGCAAAGATAGTTCAAAGGCCAACTATGGAACTAGATAGTTCGCTAGATTCTCACTCACTATCTCCCATATTTATTCCTACCACACCACTCTTATCCAAATTAATTTTCAGATTTGAAATCTTCTCAAATAACTTCACCAACCAGTTCAACTTTTCAACTCTTCTCATGTCATCTCCATCACAAAAAATGGTAATGTCATCTACAAACTTAAGATAGGTGACTGTAACATTATTCCTACCCACGGTTTAAAATGTCCCTAACTTCCTTAATATTTCCACAACATATTTCCATTTCCATGGGTAGCGACACAAAGTTTTACCGGAACCAAAATTTCCCCAATGAAGACTACCAGCACTATGTGGTACAAGAGATAGCTTCCATGACATATTTCCATTTCCACTTCCATGCGTAGCAACATGAAATTTTACTAGAATTGACATATTCCCCACTGAACACTACCATGGGTAGCAACAAGAGATAGTATTACAACATAAGTTGGTGACAATATTGTAGGTATGTGAAGTAACAAGATTGTCCACCAAAGTTACATGAATACCACTTTGAGCTATCTCAATAATCATTTCAAGCATGAAGTTAAATATTAGATTTTGTTTGTGTAACAGATTAATTGGTTGATCTATTACAACCATTTACATTTTTTATGAGGTTAAATTTTGCTTTAACTCATTCTATCATCAAGATCTAAATCTTAAGGTTTATAAGGCAACTTCAGAAACGTATTCTTTTGTCTAGAACCTTAGTTTCTTAGCTTTGTTTAATGATTTGGAACAAGATAATAATTTAAAAAGGTATGTCTATGCTTTACTCATTTCATAAAATATCATTCTATACTCTACATATTTTACAATGTTTCCACCAAATCTATAATTTTTACAATATTTCTGACATTCCCGACATGTTTCTTATATTTGGATAACCGGCATTTCCACTGATATCGACATTTTAAGCCTTGTTCCTACCAATTCTCCACCCTCTAATCACATTCTCCCCATCAACCCTAGAAATTAACCTACTAAACACTTATACCACCAATATAAAAAGAAATGGTGAGGAAGTGAACTCTTTAATCTCAAGCAGAGAACCTTAGCAATGATCTTATAAATGCTAGTCACCAAACTAAGTAAAGCCCTTGGTGTCAACAACACCAGGCTTCTTAGGTATCAAAACAAGGAATATTGCATCGATTCTAGAACTTATAAAATGTCTCTCTACAAACTCAATAAAATCATCCTCAACAATTTCCCAACAATCTTGATAAAAAGCCATAGTAAAACCATCTAGTCTTGGAGCTTTGAATCTATTCATTGAGACAACCCTTCAAACATCCTCTATATCAAAGTTCCTTTCCAACAATAAAGCTACATCCTCATCCAAAGAGGGCCAATCAAGCCCCTCCATCCTCACTCTTCCCCCTAATGGCCATCTATAAATGGACTTGAAATGTTCCACAAACTCCTCAGTTATCTCTTCTTGATTAGAGATTACTTCTCTATTCACTTCCAACTTTGCCACAAAGTTCTTCCACTTCCTATCAATTGCTAGAGCATGAAAGAATTTAGTATTCCCATCCATGGTTCACAATAGTGTAGATACTTGGTGAAACATCCCCAATATATCCCCATTTGCTAGGTGGCAATACAAAATCTCTTGGGAACCTTTTTTTTTCAAATATCCCCAATATTTTGTTGATATGTCAATGATATTTCAGATTTCATTGATAGACTATATATTTAAAGTTCAAAATTTTAGAATATTATCAAAAAATTTCAATAATTCATTAAAATCATCATAATTTAAAAAAATAATCCCCATTTGCTAGGAGGCAATACAAAATCTCTTGGGAACCTTTTTTTTTCAAATATCCCCAATATTTTGTTGATATGTCAATGATATTTCAGATTTCATTGATAGACTATATATTTAAAGTTCAAAATTTTAGAAAATTATCAAAAAATTTCAATAATTCATTAAAATCATCATAATTTAAAAAAATAATAATAATAATAATAATAATATTTTCCCTAACAGAGCTTGATTTTTTCTAGTTACAATCCCAAGTCCCAAACCCCCCTCTTCTTTACTTTTGCACACAATTTCCCAATTAACCAAGTGATCCTTTTTTTCTCGTCCCGACTCCCATAAGAAATCTCTCATCAACTTCTCCAGTTTCCTAGCTTCCCTAACTGGTATCCTAAAAACAAACAAAAAATAGGTAGGTAAGTTAGCCAAGGTAGCTCTTATTAGGGTAATTCTCCCTCCTAAAGAGACATAATTCCTCTTCCATGAGGCTAATCTCTTCTCAAACTTTTCTATCACTGGGGTCCAAAATCTACTCTCCCTAGGATTTGCCCCTAAAGGAAGCCCCAAGTATGACATAGGCCAAGCAGAGGTGGAACACTCAAGACACTCCGCAATAGCCTCGACTTCCCCTACCTCCAAATTTATACCCGCTATGCAGCTCTTTTCCAAATTTATTCTCAAATTAGAAATACTTTCAAATCCTTTGATTAGCTCCTTTAGGTTTGCTACCTTTTCGCTAAAACCTCCTTCACAAAAGATCATTAGGCCATCTGCAAACTGAAGGTGGGTGACGGGGAATTGGTGTCTCCCTATTCTCCAACCCCTAATGGCATCTTCACTGTCAGCCTTAGTAATGATCCTACTAATCACATCAGCTACTAAGGTAAAAAGGAAGGGTGAGAGTGGATCCCCTTGCCTGACATCCCTGCAAGCTGGAAAAAAGTCCCTTGCCATACCATTTACCAGAATAGAGTAGTGACAAGTACTGATACACCCAAAAATCCAACTACACCACTTGTCCCCAAATCCACAGTTTCGCATAACCTCTAATAGAAACTCCCAGTCCACCAAATCATAGGCCTTTTCAAGATCCATTTTACAAATGAAACCTCTCTTCCTAGACCTTTTCATTTCCTCCACACACTCATTCGCAATTAAGATCTGATCTGTTATTTGTCGCCCTTGAATGAAAGCCCCCTAGGTTTCACTAATGATAGAAGGGAGGACTGTTTTGATCCTCAACGAGAGCACTTTAGCCAGAATTTTATAGATACTTGTCACCAGACTAATAGGCCTACAATCTTTTGGGTGGTTGGCATCATTCTTCTTAGGTATCAAGGCAAAAAAAGGGGCATTAATTCTAGGGCTTATAATGTGATTGTCTGCAAATTCCTTAAAGACTTCAACTAAATCCTCTTTCAACACCTCCCAACAGTCTGGATAAAAACCCATGTAAAGCCATCTGGACCTAGAGCCTTGGATCTATCCATTAGAAAGACAGCTTTCTTAATCTCTTCTTCCTCGAAATCCCTTTCCATCCACCTTGCCACTCCATCATCAATTCTTGGCCATTCCACCCCCTTCCACGACTGCTCTCTCACTCAAAGGTCTTCTATAAATCGATTTGAAGTGGTCCACAAATTTTCTGGCTACGTCATCCTGGTTGGTAATCACCTCCTCTCCTATCTCTAGCTTGGTCACAAGATTCTTCTTCGTCTCCCATTTGCCAAATCATGGAAAAATCTAGTGTTCCCATCGCCTTCCTTAATCCACTTGTGTCTAGATTTTTGTCTCCAACTGATTTCTTCCCTCAATAGCACCTCTTCCAAATCATTTTTCAATTGTCTCCTTAACACTCTGTCCTCCTTGGTCAACCCATTTTGAGATTCCTTTACATCCAAGTTTTCTATTCGAGAGATTAGGCACAATTTTTGCTCCTCAATTCTACCAAAATGATCTCTATTCCACTCTTTTATTTTGGCTCTCAACCTTTTTAATTTCTTATGAAACTTGATCCCCTTACATCTTACCCCTCTCTCCTCCTCACCCCACCATTCCTTCACTTTTTTCACAAAATCTGGATGGGTAAGCCACATATTTTCGAATCTAAAAGGTTTGGGTCCTGTAGGAAAAAACTCAATACCTATCTGGATAGGACAGTGATCGGAGGTGACCCTGGCTAACACTCTAGCAACCAAGTTTTCCAAACTATTCTCCCAAGCAAGGTTAAATAAGAACATGTCCAACTTCGAACACAAAGGGGTTTCCTGAAGGTTGGACCAAGTGTAACTGGCTTGCAGTAGAGGTATTTCCTTCAATTCACATTCTTCAATAAAACCATTAAATTTCCTCATGCTTGTTGTAATTACCTGTTGGGGATTACTGGTTTCATCAGAGAATTTAATGACATTAAAATCCCCGCCCAGGCACCAAGGGCCATACCATAGCCCCTTGATTGCATATAGTTCCCCCCACATCTCATTCCTCTCTCTATAGGAATTAGGGCCATAAACATTGGTTAAGACCCATACACACCCATCCTCTACATTCTTACACTTAATGGAAACTGAGAATCTGCCTATCAATTCTTCCACTACTTCCACCATATCCTCCCTCCACAATGTTACGATACCCCCCCCCCCCGAGGCTCCCCAAGAAGGAGACAAGCTCCAACCTAAACCTCTAGACCTCCAAAAACTCCTCACCCATCTCCCATCCAATTCCATCATTTTGGATTCTTGTAACAACACAATATCGGGTTTTTCCCTTCGGAGTAGGTCTTTGATCACCCTTCTCTTTCTTGCACTCCCTAACCCTCTTACATTCCAGCTAATAATTTTCATCGAGACAAAATAGCAAAAACACCCATGAAAAGGCCATAATCTCCTCATTTTCGACCCTTCCTCCTATCCCCTCTACCACTAAATTCTAAATCTCCCTCAATGTCTGAGATAGCCTTTCCACTTCAGATCTTTTTTCTTCTTTGTTCCTTCCCCCCCCCTTCCTAATACAACAATCATCTTCTTTCTTTTCTCCACCCTTTCCAGCCAATGTCTAAGGAAGAATTTTACCCTGCTCACACTTATTTTGGCTACAACGTCTCTCTAAGAATCCTTCCTTTGTTTTTATTTCCTCCATCATTGTACAGATCAACTCCCAAATTCTGTCTGCCTCCCCCTTACTACTTCCTTCCATCACCCTCTCTCCTCCTTCCACTATCACCCTCTCTCTTGCATCAGAACCTCCTAGATGGGAAGCTGGCATATCTGTTACAGGCATAGCACACAAGTCAGTACCTAAAAAAGAATAGACACCCATACCTGGTAGGACGGGGTAGGACTAGAATCACTGAAATTTAGTTGCTGACAGGCGACAAATGGTTTTAAGGCCTTTCCCCTTTTTGGACAAAGTTGTGAAGTAGACATAGTGATAGAATCACTTCCTGACGACCTACCCACTTGGAAATCCTTTCTCTGTGTTTTCGACACTAGAATACCCATATCCATCCTCACGGCCGATTCTTGTCCCTCTCCACCAACATCCTGTAATTCATTAGACTCAGGGTCAGCTCCCTCGACAAAGGGAAGAGGAGTTTTCATAGCTTTAGGACCATTTTCTTCGCCATTTCTAGTCTTCCCGCCACCTGCCTCTTCAATCTCTTCCTCTAAAAGTAACAGCTCTGTATGCAAACTTTCTATTTCAAGTAAATCATTGTTGCTTTTCGGAGACAGACTTCCCTAACTTATAGTTTCATCTCTATTAGAATCGTCACTGCTGTTTTGTTCACTCAACCAATCTTCAAACCCTATTCTGTTCAAATCACTAGGCTTCAAGTATCTCGAGTAGTGCCTATCTGGTGAGAGACGGTTCGCCAAGTTGGATGGGACCCATTGTAGAGAGCCTCGAGACTGAGAGTCTTGAGATTTTGCGCCTGAACGTTCGACCGAAAGGAGGGATTCGAGGTAGAAGAAGATAGACGCTTAATCTCGTCTATCATCTCATCCCTCCTCCCAATCACATGCTTACTTAAAGGGTCCCTTGGCCCATATGTCTTGTAATGGGCCTTGGGCTCAAAACTTGTAATATAAGAACCCAGCTTTAAAACCTTTACTTCAGTTGCCTTCTCCGGCCCACCAGAAAAGGAATCCACTTGACTGGGCCCATTTTCTAAGTCTTTTCCTCCCACGTGACCTCTTAACAAGTCACGCCCCCCCTGTTTTAATGGTCGAACCAGCAACCCTCCCTGTCTGAGGTTGCTGGTTCAGCCCTCTCCCTTTAGACACTGGTATATTTTTGTCTATTTCCCCTGACACCACCTACGCAAAAGATCTTCCATTTGTCATAGCCTTTTCTTGCTTTCTACAGGTTTGACCTTCCATCTGCCCCAAAGCATTTTGGCTTCCCAGAATTTGTTGGCCCTTTTTAGTGAAACATTCCTTCCCATTTGAATTAACCAATCTCACAAGTCCACGTAATGGTTCTTCTTCCTCCTCCCCTCCTACCATACGAGCCTCCTTCCACAGCCCTGCTTCAATGGAGGACGCTAGCCACACAGAGACAAAACTCCCCTCTGTTTGTACCTTCCTCCTTTCGTGGAATGTCTTCTGGCTTCACACCACTTAGCAGGATTGCTACTGAATAAAGATCACCCCAGAAAGCTCCTTTCAAGATTCCTCCACACAATACTGCTATAGACTCTGCTACTTCTTGTTTCCACAGATGAAATGGCAAGCCTATTACACGCACCACCACACCATCTTCGACAAATAAATCCTTGGAGTTGGATGTTGGATTCCATTTAAAGACTGTGAATGATCCGAAATCAGCCTCAATATTGATAGCTGATATTTCCAATTCATTCTCTACTGGATCTAGGAGGGCTTTACAGTTATCGAAGGGGGTTACTATGAAGACACTCTTCAGCTTCAACCTGGTTGCCAGTAAGTCAGCTACCCTCCTCCAATCATTAACCTTTTCCTTGGCTTGTATCACAAACTTACTATCCCACTCTTCTCTCTCTAGACCTCCCACCATTCTGCATTGGCCTTTTGTTTTTGCCATGACCACTGGCCCTTGTTCTACCCTGTTGTTGCTAAGATATGCCTTCTCCTCCCTTATGGAGGCTTTTTTATCATTTGCTACTCTTTGAGCAACCAGTCAACTTCCCCCCATCCTTGGCTTTGTTTTCCTGCTGGAAGACACACCAGTTGCCTTTGTCCCTTTTGAACAAGCTCCAGCTATGAACTCTTAGCCACTCGATCACTTCCAATCCTTCTAGCAATATTGTACCTTTTTCGCTTCCCTTACCTTAAGTCTTACCTTCCCCTTGATTCTCATCTCTTCGAACAGGAAATTTTTTGCTTCTATCTTCAAGGATCTCCTCCACTAACCTACCTGCACGAACTCCATTCCCTTCAAGGATCTTCAAGGTCTCTTGTCAAATTTTTTGACCAAAATATTAAAAAAAAAAAAAAAAAAAAAATTGTTTTGTTGAGCTGAAACTCTCAATACACAAATTTGCATATCAAGGGTATTGATACCTTGAACTAGGGTTGTTCACAGGTTGATTCAGTTCACCTAAAATCTAATTGTTCTCTGTTAACTAATTTAATGTTTCTAGAAAACTTTCCTAATTTTTTAGATTTTCCAAATATCTTAGCTGAATATCTCCAAAATTTCTCCAACTCCACATGGCAAAATGTTCATTGATACCGATACTATGAACCATGTTCCCGTTCCCTCAATCCATTAACCATTTATGCCTTCACTCTTGTCTCCAAAACACCTCCCTATAGAGCACATCTTCCAACTCCCTCTTTAATCACAACCTTAATTCTCTTTCTTCCCCACTAAGAGTTCTTTGGCTCTCCAATTCATCCAGTTGTTCAATTTGGGACACAACATTTAACTTCTCCTCTATTCTTCTGAAGTTGCCCCCATTCCATTCCTTGATACTATGAATCTCCTCCCTAGAATTACTTGTTTCATCAAAGGATCTGATCACAGAGAAATCTCCACCCAAGAATCATGGCCCTACTACTTTTCTTATGAAAGTTATGAACAATTATTAAGGAAATATGGTTATGATACCTAGATAACTACCCAAGGATCTATGTTTTCTACATAAAAAAATCCATCACCTAAGCAACTAGGCAACCAGGCGCCCCCCTGTCGCCTAGCCTCACCTTGGCACCTTGAAAACTATGCTAACCACAACCCACTACTTTGGCCCTTTCCTCCTTTCCCATCTTGCACTAAACTCTATGTCTCCCTCAATGTCTGAAATTAGCCTTTCTACCTTAATCCTTTTCTTCCACTTATTCTTTTTTTCCTCATTCCTTCTTGCATAGACTTATATTTTCTAACCCTAATTTTACTCCCGTTTGTTCAGCTACCTCAACTACTTGTTTTCCTCCATCAACCCAAACTTCATCCTCTTCAAAACCCCCTCATCATATTAAACAAAAACCAAGTGTGATTGATGAGAATTATTGTTATTGTTGGAAAACGTGGGGTTACTGATTCAGATCTGAAAATAGAATTGTATATATTCCTAGGATTGTGGAAGGATTGATTTAGAAAGTTTTTTCTGTCTATTTTTGTACTTTCTATTTTTTCTTCTCTCTATTTTCTTTTCTTTCTATTTTTCTTTCCATTTATTGCAGCAGTTTACTGTATAAATATGCCCATTGGCAATAGAATGAAACATATCAGTATTCTACCATTCCAAAACATGGTATCAGAGCTATAGGTTTGTCAACCTTGAGATTTTTTCGGCCTTCATTGCCAGTTTTTTGTGTTTTTCTCTTCTGGCCTTCAGTGTTGATCTGTAACCAGAAGTGTTCCTTTATTCTCCTTTCCTGCTGGCCTTATTTTTCCTCCATTAACAATGTCCGACATGACTACAACAAGTGCTCCCGTCCAAACCGATGAAGGAGCAACAAACTCCCATCCCCACACTGGTGATTTGCAGAATATTCAGGCAACATATAGACTGAATGGCCAAAATTACTTGAAGTGGTCACAACTGGTGCATACCTATTTGAAGGGAAAAGGAAAAATTAGTCACCTTGGAATAGGACCAAGGTTGGGCAAGCCAAATTTTAATGCTTGGGACAAAGAGGACTCCATGATTATGCCATGGTTGTGGAGTTCAATGACACCCGAGATCAGTGATACTTGTATGTTTCTTCCCTCTGCAAAGGCTATTTGGGATGTTGTCCGACAAACCTATTCCGAAGCCCATGACGCTGCTCGTGTCTATGAGGTCAAAGTGAAGACAATGGCGGCCAAACAAGGGAGCAGGAGTGTTACAGAGTATGCAAATCTGCTACAAAATTTATGGCATGAGCTTGATCATTATCGGGTTCTTGAGACAGTGTACAGATGATGTTGTGATCTTGAAGAATTTTATTGAAAGAGATAGGGTGTATGATTTTTTGGTCGAACTGAATGCTGAATTTGATCAGGTCCGAATACAAATTCTTGGAAAAGAAGAAGTGCCTCCATTGAATGAAGTCATAGCCCTTGTCAGAGCTGAGGGTGAGAACAATAACCTCTGGTGCACCTATTGCAACTTGGCTCGTGACACAACCACCTGTGACTCTAATGATAACCTCTGGTGCACATATTGCAAGAAGCCCAAACACACGAAAGATCAGTGCTGGAAACTTCATGGGAAACCTCTCACATCCAGCAAGGAATGGGGAAATCGAGGAGTTTCAAAAGGAGTTCAACAGGCCCATAATGTCTCCACAACCCCGCAGCAAGAACACTCAAGTCAGGAACCATTTAATGATGAAGAAATTGAAAGGCTAAGGTGCTTCCTGAAATCCTTGAAACTAGGAAGTGGTTCTACCTCTCTTGCTCTCTTAGGTGAGTCTTTATCTCTAGGATTACATGCCTCGGCTAGTGTTTTTCCATGGATTCTTGATTCTGGAGCTACTGACCACATGACACCCTCTTCACTACATTTTCTCACCTATACACCCTGTCCTAGTAATAGAAAACTTTTTGTTGCTGATGGTTCTTTCACCACAGTGGCAGGGATTGGGAATATTCAAATTACTCCATCCCTATTACTTAAAAATGTGCTTCATGTTCCTAAGTTATCCACTAGCCTTATCTCTATACATAAACTCACCCAGGATGTGAACTGCAATGTTGTGTTCTTCCCTTCTTACTGTGTATTTCAGGACCAGGTTTTGGGGAAGAAGATTGGACTTGCTAAGGAAAGAGATGAACTCTACTACCTTGAAGCAACCAGCAAATCATCTCACACTGTTATGCATGTCACACACGAGTCATTCTTATCTACCTCCAATAAAGATTTAATTTGGCGTCATCATTTCCGTTTTGGTCATCCTTCATTTCCTATTTTAAAAACAATGCTTCCTTCCTTGTTTAAAGGAATTGATGTTGAAACCTTTCATTGTGATGTTTGTGAACTTGCTAAGCACAAAAGGGTTTCTTTCCCAATCAACAATAAAAGATTTTCAACTCCTTTTTATTTGATTCATTCGGATATATGGGGCCCTTCTCAAATTCCCAACATTACTGGTTCCAGATGGTTCGTCACCTTTATTGATGATTGCACTAGGGTCACATGGATTTGTCTTCTTAAGTCTAAATCTGATGTGGGTACGATTCTTCCCAACTTTCATAACATGGTCCAAACTCAGTTTGGTGTGAGAATTAAAAGGTTTCGATCTGATAATGCTACAGATTATTTTAATCAGAATTTGTCCCCATTTTTTTCAGAAAGAAAGCATTGTGCATGAATCCTCCTGTGTTAACACTCCCCAACAGAATGGGGTAGCTGAGAGAAAAAATGGCCATCTTTTGCAAACCACCCGAGCCTTTCTCTTTCAAAATCAGTTGCCAAAACAATATTGGGGGGAAGCTGTCCTTACTGCTGCCTACACCATAAATAGACTACCATCTAAAGTTCTTGACAACCGAAGCCCAATACAAGTCCTTTCTCAATTTTACCCTGATATTTGAGCCTCAAATAATCTCACACCAAGAATTTTTGGCTGCACTGCCTTTGTTCATGTCCATAATAAGGGAAAATTAGACCCACGAGCAATCAGGTGTGTCTTCTTGGGATATTCCCCAACTTAGAAAGGTTATAAATGTTATCATCCAGCCACCAGAAAATTCTACACCTCCATCGATGTCACATTTGAGGAAGGAAAATCTTTTTTCACTCAACCTTATCTTCAGGGGGAACCCTCATTAATGGAAGATAATTCATCGGACCTACTCCCCCTAGATGTTTTACCCTCCTCACAGACATTCAATCGTCAAGAATCACATCCCTCTGAGTCACATTCCTCTGAGCCCCACATTCCCGAGTCTCAACAAGAGTCAAACAACCCGACCATTGAACCAAATTCGGACACTGTTAACCCCACGAATGATGTGCATGATAATGTGAGATATATGCAGGTTTACTCTAGGAGGAAAAATCCAGATCCTCAACCTGTGCAAGTCCAAGATTCAACTCCTAATCCTAGAACTGAGGGATGCTTAGATCCTGAACCTACACCTTCACAGTCTGAGTATGAGTATGACCTACCTATTGCACTGAGAAAAGGAACCAGAGAATGTACCAAACGCCCATTGTACCCTTTAGCCAAATATGTATCATTCCAAAGATTCTCTAAATCCCATAAAAGTTTTCTAGCCAGCCTTAACACCATTCCAATTCCTAATACTCTAGCCGAGGCACTTTCTAATAAAGAGTGGAGAAAAGCCATGAGAGTGGAAATGGAGGCATTAGAAAAAAACAACACATGGGAAGTTGTGGATCTACCAAGAAACAAGAAGACGGTAGGTTGTAAATGGGTGTTCACAATTAAGTACAAATCTGATGGGTCATTAGAAAGGTACAAAGCACGCCTGGTAGCCAAGGGATATACACAGACTTATGGGGTAGATTATCAGAAGACTTTTGCCCCAGTAGCTAAAATGAATACAGTAAGGGTGTTACTGTCGTTGGTTGTTAACTATAATTGGGATTTGCAATAGTTTGATGTAAAAAATGCGTTTCTCCATGGTGATCTAGAAGAGGAGATATACATGGACATTCCACCAGGTTTTGGAGAAGGCATTAAAGGGAACAAAGTTTGCCGGTTGAAGAAAGCACTATACGGTCTCAAACAATCTCCGAGAGCATGGTTTGGAAGGTTTACGAAGGTAATGCTGAGTACAGGTTACAAGCAAAGTCAAGGTGACCACACATTGTTTATCAAACACACAGCCTCAGGGGGAGTTACTGCACTATTAGTCTATGTGGATGATATAATCATTACTGGGAATGATAAAAAGGAGAATGAAGCATTGAAAAACTGTCTTGCCAGAGAATTTGAGATAAAAGACTTGGGGAGACTAAAGTATTTTCTCGGAATTGAAGTTGCACATTCTAAACAAGGCATCTTTATCTCTCAACAAAAGTATGTTGTTGATCTTTTGAGAGAAACAGGAAATATGGCATGTAAATCAGCTTCCACGCCTATAGATCCCAATCATAAACTTGGAGAAGCCCACGAGAATGCAAGTGTAAACAAGGAGATGTTCCAAAGACTAGTTGGAAAACTCATTTATCTTGCACATACACGACCGGATATTGCATATGTTGTAAGTGTAATAAGTCAGTTTATGCATAATCCTAAAGAAGTTCATCTGCAGGCTGCTCATCGAATTCTGCACTATTTGAAAGCCAATCCAGGAAAAGGAATTTTATTCAGAAGAAATGAAGGACTGACTCTTGAAGCATATACAGATGCCGATTATGCAAGATCTCCAATAGATAGACGGTCCACTTCTGGTTACTGTACCTTCTTAGGAGGAAACATAGTCACTTGGAGGAGTAAAAAGCAAAATGTAGTGGCTCGGTCAAGTGCAGAGGTAGAATTCAGGGCTATGGCACAAGGAGTGTGTGAATTACTCCGGTTGAAGATAATTTTAGAAGACCTGAAGATTCCACGAGAAGAGCCTATGAAACTATATTGTGACAACAAGTCAGCCATCAATATTGCTCACAATCCTGTTCAACATGACAGGACGAAGCACATCGAAATTGACCGACACTTTATAAAAGAGAAACTGGACAGCAAGTTGATTTGCACTCCCTATGTGTCTACAAAAGGACAACTGGCCGATGTACTTACTAAAGGGCTCAATAGTACAGACTTTCGAAGAATTATAGCCAAGCTGGGAATGGAGGATCTCTATTCACCAGCTTGAGGGGGAGTGTTGAAAAACGTGGGGTTACTGGTTCAGATCTGAAAATAGAATTGTATATATTCCTAGGATTGTGGAAGGATTGATTTAGAAAGTTTTTTCTTTCTACTTTTGTACTTTCTATTTTCTCTTCTTTCTATTTTTTCTTCTTTCTATTTTCTTTTCTTTTTATTTATTGCAGCAGCTTACTGTATAAATATGCCCATTTGGCAATAGAATGAAACATATCAATATTCTACCATTCCAAAACAGTTATTAATGACAAAAATGGTTAAAAATACCAAAAAAGGAGTATAGGAGAAATAATGCCTAACTCATGACCCACTGGCCAGAATAAATGGTCCAGCAGTCAACCATCTGAGTCACTAGGTCGTTGAGCGAGTCAACATTTTTTGCAAGTAAGCAGTTTGAGGTGAAATGGACCCAGAAATCTGGCCAGGTGATGGTTCAACAGGTTCAGCTGACTGGTAAAACTGCATGCTGAAAACATTGATTAAAACCTTACAAATCTTTCAAATAAACTCCCTGTAATACCCTCAGACACCTCATACACCTTTTTAAGACCAAAATCTACTATAATACTCCTACAAAGATGCTAAACAAAACGTAGAAATGTGGACATTTTGCTACCTCGCCCAAGACTCCACTATATTTCACATAGGGGTTAACTAAATTAGTAGGAGACTAATTTTATTATCAGTTGCTAAACAGTTTAGATTACTTAAAATGTATAATGTATCAGCAACTCATTCCATGATTCAGAAACTGAACATGTCATTGAAAAACAAATCTTATAAACTGACAAAAGCAATAAAAAATAGTTAACCTTAGAAATAACAATAACATAAAAAACAATGACCCAACACTCCAAAACCGACAGCTTCATGAAGAAAGTAGGATTATAACCTTCAAGATATCGATAACACGAATTTGCTTACTTTGGAGAAAAAAGAACCACATAGTTCAGGAGCACGATACCATCGGGTTGCCACATAATCCTTCCAGAAGCAAACAAAAGGTAAGCAACATGTAGTGGTTGAATATTGATATCATCTAAAAATTGTTATAATGAAAAATTATCTAGTGAAGTTATAATTTATTGTATGGTGAATCCACATACAGTCCAGAAAATGGCTGATGGGGAATCATTAAATGACACACGAGCAAGCCCAAAATCACAAATCTTCAGTTTGCAGTCTGCATTAGCAAGGATGTTTTTTGGCTTCAAATCTCGATGGAACACATTTGCTGCAATAGATTAAGAATGGTTCATCAACAATCATCAGAAATGTTCAGGAGTAAGATCAACCTGTATGTAGAGATGCACATTTGCATGTAGAGATGCACAAAAGATCAACCTGTATGTATGTATTTTAGAGCTCGAAGAAGCTGATATAGGAAAAACTGATAATGTTCAGGAGTAAGATCATCATTAGCCTTGATTACTTGGTGAAGGTCAGATTCCATCAGCTCAAAAACAACATAAATATCTTTAAATTCTCTTCTAGATGGAGGAAGCATTATATGCTTTATTTCTACAATATCTGGATGTCTAAGCAGCCGAAGGAGCTTGATTTCTCTGAGAATACGAGTAGCATCAGAAACATGCTCAAAAACGTCATTGATCTTCTTAATTGCTACCCTCTCTCCAGTATGAGTGTCAATTGCAGAGCCAACAACACCATAGCTTCCTTTGCCTATGACCTCTTGAATTTGGTATCGAGTTGCCTCACCATACTCTGTGAAGAATTCCGTGTCAAGCATGCTCTGAGTAGAAAGAAACCGGCTTTAGTGACAATTAACTAATAAATAATTCAATAACTCAAAGAGGGAGGAGAAAGAAGGAAACAGAAACAAAAAAAGATAAGCATGAATTGTCCTGTGTTCATCCCACATCCCACCAAACTGTTGAGCGTACATATTCTAAAATGTGACTTAGCCAGAAAACAGCAAGAACTACAACTGTACCATAACACTTAAATAGAATGCATTGCGTAAATTTGGTTAAAGATAGGAATAATTGAATGAACAGAATAGAAAGGTCAAGGAAGAGGGAATTCTAGGTCAGGAAATAAGGATAGAAGCCTTGGCCTCCAGAATGAACATCCTGCTCAAGTGAATCCTCAGGTCAGCTAGTACATTGAATGATGGTATTTATAGAGTTTGGATAGGGAAAAGTTACTTGTAATGGGTTTATGCTCTTCCATAGTGATTCTTTATTTCCATCTATGTGTCAGCATTATCAAAGCATTAACTAGCCAACAGCTAGTCAGTTGAGGGGCAGACCAACTGCGTCACTAACTAGTCAGTCAATACTCATGATGTGGTTACTTTGGACTACCAAGCATTGACTAGGTCAACTGGACAATTAGCGACAAATCAACCTAGTCAACCACAACATATAGAATATGTTTACGTTTTGTTATATTCAGGTTGTTGCTTTAAATATTTGTCATGGAACATGGTTGAAAAATGATATATAAAATAGAGAAAAAAAACATAAAATAAAATAAAGCAGTGGAGGAGTTCTGTTTAGTTTTCTTCCAATGAGTTGTGTATCGGTATCAAATTTCCACAAACAAAGGACACATTGAATGATCAAGATTGTACTCTTTCTTTGGAAGAAAAAAAAAAGAGTAACTCCTTATTCTAGTATATCAGCCTAGCTACTGTAAAATAAATGCTCTATACCATTCTTTTCTTGTGTAATTGTAGTCTATATTAACTTATTTATGAGATTGCATCAATGTCTAAATTTAGAACATATCTTTTTTTTTGTCAACTAGTCAGTACCTAGGCCTGGCCATTGCATTGATTAAAGAGGCCAAAACAACTAATTATTGCCACCACATTGATAACACTGTAATATGCTTATGTTGTCCTTTTTATGGTTTGCCTCATTTGAATCAAGTGGTGTCCTCCCACCATTCACTAGGCAGTGGGTGCTTCTTTTCTTCCCTCTCCGCCTCTGATAGTGTTTTCTCTATCTCTTTTCTGCTTTTTTTTCTCTTCATTTAAGAGATCTAGAATTGCTTTGTTAATCTGCTTATTTGTGGTTCCTGTAGATGTCTTGAGATCTTTCAGGTTTAATGAAGCTGAAGGATCCCTTAGAAAGGAGAAAACAACACTCTATTCTCAGTGTTTCAGTCTTGACTGTTCTCATTAATGGCTTCTATCCTAGAAATGTTGCCAGATATTATCAAAACTGAATGCCTCAGTGGCAATTAATCCACAATTATCGTTTTGACAACCAACAATAATGTACATGAAGGATACATTGGGCTTTGTAAGCGGCAGTGGACCTGATGGTCTCTTTATCAAATCTTACTTCTACTTCTACATTTGGTAATGCTGCATACACCTCTGAATGGGATGGTGTCAAGGCAGCCCTGCTAGGGGCATTCTTCTTTTGCTACTAGTGTTCTCAGACCAGTTCATTTTGCTTTTTTCTCATCATATGATAGATTTCAATGTGACAAATTCCCTATTCCCTAGTAATGGGGAGATCAGAAAAAATGATAACTTCAGTGATACAGCTTTGTGCCTGGACTTTTTTGGCTATGGGAAATAAAGATTTCCAAAGATATAGATTCCAGTAATAACCATTGCAATTTATCTGCCCAAGTTCCACCTGATGATGGTTTCCAGTCAGTACTTGCTTTAGGTCCCACACCAAGTTACTATCATGATGATTACTACTGTGACGTAGAAAAAAGCAATGGAACTGCTAATAAACTTAGAGAAAAGTTGTCTTCTTTTGATGACTCTGGTATTCTAAAACTTGGCCTTCCTCAAGGAACTGGGGATGCCATGAATTCAGATGAAAATTCATTCGCAGACCAGGGCAATGACCGCAATGTGAATACATCTTTTCATCTAATCCAAATGTCTGGTGAAGAATAGCATTCCCATTCCTATTATTGATGAATGTTCAACTTCAGCGAAGAAATCTGGTGGCTATATGTCACAGGCAGTACACGGGCAGCTTCCTTATGGAAATCTAGCCACTTTTAGAGTTAGGAACCAGGTCCCATTCTCCTCCTCCTGCTCCTGTTCAGTTGAGCCCTGAGCCTTCAGTCATCACAGATTCAACAGGAAAACAATCTGAGCCTGTAACTAGTTTGGCTTCTTCACAACACAGGATCCACCATCCTAAGAAGTGCAAGTTCAACGGATGTTCAAAGGGAGCACAAGGTGGATCTGATCTCTGTATTGCACATTGAGGTGGGCAGAGATGCCAGAAACCATGTAGAGAACACTAATGTGGACCCCACTAAGGTGGTTCCACTGTTCGTATGTCAGCAATAAGTTATGATTAGGATTAGTTCTTTATGATAAGATTAGGACTAGTTTTTTATAAGATTAGGATTAGTCTTTTTTCAGCTTTATCTTATCTTATCTTGCCATGTAAGCAATTCAGTCCTTTTACAAGTATGATACTATGTATATAAATTTAAGAGGGGGGCGGCTGTTTAAACACATCAACCCAACTCTCTTTTATCAAAATCTCTCTCTCTCTCTCTTCTTTTCTTTTCTTTTTTTTTCTTCTCCTTTAAAGTGTTTGTTCAATCTTGAGCGACTACTTGGTATCAGAGCATTCGATCTAGGGTTTCTCATGTGGAACTAATTCAGCCGGCCACATGAGAATTATTTAGGGCTGAGTTTTTTCATTCGACTGATTCTTGGAGATTACAAGAAGTCTTCAGCAACTGTCCAAGGATTGGAAAGTGCTCCTTGTAATTAGGATGAATCAGAGAAGAATTAAGTGATCAAGGTTAGGTCTTTGGTCAAGATTGGAGGTGCCAATCAGATTTTTTTGGTTCTCTAATCAAGATTGAAATTGGTGATCAAGAAGATTTTTCTCCGAGATCAGTTCTGTTTCAGAAGTTTCTCGGGTTGATCAGAATCAAGATCAGTTTTGAGCAAACTGAAGTTGGCGATCAGAATTTCAGCAAGAATTTTTTGAATCAAGATCAGGTTTTTTTTCTCAGAAATTCCTGGGTAAGGTCTTATTCCTTCTTGAGGGCAGCAACAAGGATAGCTTAATTTGTGAGGTACGGCTATATAGAATTTTTTTTTCTTTTTCTCTTCTAGGGTTTTAAGAGAAAACCCTGAAACCCAGGACTGTTACTGTGTCTGTATAAGAGATCAGACTTGTTTTTAAGTTTGGCTGCTATCAGAGTTCTGTTCTCCGATCTTTGTTTTTGGAGTTTTGTACCCAGGCCAACAACTATTAGTTTTTTCAGACCCAGTGGGCTGATTGTTACAGTAAATAGAAGGTGTTTTTTGCTTAATCCCTAACCAAGAATGGAGTTCAAGCACCAAGGGGAGGGTGTTTTTGGGACTGGTTCAGGTGGCATGACTGAAAACACCCTTTAGATTACAACTGTAAAGTTTAATGGTTCAAACTACTTAGAGTGGGCCCAATCAGCCATGATGGCCATTGGGGGAAGGGGAAAACTGAACTATTTGTTGGGAGATTGTGAAGGAACCAAATAAGGAGGATCCCACTTATGCTAAGTGGATTCAGGAAAATTATTTGGTGATGACATGGCTATGCAATTCCATGCAGCTACACATCAGCCGAAATTACTTATGGGCAAAAACAGCTAAAGAAATAATGGGATGTTGTGAAAGAAACTTACTCTCAGCCCCTTAATGTTGCTAGGGCTTATGAGCTGAAATGTGAGGTTAAAAATCTCAAGCAAGGTGAGAAACAAGTTTCTGTTTATTTTTCAATCTTGAAATCCCTGTGGCATGAAATTGACCACCTTGAATCAATTGAATGGGAAAGTCAGAAGGATGCACAGATGTACAGAAAGCAGATTGAAACTAATAGAGTGTTTGAGTTCCTGGCTGGTCTAAATTCGGAATATGATATTGTGAGGCAGCAATTGTTAACAAGAGACAGTGTAACTCTGTCCCAGGCCTATTCCTTAGTGCATAGCGAAGAGACTACGAGAAAAGTTATGCTACAACAACAGCCTTTTGAATCAGCTCTGGCAGCAGTTAAGCCCAAATCTGGGAGTGATAAGGAAAGAAACATGAAGAAAGAAACTAAGAAGGACCTAGTATGTGAGCATTGCAAGAAACCTAAACATACTAAAGAGACCTGTTGGAATTTACATCCACATCTAGTTCCAGCAAAACTCAGAAACAAAAAGGGGAATGCAAATATGGTTGTTAACACTGATAGTACAACCTCATCTAGCACAAGAGGCAATCCTCTAGATACTCTAGCTGTTGTCCGAGCTACTCTAGTTCAGCTGGAAAATGAAGTTGGTAATTCAGCTCCACCACCTCAGACACCATCAACACCCCCTACCTCAGCTTTTGCTCATTCAGGTAATCAGGCCTCAGCTCACCATGCCTCAGTTACAGGTAATATAGCACATTCATGGATAATAGATTCTGGAGCATCTGACCATATGACTGGCTTGTCGTCACTATTTACTATCTATCACTTATCTTCAGGCAGAGACAAAGTGTCCATTGCTGATGGCTCCCTCGTTCCTATTTCTGGCAAGGGAGACATCAAGTTGTCAAATGTTATTTCCTTATCTTCAGTTTTGCATGTTCCTAAGCTTAGTACTAACTTGCTTTCAGTTAGTAGCATTACAAAAAACCAGAATTGTTCAGTAACATTTTTTCCAGATCGATGTGTTTTTCAGGATCTGGAGACAAGGAAGGTGATTGGGACTAGCCGTGAGGTAAATGAAGTCTATCTGCTTGGAGGGAGCCCTCATTGGGAAGATAGAGAGACTAAGAGGTCTTGTGTTTCTCAATCTGTTGATCAGGCTATGCTTTGGCATAATAGGATGGGTCATTTATCTTTTCGGGCTTTGAAGAGTTTGTTTCATAGTTTATTTGAATCTATCCAGATGTCTAGTTTGAAATGTGAGAGTTGTGAACGTGCAAAACGCTGCATGACAACCTATTCATTAAGTAATAATAGAAGTAATATTCCCTTTGAAATTGTGCATATTGATGTTTGGGGACCTTACCATACCACTACCATGGGGGGTACAAATATTTCCTACTGTTTGTTGATGATTATACTCATTTTTCGTGGACTTATCTCATGCATTCTCGAGATGAGGTTTCAGCATTAACCCGGATCTTTCATCAGATGATTTTAACCCAATTTAGGGTCAAAATCAAAATTTTTAGATCTGATAATGTGAAAGAATATTTTGCAAACCCATTAGCCTCCTATTTGCTTGAACATGGGATTATCCATCAGAGTACTTGTCCTCATACACCACAGCAAAATAGGGTTGCTGAGAGAAAGAATAGACACGTATTGGAGGTAGCCAGAAGCATTATGTTTACCTCCAATGTGCCTATACATTTCTGGGGGGATGTTGTTCTTACAGTAGTGTATCTCATCAATAGGATTCCTTCACAGGTTCTTGACATAAAATCTCCATTTACCCTCTTATATCCTGATAAAGAGTTATTTACCATTCCCCTTAAAACCTTTGGTTGTAAATGCTTTGTTCAAATTCTTGGCCCTCATTGTTCTAAGTTTGATCCTAAGGCCTCAAAATGTATTTTCCTTGGTTATGCACAAACTCAAAAGGGATATTGCAGCTATGAACCTACTTCTGGGAAAAGATTTGTCTCAATGGATGTCACTTTCTTTGAAGATGTACCCTGTTATCCAAGGGTTTCTCCTTACGGGGAGAGTAGTAAGGATAGGGTTAACTCGTCAGAAGTTCCTTTACCTATCCCATTAAGTGAAGAGGGATGTAATGGGGAGGGCTGTCAGAAATGCAAGGATATGAGAGTCTATCACAGACAATGGAGACAGGTTGATTTCGGACATCAACAATGCAGGCCAGTCCCAGTCTCCTCTGCAAATCCAAATCCCGGTACCACAGTAGCCCCAGTTCCTTTTGTAGAGCCAGATCCAGGTACCACAGATACTATAGATGAAAGACATCCCACCATGGAGCCTCCACCTTCATTAGATGATCTTGATCCTCCCATAGCAGTTCGTAAGGGAAAGCACCGTTGCACCACATCCACAGCTCACAGCATTTCTCAGTTCTTGTCCTACGATCATTTGTCTCTCTCCTATAAGTCTTTTCTCGCATCCATTGCTGATGTTCCCATTCCCAAAACAATACAGGAAGCATTGGAAGTACCAAAATGGAAATATGCAATAAAAGCAGAAATGGATGTCCTCATCAAAAACAATACTTGGGAGATAGTTGATCAGCCTAAAGGTAAGAAACCGGTTGGATGTAGATGGGTATTCACTGTGAAACATAATGCTGATGGTTCTATTGAAAGGTATAAGGCCCGGTTAGTTGCAAAAGGATTTACTTAAACACATGGTATTGACTACTTAGAAACTTTTGCACCAGTAGCAAAGATGACCACTATCAGAGTCTTATTATCACTTGCAACCAGTTACTCTTGGTCGTTGTATCAGATGGATGTTAAAAATGTCTTCTTCAACGGAGAATTGCAAGAAGAGGTTTACATGCAATTGCCTCCTGGATTTTATGGTATAGAGACAGGAAAGAAGGTTTGTCGGTTGAATAAAGCCTTGTATGGACTAAAACAGTCCCCCGGAGCTTGGTTTGATAAATTTAGACAAGCCCTTGAAAGGTTCGGATATGTACAGGCCTAGTCAGACCACACCTTATTTATTAAGAGAGTGAATTCTTCCTAAACCTTGCTTGTTATATATGTGGATGATATTGTAGTAACAGGAAATGATAATACTGAGATTGAGTCCCTTAAGCAACTCCTTCATCAAGAGTTTGAGGTAAAAGATCTAGAAGAACTACGATACTTCTTGGGCATTGAGGTAGCCAGATCCAAGCATGGGATTTTTGTTTCTCAAATAAAGTATGTTCTTGACCTGTTGGAAGAAACAGGAAAGTTGGGTGTTAAGCCTACTGACACACTCATCGAACAAAATCACAAGATCAGTGCAGAGGGTGGAGAACCCCTTGAAGATAAAGCTATGTTCCAATGGTTAGTTGGAAAACTTCTCTATCTTTGTCTCACTCGACCCAACATCAGTTATGCAATCAGTGTGATTAGTCAATGAGAGGATACTAGCATATTTGAAGAGGTTCCCAGGTAGAGGCATATTCAAGAATAGTGATCACATGAAAATAGAAGTTTTCACAACTCTCTTTTATGATAAGATTAGGACTAGTTTTTTATAAGATTAGGATTAATCTTTTTTCAGCTTTATCTTATCTTATCTTGCCATGTAAGCAATTCAGTCCTTTTACAAGTATGATACTATGTATATAAATTTAAGAGGGGGGCGGCTATTTAAACACATCAACCCAACTCTCTTTTATCAAAATCTCTCTCTCTCTCTCTTCTTTTCTTTTTTTTTTCTTCTCCTTTTTAAGTGTCTGTTCAGTCTTGAGCGACTACTAACCAGAATGCAAAAAGGGTGCTGAAAGCAAACTGACTATTGCAAAGCCCATGGAGGGAGGAGATGCCAGCAGTTGAGCTGCACAAAGAGTGCTGAGGGAAAGACAGATTTCTGCATACTGCATGGGGGTGGTAGGTGGTGTGGACAGCCAGGGTGCACAAAGGCAGCCCAAGGCAAATCAGGATGGTGCATCAGGCATGGTAGGGGCAAGAGATGCAATGTTGAAGCCTGAAGGTTGTACTCATAGTGCAGACGGACGAGCTGGATTATGTATCTCTAATGTGTGGGTGGGGGGACGCTGGAGCCAGTACCCAGGATGAACTAAGGGGGCCAAGGAAGCACCGTGTAGTAAGGTTCATGGTAGGGGGGAAGTGGTGCAAATTTGCAGGGTGCACCAAAGGTGCTGAAGGGAGCACAAGGGTCAAGAATGGGGTAAATGTTGCCTATTTCAAGGTGGGGGTACATGCCCCAAAAGTGTGCATGTGTGGGACTGATTACTGTGTTGTGCATGGTGGGGGCAAGCATTTTTTTATTTCTTTTGAAGGGCTACATAACGGGGGTAGCCCATCCCCCAACCCAGGTGCAGGCAGGATTCGATCCCAAGTCTCTGCTACGACCAGCAGGAGACCTTACCAACCTGCTGGTTGGCATCTTACATGGCGGGGGCAAGCACTGTGCCGTTCAGGCTGCACCAAGAGTGTCCGTGGTCAAACTAACTGCTGTGTCAATCATGCTGGGGGAAAGAGGTTTGAGAACTGTGGAAAGAGGAAGCACATATTTCTGCGAAGTCCATGGTGGGGGAAAGCACTGCACATGGGGGCAAGGCACATGTGAGAAATTTGCTAGAGGTAAGAGTGGGCTCTATGCCAGCACATGGCAGCATGGTCCAGGACTGTGACACAGGCAAGGGCAGTATGATTGAGCCAGGACTCTAGAACGTTTCCACGGACTAGTATCAGTTTCAACAGTTGGGAGCAGCATGGACAATGGATATTCTTCTACAGCTGTGAGTGCCATCTCCGACTGCATTGACTTAACAGAAAATCCAGCAAAAAGCAAGCACCTACTACCGCCCCAAGTCTTGGTTCCTCTGTCTATAAAGTCCTCATCATTTTCTGGGATATTGGGGGCTGAGAGGAAGGAAGCAGTCAGGGCAGTGGGGCCAGGAGTCTTGATTTCATGATTCCTGAGAGAAAGGTACATGGTGGCAGTCTCCTGTCCTTGCTGGTGGGAGTCTAAAAAGCGCCATAGATGGGATCTAAATTTCACTTTCAGTCGGCGCCTTTCAGACTTCAAGTGATTATTGTTTGAAATTTGAAATTAAATTGTGCATATTATGGCTGTGATTGTCCTAGAGTAGGAGTCCAGTTTGGTCCTTGTAATTGATGGGTTTGGTCCCAGAGTAGGAGTTCAGTTGTTTTAGCTTCCTTCTCCCCAAACCTCCTTTCTTTTTTTAAGAACATGCCTTGCTCCATTTCACTATAAAATGGAGCTATCTAAAGAACCAGTGATCCTCTATCCCTTTTTTCTTCATGTTTCATCATAGCAATTCAAAGACACCACCAAACTTATCTAAAAACAAAAGTTTGAAAACAAGTACGGACGAACAGGAGATCAAGTACAAACCAAATACGAGAAATAGATAAAAGGATCAATAAAAACAAGCTTATTCCTTCAATAAGACTCATAAATGAAGAAACCAAATAGAAAGACGATATTTTCTCCCGAACTAAACCAGAATAAAAGAAAATACGTAAATAGAGATAACAAAAAACAAACCAAACAAGCCAAACCAAATCAAAACAATTGATCGAAATATCCCAAACAAAACCCAACATCCCAATTCTACCTCCATATATAACACATACAACCCGAAGGCCGAAAGTCCGTATCCAATAAAAAAGGGTTCTTCGAACAATAAATCGAGACCATGACTTCCACAAACTGACCTTCTTATGAGCATCCATAGCGGTGATCCTATTGTTGCAGTTTCGTTTGGGGACTTTGATCAACTTTAAACAAGAAATATCGAAATCAGTCACGATCTTAAGCTCCTGCTGTTCTTCCTCTTCTTTCCGTTGCCGCCGTCCAACTGATATATCTTCGTTTGCAACTAAACGTTTGCTGGCGCTGTTGAGCTTATTATCATCATAACTACTGTTACTGTTGCTTGAAGAAGATGAAGAACAAGTACGACGTTGGAACCAACGACGAAATCCGTCCACGAGAGCTCCTCCCCCCATATGCACCGCGCGATCGATGAGCTACAGCCAATCGATCGCAGCATTGCCCGCGCTCCCCTCTACTTTACCTCCTTGTTCGACAAGGCTTCTCATTTTTTCTGTCCCCCCATCTTCCGATGCACTCACTTGCAATTGCAGGGACGAAAGAGAAACAGGGCGATGGATATGGAATGGAATCGTCTCCTTCGTTTTTCGGGCTCTGGTCTGTTTATGTCAATCCCCGCAAAAGATAGATTTCTTGTAGTATCATTCTCTGATTTCTAGTATTTTTACTCAATTTTATATTAGGGTAAATTACAAAGACCCCCTGTACGGGGTCCGTGACAAAGACCCTGTAATTTGTTTTGCGACAAAGATCCCTTGTACTATGAGCTTGACACAAAAACCCCTTCCATTAACCTTTCGTCCAAAAAATCCATTGTAATATTTTTTTAATTCCCATATTACCCTTGTAATATAAGGATGGCGGATTCATCTTACCGGAAGCTTGGGTTTTTTAGTTTCAAGCATATCTTCACTAGAAAAAGTAAGGTCTAAGTGAAAAAATAAGGTCTATTTTAATCTTGCTAGGAGATGGACAATAGTTGAAATTCAAGTCTCTCTCAAGGCAACACAACCGGAGGTCTCCAGATCGGAGAAAATTGTCGGAGAGAGGGCGATGCCGAAAGGATCAAAGCTAGTAGGTGTTATTTTTTCTTTCCTTCTGTTAGTTTTGAATTGCAGAAACTAGGGTCTCGACTTTAATTCATTGGAGAAATCTATGTATATCTATTGAAATTAATTATTATTTTTTATGCAGGATAATGGATTAAACTTATTTGTTGGGCTTCCTCTGGATGCTATTTCCCACGGCAACACACTAACCATGTAAGAGCAATCGGGGTCGGGCAGAAAGCTCTAAGGCTTTTGGGGTCGAGATGCGGGTCTCGAGCTTCACGTGTCTCTCTGCTTCCATGCTGCCAAACAAGCCAAAATTGAACTCCCTAATTGGGTGTCAAAGATTGGTGAAGCACAACCAAACATCTTCACTAACAGGTCGGGACAGCGCTACAAAGAGTGTCTGTCGCTCGCGATGGATGATTTGCCTGTCCTCTAGGGGAAGACTCTGGTTCAAGTCAGGTTTACTAGGGATTCCTATAGAGCTTCAAATCTTCATTCTCAAACCTCATGGGCTCTACAATCATGGTAAGCTTCAAGTCTTCATTCTCAAGTCTCAACCCATCTCATTTATTTATTTGTTAGAACCAGTTCTTATCAATGGCTGCTTTTTTTGTGACATCCTCAAGATGTTTCAGTGAGCCTAGGACCAGATGGAGAGCTCCGATACCCTTCTTAGCCGTCAACGAGAGGTGGTAAGATTATAGGAGCAGGAGAATTCCAGAACAACGACAAAAACATGCTAAAGCATAGCACACCTAGGCGACCGGAAACCCCTTTTTCGGGCCTCTAATCGCCCATGACGTCCCCAACTACGACTAATCGCCCATCGCCAACACCTTCTTCAAGGAGAACGGAGGCTCCTGGGAGACCCCATATAGAGTAGCTCTTTTTCTGATCAAAAAGCAAAGCAGAATACAACACAGCAAAAGTGAAACCGCGAGGAGGCCCCCGGTGGCTATGAGAATTATGTCTTTCATTTCGGAGAATTGGGAGAGAGAAAGAATGAGAGAGGACAGTGAGGGAGGGGAAAAGAATATAAGAAAGGGAAAACGATAGGTTAAATAGGTTTTAAGAGAAAAAGGGCAAAAAATAAGAAAATAGAAAAATTTTAAATGGGGTATTTTAATAATTTAATGCATTTCGTCACTTAACGGTCAAGGGGGGTCTTTGTCTCATGGTCATAGTACAGGGGGGTCTTTGTCGGAAAACAAAGTACATGGGGGTCTTTGTCACATACCCCATAATACAAGGGATCTTTATAATTTACCCTTTATATTATTTATGGTCATTGAAGTGCAAGTGGGGTCTTTTCTTTTCTCATATTAAAGTGATTTAGTTAAGTGGGTCACATATGGGATGATTTACTTAAGGTCCCATCTAAGATGAGTCCGGATCTCCTGCCCACGTCTATTCATGTAACATTGCAGTCACACATGGAGAACATCTCATCCTCCTACATAGTATTATGGAGGGGGAGATGTTCCCAGTTCACAGGGGTAGTGTGTTGTGGATAGACGTGGGCAGAGTTCTCGTAGGCAGGAGATCCGGATTCATCTAGGATACTTCTTGGATGTCCGATGACTTCATAGTGGCTATATGCTATTGTCATGACTCATGAGCACTGATGTAAACAAAAAAATATCTTTGCCACATGGCAACGGTCTCCATTTGTTTTGTTTTCCAGACGAATTCACATCTCTGCTCCACCAGGAGTCGCCCCACAGCACATCCCCACCATGTATTGTGAACATCTCCCGATGATAGTACCAATCCAATGATGTCACCATCGGGAGATGTTTCCATCCAATACGCGGTGGGGATGTGATGTGGGGCAAAGCCCCCACAAGATTGCTCGTTGCCCCCCAGTGATAATGCCAGAAATAATAATATCATCACCGAGAAATATTCCCAATACACGATGGGGATGTGTTGTGGGACGTTGTGGGGGTAATCTTGTGGGGGCTGATTTGAACTCCACAATCTTAAGTCAATTCAGGTGTTTCTTCACATGTGGCAAAGACCAAGCAATAAGTCCCTTGCCACGTGGCAATGAAAACTGATTTACTTCGGAAAAAAAATGAAACACTAGCGGAGGGCCCTTGCTTTGTAGGGATGGAATGGAACCATAGATCCGTTGACCCGTTGACCCGGTCCTTGGCAAAAAACAGTTGAATTGGTCAACGACTCATTGATCTGAGCGGTCGAACCATCGAGTCGTTAACCCATTTAATGGTTTTAGAACTTTTTTTTATTTTTTGTAATTGAGAACCATCCAAGCAACCGGTTCCGTTTTATCCTAATCTCAGTCCCTGGCCAAAAATCGTTGAATCGGTTGACGACCCATTGACCCATGCGGTCGAACCATTGACCCATTCAATGGTTTTTGGTCATTTTTTTATTTTTAAAATTTTTGTTATCAGAACGGGCTATCCGTTCAAACCGTTGACCCAAAAATTGGTAGCTAGGACGGTTCCATTTTCAGGTCGTATGAGTCACATGCTCGAATGACATAATACGTATGGTACTACTTAATGGACCTCACACACTCAAATTTTTGCCTATAATTTTTGTTGTTAGAATGGGTCATCCATTTTTTTTTTTAATTGGGAACCGTCCAGGCAACCAGTTTTGTTTTACCCCAATCCTGGTCCCTGGCCAAAAACCGTTGAATCGGTCAATGACTCGTTGACTCGAGTGGTCGAACCATCAACCCGTTGACATATTTAATGGTTTTTTACCATTTTGTTTTTATTTTTTATTTTTAATTTTTGTTGTCAGAACGGGTCGTCCGTTCAAACTAGATGATTGAACCGTCAACCCGAAAACCAATGGCCAGAATCCATTTTCGGGTCATATGAGTCATATGCTTGAATGAGATAACATGTCTAATACTGCTCAATGAACCTCACACACTCAATTTTTTTCCTGTAATTTTTGTTGTTAGAATGGGTCGTCCATTCGAATCAGATGATTGAACCGTCAACTCGAAAATCAGTGGCCAAAATGATTTCGTAATTTTGTGCTTGTAATTTTATGTTGTCAGAATGGGTCATCCGTTCGAACCGAACAATCGAACCATCAACCCAAAAATCGGTGGCCAGAATGGTTCTGTTTTTTGGGTCGTATGAGCCACATGCTCAAATGACATAACACGTATGATACTACTTAATGGACCTCACAAACTCAATTTTTTTACTATAATTTTTGTTGTCAGAACGGACTATCCGTTCGAACCGGATGATCGAATCATCGACCCAAAAATCGGTGGTCAGAACGGTTCCATAATTTTTTTGCTTGTAATTTTTGTTGTCTGAACGGGCCATCCATTTGGTCAAATAGTCAATTGTCAGAACGTTATTAACAACATTTATCAATAAAAGTAAGTAATTATACTATTTAATTAAATAATCATTAATGATAGTTTTAATAAGATTATTTAGTTATTTTTAATATAACAATAATTATTAAATTTATGAATAGGATTTATTAACAATATTCACCAAATTAATAATTACCAAAATTAAATTAAATTAACAGTATTTATTAGTAATTATAATATTTTATTAAATAACCAATAACAATACTTTTAATAACATTTTAAATTATTTTTAATATAATAATAATTACTAAATTTATTAACAGTATTTATACTTTTAATTTAAAGTAAAGTTAAAGTAAATATCTAATTATTAACAATAATTATAATTATATATTTTTTAAGTTACTATAATAATTAGTAGTTATTAAATTATAGTAATTAATTACTGTAATAATTAAATTATTAAATTACTATAATAATTATTCTCACGTGGGATCTACTCGCACGAGTATATTCCATTTCCTGGACGTAGGGAGCATCCATTTTGTATTAATATATATATATATATATAAGATATATAAGATGCGGTGCTTTCATTTGAAACTCAAGCCATTTATTAACCAAAAGAAAAAAAAAAGAACTTTAGAAGCCATTGAAATTAAATAACAATGAAAACGGTTTGTAAAATTTTTGCCTCTGGCCAATCCAAATCGGATGAGTTGGGCCTTCCTGCCATTCCGGTGGGTAATAAATGTGGTCATGGGCTAACGGACAATGACCGATTTGATTGTGTTGTTAGAGTCCTCTAAGCTTTGGTGTTCCAACTTCCAAGTACCAACTCCCAAACTCCTAATCCCTTCCCTATGAATAAAAAAAAACAAATCTTACTGAGATCCTTTGGGATTGAACCTAAACTAGTCAGACGATAGGATGGGGCATTGCGAGGTAGCCGATCAGCCGCCTGGTTTGCTTCACGATATGTATGCCGGAAGGAAATGCTTGAACTAAACTCGTACTTGAGGAAGAGACACTCACTAATGATGCTTTCCAATCTCCACGGGGGCTTAACTCTTTCCTTGAGGCAGTCAACCACGAGCTTCGAGTCTCCTTCAATAATGATAGGAGAATCTTTAAAATTCAAAGCAATGTTGATGGCCTCACAAGCAGCCTAGGCCTCAGCCTGATTTATTGAAGAGACCCCAATACAATAGGCTTTGAGGTCAAGAATAAAACCCATATGGTCCATAGAAATGCACCTTATGGAGCACCAACTATCCGACCTACAGGTAGCATCAAAATTAACTTTGATAGTCCCGGAATTGGGATTACGCCATCTTATAAAATTTCATTCTTTATAAATCTTACTGGTACTAGAAGAAAAACAATATTTGATTTCTCCCCAATAAGCAAAAGTCCTTTCTACAATAATTTAGGGATGAGCAGATTTATTGTTAAAGCACTTGTCATTTCTATTCTTTCAAATAAACCATAGCAACTCTGCCAATTTTTCTTTAACAAACTATTCACTAATAGAATCTTGGTTCTTCAAAGCACTAGACCACCAGTCATTTATCGAATTATCATTAGAACTTGGGATCGGTAGCAAGGAATCTACTTAGTAAAGGGGCACACAAGAAACAAATGCTCATATGCTTCATTTTCATTGCAGAATTCACATTTGGGATTCAAATTCATGCCTCTTGTGTTGAGCTTACTTTTAGTTAGAAGCTTGTCATTGAATAAGAGGAATAAGAATACTTTAATTTTTGGAAGAATCTTAAGATTCCAGAAAGACCATTGACCACTATCACCAACACCACTTCCACAATTCCGACTGCGCTCTTCATTGTAGGCAAATTTTATAGAAAATATTCCATCCGGAGTGAGTCTCCAAACAATTATATCCTTAGATAACTTAAAGGGAATCAAGTTTGACAATATCATTGCAAACACTAAAATCTAAGTTTGACACAACCTCTAGATTAACAATCTCAAGGAAAGGGGAGTTACCAGTCCAAGTGTCCCTCTATAAGTTGACATAATTACCGTTACCAATCTTCCAACAGATTATATCCTTACATAACTTAAAGGGAATCCAGATTGGTTTGATGAAATGCCAAACACTATCAGGAACAATAGTCTTAATAATATCCTCCTTCCAAATCGTTCTATCATGGTCAGTATCATTGCAAACACTAAAATCCAAGTTTGACACAACCTCTAGGTTAACAATCTCAAGGAAAGGGGGAGTTACCAGTCCAAGTGTCCCTCTATAAGTTGACATAATTACCGTTACCAATCTTCCAATAGATACCACTCCTAAGAAGATCTCTGGAGGTAAGAACACCTCTCCAAGCCCAAGAGATACCACTCTTAGACTCCACCTCCATAAAGTCTAAGTTATTTAAATATTTGGATTTGACCACCTTAACCCATAAATTGTCTTTGTTAGTAAACCATGAGTGCTTAAATCTTTGTTAGTAATCCATAGTCTAAGCTATTTACCCTTTTAGTTATTTAAACCATGAGTGCTTAAATCATTTTTTTCCACACAAATTATTATAATATACAAAAATGCTACTAGTATACAAAAAACTAGTAGGTAGAATGACCCTTGGCTGAAGGGTCATTTTTTCCTACACATCAAGGAAAGGGTAAATAACAAATCGGCAAGTTGAAAAAAAAATATTCTTGGAAGGTAGAATGACCCTTATGAATGCTATAATGAATATAATGCCATAATTCCTCATAAGTTCTTTCAGACTTCTCCAAAATATCATAGATAAAATTGATAAAAGTTAAAGGAATTTATTATGAACAAATTACAGTGGAAAGAAATGGTTAATTTGATTGGTTGGAATAAGGTGTGTACTCCAAAATGATGGGGAGGCCTAAGAATAAAAAACCTTCAGTGGGTTAATGAAGCTAACTTAGCAAAGTTGGGATGAAAAATATTAGTAGAGTGATAACCTATGGGTTAAAATTATTATAGCAAAGTATCTTAAGGGGAGAGATCTCCTTCAAAAAAGTTTAGGTTGGGAAATAAGCAATGGCAAATATATTACATTTTGGAAAGATATATGGGTAGGTGATGTCCCCTTGGACCTAGTTATTTTACCAGATAGGATTGAAAATGATAATCTCCTTGTTAGTGAGGTTAATGATCAAAATAGGGGTGTGGTGTGTGGATATAAAATAGAATTTGTAGGTTGGTTCTTTTGAATACTTGGGGGAAAATAAACTCAATATTTATCCCCTCAAACCCAAAAGAACATAAATTAGTTTGGAGACTTAACTGTAATGGAAAATTCTTAATTAAGTATGCATATAAATTAAAATGTAGCATGTCTCTTCATGAAGAATTGAGCTCAAAGTGAAGCTCGACTGTTTGGAATGTAAATTGTCCCCCAAAATTGAAAACTTTTTTCTATCTTCTTCTAAATAAAAGACTCCCAACAAAAATGCTCCTTCAAAATAGAGGTTTCAATGTGGATGGAAAATGTAATTTTTGTGGAGATAACGAGGATGTGGATCATATTTTTAAGAATTGTTAATCAAATATGGGATGCAATCAAACTTGTTTTAGGGGGTCTTACAAGCATAAACTCTTCCTTGGAGGAGTGGTGGTTGAAAATTCGTAAGAAAAAATTGAATGGAGAAAACAATGAAAGAGAAAAGTTTGCACTCTTATTATGGTATATCTGGACAAAAAATCTTTTAATAGTGTGCCAACCCCTATTCAAGTGGTGATTGATAGAACTCTCTCATCCATTTCGGAATACTATGAAACCAATATGAAGACTAATGGAGTTGATTATCATAAGTTGTGGATAGGGATGCGAATGGATCAGATCGGATTCAAATCAAGGTATATTCGAATCTGATTCGACACTGTTCATGTCAGATATGATCCGGTCGGATGTAATAAGACTCAATATGAATTCGAATCCTATCGGATATTTGGATCTTATTTGATATGACTTGTTTTCTTTAAAAATTAATAAATTATTAAAAGAAAAAAATAAAATATACCAATTTAAATAAGGTTAAAATAGAAAAAATATAAGTATTTTTTAATTACTTTCATCATATATATATATATATTTATAAAAATACAATATAAATAATATATTTATAAATAAATAAATAACATATATATGTATTATATATTTATATTTATAAATATATAACACATCAGATCGGATCTTCTTAGATCAGATAGGGGGTGATCTGAATTCGACCAAATAGATAATCGGATCTCGGATTGGATTGCATCATGATCCAATCCATGTGCACCCCTAGTTGTGGAAGTACGTTGTTTGGCAACCTCTAAAAGTTGGTACTATCAAAATAAACTTCGACGCGTCATAGCTAAACAATGGGATGTATTCAGTTGCGGCCATAGCTAGAAATTTTATGGGTGAGGTGGTAGACTGCAAGGTTCTTCAACCATTAGCTTGGTAGAAGCTTGGGCTGCTTGGGAGGCCCACAACCTAACAACAAATTTCTCAAATCATTCCACCACCATTGAAGGCAGTTCTTTGCTCGTGATATCCTGTTTGAAGCAGTTTATCAACCCCCTGGAATCTACGAAACATCATTGAGGAGTGTCTAGAATTGAAGAATCGTGCAAATAAAGACTTTGTCTACAATCATGTGTACTGGTAAGCTAATCAAGCGGCGAATTGACTCACTAATCAAGCATTCTCCTCTCAACAATGTATAATAAGTCTCAATCTAAGTGACCTTCCATGAAATTTAGCTTTTATTTGTATGTCTGATTTGTGGGGACATGCTACCCTTATATTTTGTAGCCCCCTTTCGATTTCTAAAAAAAGAAAAGAAAAGTCTTCCCCTCTCACAAAACCTAAGAGGTATGAGCCACACACGTTCCATGAATTGAGCTTCTCACTTTATTACCCAAATCACACTTAGATCTGCCTATTCAAGTTGTGGTTGATTGATTATCTAGCAAATGAAACATACATAGTGGTGCAAGCAATCCGAGCTCTTATCTAAACTCGCATGAAACTAGGGGTACAATTCAGGTTAGCTTAGTTAGCATTTGCAGCAGCTTGATTCATTCAAATTTTGATAAAAATCCAGACCGGGTCCGTATTTTAGTAAACTGGTACCTTTAACACAACCCACCTCCGCTACCGTGAAACAGCCCATGTGATCTAACTACATAAATCCTAATCTATATATCTTCTAGTAGGGGTGTAAATTGATAGAGTTCTAATCAATTAGATAATATTTGAATTCAAATGTGATTAGAATATTAGATATCCGAATTTGATTCGATATTCAATGGATATTGAAAATTAATATTTGAATTCAAATTCGATTAAATATTCGAATATTCAATTTGAATTTAACAAATTAATTATTTTAAGTAATTAATAAATATATAAAATAAATATTTTACTTATATAAAATATATAAGTTATTTCTATAATTTAATTATTATATAAAAAATTTAAATATTTTATATATTATATATAAGAACTAAATAACCGGTCAAATTCAGATATTTATTGAATCAAATCAAGTCATATTCGAATTCGAATTTGATTAACTATTCGGTATGAATAGGATATCTGAATTCAGTCGATTAGATATTCAAATTATCCGAATTCGATTCGATTATATCGATTCTTGAATTTAAAATCAGATTTTCAAATAGCATTGACACTCCTAAATGCTAGCAACAAAACTAAAACCTACTCATAGAGCACGCCTCACACTAACCTAACATCCATGTCTCACCATGTATTGGGAACATCCGTGAAGAATAAATACAAGTACGGGAGATGTTCCCGATGTGTGACCAAGACATGTTGTGAAGTCAGTGTGAGGGGCACATTTTATGAGGAGCAGATTCAAACTTGTTTTCCAACAAACCTAAATAGGATTCCATGGGAATTCACATATACGCTCTACATCATATTCCAACCATGTATTAGGAACATCTCCCGGTGACAACTTTAGGAGATGTTCTCAATGCACATTAAGATGTACATGTGGGGCATAGATGTGATCTCATTCCATGATGAAAAGAATGGAGTATGTCCATTAGGTTCAGTTTGGATAGAATGTATAAAAATATGTACAATATAAAAATGCATATAAAATCCATAATACACAAAAATATGTACAATACCCTATATTTCTTTTTTTTTTAAGAAAGGGTATGAAAGTCATTTTATTACAACTTTAATGCCAAATTTGATGATTACTAAAATACCCATATTTGTCTATTTAGTCAATCTTTAATTATAAGGGTTTAAAATATAACTTTAATTATTACTTTTCACCTCTAATCCTCTCTCATTAAGTCATATACTTAAGTTATTACCCCTCATTTTCTCTTATTAAATCCTATATTTAAGTTATTTTCACTAATAAATGCCACTAATTAGATTTATGTCAATATTTTTTACAAATATAAATCCATACATTTTAAAACTAACTAAAAAATAAAACCATTCTTTATCCAAATGGTGGCTAAGCAATTCAACCATTCGATTCAATTTAATCAACCTATGAAGTCATAATTAGGTAATAAAATTTTTAATATAAATAAATATAGAAAAAATTAGACACAATTATGATTTTTTTGTTAATCAAATTAAAAAATAAGTGTAATAAAAAGAATTATTTTTATTGGTAATGAAAATGAAACTGACCAAAAATAAAATTATTTTACTATTTCTCAAAGATCAATAGTTCAACTTTTGGGTCAAATGTTTTAACATTTAATGTCATAAATAAATAATAAAAATTAATAAAATGTAAAAATACATAAATTTTGCAAAAAAAATTCGGGCACATGTATAATATTATATAATTATCTTATTGAATAAAAAGTAAGTGTGACATATCGGAATTATTTTTACACACAAATACAAAAATTATAAAAAAATTGAACACATCTATAATTCTATATTTACATTAATATTAAAATATGAATAAGATTATGAAATTTTATTTTGACTAAAATACTCATTTTTGAATTTAGTCCCTATTTAATTGTGGGGTTTAAATTGTAAATTGGACTACTATTATTTTCAATACCGCATCCGGTTCTCTCTATTTGAATCTTACACTTTTTTAATAAATGAACAAAAAAAAGATACACAAAAAAGATAAAACATTACAAAAAGAAGAATTTAGCCAATCATTTAGGCTTATCAATAATACTTGAAACTTCACAACTTGATTCGATTATCATATATTTGGATGATGTGTTTATGTAATTAGATTTGGATTTTGCAATCTGAATTCATTTAATAATAGAAAACAAAACAACTATAAAAACAAAAAATAAAAATACATATCTATACCTATACTGCCTATAAAAGAGTGAATGCCACTTCTTTCGGGAATTTTCATTGGACATTTTCTATCCCCCTTGTTTAAACATGCAATAGGCATAGAGGGCATATATGTCCTTTACTCTCATCTTATAAACTGCCCACTTATAACTGTCCATAAACTGCTCACTTATAACTGTTTAGAAACTGTCCATGAATTATAACTGAATACACTATTATTATCATTATAATCATATAAAATTGCTTGGTACACACTTACTAATAATAATAAATATAAGATTGATTTTGCACTTTGCATATTTATATTTGTACTCCTTCCAAACTGATACTTTTTTTTGCAATCAATGTCCCTTATTAGGGAGGTGTTTTGGTAAGAGGATCAAAAGTCAGAACGACTTTTGACTTTTGAGATATTTTGGGGAATTAATGATTTATTGATTTCTCCCAAAAAAACGTGGAAATCCATTCAAAATCGTCCTAAATCTAGTTTCTTTACTGATTCTTGGGAAATCAATCGTACCACATGCTCGATTGAGATATACGCTGATTAAAGTAGTTTACCATTTCTTTTGAAAAATAATTTGAAATGTGGATGACCCAATAGTTGAGACTTTAAGCCCAATTTCAATAGTTTAGACTTAGATAAGCATTTGTCAAGTTCTTTATCCACCCCTATCCCCCTATATGTAACCGGAGAATGACCCCTTACTAAGTACAGGGCCACTTATCTGAACTCTTTTATTTTATTTGACATATTTAACTTGACACCCACTATTTATATTATAGATTTAGGTTAGGTTTTTTATTTGATTTTTTGATAGACAGATTTCGTTTGAAATTAATTCATTACTTATATATGCTATACATTATAGATCATTTATTAATTCTACAATAATTTTATTATTTAATTAACTATTTTTAATTTAATTGCTTTTCATAGTTTAACTAATTGTTTCTTTTAATAATTTAATCACTTATTTATTAATGATAAATATTTTATGAACTGATATTTACCACTAATATTTATTAATTCTAACCATTTTGCTATTTAATCAGTTGCTAATTATTTATCATTTTGAAATTTGCTAACGCATTTATTACTTTATATTCATAACTAATAGATAGAAATAACTGTTACTCATATTCGTTAGTTAATTTTTTTTTGGGTAGCATTATTTGTTAATTGATTTAATTAAATTAATATTGTTGGCCCATAATTAATTAAGCTGTTACTTAACTTATTAATTTAGCAAAATTAGTTTAGTTTTGTTAATTAATTAAGTTGAGATGCAGGCCATATAGTGGTGTGTTAATTAATGTTCTATAATACCCATGTAGAACGACTGCAAAGTTACCAGGTGAAAGACTTGATTATTCTCCCGGTGAGGTCAGAGCCTCCCTTGAGCTTGGATAAAGAGGAAGACAGGCTCATTTGGACTTTCACCAAGGAGGGTAGATTTATCAAGTGGCTTGTAATTTAAACAAAGTGACTGATTCACTATAACCACCCAAGCTTCTTTCATGTGCCTGAAGTCATATGAAAGAAAATTTGGAAATTAAATGTCCCTCTAAGGGGGCATTCTTTTTTTGGATTTTGAGAGGGGGGAAAATTGGTCAATGAGATTTTGATTTTCATTGATCAAGAAATTCATGTTCTTTTTTTACATTTATGTGGGGAATAGGGAAAGTTTATTTTCCTGAGTACCACTTATCCTATGTGGGGACTAGGTGGGTAAATAACTTTCCCATCTAGGGTAAAGTTGTCAACACTTGAATGAAAAAAAAATACTCATTTTAATAATTGAATTTTGTGGTTAAAATGGTCATTGCCTTATTTATATGAAAAATAAAAGAACATTGGTAAGCACACTTATCTTGATAAATCTTTTCCGAGAAACAATTACTTAGATAAGTGTATTTACCCGAATAAATAACTTAATGAAAAACAAATGAAACCTAAAGATAAAAAAATTTACTTGGCGGGTTTATTGGTAAGCAATAGGGGTTGGAATGGCTCTAAAGCACTGTCATATAAACGTGGAAGGCGCTTACCCATGCGGCCAGGAAAAAGATCTGCGTCACTTCCTCCTCATTTGTCCTTTTGCGAAAGTCCTGTCACCGCTAGGATTTTGATCTAAATCAGTGGATGCAACACACATTAATGTTTGGATATTATCATTAGAGCTGTATATCCGGCCATACCGGGCTTGGATTTTGAGACCTACGGGCCGGCACAACATGGTTGAGTTATAGGAAAAGCAATTTTAAGCACAACATGAATAAAAAAGAAAATAGAGAATCCCCCTGTGACTTTCTTTTACAAAGATTTGGTAAGAAACAGAAGATATATATTGCATAATCTGCCCTACAAAAATTACCCCAAATACTAATTTTTCCGGGAAGGGTAGAGCTAAGATTTTTTTGTTGAGGGGGGACAAAAACTAATAAACATGGATAGGGGGCCAAAAAGCTAATAAACATAGATAAGGCGTCCAAAATATAAGATGTATTTAAATGAGTGCTATGGGGATTTTCAAGGCAGTGGGGGAAATGACTCCCCTCTGCCACCCCCGTCTCCGCCCCTATTTTCTAGAATGCTTTTCCCTCCATTCTTCATGAGCTATATTCATATATTCATGTCTAACTTAAGAGTTAAAATTTTGTTTCTGCCTAGAAGTTTTCAGGGGTAATTCAATAAATGTTTGTCTCAACAAATTTTTTCATGGGCAAGTGGAATTTAAGAAATTTAAGCATTGTACATGTTTCTTTGAAAAGTGAAAAGAGGTTTTTGAATCAAGTTGAGGAACAACCCGGACCCAACCCTTAAGGTACATACCTCGAGCTTAAGCCTGGCCCTTTCTTTCAACTTTCTATTTCTCCCTTGTTTTCTATAAAACCAGGCAAAACCTAAGTGAAAATATTCCATATTAACATGTTGTTCCATGGTAGGAAAAAAAAAAAATTTCCTGGAACATGTATTTATTAGCCATGCTATGAGAAGTCAATTGAAAGCTTAAGCTTGTATCAAAAAAAAAAAAATCAATTGAAAGCCAAAAGTTATGCTTATGCAAAAATTTTTAGAAATTAACTCCCATCAAATACTTTTTATCAAAACTAAAACGCATGAAAATAAACTCCACACATTGTGTAATGAAGAGGAATAGGCATTGATCCATATTTTTCTTCAAATGTACATTTATTCAACCTATCTAGAGTCTTAACATGCGCTGGTGCAGTGGTTTGTGCCAAAAATAATTATTCAATGGTTTTCCAGTACAAGCTTAAAGCTGATAATTAAGTATTTAAGAGTAATGGGCTAAGCCTTTTGGTTAACAAGGCTCATGCAGCTTATAAATTTAACAAGAATTGGAAATTTACAAAATAGTGCCACTCTGTATAATAATTTGAACTTTCTTTCTTTCTTTTTTCTTTACAAAAGAAGAAAAGACACTACTTCATTGAGAAAATGAGAAAGTAATATGCACAGCAGTAGTGGAGTTGTAGTATATAGGGAAAAATTCCCGATTAGTATTGTGTACTTTGGACCTAGTGCCACTTTGGTCCCAAAACTTTAAAACGTGAAAATTCAGTACCTTAACTTTCAAAACATGTCAAGTCAGTACCTATCATTAACTAGCCTGTTAATCAGCGTTAAGTGCATTTGAAAAGCTACAAAATGCCCTTCGAGTACTATCTAATTCTCTTTATCAACCATCCAAACATTGATAAAAAGACATGATTGTATTGTCTACTAATATGTACAATATGCATAGAGGCAAAGGTGGAGATGAGCGATCAAGTATTTACAAGATCCACTAAGGTAGAGCTGTCAGAAAAAACCAAAAGATGATTAAATTCATGTGCAACTGCAGCTTGAAGCCCTACTAGAAGCACTCGAATTTCGGTATCATACCAACCAAAACATTGAACTCAAATCCAAATTCATACAAACTTTATATCACTTACAGCCCTTGGGCGGAAGCTGATGAATTTTTTTATAGGCCTTCGGGATACAAAATTTCCACTGCCAAAAAGTGCAAATGAGAGAGTATAAATTTGCTTAAGATGGAGCTGTAAATCAGGGCAGTAAACAGATCAGATCCATCTACAGCCACGTCCTATCGATTACAGAACCTTTGGATCTGAATCCGATCTAAAATCTGAAAATCTGACATGTCAGATTGAGTTCAGGTTTAACTCACACCTAACTCGTTGTGTTTAGGAGTGGACACGAATCGAACTTTTCACAAGCCACTTGAGCTCGGCCCAAATCGAGCCTCGAGTTGAATTCGAGCTTCTTGTTATGTTCATTTAATAATCAAGCCAAGCCCGAGAATTTTGAAATTCAGCTCGTTAGGCTCGTGAGCCTTCAAGCTTATATATATATATACTATGCCTTTTTTAATAAATTTTATTGACGAGACTACATTATAATTATGGTCCCTTTCTTTAGGGTATTGCAATTTGCAAGAGAGGGAAATGAAAAACCCTTATTCGACCCACCCACAGTACCCACTCAAATCAGTCTCCTCTTAAACTCTCACCACGGTCTCACCTCTCAGCTCTCACTCTTGCAGTCGCAGCCTCTCACAAAGCTCAAACTCACACTCACAGATTCAAGTCAGTCATGGTGCTTCATTCAGTTGAAGTTAAAGGTGATACAGACGACGACAACACTCACTGGTCACTGCAGACATCAGAGGAGAGACATAGACGACGAACAGAACTTGTTCAAATCATTGAAAAGGGACAGATCTAGGTTTGCTATTTCTTCTGTCTTCTTCTCATTCTGTTATTGATTTGGGTTTAGGGTTTTATCAGTTTTTACAGTTGAGAATTGAAACTTGAAAGACCGTTTTGGGTGTAGTATCCTTCCTTTTCTTTTTCTGAGAATTGGAATTTGTCCTTCTTTAACAGATGGAGTATATTCAGCATCATCCGATCCTAGTTTATTTTTTTTATAGGTTCATCCGGTCCTTGTTTTTGGCGATCATTATCTTCCATGCTATACTATCTAATTGACTGATTGTTCATGTTATTTTCATTCTACTTTTTTTTCCGAACATGTTCCATATATGGTTTAGCTCTTCTAAAAGCCAAAAGGAAATCATAAAGCATTGTCGAGCTCGAGCTGAATTGAGCTCAAACATATGATTTTTTCATTCGAGCCAATTTGAGCTTACATCTCCGATTCAAATCGAGCTCAAGCTTGATATTTTTCTACCGAGCTGAACTCAAAAACTCAAATGTTCGTCTCAGCTGGGTTCGAATCCACCCCTAATTGTGTTTAAGACGACAAAAAAATCTTAAAAAACTAATTACTTTAATTTAGACATGTATAAACGATGTATGTAAATATAAAATATTAAAATTATCAGTTATTGGCACTGGAAACAGAGCCTAAGGATGTAATCGACCGAACCAACCAACCTTGAAAAACAAATACAAACTCAACTCATCTCCCTACTAAGATAATGAGCCAACTGGATACGAAAATGACATTCAATATGCTTCTTAAAATATGAAAACAGCCGTTATTCCATACCTAAATATAATGGCTTTATGTTACGAAGTAACCGAAAAAAAAATCGACACCCTCATCATGATACTTATCCACAACACAGAAAAAAGCAATCCTTTTTGCAAGATAAATCAAAATTGGAAGAACTATTGAATATAACTGAATGACTGGTAACAGTGAGCAAGCTTGTGGACATTCTAAGGCAAGACAGAACATCCAAATGGAGAGTCCATCAAGATCAAGTCCCTCCAGCTTTTCGGCGTCCAACAAGAGCAACGAAACCAGCCTTGATTGGAGCCACCGATCGCCCAGAACCACACTGCAAAACGAGGAAGAGATTAAGAAACAGAGTGTTCTACGCTACAATACAGAGATATTCCCTGCCATTTCTTTAGAAGGGCTACACATTCAGGAAATTGGTCCCGTTTTCAATTGGGCCCACCCAGGATATAATCATAATTGAATGTCAGACCAGTTTCAAAGATGACACAATTTTTTCGGGTTGTTGGTAAACATACAGGTTACAGAAGGCAAACCGATGCATGAAATATTTTTCCCTGCTTGAGGCCTCAGAAGGTTGCATATTCTTCTTATCATGGATTAGAGAATCAACCAATGTAGGCAAATATATTTATATTTGAGGATCGTCATTGGCCTCCAATGAAATAAATAAACAGAACGTTAACTGAGGTAATGTCAACCTATATATAATACACGCACGCACACATGAGTCTTAACAATACACCTACGGGAGAGAGTATAAATTTTCAGTTACAATGGGACTTCACCAAGACTCAGCACTTGGTCCTAATTTATTTACAGTTATGAGTGAATTGAGTAACAAATTCAAGAAGTCCCATGGTGCTTGTTTACTAACGACGGTATTAATTGATGAAATTAAAAAAGTAATAAATGCATAATTAGATTTATGGAAAGGTAACTTAAAAACAAGTTATAAAATAATTAGGACTAAAACAGAATGCATGCAATGTAAGTTTAATTGATGGAATTTACACTTAGTCCTTATTTATTTGCACAACTGCACTAATTATAGATGAATTGACTAAGCATGTTCAACAGGTCTCATGGCGCCTGATGTTTGCTGATGGCATAGTATTAATAGATGAAACTAGTGAACGATTAAATGCAAAATTAGGTTTATTAGCAATTGCATTAGAAACAAGACCTTTTAAAATAAAGTAGAACTAAAACAGAATATATGCAATGGAACTTTAATAACAAGAGTGCAAACCAGGGTATACTTAGGATTGGAGACCAAGAGATAACTCAATGTGACCTCTTTTGGGTACCTTGGTCAAATAATTCACAAAGGAGAGGTTGAAGACAATATCGCCCATAGATTTAAGCAGGATGGGAAAAATGGAAGGGTGCATCCAGAATAGGGATGCCAGTGGGTTGGTTCAACCAATTAACTGGGTTCTGGGTTGGGCTCAACATTGAAATATTTGTAAATATAAGCTTGGTTGGATGAGGTTGCTCTGGATTGGGTCAGGTTGAGACAAACCCATACTGAACCCAACCTGTTGACATCCCTATTTCAGAGTCTTTTTTAAACCTTAATGCAGAGTCTTATGTAAATTGTGAACACCATTTCAGCTATAAGGGAAATTGTATAAAATAGTTGTAAGGCCAACCATGTTGCATGGAGCAAAGTAGGGGTGATCATGGAGCAGGCCTGCGGCAGGCATTGGGGTATATGCCTTTAAATATACTTTTTAATATGTATAATGTTTTATATTATATGTATAAAATATGTGATAATGTGTGTATATATATACATAATATTATGTCATTTTAAAATATTTATACATATAATATATTATAAAATATAACATATTATATGTGTATATAGACATATATGTAATATATAAATATTGCAGGCTGGGCCAGGCCTGGTAATTTGCAGGTTGGGCCATGTTGGGCTACAAGTGATCACCTCTAGAGCAGAGTGTTGGGCAGTTAAGAAACAGCATGTCCAAAAAATGAGTGGCAGAAATGCAAATGCTTAGATGGATGAGTGGTGAAACTAGAAGGGTTAGAAATGAAGTTGTATGAAGGAACCTAGGAGTAGCTCCAATAGGAGATAAAATGATAGAAAATAGATTGAGATGGTTTGGTCACATATGCATAGAAGACCTTTTACAGCACCTGTTACAAAAGGTGATCTGTTACAATTTGAAGGGGCTAGAAGAGTTAGGCACAAAGTAAAAAGGATTTGGGTGGAAGCAAGGTTCAAAATATCGTTACATATCGGCCCGTATCGGGGCTTTCCTGATACGCTCCTACAGGGGGTGTATCGGGCCAGGCCACAGTTCAGAGGGTAGCCGGGACTTAAACTGACCCCTCTGAATCGGTTTTGAAAAAAAAAATTAAATAAAACATAAAAAAAGCACCGGTACAGGCCGGCATATCGGCCTGCATCGATATTTAGAACCTTGGGTGGAAGTAACAAGAAATTATTTCAGCACCCATAATTTAATGATGGATATGGCACTAAACATAACAGAATGGAAAAAACAGGATTCATGTAAATGACCCCATAGAGTTGGGACATGGCTTAGATTATGATGATCAGATGGTGATGATGCAAATATAAATTTAATAATAATAGGAGTGGCTATTAGGGTACACCTGGGACAATAATCCATAACAAGGGAGAGATTGAGGAGAATGTTGCCCATAAATTCAAAGCAGGATTGGCAAAATGGAGGGGTGCATCCAAAGTCTTATGTGATTGGAGAATACCACTTCAGCTACAAGGAAAATTTTATAAAATGGTTTTAAGGCATTGTTGTATGGATCAGTGTTGGGCAGTCAAGAAACATGTCTCAAAAATGAAATGTTAATGATGAGATGGATGAGGGGGGAACTAGAAAGGACATGATAAAAAATGGACTTAAGGAACATAGGAGTAGCCCCAGTGGGTGATAAGACAAGGAAAAACAGACATAAGATGGTTTGGTCATGTGCAGAGAAGACCATCTATAGCACCAATTAGAAGTACTTGGTTACAAGTTGGAGGGGAAAACCAAAAAGGACATGGATTGAAGAAGTAAGAAATGATTTAAGGGCTCATAGTTTAACAATGGATATGGCACAACAGAACATGATTCATGTAGTTGATCCCATATAGTTGGGGCAAAGCTTAGACAATGATGATATAAAAAAACTACTAAGCCATGTCCATATCTAGGGATGGTATCCATGTACGGTTGCATGTCATAGACAAAATGGTTGCATGCCATTACCACTGTGCCAGACTTTTTCAAAATGCTATGCAAAACCCATATACTTTTTTTTTTTCGATCAGCCCATATACTTTTTCCTATCACATCTCCTTTTCTTTCTTGTTTCTCAGCCAGAATGGAATACAAACAGAATCTTTATCTAAACCATCTAATCTATCATGATGATTTCTAAAGGCATAGAAATGAAACACAAAATACAAGATAATGAAGTTTTCATCTGGTTATGATCCAATTAAGCTAATTCTTGAAGTGAATCCACAGATGACTCCATGGATCAAAAATCAACCTGATAGGATAATCACAATCACTGGTCTATGGACGTCTTTTGGAGTTATTTCTCCATTTTTTCCCTTGTGAATAGGTAAATGAAGGTGAGAGGATACATGCATATGTAAATCCATCAAATTATATACCTAAAGACAGGAATCCATCAAATTATGCATATGTAGATCAGCAGTTTCTCTTGATTTGTCAGTGAAACTTCCTATGCAAGTCCTTGAGATGTACAGCTCTGAATGTGGGAGTAAGTGGAACAAGTAGAAGAACATGCTAGTGGTAAAACATTAGCCCTGCTGACCCCTCTAAAAGCAAATCAAGTAAAGGAAAAAGCTGTTACCTGTTCACAACGAAGAAAGAACAGCCGATTCTCCTTTGTAAGAATAGTGTCAGGACTTTTGCAACCATTGCAAATGACATATTCATCTGGAGAAGCATAAAAAATGACAATTGGAAATATTAATTATTCTCCGTAAAACAGTAAAAACTGAATCATGCTTACATTAGGAATAGTTGGTTTCATCATATGGAAAAATGACAAGGAAACAAAAGCACACTAGATGTAAAAACTAAGAAGTGACTCATAGAGGAATTGCCTAAAAACATTGATGGGGCATCCATGCATTCACTCAAATAAAGAATGGAAATATCTCATCTAGAAGACGACCAATAAAGGGAATTTTTTTTTTGGTACAGAATCAGTAAAATGATTAACAAACAAATTAAGAATCTTACTGATGTATCTTCGCAGAATCCCCTCAAAGTTCTTAGGAGCAAATCTCCCCTTGACAACTAGTCTTTGCTGTCCATCAAGAGATCCACTTGTTCCCATTTCAGCAAGTAAGAAATTCATAACATGCTCCGGTTGCCTATGCATCCTGGAAATTGTAGTGGTTTTAAGAACTTAGCTCTTAAAGATACTAGAACTAGTTGATATATTATTCACTATATCATAACAGGTTTCATATTTTTGTATATCTCAGGAAAACAACTAAGGGGAGATTTGATAATAGCTGAAGATGCTTAACTGAAATGCTTATTGGTTTGTCTTTTAGTGAATACATTTTTAAGGAGGTTGTGCGCTCCTTAATGGCTGAAACCAAAGTTGGGTAGATCACCATTCTCTTGAAAAATTTATTATTTAATTAGTTTAGCAACTAAAAGGCGAAGCATTAAGTTTTTCAGTTCAGCAACTACAGCCACTATCAAACAGCCCCTAAATCTGCAGCTAAATTTTCCAAGAAATAAATATATCCATCATGTCCTACACAAAGAAGCAAACATGATTTTTGGGCAGTAACCCATAGATAAAGGGACATTTTGAATAACTAATATCCATGCTTTAAGACAACTGATCACCAGCAAGTAATAGACTTACAGGCATGAATAGGTGATCAATTCAAATATCCAGGTAATATAACTCAGTAACCCTTCTCAAAAAAGAATACATGATTACCCCAAGTAAAATACTGAACCTTCTTGGAACTTCAAACATTGTCTCATAGTATTGAAGAGAAAAATAAAATTTCTGTAAATGAGATTAAGAACCAAAACATCCAATTATTCTTGGAAGATATCCCTATATTTAAGATATAGTCATGACTCATGAAGGAAATTGGTGCCAAGGAAATGATGTTGTTAAATTAAGAGAATAATAGAAAAGTGACTTCAACAGGAACAACGGGCAAATTAACCACTAAGAGATAACACATTCCAGAGTCCATCAAACAATATAATGTTTCATTGGGCACTATGACCTTCACACCTAGGTTAAACATGCTCACTATTGTAGAATTGTGATAAACTGCCAACAGCAATTCTTAAGTAAATATGATATAACTAAATCATCTAGAGTTCACTTCTGGCATAGAGAAATGTCTGGCTATGATAGGCCCTTTAGGAAAACACAAGATGCAGCAAAACACTCATGGCTAACCAAGAAAAACATCAATGCTAGGCCCTTTAGAAAGGATAGAAGCTATGCTTGTATGGGATCACGATAGGCTACATACTGGATACACCTGCAATACCTTCCCTACATAGCGCCAGAAGATGCCCCTAGTCCAAAAGGCACAAACTCCCTAATGAGCAAAAACTAGTGTCGGGTAATAACATTTTATTACTAAATATTTTCTTTCTTCAACATAATGAAATTGTTTGGTGCTTTTAACACCTTGTAACTCATTCAGCTACCATACTTCCTATCTTGACTAGGCTGGAATGTGTTGACAGAAAAGTTTCCAACTGCAATAATTATTAATCAGAATAGTCATAATGAAAGAAAAAAAAAATAGAAACTTTTGCAAAACAATAAACACAAAACTAGACTTGCATATAAGATGTCTTTACTCTCAACAACCACCAATACAGCAAAGGTCTGAATCAAGAAAGTATAAAAGTGTACTGAACACAGGGTCATACGTCTTGCACAGATCCATAAAGTTCACAAAGACCGTCTTTTTTGTGCCTTCCCTGAGAACTTGTGGTGGCCTCATCACTGTCCTACGTCTATCTCCTGCAAGTTCTGGATTATTTTCTCGTAGAATATTGAAAACTCTCCCCAGAAGCTGCAACCAAAGAAAACACCAAACATCATTAATCCACCAATTACAAAAAAAAAAAAAAAAAGAACTGATCAGTGGAATTCAAGGCTGCAATTGCTAAGAGTGCAAAAGTTGAGCCGAAGAGAATTTGTACTCTGGTTAAGTTTTGCAAGCATTTGATAAGAATATATTTTTGTATTGAAAATGAAAGTAAATTTGTTTTTCCTGACATTTTTGCATTTAAAATGGAAGCAAAGCAACCTTCTGCTCTCAAAGTTGGTCAATGTAAAAAAGGTAGATTTTGGTCTTGAAATTTGTGTTTGTACCCATCACAACCAAATATGTTTGGTAAGAATACAAAATTTATCAATGCAAACCTAACCAAGTTTTCATTTTCATGAAGTGTACACCTTTGTATTTGAAATGAAAATATTTGCACATATTTGCTTTTGCTTACCAAATGCAACCTAAATGATACTTGTCAAAAAAATGCAGCCCAAATGACAAGGATGCACAAGTAACCTTAAAAAAACACAAACTCATTGGCAATTCAATACAAAATTTGCAACATGAGAGATATCTCAAAATTTCATCCATGCTTCCATGTAGTTTAAATATTTAACCTTGAAAAAAACCACATACAAAAATCCATTGCATACAGAATACAAAAACTTGAAACAATATGAGAGAGATTTTAAAATTTCATCCACATCTCCATTTAACTTACATATTTCAATTAACTAAAATATATTTTCTGAAAATAATGAAAAAATAAGTTTACTTCCAGTAGAGTTCCTGCAAAATAGAACCTCTCAAATCCTATGCAAAAATTAAAGCACACAGATATATAGGAAAAGGTCCCCTAATCAGGTCAAGAAGGAAGCTTCCCTAAATGGCTTCACTTATTTTTGTTATGTGGAGGGATCTAATGGTCAATCTAGACCATCCATGAGATGAGCCAAAATGTTCAATACAATGTCTATTTCATTTCTATACCCAATCTTGTAATGGAACTTTGTCCAAGAAATTACATCCATCTATGCTTATAATTTTTTAATATAAAATTTTCCCACAAAAGTAGCTCTAATTTGACCATGCCACAAGATCTTTTAGGCCAAAATATATTTCAATGAACCAAAAGAGAAGAGAGGTATATATTTGAGCTACAAACTAACTTGCCACATGGATCCTAGGTTGTTTAGGAAAGCACATTAAATGATAAGAGGATCTGAGCCCCTCACCCCAAAGGGTTCTTTTCTTGTAGTTCCTTTTTTAAGTAACTATGCAACACCTCCTCTCAACAGGCTTTCCCTTCCAAAGAAATCTGGTGCAGGCCAGTTCCCCCCTAAGGTAATGGCTTTTTGTTGGGAAGTGTGCCATGGGAAAGTTAACACCATGGATAACCTACAAAAGAGAAGACCCTTTCTTTGCATCTCTCCGAACTGGTGTACTCTTTGCAGATCTCATGGTGAGGACTGTTATCATTTATTTCTATCCTGTGATGTCACTGCAGAGCTTTGGGTTTGGCTTTTCTCCTTATTTGGGTGCAGGTGGGAGATGCCATCAGAAATAAGCATGCTGTCCAACTCATCTACCTTCTCGTGGCCCCATAAAAGAGGAAGAACCATGTAGAGGTGTGTAAGAACCACTTTGATCTGGACAGTTTGGGAGAAAGGAATACTAGAATATTCCACGAGAAGAAAAGGAGCAGCCAGGCCTTGAAGTATTGCATCATGAATAAAGCAATACATTGGTTAAAGTCTATGGAACTGTTTCATTTTTTTTTTTTTTTGATCAATAATGGAACTGCTTCATCCTTTCTCCTTTAATGATTTATGGAGGAACTGGACAGCAGTAGCAAGCTGCTCATCCTTAAAGAACAAGGTTTCTACAAACTGGGCCCCCCTCCACAAGGTTTTTTGAAACTGAATTTTGATGGGACCAGCCAGGGCAACCCAGGGCCCTCTGGATTAGGAGGAGTTCTGAGAAATGAGGATGGAGAGGTTATCCTTCTCTACTCTGGCCCATTGGGAGTTGGGAATTCTGTTAGAGCAGAACTATTAGCTGCCATACAAGGAGTTCTTCTTGCAAAAGAATTGGGCGTGGAGCGGTTTCCGATTGAAGGGGATTATTCTAAGATAGTAGTGGGGTGGCTAAATAATTCAGAGGAGGTCGCTTGGATCTACAAGAATAAGCTCAAGAAATATAAATGGATGACAAGAAACATGATTGTTACAGTACAGTGGGTGGGGAGATCAGTGAATGCCCTTGCAAATACTTTGGCAAAACAAGGGACAAATAGGGAAACACTGTTTTGTAGTAGCACTCATGTACTCATTGCTATAGTTCTTATGGTTTATGCTTTTTTTTTTGGGTTCCCTGTCTTGGAGAGGCGGCATCTTGCACCTTCCCAAGGGTCTGTAATTTCCTCTTGATTTTATTGAAATGCTATATATTATTTATAAAAAAAAGCACATTAAATGACCCAAGTAGCAGACCAGCCCACAAATATGTTAGAACTTTCAGTACTTAATTGCAAGACTTTGAGGATGCTCTATGGTCTTACCGAAATGAATTAAACAAATTTAAAAGATAGATGCTTCAATGGGTAAAAAAAAATTCTAAGATGGATGAGTGGAAACATTTCCAGAAAATGAATGTTGCAGAAATGCAAATGCTAAGATGGATGAGTGAAAAAACTAGAAAGGATAAGATTAGAAATGAAGTTATCTATAGGAACCTAGGAGTAGTTTGAATAGGTGATGTAGAGATAGCTGATAAGCTGTTAGTGTTTGTGGGGTTCCTCTCTCCCTTCCTCTTCTATTCGTGACCCTTCTTTCTCTTTCTTTTCTACCTTTTTAAATCAGAAAACAACTATTTGCTGGTTTAAATTATTCAAGTTGGTATCAGAGCCAAAACTACAGCAGTTTAGGGCTCTCATGTGAGCCTAATCCAGTTGGCAGCATGAGAAGTATTGAATCTGAAGTATTGCATCTTCGCCTGATTCTTGAAGGATCACTGGAGATTCGAATTGTGCCCAAGGGGTTACACGACCTTTGGAGAGTGCCCGGTGACCAGGAAGAGTCAGAGAAGTCAGTTAGTCAAAGATTAGGGCTTAATCTGAAGGTTAAAGGTGACAATCAAATTCTTTCTGAGAAAGAACTCATCTTTATTGAGATCGACCTTAAAGGGAACAGTTTTTAACCTTCTAGAAGTAGTGGTCAATAGAATTCTGTTTCCTTTGCCATTTCTTTAGGGTTTCTTGACAGAGATCGACCTTGAAAGGAGTTTTTTTTTTTGACAGTTCTGGTTTAAGTCAATTATTGCTGTTAGTTTTCTGACAGAGATCGACCTTAATTCAGCAGTTTTCTGATATATCTGCTAGTTTCTCTGAGTTTTTTGTGAAATCCCATGGTCAACTATTGCTCCCATTTTTCTGTGACTGGTTCTTGAGTAGCTACAGTAATCTGTTTTTTTTGGCTCCTGGGTGTTCTTGTCGACTGAGGAGTGTTTCTTGGGAGTTACCAATAATCTGAAATTGATTTCTGGTAGTGACTGTTAACATCCTCTTTAAAATGGAGAAAGTTGGAAGTGAATTCAAGACTCCAGGGGAAAGTTTTTTAGGGGCAGGAAGTATGACTGGAAGTTCTTTTCAAATTACAACTGTTAGGTTTGATGGAACAAATTACTTGGAGTGGGCACAATCAGCCATGATGCAATTGGGGGTAGAGGTAAATTAGGCTATGCAACGGGGGATATAAAGAAACCAGCAGAAGACACATCACTTGCCAAATGGGTTCAAGAGCACAATCAGCCATTCAATGCAGCCCCACATTAGCCAAAATTATTTATGGGCCAAAACGGCTAAGGAAATCTTGGATAATATGAAAGAGACCTACTCCCAACCTCTTAATGTTGCTAGGGCTTATGAACTGAAGTGTGAAGTGAAAAATCTCAAGCAGGGGGAGAAGCCAATCTCCGTTTACTTTGCTACTTTGGAATCTTTGTGGCATGAAATTGACCATTTGGAAACCATTGAATGGGAGAGTCAGAGAGATGCGACTACCTATAGCAAGCTGGTTGAAACAAACAGAGTTTTTGAATTCCTAGCAGGTCTGAATTCAGAATTTGACATAGTAAGACATCAACTTCTTACCAAGGATAGTGTGACCTTGTCTCAGGCTTATTCACTAGTGCACAGTGAAGAGATTAGAAGAAATGTGATGTTACAAGTTCAACCCATGGAATCAGCCCTAGCAGCAACAAAACAGAAATTTGGGAAAGATCAAGAAAAGGAAATAAAGAAGGAAGATAAAAGGGAGATGTTTTGTGATCATTGTAAGAAGCCCAAGCATACTAGGGATACTTGTTGGAAGTTGTATCCCCATCTTGTTCCAACTAGATTCAGAAATAAGAAAGGAAGTGCTAATATGGCAGCCAACACTGACAATGCATCATCTTCCAATACAAGAATCACATCTCTAGATGCCTTAGCTGCTATCCGGGCCGCCTTGACACAATTGGAGAATGAAGCTGGTATTTCCGGGTCATCATCTCAGCCTTCAACTGTTACTCCTGCCATTCCTACTTCAGCTTTTGCTTCCTCAGGTACAAGAGCTACAACATATCACACTTCGGCCCCAGGTAATACTAGACCCTTCTGGGTAATAGATTCAGGTGCTTCTGACCATATGACTAGTTTATCCACCTACTGTTTATCCTCAAGCAAAGACAAAGTGTCTATTGTTGATGGCTCTCTTGTTCCTATTTCTGGTAAGGGAGACATCAGGTTGTTGGATGCCATCTCCTTGTCTTCAGTTTTGTATGTCCCTAAGCTTAGTGCTAACTTGCTTTCAATTAGTAGTATTACTAAGAATCAAAACTTTTCAATGACTTTTTTTTCCCGATCGTTGTGTCTTTCAGGATCTGGAAACAAGGAAGGTGATTGGGATTGGCCATGAGACGAATGGAGTCTACATGCTTGAGCATCCACAGGGGAAGGAAAGTGAAGTTGGGAGATTGTTTGTTTCTCAGTCTTTGGGTCAGATTATGCTTTGGATAACAGATTAGGTCATTTGTCCTTTGGGTCTTTGAAGAGTCTGTTTCCAAGTTTGTTTGAGTCTGTCCAAGTGTCTAGTTTGAAGTGTGAAAGCTGCAAACTTGCAAAACATTGTTGGTCAACTTATTCTTTGAGCAATAAAAGAAGCAATATTCAAATTGAAATTGTGCATATTGATGTTTGGGGGCCATATCATACTCCTGCCATGGGGGGGGGGGGTACAGATACTTCTTGTTATTTGTTGATGATTATACTCGTTTACTCGTTTCTCGTGGATATACCTCATGCACTCTCGAGATGAGGTTCCTTCACTGACCCAAGCTTTCCATCAGATGGTATTGACCCAATTTGAAATTAAGATCAAAATTCTCAGATCTGATAATGCCAAAGAGTATTTTGCAAAACCCCTGGCATCATATCTTCTAGACCATGGAGTTATTCATCAGAGCACTTGTCCCCGTACACCTCAACGAAATGGGGTTGCTGAGAGAAAAACAGACATTTTGGAAATAGCCAGAAGCATTATGCTCAACTCTAATGTTCCCATACGCTTCTGGGGGGATGGCAATCCGTACTGCTGTTTACCTTATTAACCGAATTACTTCACGGGTTTTGGACATGAAAACACCATTCAACCTTCTGTATCCAAACAAGGACTTGTTCACTATTCCCCTTAAAACCTTTGGGTGTACTTGCTTTGTTCAAATCCTGGGACCTCATCGCTCCAAATTTGATCCCAAAGCTGCTAAATGTATTTTCCTTGGGTATGCACAAAATCAAAAGGGGTATTACTGTTATGATCCTGTTTCAGGAAGGCGTTATGTGTCCATGGATGTCACCTTTTTTGAGGATATGCCCTACTATCATAGGGCCTTTCCTCAGGGGGAGAGTCGTGAGGAAGGGATTTCAGCCCCAGATGTTCCATTACCAATCCCAGTTGTTGAGGGGGAGTGCCGTGAAGAGGGTTGTCAAAAGTACAGAGAGTTGAGAGTGTATCACAGACAGTGGTTTAGGCAGGTTGGTTCTCGTTCACAACAATCTAGGCCGATCCCAACACCTCATACAGCTTCAGATCCAGGCATTACACCCATTTTTGAGCCCACTATTGCAGATACTTCACCTAACACTGTTGAGCCTCAGTCCCTTCCTTCAAATGACCTTGATCTCCCAATTGCAATTCGTAAAGGGAAGTGTCGTTGTACTTCATCCACTGCTCATTGTATCTCCCAGTTTCTCTCTTATGGTCGTCTCTCAAAATCCTACAGATCATTTTTGGCATCTATTGCTACCATTCATATACCCAAAACTGTGCAAGAGGCTCTTCTGATACCTGAATGGAAGGAAGCAATGCAAATAAAGATGGATGCACTTATTAAGAACAACACTTGGGAACTAGTTGACCAGTCTGAGAGGAAGAAACCTGTTGGATGCAGATGGGTGTTTATAGTAAAATATAATGTTGATGGCTCTGTAGAGAGATACAAGGCCAGATTGGTTGCAAAGGGCTTCACACAAACTTATGGCATAGACTATATGGAGACTTTTGCACCAGTTGCAAAGATGAACACAATTAGAGTCCTACTATCTATGGCTGCGAACTTCTCTTGGCCACTTTTTCAAATGGACGTCAAGAATGCTTTTCTAAACGGAGATTTGCAGGAGGAGGTGTACATGGAGTTATCCCCCGGTTTTTACAATACAAAAGCAGGAAAGAAAGTTTGTCGACTAAAGAAGGCTTTGTATGGGCTGAAACAATCTCCGAGAGCTTGGTTTGACATGTTTAGATTGGCATTAGAAAAGTTCGGCTACATGCAGGCTCAATCAGATCACACTCTCTTCTTTAAGAAGACAAACTTTCCTTTGACCTTACTTGCTGTCTATGTGGATGATATTGTGGTGACTGGAAGTGATATTAATGAGATAGATGCTCTTAAGCAGAATCTTCACAAAGAATTTGAAGTAAAAAAACTTGGCAGAACTGCGCTATTTCCTAGGAATTAAGGTGACTCGATCTAAAAATGGCATCTTCATCTCTCAAAGAAAGTATGTCCTTGACTTATTGGAAGAAACTGGAAAGTTAGGAGTAAAGCCTGCTAACACACCCATTAAGTTGAACCATAAAATAAGTGCAGAAGGTGGAGAACCTCGAGGACAGGGCTATGTATCAAAGGTTAGTTGGGAAACTTCTTTATCTCTGCCTAATACAACCAGACATTTCATATGCTGTCAGTACATGCATTCTCCTAGAACCACTCACCTTCTTTTAGTGGAAAGGATACTTGCTTACTTGAAGAGATGCCCAGGAAGAGGCATATTTTTCAAGAACAATGGACACATAAGCAAGGATACTTGCTTATTGGGTTGGATATATATTGATGAGAGAAGATCTACCTTGGGGTATTGTGCATTTGTAGGGGGAAACCTTGTTTCTTGGAGAAGCAAGAAACAAAATGTTGTTACTCGCTCCAGTGCTGAAGCTGAATACATGTCCATGGCCAATGGTGTTGCAGAAGTATTATGGCTGAAATCTTTGCTAGATGAACTTGGAATTGACTATGAGAAACCTTTGATGTTGTATTGTGATAATCAAGCAGCAATTAACATTGCCCATAACCCAATACAGCATGACAGGACTAAGCATATCAAGGTGGACAGGCATTTTATCCGAGAGTGTATTGCATCTCAAGAAGTGTCTTCTCTATGTTACCATATGCAGCTAGCTGATCTCTTTACTAAAGCAATCACAAAATTCAGGTTGGAGACAGATTTACGCAAGTTGGGTATGACAAATATCTACTCCCAACTTGAGGGGGAGTGTAGAGATAGCTGATAAGTTGTTAGTGTTTGTGGGGTTCCAACCCCACATTTTATACCTGCTGTTTATTTTATTTTTTATTTAGAATAACTAGGTCGGCTGGACCTTGTTTGTTTGTCTTTCTTTCATTTGTTTTAAGTAAGGGTATTATGGTAATTAGTCATTGTAATAAATCACAACATAAATACATCTTAGTGGGCGGCTAGAAACAACAATTCAGCTGAACCCTTTCTTTCCTACTTCTTCTCTTCCTCTCTCCCTTCCTCTTCTATTCGTGACCCTTCTTTCTCTTTCTTTTCTACCTTTTTAAATCAGAAAACAACTATTTGCTGGTTTAATTTTTTCAAGTGGTGATAAATGAGGGAGAGTAGACTAAGATGGTTTAGGCACGTGCATAGAATACCACCAACTGTGACAGTAAGAAGAAGTGATTCGTTACACATTGAAGGGGCTAGAAAAGCTCAGGGTAGACCAAAATAAAGGACATGGGTTGAAATAGTAAAAAATGATTTAAGGACTAATAATTTAATAGTGGATATGACTTTAAATAGAACGAATTGGTGAAACAGGATTCATATAGTCGACCCATATAGTTGGGATAAGATAAGCCTACAGGCTCTACACATTACAGGCAAAACTAAAAATGCCCTAATTAACAACAGCCATGTTACAAGTTTCTACCAGCACATAATGATCCAGAAAATTTTAAAATGAACATTACCCATCAAAAAATAAATAAATAAATGAACGCCATCAACGTTTCAACGTAATTGAAAAAAGTTCTAGATACATACAAAATGAAAGACCAACCTCTTCATATTCATAATCTCGGTCAGTTCCTTCCCAGGGATACTGCCTTAGCACAATCCCCTGTCCTTCTTCATCCTCTGCTCCATGACCTGAATAGTTACAAAATATCTCTTTTTTTAATAGCATGTTATCCATGATACAATGAGAAAGATCAACATTTTTAAGGTGTAGACTAGAAATTCTGTTTTTCAATGAGATAAGTCCAATGTTATTGAACTAGCAACTCAACTTATGAATCAGTTTATCCATTCAAGACCCCATCGGATTAATGGTCAGACGGTAGAGGTCATACAAAATTTGCAGCACGACCATACTGGTAGTCAATTTCAAATTTTTCTAAGCTTCTCTTTCCATTCAAATTTAATTTTGAGATGTTAATAAAGATTCCCAAAAAGTAATCCCAAAATTTCATATTGATCCTCCAAAAGCTTCAACAACTAAATTCAACTCCAGAGCTTCAAGGGAAACTAAAGTCTTAAATTCTATCACATCTTTCCTTCAGCCCCCCTTAGCTTCAAATTCAAACTTCAACCCCATAAGCTTTAAGAACAATCAAAGATATACGCAGTTCAGACTTCAGAGGTAACTGAAACCCCAAAAATGGAGTCTCTATCTCCTTCAGTTACTTGAACTTAATACGTGACACCCCCCCACCCCCCTTTCAGTTAAAAAAAAAAAGATAGTTAGATTCTCATTGTTATTATTTACAACTTTCTCAGTAATGGATCTTGTCCTTCTGTAAGAGACAAAAGGCTGTTTTCCTTCATATGGTGTTCTTTTTCACATTTTTCTTATTTTTCATGATTTTGTAGATTCTCTACTTTCATGTATTCTCTACTTTCAAGTCAGATAGTTGGACTCTCTGATCCACTTCATTCACTCAATCAGGTTGCTAAACCCAAAAATAGGCAGGTCAGATTAACCAAATCTCACCAAAATCCAAGTAAAGCCACGCACATAAGCTGGCCTCAAAATCATTTTGAGGTTGTTTCAGTTCAGGGACAGAACAAATCATTTTGTGGTGGAAAGGTGTCTGAATTACAGGACCCTGATACCAAGGCCAATCTAGTCCAAGTATTAAAAGATTGTTTCAAATAATAACATCTCTTACCATCCAAATCCTCTTCCCCATTCACATTCTCCTCATTAAGGAAATCTGTCTCCACCTGCAACAACAGGCCATCACATACAAATCAATGGCTGCTAGGGTAGAAAGAAAAATGTCATTAGCAAGGAAGACTACATCTTATGTGCATGGTTACCTGTTTCTTCTTCTTCTTTTTCATACCAGCAAAAGTATTTTCTACTCCATCAGAAACTGCATTTGAAGAATCTCATAAATTCCAAAGAAGAATAATGCATCCTATAAATGAAACAATAGTAATAATAAATTACTTTAAAATATCAACCCAACAATCCAATTCTAAGGTCTAAAACTTGTTTGCATGGCAGAGTGGATAAACTTGATAGTCAAACGAGAATGTCAACTGGTCCTTTTTTATAAATGCCAACCAGTCATGAATTGATTATTAATCAGATCACAGAATTCCTCAGATGATAAGGTTTCTGGTCAGAGTCAGAGTTGAGAACTTTAGCTTCTAGCTGAACTGGTTATTCTCCAAGAGCAGCAGCCTGGTTGACTCTATTAAGAACAGGTGTTACAAGAAACAACTTTGTATGGCAAACACCAGGGCCAGGGGGTGAATTGTATGATCTGTCATACTATTGTGTATGGTCAACATTTTAGCTGGTTTCTCTTCTACCCTACTATGTTTTTAGATAGTAAGGAACTCTTTTTTTCTTTCAATAAACCCCATTCAACTGCTTCTTATCAAGAAAATAAAAACCCTTCAGCAAGAAAATTATTAGTCACTGATTCAAATTAATACCTGATAAATTCTCTGTTTTTTCAGCCAACTTATCAACAGATTCATCTGCAGGATCCTGAATTACAACCTTCTTCTTCTTTTTCTTCTTCGTTGGGTCAAATGGAGCAAGCTGCAACAATGAACAGATCCAATTTTTTGATCAGCAAATGAACAGATTCATAGTACATGTTTTTAAATTGGTGACAGTTTACTTCTGTTAATATGAAGACAAAGAATGATCTATGTACACCAGTAAGCAAGAGTCCCAATTTGCACAGATTCACACTACATTTACAACATTAAAGACTTGTACATATAATAATACGACAAATATGAAAAAAAAAATATAGCTAAAAGATCAGTTCTAGAATATTTATCAAAAAAAAAAGATCAGTTCTAGAATTTAAAAATCAGAAAATAGATATACCTTTTCAAGATTAGTGTCAATTATAGTATGTCAAGTCAAACATATTTTTCTCTAGTATTTGCTAGGTGGAGAATGATTTCCCATGCAGAATGGGTTCCTTTAGTCTTTGACAAATTTTGCAGGTAAAGCCTCACGCACACAAAAAAAAAATGGTATTCATTTTTCTTTATGAGCATATCATAAAGTTTTAGGAGCAAGGTCCCCTAAAAAAAGGCTAGACAGTGGAGAAACTATAAACACAAAACAGCTTGCAATATATGAAAATCCTTCTCCACAAACTGATCATTTCATATTAACCATGATCACCCTAATTAGGAATAAGACAACTAAAAGGTCACTTCTACCATTTGACCCCACCATATAGCATTAACCAAGTCCCCTTTGACCCCTCCAATGGCCAAGCAGGAGGAATGTGGCTGTTTTGCGATATGTACTCTCATATGGAGGGTGTGCAGGCCTTTGTAAATTAGTTTCCTCAAATAACTATGTGGTTATTTTTCAGTCAAGCAATGCTCCTTATATATGCTGTTTACAGATTTTTTTTTCTGAAGATAAATGAAGAAAAAGTTTATTCAGAGAGAGAGAGAGAGAGAGAAACACAAGAAGGTGATAACGAAATACCTGCCAACAGAACAACGGCAAAAGAAACAACAAAAAACCCCTAAAGTAACCCCCCCCCACCCACACACACTTGACTTCCCATAGACCAAAAACTGACACCACCCCACCAGAGACCCCTTCACAGGGCAACAAGGCTCACCCCATACCTTCTGCATTTGAACTAAATAGTCTCTTTCTTTTTCTTAACAACCCTTCTATTCTTCTTAACCTCTTGTTGATTCAAATCCCAAATAAGCCCCCTTTCAATTTATCAAGCACCTTAACTGGCATGGATCTGCTGAACTTTTGATGTCTAAATCTTTTAACCGCATTGGGATGACCTTCATATTTCTTCCTTTCTCTATTGAAAGCACTAATCTTTTCAATCTCAAAGATCACTTTCTTCTCGAACACTTGCTCCGCTACCAAATCATATCTCCCTTGTGTTGCTTAGGCCTTGCTTCACTCTATAGTCTGTTGTTCTTTTCCCCCTCTACCTCTAGAGAATCTTCAATAGGGCTTGAAATGTCCTTTCCCACTGACCTTCAAGACCCCACTCGCGCTTTCTTCCACTTCCCTAAAGGCTTTCATAGCAAAATCCTCTCCGCCCAAGAAAAGAAGTCCCAATATCTTATTTACCTCAACCTCTTTGTTAATAACCTTTTCTAGATCGGCTTTCCTCCCAACTTCATGGGTCTCATCCAATGTGGTCTCTTCATTCTTCCCCTCCAAATCATCCTCAAGGGGCTTCGTTCTATATTTCCTTCTCCTTTGTAAGACCTTTGCTCTATTAACCTCTTTCCTTTTGTTTCCTTCCCTTTCTTCCTCTTCCTTCTTCTTCCCCGAACAATCCCCATCATCATTTGCTACCTTCCTTGAGCTCCTTCTTTCCTCATCCCCTTCAACTCCTTCCAACCACTTTGAAATTCCGTCCCCTCCGCCTATGGTAAACGAATCACCACCTTCTTTGATTTTTCCATTGGACAGTTGTATCTCTTCGCCTACCCGTACCACATATGTCTCACTGGACCCTACAGCTATTACCCCTTCGTTCTCCTCTTCCTACGCTTCCTGAAACTCCTCTATTGGGTTGTTACCCACAGCCTCACATTGAGTTCTTATTAAAGAAGAAGATAGACCCAAAAATTCGTCTATTATTTCCTCTATCTCACTAGTCACATGCTCCCTTAAAAATCCACGTGCCTCCTCACTAGCTAAACTATTAATCTCATTTGGCCCACCCTTTTTCCCCAGCCCAACAGCTTTGGGCTATAACAAGCCCAACCGAGTTAAATAAATTCCCTCCCCCCATATGGTCCCTTATCTTATCATCCTCATAAGTTGTTTCCATATCCACAACCCAACTTAACCCATCCACCCGACCCGCCTCCTCTTTTACCACTCTCTTAGGCTTCTCCACTGAGTCATAAAACTCATGTGCATGCAAACTTGCATAAACACCATCTGTCATCGTTTGAATATAGGTACTTTTTCGATTGTTACCCCAGTGATTTAAAAGGCGCGCCTGGTGAGGCGCATTTTGGGGTATGCGCCTCGCCTAGGTCCTAGGTGCACCCCTTTCAAAAGGCGCGCGCCTGGTGAGCCTAGGCATGCGCCTGAGGCACCTCAGCCCAAGCGTGCGCCTTTTTAAAATTTTGCGCTTTTTGCTTTTTTTGAGTCTAACAGCTCGACCGGGCTCGAGGCAAGCCCAAGCTTATGTTAGGGTCTGAAATTCTTATTTCTTACATAAAAAAATAATGATTTTACAACTTTCATCGCCTTTTAAGAAGATATTTTATTGCAATTAATGAATGAACAACATCAGCAAATATGGGGTTCTCGGAGCTCTAGAAAGACTTGTTTGGGCTTGCCTCGAGGGGTGTGATACAAAGGTGACTCATAGAATTAAGAATGCAATATGTTTTACATCACATTAGCTACTTGAAGCAATGCAATTAGGAAAAAAAAAGAGATTGTGGGTTTTACATGCTTGAAAATGCTTTATATGTTTGCTTTTATTTTTAAATTTTCATTTGAATATACTTCACATGTTATGTTTATGTATTTTAATTTTAGATAATAGGTTTTTTAATTAATTTATTTTAAAATTTAAGTTTATATTTTTTATTAACATTATGTTTAATATTTTTTGAATTTTTTGCATTTTTTTAATTTTGGCATTTTTTTGAATTTTCCGACTTTTTTAGCTTTTTTTTTGTAATTTTGCACCTTTCTTAAAAAGGCACGTGCCTCACCTTACGCCTTGTGCCTCATGCGCAAATTAGCCCTTGCGCTTTTAAAACACTGGTTACCCCTCTCCAAGACCCAATTTGAGGAGACCTTTTATCTGCTCTATTCCTTTCTCACTCTCCATTTTTTTTATTTAGACAAAAAAAAAAGATAAGAACCATTAGCTCTTTACCCAACAATACCTTGAATGCAATGTAGGCATTCCCTCTCAGTCCCTTCATCTTCCTCCCTGCGAGCTTCCTTCCACAGAGAAGCTTCAATGGAGGTCACTAACCATGGTGATAAGCATAGTTGTCAAGGTGACGCCTAGGCGGGCATCTACGCGACAAGGTGCCCTTGGAGGCTCACCTCGCCCAGTCGCCAAGTAGTTTTGTGCACTACGTTATAAAATGCTTTTATATTTTATATTTTTTGACATTATAATTATAAAATAGGCAATATTAAACTAAAATACTCATTTTATGTGTTTATTTTTATTATTTTCTTATTTGTTAGGGTTTAATCAACACAAACATTGCTAATTGTTGTATTGAACCCGTGGTTCAAAGTATTGATACACCTCTGTGTATCGGTAGAGGTGTATCAGTACTTATAACGATACTCCCCCTATTTTTTTATTTATTTGGTTTTCAATTTCATTTTTAAATATATATATATATATTATTTTAAAAAATGGGTTCCTGAAAACACCTGTAAACATGTGTATTGGGACGCAAAAGATACAATACAATTCACCCGATACGGGGCATATCATATTGAAGCTTTGATCCTTGATTGAATACTCAAAGATTTCAGAACTTGAGCCAATAAGCAAGGGAAGAAGTTAAAATTTTGTCTAATCAACACATTTTCTTCTTATAGATCTTCTTCCACCTTTTCTTTTCGTCTTTTCCTATAACAAAAGTAGGGGTTCAGCCCCTATATATTTTTTTTCCTTCGTTCCTTTTCTTCTCATAAAATGTTGATTTTCTAAACTTAAAACATGAAATTTATACTTCTCTTATGAAAATTATGGATAATTATTAAGGAAAGATGGTTATGAAACCTAGGGAACTACCCTAGGATATATGGCTTTACTTAAAAAAGATCCATCGCCTAGGCGACTAGGCGACAAGGCGCCCCCCTATCGCCTAGCCTCGCCTTGGCACCTTAAAAACTATGGTGATAAGAGAAGATTTTCAGTCAGCACGCCCACCTTTCCAGGAATGTCTTTTGGCTTAACTCCATTGATAAGTAATGCTGCCGAGTGCAAATCGATAGTGAAGACTCCTACTAACTTCCCTCCAAAAATTGATGCAATGGACATAAATACTTCTTGCTTCCAAAGATGGAAAGGAAGTTCGACCAAATGAACAGTAACGCCATCTTCAATACACAGTGACTTTGCATTGGACAAAGGAGACCACCTTGAGTCAAATGTTACCCCAAATCATCTGTAAACTTACTGCTTCCAACTCCATTTCTTCTTCAACCAAATAAATAAGGGCTTCTCGTTTTTCAAAAGGTGTGAAAATCATAGTACCTTTAAGTTTTAAACCTCAACTTACCGCCTCTGCAATCTTCTTCCACTCCTGCACCCCCTCATTCAATTCAACCACTAGCATCTTATTCCAGTCCTTTCCTTCCTTAACATCCATATTGCACTTTCAATTCCCTCATGCAAAAACTACGGTTTTTTCTGACTCAAACTCCTTCAGATACATAAAACCCTTATTTGCCACTTTAAACTCCTTAGCTATGGTGAACATTTTCTCTAAATAAATAGTGAAGCCTTCCAAGATGTTGAAGATTAAACCCCACCCTTCCCCCTTTCTTCCTTCTGGGAAACAAACCAACTGTTTCCTACCTTTTCCAAAATGTTCAAACAGGGCAATGAAATTACCTCTGTTATTCCTCCTCCCTACTTCATATGACCTTCCTTCCGTCTCCTTAAGACTTCTCCAAACCAAACTCCTCTCCTTGTGCATGGCATCCGCAACAAAATTCTTGAGCCACGCAATAACCTCATCTCCAACCAAAACCACCCACGATTTCTTCAGTTCCCACTATTAGTCATTCTGACAGCGATGGTCTTTTTTTGACTCCTCAATAAATACCTTTTAATCATAGTACCTGTTGATAATGTAAATTTTGTCCCAAGAACTGAAATAAATAGGGCCCAACACGAGATTGAATAGAAAGGAGCTATTGGGTCCACCAAGAAAAATAACAAAATTGAGCCCAATGAAGATGTTGGATGGGGGAGAATGTATTGGCCCGTTAGCCCAAGGAAACAATTACTTCTCTTGGGCTTAAGCTTCAAGTGTTTGGTACAATGGTCTCATAAGATAAAAAAGGGAGAAAAATCCTTAATTCAAAATCTTGATTTGGGATTTAGTGAATCCCATTTAAAAGGCAACCAGCAGCTTTCAAGACTTAATTGATCCACCCAAAAAAAAACGGAAAATGATGATTGGTCAATGAGCTAAATGATGCATGGGCCCAGCCCCTTTGCCAAGTGGCATGTAGGGAGACATTCTATGCATTCAATTACATTTAGGCTACGTTTGTTTGGGGTGGAAAATCAAGCCGGGGTAAACTTTACACCCCGGTTCAATTTTACTGACGTTTGGTAAACATGTAATTTTACACCAAAATCAGTGTAAAATTACATTTTGAATTTTATTTACATCGATAACCAATGTAATAAATACATCAAAATTATCAATATAAAAGGTAATCGCTCGCTCGCTCGCTCTCTCTCTCCTCCTTCTCTCTTCTTCTTCCCCCCCCCTCCTTTTTTCTCTCTTTCCGTCGCCGCCGCTGCAAGTTGCAACGGTAGATCTGAACCCCTGTGGCGTGTTGGGTTGTTATAGAAGTTGTGAGCTGTTATGCAGGAGAGAAGAATGAAAGAACAGAGAAAAGAGAGAGAAGAAGAGAGAAGAGAGAACTGAGAGCTCAAAGATGCTACTGGCGGCGCAGCTTTTTAATATATATACTAGGGCGACAGCAACTAAAATAAAAAAAAAAAAAGAGCAAAAGTACAATAGTACCCCTGCGGTACTATACATAGGAAAAAATAACAACTGTTAACACTCCCCCTCAAGTTGGGACATAGATGTCAATCATGCCCAACTTGTCACTTAAATCATGATGTCTTGAGTGGTGTAGTCCTTTTGTAAAGATGTCTGCAAGTTGATCCTCAGAGCTGACATAGGGAGTACACACTTCCCTGTGATAACTTTCTCTCTGATAAAATGCTTGTCGACTTTAATGTGTTTAGTTCTATCATGTAGCACAAGGTTAGTAGCAATGTTTATAGCTGCTTTGTTATCACAGAATAGGATCATAGGTCTGTCCACTAGAAAACCCAACTCGCTCAACAGATTCTTTATCCACATAATTTCAAGCACTCCATGAGCCATTGCTCGATATTCAGCTTCAGCACTGGATCTAGCCACCACACTTTGCTTTTTGCTTCTCCAGGTAACTAGATTTCCTCCTATGAAGGTGCAGTAGCCACTAGTTGACTTTATGTCATTTAGGGATCCTGCCCAATCTACATCAGTATACACTTCAACTTTCAAATGTCCATGCCTTTGAAACAACAAGCCAGCACCTGGAAACCTTTTAAGGTATCGGAGGATTCTTTCTGCTACTTCAAGATGAGTGGTCATAGGAGCATGCATGAACTGGCTAAGGACACCAACTGCATAAGCAATGTCTGGGCAGGTCATAGAAAGATATAACAATCTCCCTATAAGTCTCTGAAACCGTTTCACATCCTTGATAGGTTCACCTTGGTTGTCACCGAATTTATGGTTAGGATCAATGGGGGAATCAATTAGCTTCACTCCCAGTTTTCCTGTATCTTGGAGTAAATCTAGGACATACTTCCTTTGGGAAATGAAGACACCCCTTTTTGAGCGGGCAACTTCAATTCCTAGGAAGTATCTTAGAGGACCTAGATCCTTTGCTTCAAACTGTGTGGCAAGAAAACTCTTCAACTTTTGGATTTTATCCTTCCAGTCGCCAGTGATAATTATATCATCAACATATACTATCAAAGCAGCAATTTTACCTTCTCCTCTTTTCACAAACAATGTGTGATCAGATTGGCATTGCTTGTATCCTTTCTGCTGAACCGCTGCATGGAATCTGCTGAACCAGGCTCTCGGTGATTGTAGCCCGTATAAAGACTTCTTCAACCTACACACCTTTTGTTCATTGCCTTGAGCCTGAAAACCAGAGGGTTGTATCATGTAAACTTCCTCTTTAGGGTCACCATTCAAGAATGCATTCTTGATATCAAACTGATGTAGATTCCAATCAAGATTAGCAGCAAGAGAGAATAGAACTCTAATGGAGTTCATCTTGGCTATGGGTGCAAAAGTCTCTGCATAATCAACTCTATACACTTGTGTAAACCCCTTTGCCACTAAACGAGCTTTATACCTCTCCACCGTGCCATCAGCCCTATGTTTGACTGTGAACACCCATTTACATCTAATTGAACCCTTTCCCTTAGGAAGATCTACAAGTTCCCATGTGCCATTTTTATGAAGGGCATTAATTTCTTCCTTCATAGCATCTGTCCATCCAGGTACTGAAAGAGCTTCTGCCACATTCTTAGGGATAGGGACACTGTCAATGGATGTGAGAAAGGCTCGAAAAGAAGGTGAAATGTTTTCATAGGAAACAAAGTAGGAAATGGAGTGTTTAGTGGTGCACGATCTAACACCTTTCTTGTGAGCAATAGGAAGGTCAAGGTCGTTAGCAACAAAGGTATCAATGGCAATGGGGCAGGAACATCAATGGGAACCAAGATACCTGAGTGGGTATGGTCTGTCCCCGAAGAGTTTAATGGCACTGGAGGTACAGCTTCTAGATTCTCCACAGCTCTTGAATTTGGTTGGCCTTTGTGACGACGGAAGAAGACACGAAAATGAGGAGGATCAGGAAGAGGAGGGAGCTGAACTAGTTTCTCCTCATTCCTACTCTCCCCCTGAGGAGAAACAAGGAAAAAAGGCTCACTCTCAAAGAAAGAGACATCCATGGAAACATAGAATTTCCGAGAAACAATATCAAAACAACGGTATCCCTTTTGAATGAAGGAGTACTCCAAGAATATGCAAGGAATAGCACGAGGATCCAATTTCCCACGAATGGGGGGACAAATTTTGGACAAACGAGAGGAGGAATGGGAAATAGGGGAGCCTTAGGAAAGAGAAGCTGATGTGGGGCTTTGTACTCTAACCAACGAGAGGGCATACGGTTGATGAGGTAGATAGCACAAAGGACAGCCTCAAGCCAAAAACGTTTTGGGACATTCATATGGAGTAGTAAACCCTGGGCCACTTCAAGGAGGTGCCGATTCTTTCTTTCAGCAACACCATTTTATTGTGATGTTCGGGCACAAGAGCTACGGTGAAATGAACCACGTGACGCAAAAAATTCCGTGTGATCACTATGAAAATACTCTTTGGCATTATCTGACTGAAAAATTTGGATTTTAGTTTGAAATTGGGTGAAGACCATCTGCTGAAAATCTTGGATAATTTTGGGTACTTCATCCCTGGTCCGCATGGGATATACCCATGTATATCTAGAATAATCATTGATAATGGTAATAAAATACTTGTAGCCACTCTCAGATGGTAAAGTAACAGGGCCCCACACATCAGAATGAACAATGTGAAAAGGAAAATCAGATTTATTATTTTTTTAAAGAAAATGACTTATACACTACTTACTCAATTGACAAGTTTGACAAGAGAAATCTGAAACGGACACCGACTTAAACAATTCTGGAAACACCACTTTCAAAGACTCAAAAGATAAATGACCAAGACGACAATGCCATAAATAAACTTGACTCTTACAGGACTGACTCTTAGACTCTGTGACTTGAAGACCAACCTTATTCTCTAGCATGTAAAGTCCATTAACCATACATCCTCTACCAATCGTCTTCCCCGATGCCAAATCCTGGGTCACACAGTAAGAAGGGAAAAAGGTCACTGAGCAGTTTAAGGAATTAGCAATACTACTAACAGAGAACAAATTAATGGGAAATTTCAAAACATGTAAAACATCAGAGAGGGTAAGGCCGAGAGGGAGAGAAATGGTTCCTTGACCAGCTATGGTAGTATATGATCCATCAGCTAGTCTCACATTGTCTCTTCCAGAAAAAATGTGATAGGTTTTAAAGTAAAAGGACGTACCAGTCGTGTTTTGACGCTCCAGAATCAATGATCCAGGGAGTGTCAGAGTTATGAGAAGCAACACGGAAAATTGTGGCAGAGTTACCTGATGTAAACGCAAATGAAGTTGAGGGAGGAGCATCCATCTGACGAATTGCTCTACCATAGAGCTCTAAATGGTCACGGAAGGAATTTATAATATCCTCCCTTGGGTCAGATCTAGATGAATGTGTCCGAGTCACAGTATGAATGGGGGGCTGATTCTCCTAAATAGCCATGTTTGCCATAGTGTGTTTTCTTGTACCTTGTTGTCCCGACTTTTTATTCGTATCTGAACCTTGCTTCTTATTCAGATCTTGAGCCCATTCCGGCTTCCCATGAAGATCCCAGCATGTGTCTCGGGTGTGTCGGGGTTTCTGGCAATGAGTACACCACAATTTGTCCTTGTCATCCATCTTTTTTCTGAAGATCTCCCTTCCTAGAAGTATTTCCCCCACCGGTAGTAACACTCCCTTTCACTGCCAACACAACTGCATCTCCTCCAGAACTGTTCATCAAATTCCTTCTGCTTTCTTCTGATTGTACAAGAGCATAAACTTCCTGAACTGATGGAAGATCCTTGCTACATAGGATCTAAACTCTGATAGATTCATATGTAGGGTTCAAACCATGTAAGAAAGCAAACACTCTCTCTGCTAGGAGACGAGTTTTTTGTACAGTTTTGCATCTTCATCACACTTCCAGTCCACACTCTGATAATGATCTAATTCCTTCCAGACAAAGGTCAAGTCTGAATAGCACACAGATAGATACCTCTCCCCCTATTTACAAGTAGACGATTCTGCCTGTAGTTGGTAGATTTTTGCATAGTGTCGCAGTTCTGAATATGTTGATTTTGTTTGTTCCCATATCTCATTTGTCGTTTCAACCCACATGAAATTCCTTCTTATTTGAGGTTGCATAGAAACTAAAAGCCAAGACATGACTATGTTGTTTTCCCGGTTCCATCTGTCATATTCAGCACTCCCAGAATGTGGTTCTTTGATTCTCCCATTAATATAGCCTATCTTTCCCCTTGCAATGATGTACAACTTGATCCCTCTTGACCACTCTAAATAATTTAAACAATCAAGAGGGATAACAGCCATGGGAAAGAATAGGTCCACACCCCCACTCATTCCATTCAGCATTGAGGAAACACCGGATGTAGCAGAATCTTCACCACTCATGATTTTAGATTCAAAAACAACTCTTAAATGGGGTACACAGCCTTAAAGTGTTACTACAGGTGTTGTTACAGCACTAACAGGTCATCCCTTGACTTACAAGTTCAACACAAGTATTGCCACAATGCATACAGGTCATCTCTTGACATACGCATCAACAGGACTACTATTACAGCAAGTACTGGCCACTTTCTGACCTTCAGTTCACCATAAAAACTGTTGTTGCAGCACACAAGAGGTATTGGTCACTTTCTGACCCACAATTCACCATAAAAGCCGATGTTGCAGCACACAAAAAAGGTCCTCACGACCTACAGTTTCTCAGGGATCAGTCGACCCCACAAAAAGGAAAGAAAGAGGTGTTGATCACCTCACATCCAATCGGCAAACCTAATACAGGTTCTGCCCTGGCACACGACCAGAAAAAAAGGTAAGAGAGAGAGAAAGGTTACTTCAATGTGTGAGATCTTCAATCAGCTGAACAGTAGATGAGGGCGACAGATCTGGAAATCTGGTGCAAAGAAGAAAATGGACTGTTCGCTCGACTTCTCCTTTCAGATCTGGTAGTCCTGCTTTGATACCATGTTATGCAAGAGAAAAGAATGAAAGAAGAGAGAAAAGAGAGAGAAGAAGAGATAAGAGAGAACTGAGAGCTCAAAGATGTTGTTGGTGGCGTAGCTTTTTAATATATATACTAGGGCGACAGCAACTAAAATAAAAAAGGAGCAAAAGTACAATAGTAACCCTGCGGTACTATACATAAGAAAAAATAATAGCTATTAACATGAGCTTTGTCGTTCATGGTGGATATCGTATTTTAGGGCTTGTTTCGTGGTTTTTACTTTCAGGGGTTTGGTTTGGTGGCGAGGTGAGACACAACGAAGAGGTCAAGAGAACGCATTCAGTATGAAATGGTAGGTTGTTTGGATTTTGTTCTGCTTTTTTTGGGTCGTTCAACCGAGTCGAGCAGTTGCAGCGGCCCCTCTAGCTTTGTTTGATCTGTCTCTCTTTCGTTCTCTCTTCTCCTCCTCCTTTTTCTTCTTCTTCTTCTTCTTCTTCTACCCCTGCTTCCCTCTTCCTCTGTAGACCGTCTTCTCCTCCTCTGCACCATCTCACCGAATTTACACCTTGACAACCAAAAAAGGTAGGTGTAAATTTTCAAAATGAACCAGTTTTAATTTCCACTGATCACTAAATCGGTTCATTTTTTCCATGGTGTAAAATTTGAATTTACACCTCAAACAAATGCAGCCTTAAATGAGAATCAAAGATTGCTCACCGATCTGTTAATTGGGGATCTCAAACCAACTAACGTTCCAAAATAATACAAATTATAATTAAGAGAAACCCATTTAAAAGGAAATCAGCACACAAGGGGGGTTGCTTGATCAACCAAGTTTGGAAGCCATGGTCGGTCAAATAAGTTAAGAGCTGTATGGGCCCAACCCCTTTTGCCAAGTGGCACTTGGCTTTAAATAAGTGGGAGACAAATCCAACCCATTTTTCTAATTTGCTTTTAATTGATCACCAAACCATCAATCTAGTGGGCCCCCATATTAATAGATGGATGAAGGAGAGCAAGGGGTTCTTCCTTCGGCTCTTCCCCCCCCCCTTCGGCTCCTCAATTCAACTCCATTGGCTCTGTTTCTTTTAACAAGAAAAATGAAGGGATGGTTGCATCTAGATCAAGGAAGGAAGATCCAAATTTTTATCTCCTCAACTATTGAAGATTCAAAGCTACTACTAGTTTGTGCTACATCGATTGGGGAATTTCGGTCTTCAATTTACTGCAGTCAAAAGCCTCTGCCAAATTACTAGAATCAAAATGTTTTCGACAAATCCTTTCAACCACGAAGGCCTCCATCAATTTATTACATTTTACAACCAAGGGACCTCTTACAACTAAAGGTTAGCATTGTGGTTCATGTTCAAATCAACAATTAATCGTGAACAAAAGCTTTGTTCACATACAATCAAGGTTCAAAATATCGATACGCCCGATACGCCCATTTCGATACTTGCTTTTTTACTTTTTTTTTATTTTTTTTTTCAAAAATGGTTCAGGGGAGTCGGTCTAGGACCCCTCCATCCCCTGAACCAGTCAAACCCCCGATACACCAACTGTAGGGGCGTATCGGAAGGATCCCGGAACGATACCTATCGGTCAATATGGGCCGATACGTAACGATACTTTGAACCTTGCATACAATTGGTCACTGCAAGTTCCTTCTACAACTACAAGTCACCAAGCTTTTCCGATCGTGTTTGTGACAAGCTACAAATACAAGTTCGGGTTGTGTTCGTGACAAGAGAATCAGAGGATTTTCTTTGCCAAAAAAAAGAGTTTGTATCCCACTAACATTTCTCAAAAAAAAAAACATTGAACTTCTTTGATTTGTCTTCGTTAAATTTTTGTGCTCCAAATTTATGCAAGAAATTTGTGTCGACAGTACCAAACAAAAAAAAGGTAGTTCCAAAGGCCCAAAAATGCTTCCATCAATCTTGACAAATACCCCTCTAATTTCAGTTAAATCTTGATGGCATCTTCAGCTACCATCAAACTTCAAGTTAATGCTAAGTTGGTAGAAAAAGAGGGATACTCTTTGAAGAGAATCACTTGGGGAGGAAAAGATGACCCAAGCAGGTACATAATATTCTTTTATTTTAATGACTAATTTCATGATTACCTATCAAAAAAAAAAGATTGTAAATGTTAACTTATTGAAATCTTCTTCCATAACCTTGGAGTGCTTTCTTCTTTTGCTTATAATTTTCTATGATCTAGTAAAGGTAAAAAGATAGAGATGTTGCTTTTTCAATAAGGGATGCGCAAGGGAAAGTAGCGATTAATGGAAGAAAAGACTTATAATAATATGGAGAGAACAAATCAGGAAACAATGTTCAAATACATATCCTGTGTTCACTGTCATGAAAAGTGTCTCCCTGATAATTTTAATCATGTTAGGTTGTAGTTCTGGTCCTAAGCCTGGATGGGTGGCTATATAACGTCGTTAGTTATGATATTATCTTGTTCAAAAAATAATGTTATGATATTATGATATAGAACTAGAAACTCAATGAGTTAAACAGAACCATGGCATAGCTGCAATAGGTAAGTGACAAAAATCAGTCAAATTGATGAGAAAACTGATAAATTTTCCAACAAAGAAAAAACAATTGACTTGTAGTTTAGGGGGTGTTCGCCAACATGGTAAAGAAAATAATATCAACCTCCAAAATAAACATAGAATTTGGACACTACAAATCTTATCAATATAAAGAAACTTTAGGCAACAGAGGCATAGAAGTATGGAATATGGACCAAATCCTTTATTATCAACAACAGATCAAGAAGTACCTATTAAGGTATAAAGGAAGTACACCCCCAACCATGTTATAAGGTTAAAGGAACTGGCATTGCCTGTTATTGACTCCCATACCAAAATAAAAATAACAGAAAGTACAAAGTGGCCCTCTTCAATGGAAAAAGCATATTATACAGTCAAAGTTAAGCTTCAATGACATAAATATGTATCTAATATATAAGCACAAAGGTATAAGTCTATAAGATACCAGCTCATATCAACTCAGACACTTGGTACACAGGACCAGCCAGTGTTTTAAAAGCACAAGGCACAAAAAACTGGAACCAGTGTTTTAAAAGCACAAGGCACAAAAAACTGGAACCAGTGGTTTGAAATCACATGGTGACATGCAAAAGAGACAGAACTCAGTATGACAAGTTTAATGCTTTGAATGATCAAAAGATTAAAATTATGGAACTTCTTTGTTCATGGTTAATGATCAAAAGATTAAAATTACGGAACTTCTTTGTTCATGGTTAATGATTAAAAGATTAAAATTAAAAGAAAAAATAATCGGTGTTTTAAAACCAAACCTGGAGGTTGAACCACTTTTATCTCCAGGTCAACATGTGAATTTATCATTATTAAAAACTCAAAGAAAAAGTAATACAAAAATCAGTAACCAGTTAAATGGTTCAGATAACCATCTGGGTCGACACATTTATTGACCAAGCCACCAATTTTTTGTAATATAGTGGGTTATAGATTAACCTAAACCAGGATTGTAACTGGGTCATGGGTCACCGGTCACCCGTCACCAATCCAACCGGCTGGGTCAACAACAAGCTGAAAACACTGCTCACTAGTCACTACCACAGCACATAAAATTCCAACACCACTAAATGTCAACAATCAAGCATATGATGTATTGAAGTGAAAAATAAAAGTTAAAGGGACATTTTGAAGGGTTGGGGGAAAGGAGCTGTTAGTTGTAGAGAGAAAGGATTGTTCACTGAGGCGTTTTTGGGCAGATATCTAGTAGTTATGAGGTTCTTATATGCTCATTGTTTGAAAAGGTTGAGTCCATATGCAGTTAGGTTGTGGAAACTGGCACAGATTGAGTTTGAAGGAGTTCTTCTTGGGTTCTCTTTTTTAGTTTTCTTGATGTAGTTGGGTAGAGATACTTTTTTTGTAAGGGTTAACCGGTTAAGGAATGGTTGATGATTACTTTTTGGGTATACTGGCAATATCTTGTCACCTGAGATTCCGCTTTCTTCCCTTTTTCTTTTAATAAACTTTAATTTATTATCAAAAAAAAAAGAGAAAAGGAGAAAGAAGAAACGCAAACTTACTTCTGGCACATCTTCCTTCAAGTCAACAGGAGCTTCTTCTGCCATATCTGTTCCAAATCAAACAAAACCATAGAAATGAGAATAAGTAAAGAAAACCTATAAAAAAAAAGAGAGAATAAGTAAAGAAAATCAGAACTTATGTAAAATACCAAATCAATAACAATTTCCCTATGCTCACGAACTTCATAAAATTCCACCTACCCCAAAAAAGGATTTTTATTAGCTCTATTTGAAGAATCAGAAAATGCAATACCCTTGAAGAGTAAAAATCAGTAGATTGCAAAAACAGCTCTTCTTTTTTAATCAAAATAAGACACACAAACAATTTGGAACTTGGAACAACGCTAAATGCAATTGAAAGAGAAAACTATCTTCTCTAATGCACAAAGAAAGATTGTAACAGTGTGAAAAATATTTAAAAGAGATAATAACATAAAAATGAAAACAAACTAACTTAAGTGCATGGGTTTGATTCTAGTTAACTTCTTTTTTCATTTTCTCCCTTCCTGCCACATTACAGTACTTTCCTCATAAAATCCTATCAAGGTTAAAAATCAATAAAATTTCCCAAATCTCGCATTCAAAACCCTTATTTATCTTTTATGCTGATATAGGCCCTAATCTTTTACATCTATAATCATAATCTTAGATTCTAACATGTAGTTCTTTAAGCTTATTCTTAAGAACCTGTAGCTTAACTTCATCTAAGGTGGATGTGAATCAAGATAATTAACTGCATTAAAAAACCGTTTTTATGAGATGCATGAAATTCCGAATTCATATCCGGTTCTTTCTTTCATTTGTTCATCCGCGTCTGAATTTAAAATGGTAAGACTTTCCAAATCCAACACCATGCAATTCTATAGTCTAGCTTTAGAAAGTATAAAAGTTGGTTTCCCTAGAACTCTAGTTGACAACCTCACCAAAAAATCTCGCCTAGCAATCTTCTTTATCCCCATTGGAAGTTTGAATTAGAAACAACTCAACCATGGAGGTTCCATCAAAATTAAATATTTCATTAGACAATCATCTCAAACGGAAGATATCATGAGCAATCCAGATTCTAGAAATAAAGGAGGGGTTCAGCTTCTCTGTCAAATCACTTTCAAACTTCACTATAATTCCAGCACATGCATGCACGCCCATGAAGAGAGAGAGAGAGAGAGAGAGAGAGAGAGAGAGGGAGGAGGAAGGGAGGGAGACCCTACTTCAATTATGATTTCTCGATTGGGCAAAATTTTCGAACAGGAAAGAAGAGATGTAAATAAGAAGAAGAAAAAGACCAAGTAAATACCTCTTAGAGTTCTGAATACCGAAGCGTGCTTTGAACTGAAAATATTTCACAGAAAACAATTTCACCGGCTACGAGAACGAGAATGAGTCTGTGACTGCGAGTCTTGCTTACTAAAAGAGGCCAAGAGGATGATGCCTTCCAAAGTTACAAGTAAGAACTTAGAAGAGGGTTTTGGGAATTTGGATTCCCAAGGTATATTAGGGAATTAGTCATAGACCCGTGCATCGCACGGATATTATTTATAAGTAAAATTAAGGATGGATTTTTATGACATTTTCAATTAAGTGGTTTTATTTTTCTTTATTACTAGCGGGGGCAATGCACGGGAAAATCCAAAATATTTAATAATTTTATTTATTATTAATTAATATTAAATTAATAAGCAAAATCTGTTGTTAATTAATAAAAAGTATTTAAAGTTATTGTTAATATCTAAAATTTTAACAATTGTATTTTTATTTAATATTGATTTATAAAAAATAATTATTGTTAATTTAATATGAATAAATATTTTTTAATAAATTTGGTTTTATTAATAATTTATAGTAATTTTAATAATTATTATTTTTTAAAATGAAAATTTGATTTACTTTAAATAATTACAAAATCTAACATTTTTATTAATTTCACTAATAATTAACTATTATATAGGAATGACAACAGGGTGGGTTTAGGGCAGGGCACCCCATCCCTATCCCTACCCATAGTCAACACACTCTACCCCATCATCGCCCCGTTCTCAGTGTCAGGTGGGTTCAAGGCAAAGCACCCCACTCCTCATTAAGGATGGGGAATTCTCGAATTTCCCTACCTTGTCCCCAACATTGGGTAGGTTCAAGTAGAGGTGTAAATTGAGTCGTGTTGGGTCGAGCCTTGGGCCAGGCCAGGCAACGGACAGAGCCAAGCAATGAGAGGTCAATTTTCTAAAAAATTGAAAAAGATGTTTAAATTTTTATTTCTTATGACATTTTTATGTATACAATTATTTATATACACATTAGACTTATTCATGGGCTAGGTAGTCAGATAGCCCGACCCGGCTTGATCTGTTATTTTTTAGGGTTAGACAAAATTTTAGGCTCGTGGGCTCGAGCTCGAGCTTTCTCAAATAAGCCCGGCCTGATACTATTACGTATATAAAAAGTACTTATGTTATATATAATAAATATAATATATATATGCTTCTTAAATTATTAATAAATACCAATTTACTATTAGGAAATATAAATTAGTTTATTATATTATTACTAAATTAATATAATGTTAGTTTATAAAAGTATATTGAAAATAAGACATTTTGTGTATAGATCGGGCTTCGGGCTTTATATAAGGGTTGCCCTCGGGCTCAAGATCTAGGCTCGATGGTTAGGTCGGGCTTGGGCTCGGGCTTGCACATTTTCTGTTGATAAAGAGGCTTATGTTAATTATAAAACTATGATTTTTTACAAATTAAAATTTTAATTTAATTATAGTCTAGTATAAAAATATATATAACATTTCTATATATATTAATATAAAATTTGTTATAAATATTATATAATAATATTTACCATATATGCATTTAACTTCCAAGTTGAGCTTATTAGGGGTTGTTTAGCTTGGGTCCTAACCGCTAAAGCTATCATTGGACTCCAAAAGTTTGATACCTAATTAGACTTCGGATCTGATTATCCCTAATAATGTGTGGCCTACACACGCTCCTACACATGCTCGGAGATGTTGATGCTCGTCGGGCTGATGGAAAGGGCGGCCGATCTGTTTCTTTTACTTTTGTTTGCCGAGGTAAATTTTACCTTACCTGCTTTGTACTTACCTTGGGTATCCTGTGTTGTAGGTATGAGTATGGCCAGCGAGGAAGAGATTGTTCACCGAATGAAGGCGCTCTGACAAAGACAGGAACGAGCCGGTATGCAACCGGAGACTTGTCCTGAGGTAGAAGAGCGGCCACGATCCAAGGACAGGGCGGCTCGTCGGCAAAGAAGAGGTCAAGGAGGACGACGTTGCCGTGGTTGACCCCGAAGGGGTCCGTCGTCCCGCTAGTGTGTCGGTAATTGAGGCAGGCAGGCAGCTCGGGTCTTTGCGAGCCGAGGTGGTTAGTTCGCGTAGATGATAATTTGGAGACGCCCAGGGTTCCCGAGCAGCTACTATAGGGAATCATGACAATGTCCATAGCTCAGGAATCGGTTGGGGTCGGTAGCAGAGCCTTGGAGTGTGCGCTGCTGCGGTCTACTGCCCAGGCAAATCCTCTTCTTCTTATTCCTTGTGTTTTGCTCTCCTTTTCGATATACTTATCATGTTCGTCTGCAGAATGCTTGTGCGGCGGTCGTACTGGCTGATCGTCTCCAAGACCTTCGATCATCGTACGAGCAAGAACACTCTGAGTATCTACGACAGAAGACCTAGTTGGCTGAGCTTCAAGCCGCTGGGGAGCGGTTGGCCGCGCTGGAGAGGGAGGCGACCGAGCTAAAGGTATAGTTGGTTGAGCAGGCTAGTCTTGTCCAGGAGCTAAAGCGAGAGATCGCCAAGCTTAAGGATGAGCGAGACAAGTTGAGGCAGGAAGCCGCTGAGGAAGCCGTCAATGAGTACAAGGCATCAGAGGAGATGCAACTGCATATGGACGAGTATGATGAGGCTTCCTTCGCGATTGGGTTCAATCTTTTCCGATGAAGGATCCTTCGCTGCCACCTAGAGTTGGCCATTGAGTCGCAAGGATGGGATGCCTTTGATCCAAATTGTCCGCAAGGGTCCGCCAAGGGAGCTGAAGATGAGGTCGAAGCCGTTGTCGGTGCTGCTGACTTTGCCGCCGAGGATTGATCTGCTGCCTCCTATGTTTATTATTTTCTGTGTTTCTTTGGGCTCGGTAGGCCAAACCTTAAACGACGTAATGAACAGTTTAGTTAAATGTTAATGTTTCTTTATTTGATCACGTGTTGCTACACTTGTGCCTCTTTTCTAGCCGAAGCCCATCTGCCCGGGTTGTTGTGTGTGTTGGGTTGGGTTATGCCTCTATCTTGTGTGATTTTATTGGTCGAAGAGTGGCCGGCCGTGCTATTGCATGGGTCGGGGTTGGTTGTGCCTTGGCCGGCCGGGCTATGCCACGTCATCCCTAGTCTTGTGCCGGTTGAGGTGTAGTTGGCCGAGGTGTAGCCAGTCGGGCTATGCCTTGGCGTTCCCAGTCCTGTGTTGACCGAGGTGTAGCCGGTCGGGCTGGGCCTCGGCGTCCCCAATCTTGTGCTAACCGAGGTGTCATTGGTCGAGGTGTAGCCAGCTGGGCTATGCCTCGCCATCCAAAGTCCTGTGTTGACCGAGATGTCGTTGTTCGAGATCTTTCGGTTCCCGAGCTCTTAGCCATGGAACACTCAGTTTTTGGTCTCAGGAGCCTTTAGGGCCCTTCTAGGGCTAGCCATTTCCCAGCTAGCTCAGTCGTTAAGTCGACGGTTGTGCGGAGTTCCTCGACTGCCCTCAGGCCTTGGCAGGCGGGGGCGTTCTTCCTCCACGTTTAGGCTCAGCCGTTGGCAACTAAGTCGGGTTGCTTGCTCGGCAATGTGCTGCCAAGCTGGGCGTAATGGACTCAACAGGTTGGCTATCGGCGGAGTCAGCTCAGTTGGCAGTGCAACTTAGCATGTGCGTATGTGGTGTGTGCAGGTAGTACATCTTTTATTGCTTGTAGGTCTACAGGTAGTACATCTTGAGGTTTCCCAAGTTCCAACTCCTTGGTATTGGTCAGCCTTCGAGGTCTTCAAGTCTATAAGTAATCGGTTCGAGGACTCTGGTGACCTTGTACGACCCTTCCCAGTTCGGTCCGGACTTTCCTTCTCCTGGTGTGGGGATTATGACTTTGCTTAGAACGAAGTCGCTTGTGTTGAATTCACGTCTTCTTACCTTAGAATCGTAATGTCGTGCCACCTTCTGTGGTTGTGCAACCATCTTCACATGTGCTTGGTCCCGAGCTTCTTCTACTAGGTCCAACTCCGCACGTAGATCTTCGTCATTCTGCCCCTCGTCGAAGAGTTCGGTCTAAAGGGTTAGGGAACCTATTTCCATGGGGATCATGGCTTCGGCCCCGTAGGTCAGACTGAAAGGGGTCTCTCGAGTAGAAGTTCGCGGGGTCGTCTTGTAGGCCCAGAGAATGCTCGACAGCTCCTCAACCCACCTTCCCTTGGCTTGATCTAGGCGTGTTTTCATGCCGTGTAGTAGGATGTGGTTGGTTACCTCAGTCTGCCTGTTGCTTTGAGGTCGGTGTACTGTGATAGTCCGATGATCGATCCTTAGGTTGGCACAGAGGGCCTCAAACTTCTTGTTAGTGAATTGTGTTCCGTTGTCTGTGATGATCACGCACGGGATACCGAAGCGACAGTTGATTCCCTGCCTAAGGAAGTTTCGGGCATTGTGGGCGGTGATGCGCGCCAAAGCTTCGGCTTCTACCCACTTTGTAAAGTCGTCCACTGCTACGAGAAGGAACTTCTTCTGCGCAATTGTGGTGGGGAAGGGGCCAAGGATGTCCATTCCCCATTGGGCAAACGACCATGAGCTGGCGATTGACTTCAAAGGGGCCGCAGGCTGGTGATGGAGATTAGAGTGATGTTGGAAACTATCGTACTTCTAGATTAACTGGACGGCATCCTGCTTCATCGTCGGCTAGAAATACCCCTTTCGGAGCGCCTTATGGGTTAGTGTGCACGCATCGGGGTGATCTCCGCAAATGCCCTCAAGTATTTCCCTAAGGACGTGGTCTGCATCGGCTGGGGGGAGGCACTTCAAGTATGGAAGCATGCGGGAATGACGGTAGAGTTGACCTTGTATTAGGCAATACCTGAATGCTCTATGTTGGAGTCTTTTCGCTTCTGCTCAATCCTTCGGGGAAGTGCTCTCTCGAAGATACTTGATTATGGGGTGCATCCAAGATGAGCCATGTTTCACTGGAAGGATGAGGATGGATGATGATGCGATGCTCAACTGGGCCAGCATGTCTAACCGGACAATTGAGTCAAGGTCGGTTTGCAGCGAGTTGGCGAGCTTTGAAAGGGCGTCGTCTCGAGGGATCTACTGGATGTCGAAATGCTCGAGCTGCTAAATGAGCTCCTGCACCTTCTATAGGTAGCTCGCCATTAAGGGAGTCTAAGACTCAAATTGGTCGTGGATTTGGTTGACCACGAGCTGAGAGTCGCTGAAGGCCTCGATTCGTTGTGCCCCGAGGTCTAAAGAAAGGTGGAGCCCAGCAATCAGGGCCTCATATTCAGCCTCATTGTTGGATGCTTCGAACTCAAACTTGAGGGCATGTTCCAACACTATGTCGTCCGGGCCAAGGAGGATAAGGGCGACGCCGCCGCCCTACTGGTTTGATGAGCCATCTACATGGAGGGTCCATGCTGGGGGCAATGGGGCCGGTTCCTCAATGGTAAATGTACATTCTGTGATGAAATCTGACAAGGCCTAGGCTTTGATCGCCAGCTGGGGTGCGTACTCGATGTCGAATTCACTCAGCTCCACGCTCCACTTGACTAGACGCCCCGACACTTTCGGTCTTTGTAGCACCTGCTTAAGGGGCTGGCTGGTAAGTACTCGAACGTTGTGGGCCTGAAAGTAGGGTCTGAGTTTTCCGATTGCGGTGACGAGGGCCAGAGCCAACTTGTCGAGATTAGAGTACTAGGTCTCTATGCCGCTGAGGACCTTGCTGGTGTAGTAGATCGGCCTCTGTACCCGGTCCTCTTCTTTGACCAGTACTGAGATGACGACCTCATCCCCGGTCGAAAGGTAGAGCAATAGCTCATCCCCTGGGTTCGACTTAGTCAAGAGGGGTGGCAAGCTCAGGTACTGCTTCAGTTCCTAGAAAGTAGGGTCTGAGTTTTCCGGTTGCGGTGACGAGGGCCAGAGCCAACTTGTCGAGATTAGAGTACTAGGTCTCTATGCCGCTGAGGACCTTGCTGGTGTAGTAGATCGGCCTCTGTACCCGGTCCTCTTCTTTGACCAGTACTGAGATGACGACCTCATCCCCGGTCGAAAGGTAGAGCAATAGCTCATCCCCTGGGTTCGACTTAGTCAAGAGGGGTGGCGAGCTCAGGTACTGCTTCAGTTCCTAGAAAGCCTGCTCACACTTTTTTGTCCAATGGAAGTCCTTTGGTCATTTGAGGGCTTTGAAAAAGGGGAGGCACCGTTTCGCTGACTTGGGACATGCCTTATTCAGGTCGGTGAAGTCGATGCAAATTCTCCACTTTTCGTTGGCCATCTTTACCATCACTATGTTGGCCAGCCAATCGAGGTATTTTACTTCCCTTATGAAGTCGGCGTCAAGCAACTTCTATACTTCATCAGCGATTACTTGCCACCGATTTGTGGCGAAGTTTCTCTTCTTCTGCTTCACAGGTCGGTAACGGGGGTCGACGTTTAGCTGATGTGTGATAACTTCAGGATTGATCCCATGCATGTCCTCTGTCGACCAAGTAAATACATCGGCATTATTCCTCAGTAGTCGAATTAGTTCCTCTCAGAGGTGGTCGCCCAGCAGGGAGCCAACTTGGACCGTCTTTTCGGGATCTTCCTCAAATAGGGGACCTGGACAAGGCCTTCCACGGGTCGGCCACGCTGTGCCTTTACTTCGTCACGTATCCCATATGCTTCCGCCATCATCTCGGTCGTTGGACGTAGTCCTCGATAGGATAACTGATAGCAATGTCGTGCTGTTTTTTGGTCTTCGCACGCCACCCCTATGCCATACTTGGTTGGAAATTTCAAGGTGAGGTGTTACATTGAGACTACGGCTTGCAGGGCATTGAGGGTCGGCCTACTGAGGATCACGTTGTAAGAAGAGGGGCAACACACCACGATGAAGTCTACCATGGTCGTCGTAGTCACATCGCCATCTCCGATCAAGAGGGGAAGAGTTATCCTCCCAGTGGGCTGGAGGGACTCTCCCAAAAATCCCATCAAAGGAGTGCTAACTGGTGTAAATCGTTCTCTGTCAATGCCAAACTTTTCGAATGCATCTTCAAACAATACATTGGCAGAACTCATTGTGTCGACTAAGATCCGCCGCAGCTCAAAGTTGGTCACTTCAGTTGTGATGACCAAGGCATCGTTGTGCGGTGTCTAGACCCCTCGAAGGTTGTCGTCAGTGAAGGTGATAGATGTGTCGCGCCTCCTCCCGTGACCTCGGTCGTCGATCTCGCATAGTCGAGCATATCTTTTCCGTCCCGAGCTGCTTTCCCCTCTGGAGGCGATTCCTCCCGATATCACGTGGATGACGTTGACTGGGGTCCTCGGGGCGGAGGTTGCCAAGCTTCATCCTTTCTTCGTTCCTCTTGGGTTGACTTCTCCTTTCTGTCTATGAAGCCGTTGAGATAATCACGCCTATTTAGATCTTCGATATGGTTGCGCAGGTCGAAACAGTTCTCTGTATCGTGGTCGTGGTCCTTGTAAAACTTGAAATATTTGTCTTGGTTACTCTTGTTACTTTGCGTCTTCATCTTCTCGGGCCACCTGATATAGTTGCGGTCGCGGATTTGCATCAGAATTTCAGACTGCGGAATATTAAGTAGCGTGAGATTCCGATAGGTCGGCGGAGGGGTGTGAGGTCTATGGTCGATCTGATGATCTTGTCTCTTGTGGTCTTTGTTCGACCTCTCGGACTTCCGCTCATCGTTCTCTCTCTTTTTTATGTCGGACTTCTCATCATCGTCTCTGAGTTGCGCCTAGGCCTCTTCAACGTTGATATACTTCTGCGCGTGGCTCATTAGCACGATCAACGTCTGAGGAGGATTCTTGGAGTTGGAGAAGTTGAATGGGGAAGGGCGGAGTCCGTGTTGTATGGCCGTCACCGCAACTGATTAATTTAAGTCCCTGGCTTGGAGTTCTTCTTTGTTGAACCTCGCCAGGTAATCAATCTCTAAGGGACTCCGCCTTCCTCTGTCGAACCTGCATAAGACTGGCCGAAGTTTTCCAATGCTTCTGACTAGTTGTGAACTATGCCAGGAACTGGGTCTCCAGTTGGACCCATGATGCTATAGACCTCGGCAACAGGGAGGAGTACCATGCCAAGGTTGGGCCTTGTAGCGTGGTTATAAGGGCTTTGCACATCAGTCCCTCCGACGCACCATGTAGCATCATCTGGGCTTTGAGCGCCACGACATGGTCGAAAGGGTTGAAGTTCCCGTCGTACTTGTCAAATTGGGGGTCTCACCATCTGATAGGGGTATCTCGTCCACGATGTCCTGGATGAAGGGTGGCTCCTTGGTGATATGCGCGGTGGCCTGCACATGTTGGTCTATGGCGGGAATTGCGCTCTTATGGGTGAAAGTGTGCTTTAACTCTTCCAGACATTGCTGGAGCTCTTTAATTTTGGCATCTCTGTTGTTTGGGGCTGCAGTGTGTATGGCCTCCCTTTTGGGTCGCATGTGGTGATCCTTGACCGAACTTGACTTAGCAACCGAGACTACGAAGGGCGATGTCCTTTTGTCGAGCCTTTCTTTGGTGGGGATGCATGTTGGCTGGTGTGTGTGGCTATGGTAGTCCCATCCACGGGAACGGGTAGTGGCGGCGGGCCTTCAGGTTGTGTCCTACCTCATAAGCTCGGACCGCTCGCCCCTTACGCCTGACCAACGCGCTTTGGGGTCCTCGGTCCGGGGATCGCCCTTTGTGCGCGTCGGGATGTGAGGGGGGACAACCTGGTTGGGTGGCGCAGCAGACCCCAGTGTTTGTATGGATTCAAAGATCTTATCAACCTTTTCCTGCAAGGCTCAGAATTGTGCAGGATCTACTGCAGCTGAAGGTTACGGGACTTCTTGGTGCAGGGAGTCACGGTGTCGGTTCTCCCAAGACGGGGAATGACCAACTGATCGTTCAGACTGGTTTTTAGGCATCTTAATCGCTTTCTTAATTGCGTGGTGAGGAATGAAAGATTTTCGGGAAAGGCTTTTTGTGTCCTTCCCACAGACGACGCCAATCTGATGCTGCTCAATCTGGGGTAGTGCACGAACCGAGGATGGCAATCAGATAGTCATTGCTGGCAGTTAGGGCCGAGCTTCAAGGATGAGGCCGCGCTTCAAGACCTGCGAGCAAGGAAGAAGTCAGAGGCCCGAGGAATTACCCCCGGGTAAGTACTCCGACGTTCAAGTCAGTCGGAGGTGGTGGATGTCCGGGCTGAGCTAATTAGTAGTGTGGGTGTTAGAAGTCAGGAGAGTCCCTTACCTCGAGCATGGAGTACATTTTTATTGACAGGGGATCCATATCCTGATCAGAGTAGGTTTCTAGGGAAATCGGGGCAGAGTTCCCTGCCGAAGTTATAGGGGGTAAAGTCCTACTCCTCGGCGGAGTTGTCTTCCCATCCCTATCCGCTAGGCGGGCTTATCTGTGAGGGGCGTAGCTGATGTGGACGGTAGGATCATGGCAATGGCGTAGCCTGGCCGGCTGTGCCGACATGGCCGAGCTGTGACAGATGGCCAGGGGCCTCTGGGCCAGCTCAGCCATGTCCCCAACAAGTGGGCACTTCATTTCACTTCTCACAAAGAAATATGATAATTCCAAGTCTAAAGCAAAAGTAAATTAGAATTTGCAGTCAGCCCTCCCATGACCAGTAATGAAATTTGTACTAAGGATGCAATTGCTAAGAGTGTAAATGAAATTTATTGTCATTTTTTTATACTGAAAATGACAATAAATTTGTTTTTTTTAAGATATGTTTGCTTTCAAAATGGAATTAGAAGCAAATTTTTGCACTCAAAATTAGTCAATGTCAAATAGTTAGATTCTTGTCTTGGAATTCATGTCTATATCGATGGCAACCATACATGTTTGGTAAAATACAAAATTTATCAATAAAACAAGATCAAAGTTTGCATTTTCATGAATCGTGTACATATTTGCATTTACACTCTTACCAAATGTAGCACTAAGGTTTAGAATATTGCAATATATGGTAAGATTAGGGCTAGTAATCTTGGCCCCAACCCATTTGACCCACCCACCCATACCCATCCATTCTATTGGTGGGTCAATATGGGCCGAGTAACCCATTAGGGTCAGTGGAAAAGGATCAGGGTGGGCTGGGTCGAGGGTACCATTAGGTCAGGATGGGTTGGGTCAAAGTTAAGCTCTATCCATGCCCGCCAAATCTCAAAACAATAGCAGTTAACGTGACTCAAACTCAGTACTCCTAGTGAATTTGTGTTTCATTACAAATCCAAACCACCATGCCACATTTCATTTTATGATTAAAAGTGAAATAAAATAGATTTTATTAACTTTCGTGTTAACATGCAATTTTATAAAATAATTTTATGAAAAGTACTTTTATGAAAGTTGTTTTACAAAAGTACTTTTACACAAAAGTACTTTTATGAAAGCAGTTTTATAAAAGTTGCATTTTTGCAATTTTTCTGCTATTTTCTACATTTTTTGAAATTTTATGGTACTTTTCTGCAATTTTTGGTATTTTCTACATTTTTTTTGAAAATGTTTGGTATTTTTCTACATTTTCTACAAATTTTGGTGCTTTTTTTCATTTTTTTGCAATTTTTTGCATTTTCTACAATTTTTTTGCTATTGCCTGCATTTATCTACAATTTTTGCATTTTCGGGTATACGGGTTGACTTGACCCGTTTTTGTTACGTGGTAGTCTTGAGAGAGATGATTCTCTCAAAAATGTATTTTTCCCCGAGTGTACGAGTTAACCCAACCCGTTAATGTCACGTGGCAGTCTTAAGAGAGGATTTTCTCAAGATTGTTTTTTGGGTATACGGATTGGCCCGACCCGGTTCTTTCATGTGGCATCCTTGAGAGAGATTATTCTCTTAAAAATTGTTATTTTCGGGTATACGGGTTGCCTCAGCCCATTTCTGCTACGTGGTAGTCTTGAAAGATGTTCATCTCAAAAAAGTGTTGTTTTTTGGCTATACAGGTTGACCCGACCTGTTTCTGTCATGTGACAACCTTGAGAGAGAGAGAGATGTTCATCTTAAAAATTATTATTTCGGGTATATGGGTTGTCCTGACCCATTTTTGTATTTATAGGTGAGGATAGGTGGGTCAATATGGGTGAGGGTGGTTAAGGGTCAATATGGATGGGTCAAGTGGGTCAGGGTTAGGGTGAATTATGACCCTTTAACAAGAATTGACAATGGGTCTTGGTGGGTTGGTATTCAACCCTTACCCAACCCACCCATTTGCCACCCCTACGATATGTATAGGTTTTCAATGGCACTGAAACACTAACTGAGGGTTTTTATGGATTTCAATGTTAGAAACCCTCTTGATGATGTTATTCCTGAAACATACTCGCTTGAAAGATTTAATTGCCATAAATTAGTTAGATTTATTGCGTGAAAGATCATGCACAAAATTTTCCACCCGAAACCACTCCTGTTAGCAGAAATTTCCATTCATTGATTTTTTTTTAATAGATAACAAATTTTGGATCTGGTTCCAACCTTTGATTGGACCCAAACCTTTCTTCCCCATTTCTTTCCAAACCTTACCTCATCTACTTCCTATCTCAATTTCTTGTTTAACTTCCCCCCAAAGAAAATTGGCTCCACCACTGATCCTATCTCTCTTCTATCACACTCTTGTAAAATGGGTCTACAAACTTTTGATCAACACCTACTATTGACCCATGATCATCGCCAACCATGCATAACAGAATTGATTCAGTCCTTGATTTTTGTAGTTGTTTTGTTCATTGTTCATTTCTCTTCTTGCAACACCTAGGGAAGAGAACTACCTCCATGAAGGCCCACCTCTTCCATTACAACTGTTGTTGGCCTTCTAGGTCAGGCTTGGACTTTCTTGCCATTAACACCAGCTTTAGAATGACAATTCCAAAGTTTAGGCTCTTCCAACTGCTGTAAGTACATAGTGTTCGCTCAGACCATCAAAGTACAAAGTATACCAAATTGATACCACATGGATACTTGCGATAAGCTCATAACTCATCAGTTACTTGCAATGATCTTACAATTCATCGAACATCAGCGATGAATTTATAACTCAGTGCATGACTGTAATAAACCCGTACTCGAAATGGTTCACGATGAACCCTGGCTAATGTGAACTCGCGATGAACTTTGATTGGTGCAAATCGGCGATGAGATTTAGACACGCATAAATCTGTGATAAACCTTAGAAACTTACAACTGCGATGAGTTTGAAGCCATTACAAAATCGTGACGAAAGTAGAAGTCACTTTAGACCAGGGGCAAATATTAGTTACACGTGCGTATTTGAATTACACGCGTGATAGAGAATCCTATGGACCTAGTAAAGGCGTGCCAACAAATGATGACATCACCCGTACCATGTAGGTTAAATGGGTCACAAAAGGAAGTAGCACACGTAGATTATGAGAATCTTCGGACGAAAGGAAAGTTCATCCTTAAGTGATCTCATAAAACACATGGCAAAACCCTATCAGTGCTCCTTAATAACTGATAGCAAATCCAATATTCCCTTTCCTAGTGAAAATCAAACACTTTTGGCTCCTCCTTTCAGGACCTCGGGATCTCTCCTTATAAATGAGGGTCCATCTCATATCGGAATCATCATTCTATCCTACCATCTTATCATCCACATTTTCCCTAGTCTCCAACCTACCTCCTACCTTTGGTCTTCCTTTGTCCTTCAAGGAGACCACTCCTACGTAGCCTCACCACCACACCTACACCAACCATTGTGAGCTTGGAGAGATGGAAAGGCAAAAAATAGGAGTTAGCCCATGGAAAATCACTGAAATTTGCTTCGATGTATCTCAAAATGGAGGGCTTGGTGGAACCACTCCTTCTCATTTAAGTTTCTGATGGCATTCTATAATATCATTTGATAAATTACTCAATCCCACAAAGACTTGACACTTAAGAACCTAAAAGAATCAACTAAAGCGAAACCAGAGAAAGAAAAAGACTTGCTTACCTCTGCATAAGGCAAGTGAGTTGGGTTGTACAAGAGAGGTGTAAGGGAATAAAGAGTGAATTCGATCTTTGATGAGCTTCTTTTTCTCTTTTGAGATACAGTTATTTTTGCTAGTGGCAATGGCGTGTGCAAACACAACTTCCTTGAATCTCTCCATGGCTTTGGAGTAGTTTCTTTGCCGAATTAATAGTTTCATAATAATGACAAGGGCTTGGTTGTTGCCACTGAGTCTTTCCTCTCTCCATTGGTTTCTACTTCCACCACTATGGTTTTCGAATTCATGGCCTTAAGTTCTAGTAGACTTTCCAATTTGTAATGGACTTTATTCATGTTTAGCAATTTACATAAACAAGAGAAGACTCTGTTCATTAAACAACACTCTGAATTAATAGACAAGCATGAATATCTACATCATTTAAGGAAATAATGAACTATAAAACAAACTCAAGATGAATGGGTAACCATGGCGGGCCGACCCCTTATGTATTTATAGAGTTAGCAAACATAATTACAATAGGACTCTTTGAGAGTTCTAGATAAAGTACAACAAGAAGATAATGAGATAAGGAGATTAGAGTTAGAATTAGGAGACCAGAGAGATAGATCATATTCAAACTGATAGAAAAGAAGCATTCGATCAAATTCAAACTCCCTAATACACCCCCTAAAGTGAAATGATCAGGAAGAACATGAAGCTTGGACTAAAGAAAAGCAAACCGAACTCCACTGAGCGGTTTAGTGAGCAGATAAGCCACTTAATCAACCGTGGAAATAAACTGAATAGAAAGAGATCGCTTGAGAACAAGATATGTGGCGCCAATGTTGTCACACCAAATCACAAGAGTATGTGCAAGAGGTTGTTTTAGATCATGTAACAAGGAATATACCCAAAGAAGCTCGGTAGCAACATTTGCACAAGCTCGGAATTTAGATCTGTGCTAAATCGGGCAATGGTGGCTTGCTTCTTATCACTCCAAACAACTAGATTGCGACCCAAATAAGTGAGATAACCTCTGGTAGAATGTCTGTCATTAGGGCAGCTGACCCAATCAGCTTCGAATAAAGCTCAAAGTGTAAGTGGAGCCGGTGTGAAGGACAAATGTAAACCATGATCAGCAGTATGTTTAAGATACCAAAGTATCCGCTTAACAACAGTCCAATGTTCTGTTGTTGGAGAATAGAGAAACTGACACACCTTGTTCACAGAAAATGAAATATTGGGCCTCGTAATGGTGACATACTAAAGAGCATCAATGATGTTCTGATACTCAAAAGGATTAGAAAGAGGATCACCACTAAACCTGGAGAGCTTAGTAGTAACAACCATAGGAGAAGTGAGGTTTAGCTTCAACCAAGTTGGTGTGGTGCAAGAAATCCAAAATATACTGTCATTGAGTAAGAACAACGCCATGGGGTTGTGGTGTAATCTCCATGCCAAGAAAGTACCGAACCAGACCAAGATCCTTTAAAGAGAAGGTACAACCAAGTGTGGCAACTAAATCATCAAGAGCAAAAGAGGAGCCAATGAGAAGGATGTCATTAACATATACCAACATGTATAGAATGACTGAATCCTTGTGGTAAATAAACAAGGAGGGGTCGACTGCTAACATGCGAAAACCAAGCTGAGTAAAATGAGTGTTGAGGCAAGAGTACTACACACATAGGGCCTGCCAAAAACCATAAAGAGCTTTGTTGAGTTTGTAAACATAAGAGGGAGAAGTTAGATCCTCGAAACCCTTAAGTTGACAAACATAGATCTCTTCCAATACATATCCATCTAGGAAGGCATTATCAAAGTCCAATTGTCGAAGGGGCCAACCAAGAACAATGACAAGAGCAAGAATGGTGCGAACGGTGACTGGTTTAACCACCAAACAAAAAGTGTTAGTAAAATCAACACTTGGAACCTGGTTGAACCCTTGTGTAACGAGACGAGCTTTGTAACAATCATTTGGTGTTGATGGCATTCATGTGTGATTGGTATGGGAGGATCATCCAAGTGTTGTTATCTACAAGGGCATTGAATTCACGGGACATAGCTTCGTGCCAAGCGGGATCCTTATATGCCTTATAGAAGCAAGAAGGTTTAGTAGTAGTATTTGGCAGTGCAGCTAAGAGTGCTCTTGGAATAGGGTATCGGGACACATTATTGGACTGCGATGAAAGAGAGCTGGTCTGAGATCAAGTAATCATATTGTGTTGATGGGGAGCCGATGTTGAAATAGGTGCCGTGGGATCAAGTAAGTCTTGTATTGAACAAGTGCCATGTGGTGGAGGAGGAGAAGTCGACGATGTTGAAGTGGCTGATGAAGGAGAAGATAGAAGGAGTCGGTGATGGTGAAGGAGATGGTGGATCCGACGGATCAACTGGTCGAGATACTAGCAGAGATGAGGTCGGTGACACATGAATAGTCACACCGGTACAATTAGTGGGAGTAGCTGAAGGGGAATAAGATATGTCGAAGAAGGAGTTCTCATCGAACAAATATGACGGGCAATATACAGTCGATCAGAAGAATGAAACAAGCACTTGTGTTCTTTATGGGAGTCACTGTAGCAGGCGAATATGCACCAAAGAGATCTATAAGAGAATTTGTTGTGATTGTACGACCAGATAAGAGGATAGCATGAACAGCCAAAGGTGAGAAGAAGATTATACTCGGGTGCCTTGCCAAAGAGAGTGGCAAAGGGAGAAGCACTTTGTAATAATGATGTAAGAAGCCGATTAGTCAAGTAGATAGCAGTGGAGGCAGCACCATCATAGAAGGAATATAGGAGATTTGTGGAAGCCAGTAGAGATAGGGTAGACTTGATGATGTGGTGGTGTTTCCGTTTAGCAACACTGTTCTGTCCATAAGTGTGAGGGCAAGCAAGCCAATGAGTCATGCCGTGAGCAACACAGTCAGATTATAGGCATTTATTTTTTTTCTCAAACAAAACCTCTACATGACTCTTAAATTTAAGAAAAATATCAAAAACATTGGATTTATTTCACATCAAGAACAACTATGAAAATTTACTATAATCATCAATGAAAATTACATAATATATGTAACCATTATTTTACTACATTAGTGCAGGACCCCAAACATCTGAATAAATTAACTCTAAGGGACTACTAGACTCATTATAGAAGAGGAAAGATGCAACCTATGACTTTTACCTAACTGATAAGCCTCACAAATAGAAGAAACATTGTTGGAAGAGAATGGTAGCCCAAATTCGGATATCACTTGCCTCACCACGCGAAGAGTAGGATGACCTAATCGTTGATGCCAACCATTTACTATAGTGTGTTCACCGACAAAATAGCTGGAGATTCTTGAAGCTGAGACTACCCGGGAAGCAGTAAAGCCCGTCTCTACTTGGTCCTTACAGCATTGTTCTCCCCGTATAATCGTTCAAAACAAAATAGTCACGATGGATATCAAAATATATATCATTATTGCAAGTAAACTTGATAACATATAACAAATTTTTTGAAATAATGGAAACATGCATCAAATCATTCAATTGAAACAAATGAGAATTATGAGAGAGAGTAGAAGAACTAATGTGGGCAATCAACAAACCTATTCCATTGCCAACCTTCACTTGATCTGAACCACCATATTCGGATCGATTTTGCAAATTGTCAATATTTGGCATCATATGGTGTGTGGCACTGGAGTTAGAGTACCATGTGGGAACAAAGTTTGAAGAAAAGCCTCCATGTTAAGCAGTAGGTGCAGATTCTTCAGTTTGCAAACTGTTAAAGTTAAGATCATACCGTCGTCGACATTATAGTGCTCCATGTCCAGGAGTGTTGCAAACTTGACAAATAATAGCGGATCGACCACAACCTCTGCCTCCATTATCATTGAAACGACCGCGGTCTCTGCCCCGATTATTTGAAAAAGTGTGGTTCTGCTCTTGGGGTGACGGACTCTTGCCTTTAAAGGAAGTGTGGTTAGCTGTTAGTGCAATATCCAAAGGTTGGGTATGATGCTGTTCCAGCCATGCATGCTTAATGTCTGAGTAGGATACCTATGACATCATCGATGCCTAGTTGATCCATATTGGACTGATTAGTCACAGTGGTAACGACCGATTCATATTTTGGACCTAGTCCAACTAGCACATAAAGTCATAAAGTATAAGATCTGTAGAGCTAATAGTATTGGCTACAACGGATAAATTAACAGAAAGACATTTGGATTGATTAATATATTCCATAATAGAGATAGTACCCTTCTTAAGACTCTAGAATTGTCTATGCATCTGAAGTATACGAGAACGGGAGTGTGCAGAAAAAGATTTTGCAAGTGTAGTCCATACCTCATGAGAAGACTGAAGGCCTACCACTTGAGAGAAAATCCCTTTGGTGAGCGTGAAAATAATCCAATTGAGAACAAGTTGATCTTGTTGAAGCCACTTGGCAAAGGCAGAACTTGACATGTTATTGTTAGGATCATTCGAATCAGCAATTTCTCTCAAAGGAGCCTTGATCGTTCCATTAACAATACCCATGACCCTGTGTGTATAGAAGATCGGAAGTAGTTGTGCTTTCCACAACAGGTAGTTTTCTCCCGTTAATTTGATTTGGAGATAGTGTGACATAGTCGAAATTGAAGAAGAAGTCGTACCACCAGATGGAGGGGTGTTGGATTGAGGGGATTGTATCGAGTTTTGAACCGAAATTGTGTTGCCGTTGGAAGCCATAGTGTCTTGGCTATGATACCAAGTTAAAGAAGTAATGCACTATAGAATAAACTCAAGATGAATGGGTAATCATAGCAGACCGACCCTTTATGTATTTATAGAGTTAGCAAACATGATTACAATATGACCCTTTGAGAGTTCTAGATAGAGTACAACAAGAAGATAATGAGATAAGGAGATTAGAATTAGCATTAGGAGAGGAAAGAGAGACAGATCAGATTCAAACTCAAGAAGAGTTCGATCAAAGTCAAACTCCCAAATAGCATCTATTAAAGCAGTCTGGATCTATAAAATAAAAATCCCACACCGATCTAAGTGTGACTAGAAATGTATTCTTCTTCTTATTTTTATGAAAATATCTCTGTAAAAGTATACATTTCGTTTGAAATAATGTTTACGTTAAGGCTATATTTGGTTTGAAACAAGTATACATTTCCCTTCTCTACCTTTACTATCAAACCAAAGACATCCTAAAAGTCAGCTTGGCGTTTGTTGATCTTCCAAGTAGAATCCATTTGATGATAGGCCCCATGATTAATGATTTCAATGAACTGGTTTTGGATTGGACCCCATCTAGTCTAAAATCAATTTGGATGGACTGGATGGACCAACAAGACATATTGGATTGGACCAATCCGGTCCAAAATATTTATTATATTGGATTGGACCTGTTCTGTCCATAATAAATTTATATTGGATTGAGTTGGATTAAGCCAATATCTGGTCCATTGATATAAGATAAGAATATAGGTGTCAATGGAATAGGTTTGAGTTGAAACCAATCTAAATCAAAACAAATTTGAACAGATTGAATGGTATAATGGGATCACATTGGACTAGATCAGATTGGACCAAATCGAGTCTAATTGACACCCCTACCCATGATCAAATCCTGGTAGAGGTGGCAAAGTTATGGGTACCTAGATCCATATATAGACTCCTCTCTCTCTCTCTCCCAGTTTAATTTAAGCTAAGAATTGCAATTGATTTTTTGAGAGTTTTTGTTTTTATCTTATGCCTAATTTTTCAACTCAGAATTAAAAATTAGAACCAGGAAAGCTAGGAGGTAAGGACTAGGTTCATAATTAGACCTGTTCATGGGCCGGGTAGCCCGATGGCCCGGCCCGCACCTCGGTCGGGCTTGGTCATGTAATTAGGCCCGCGGGCCTAACACAGTAAGCCTGACTGTGTTACGGGCCGGGCTCGGGATTTGTCAAAAAAGTCCGGCCCGGCCCGACTCAACATTATATATTTTATAAAATACATAATATTTATTTTATATATTATATGAAATATATAAATAATATAATATTTATTGAAATATATATATATTTATAATTTAATATATACATTTTTTTTTATTTTTTTCTTTATAATTTCTCTCCCTCTCTCTATTCAGCCGCTTCAGCAATAGTAACAACATGGGATAAATTTCGAGCTCGGGCCCAGGCCCGGGCTTTGGGCTTTTTATGAGGGCCAGGCTCGGGCCCAAGTTGTAGGCCCGATGGTCAGGCCAGGCTCGGGCTCGGGCCATAGAAAAATCTATTAATATAGAGTGAAAGCCTGGCTCGAGCCCGGCCTGGCCCAGCCCATGAACAGGTCTATTCATAATGAATAATAAGAGAGAGCAAACCTGGACGCTTTATGATTAACCCAATTATAAGATGTAAGACGTAGGAACAAATATAACTAAATAGTAAAGGTGTGAGAAGAGATTCTAGCAATTCATGATGATTGTTACACGCACCACGGGATAACATTACATGTTATCATTTGCATTTTACTAAAACATGACATGTTACTTTAACATTAATTATTAAAATAATTTTACTCATATTAATTTTAATAATTAATAGGCCTACTTATCCTCTCCCCTACTTTTTATCTATATCTATCTAAAGAAAGTTTGGATTAGAAAATTTAAGAATTATTTAAATATTCTAACAAAATTATGTAATAACTTTAAAATATTTATTAAAAACACAAAAAAATTATATTTTTACAAAATATATCACGAAATTATGTACTAACAATTTAAATTATGTTTTTCTAAATTATCAATTTAAATGCTTTTCAAATATTTAATAATATGTAATAGCTTTAAATAAATAAAATTCAAATAACCAAAAAATTTAAATATTTTATAGATTATTTAAATATTTAAGTAACTAAATAATTATCATAGCTATATTTTAAATAGTTAAAATAATGAAATTATCTAATAAATAATTTTATATTTTTACAAAATACATCACGGAATTATGTACTAACAATTTAAATTATGTTTTTCTGGATTATCAATTTAAATGCTTTTCAAATATTTAATAATATGTAATAGCTTTAAATAAATAAAATTCAAATAACAAAAAAATTAAATATTTAAATAACTAAATATTTATCATAACTATATTTTAAATAGTTAAAATAACGAAATTATCTAATAAATAATTTTATATTTTTACAAAATATGTCACGAAATTATGTACTAACAATTTAAATTGTGTTTTTCTGGATCATCAATTTAAATATTTTTTCAAACATTTAATAATATGTAATATCTTCCAATAAATAAAATTAAAATAACAAAAAATTTTAAATAATTTATAGATTATTTAAATATTTAAATAACTAGATATTTATCATAACTAGATTTTAAATCATTAAAATAACGAAATTATGTAATAAATTTAAAAAATTTCTTTAAAGCAGAAAAAAAATTATAGCATAGTATTGAAATTAATAATAATTTAATATATTACAAAATTAAATTCCATAAATAACTAATATTTTAAAATTTAAATATTTTACATACTATTTAATTATTTAAATGACTGGGTATTTTAAATAACAAAATATTTAACATAACTAGATTTTAAATTGTTAAAATAAAGAAATTAGGTAATAAATTTAAAATTTTTTTTGAAAAGTTGAAAAAATAATTATAACATAATATTAAAATTAAGAATAATTTAATATTTTTACATAATATTGTAAATAAATAATTTCACTTATATCAAGTAATAATTCGAGAAAATAACTTTCAAAAAATAACATTTATGAATAATAATTTAAACTCTTAATATGTATTTATTATATAATTATATATACTAAAATTAATATTTATTGTATTTCAGTAATTATTTATTGTTTGTCGTCATAAATCTATTTTCAAAGATTATGTATAAATTTATTTTGTTTTGTAATTTAATAGAAAACTTTCAATAATTATTGGAGATTAAACTACTATTAGTGAAATTTTTAAATTTAATTTGTTGTACTTATTGTATTTATTGTATTTTTGTTATAACTTATTGATTAATATTTATTAGCAATTAAACTATTATTTGAGATTATACTATTTATTGACTAAGTTAATATATTTTTAGTACTTATTGTCTTTTTGTAATTATTGTATTTTTTTCATTATCAATATATTTTCAATAATTGTGTATTTTTGCTATAAATTTTTTATAATTATTGGAGATTAAACTATTATTATTTATCATAGATGAGACTATTAATTTATTTAAAATTATGAGTCTTTATGAGTTGGTTTGGTTCGATTGTAGGCTATTTGGCTAACCAAATTGACCTGGTCAGGTTGGGGAGTTGGTTAGTTGAAACCGACTTACCTTTTTGTGAAAACCAACCCACTCAAGTTGTATCGATTTGGGTCAGCTTTTTGGTTTGGTCAATCGGTTCAAAAGATTTAAACTTAAAAATTACATTTAATTTTAAAAATTAGATTTATAATATAAAACATTTTAGACTAAGAAATATGGGAAATTTCCTACTTTTTTATATTAAAAATTATATTTAAAATATAAAATATTAATATATATTTATGGCTAGGTTGTTCGATTTTGGTTGTTTTACAAATGGCCAAAGTAAAATTTATCCAACTTGGTCGAATTGAAAATTTTTGAACCAAATCTGACCTAAAATACTAGAAAACCAACTAACTAGGGTCGAGTTGATCGGGTTGGTCGGTTTCATCAATTTGATGAATAAACCTAACTAAAATTAATTATTGTTATTTTTGTATTATAAAAAATTTATTAATAGTATATAAAATTTGAATAATTATTAATTATTTAAAAAGTTGGAAATATAAAACAATTGTATACTCTTATGTGATTCTATTAGGGTCAATTACTAGAACACATCTTATAGTTTTACATATTTACTTAAACGTACATTATACTTTTTCATTTCATTAAAACATCCCATATATTTTACAACTTATTTATTTAATCAACATTTCATTAAGGAGTGTTTGTTTTGCCATTAGGCCCATGATTTTTTATTCCAAAAATACCATCAACGTTTTTTTTTTTTTTTGTACAGAAAACAAAATTAACCAAATATACCTAATAGAATGGTTGCCCGTGTGTAATAAAGGGCAAAAATGGTATTTTTATTTTTTTTCCTTTTTGATTAAAAGTACATTAGGATCAACACTGTCATTTTTCACTATCATTTAATGGAAGATTGATTAAATTTATTGTAAATTATAAGTGGTGTTTTTGTAAAATTTTAATTATAGGGTAGATTTTAGTAAATCTATAAAACTATAAAAGATATTTTAATAAATGACCATTTCCATTATTTGGCTTTGATTTAATAAATTTCATATATCGCACGGGTCCCCACTAGTGAATAATAAGAGAGAGCAAACCTGAACGCTTTATGATTAACCCAATTATAAGACGTAAGACGTAGGAACAAATATAACTAAATAGTAGGGAAGGTGTGAGAAGAGATTCTTGCAATTCATGATGATCGTTACACGCTCCACGGAATAAGAGATTCTTGCAGTGTAAAATGCGCTATTCGGGCCGAACTGAGCTGCAACCCTAACTCATGTACATGTATTATTTCAGATTCTGGGAATAGGAATTTTCGAATTTTCTTTTTTTTTTCTTGTAAAAATGAAAAGGGGGACAATTCCTCATAGTCGGATAGGACAGTCTGAGAGCCTTCAACCAAGGAATTGGAATTCCTTGAATTGCATGACTACTTTTAAATTGAAAGACAAACAGAAGAGAAGTGGAATCAGAGGATTCTCAATGAATCATAACTAAGGTTTCAAGGAAGCCCAAAACGCCAATACGTGCCATATTGCATCAACTATAATACACTTACCCATTCTACTGTAAATCCACCCACCCATATCCCCTTAGTTTGAGAATTACCCAAATTCCTGTTACAACCTCTTATAATTGAATTCTCTTACAAAAATATTACAACCATATGCAAGGATTACAAACATCATAGTCTTTCCAAACACTACAACTTATCATCAGCCATCTCCATAGTAGCAAATTAGAGGCGAGATATCCGTTGGTACTTCCCCTGTCCTTGCCCTAAAAACGGGTAATCCGTATACCCGATAACAGGATCCTGGGTATAGAATGTAGCCCTAACATACCTAGTTAAGGGCGCATCCACCTTAAACCTTTCAACAAGGTCCGGGTTCGAGATAAAGAGACGCCCATACGACACCAAATCCGCATCCCCTTGAGCCAAAGCCTCCACACCCAGTTCCCTCGTGAACCCACCACTACAGATGAAGGTGCCCTCGTAAGCCCTCCTCCACGCTCTCATGAACCGCGTTTCCTCGTCCTCGCTCCCGTGCCGCCCTGATTCCGTCTGGCCGTAAGCCGTGTACCGGGGTTGAGTCATGTGGAGATAAGCCAGCTTCTTGCCCCATTCTTGCTGGAGCTTGTTAAGCTTCTCAATCACGGCTAGTCCTAAGCTGAGCGGATCGGAATCCATGGCATCTAGATGGTCAATTGCAGGTGAGATCCGGACCCCAACCCGGTCTGGACCAATGGCAGTTGCCACCGCTTGGACCACATGCATCAAGAACTTGCACCGGTTTGTGATTGACCCACCGTACTCATCGGTTCGCTCATTGATCCCATCCTTGAGGAATTGGTCAATAAGGTACCCATGTGCCCCATGGATCTCAATGCCATCAAAACCTGGTCAGTTTAATGCTTCATCAATCGAACAAGCTTAAATAAAGAATTCAGCATTAGGGTTTACATATGGAAATGATAATTAGAGCAGCAAATGGATCGGATTAAATGGGATATTGATAGATCCAAATTTGATTCATTTGGTAGATCCAAATTGAAATTATATGTTTGGATTTCTATCCGATTCGAATCTAATTCAAATTGGAATTTGATATGGAACAGTAATAATAAGTTAAAAACCAAAAATCATAAAAAAAATTATATATTATTAACTAAATAAATTAAAATGATTTTAATATTATATATCATGAACAAAATAAATTGAAAATAACTTATTTGAAACTTTAATTAACACCATAACAATACAATCAATTTGCTTGTATGGTGTTAATTTACTATTACTTAAACTAATTTAGTGTTTAAGTAATATTTTACTCTTAATTATTGTTATTTATTTACTATATTAAATTAATGACTCTAATTTGGTAAAATCCTTATAGTAATTTATTTAAAGGTGATAAAATTTATCTTCTAACTAATATATTTTTTAACATTTAAAGTGGCCTTTTCAAACTTTAAGCGTAAAGTGGGCTATAATTTCCCAAACTTTTTGACTTAAATTGCCCCACATAAGCATGTTTTATTATTTAACGGATCAACATCTCTAACACTACCATCTATGTTTTTGCTATTTTTGCCTTAAATGGTATTTTCATCAAAAAATTCTATATTGTTGGTTGTATTTTAGGTTAGGGTATAGACTTTGCTGAACCTACATGAACCCAAGCCGACCCGGCCTGATTGATTTATATGGCTTGGATGAACCCTAAACTATTTGGGTAAATGGATAACGTTTGCAGCCATAACGATAATGCCGATATCCAATTCATACATCGAATATCATTAGTAAATTAAATTAAAATAATCAAAATATTATACACTAACAAATTAAACTCAGATTAAATATACTGAATGGGTTATGGTGTGAATACTGACCGGCTTGGATGGCGTTTAGGGCCGCCTGGGGGTACTGCTGGACGATCTCCGGGATTTCAACGGTTGATAGGGCTCGAGGCCTAGCATAGCTTCCATAGGTTCCATCCGGCATCAGGATTCTCCACCGACCAGAAATTGGTTTGTTGGTCGACGAGATCGGAGAAGCGGTCCGACCCGGTTGATAGACTGAAGGGAAGAGGGTAGATAGAATACAAATGAGTTTGAAGCAGGGAACAACTCCGTGTGACTACGTTCAGGATAATATTTTACTTACTTTGATTGGATGCTCGTCCAACGTGCCACAGTTGACAGAAGAAAACGCTGCCTTTGGCGTGGACGGCATCCACCACTTTCTTCCACGCTTCGATCTGATCGTGGGTGTAGATCCCTGGGCAATGCGGAAAACTGGAGATGGTCCCATCCAATTCCCAAACATCAGTTCTATATTAATATAAAGCAACAAAGTACTATCACCGTCCAAGAAAAATCGGGCAGTGGATCATCAGATCATGGGTCTGTGGGCCCTTTAACATGTTAGAATCTTGACTGAATTAATGGCACTTGAAGACAGTGAAATTACGAAATTACCCGGCGGCTGTCGGAGAGATGGTAGTGCCTTCGGATATCAGGAATCCGCCTGGTGTGGATCTCTGCTTGTAGTATTCGACGTTAGCTGGCTGGGGTATTCCGTCCAAAGCTCTGCATCTGGTCATGGGTGCAAGAACAACCCTGCACCACTCCAAAACACGGTAATATTTGAGAAAAGTAAGGGGAAATCAACAAATGAAGAAGAACATACATAGATAATTTCCTCCTAAATTTCTAAAACCAGAGTATTTTGTGAAATCAGATTTCAGACCCGGATTTTCCGACTGCCGGAAAAGTGGGACTTTTGGGGCTATTAATTTGGTTGTTTCTTTTCACAATAACCATAAGCCAAAACACTCCTTCTTCGTTAGGGAACGAGGGCACCAAAAAGGGAAAGCCGGAGCAAGGTCAGCTGAAGAGATCGGGCGGTTGCAGCAAAGCACCGTGAGATCTCAGTGGATGGGTGGGGGGGGGGGGATAGAAATCTTGGAGACGAACTAACCTGTGGGAGAGGTTGAATTTCCCCATGTTGTAAGGAGAGAAGAGGGTTGCTCGTTGGGCCGACGTCGACGATTCTGCCATTGTTGATGTATTCCGGTGGTGGAAGGGTTCAGCAGACAGAGAACTGTGAGTTATGAATAACGAGTGGGAATGGAAATATGGAATGTTGCGACAGCACTCAGAAAACAGAGGAAGAGAGCGAATAAATAGTAAAGAGAGGAGTTTGGGCTTGGGCTGGCCGGTTGCAGTTTGCAGAATTAGAAGACGGACCAAGTGGACGAGACCCCACCGACAAGGATGGATTTATGGAACCCCTCTCTCTTGACTCTTGTTATGAGACTGACCGAACCGAGGCTGACTGGCCAACCACGACACAATTTTAGTAGTGGGTATCAGTGTCGCAACTCGCAACCAAGGGATCCCATAAAAACCCCATGCTTTACACGCTTCTGAAGTCTGACCCTCGCGCGCGTGAGGATATGAGAGAGTAGGAAAATAGGAAAATGACTCCAGCTGTGTGTAACTGACTAACTGTGTACTGAGCGGCGGACGCTCGAATCCGAGTCCGCGTACCGTCACAAGCGGGACAAGGCGGCTGGGTCATAGATACGCAGGGCAAGGATTCACATGTAGCCAAACGTGGAGCAAATCGGAGAATGGATTGGAGGTAGGGCCGCAAAATGCAAGACGCTTACGGATCTATCCATTCGGATCTTACCCATTGTCATCCGTGAGTAGGAATTAGGCCTCGTTCGCTTCCTGATAAGTCATTTATGCGGATAAATATGGCCATGTGTGGCTCCATTCTCATTCTTTTTCATTCTTATTCAATATAAAATTTTAAAATAAATAATAATGGGTAAAAATAGGCAGAATGATAAAATATTGAACCAAACACCCTCTTTTTCCTATAAATGATTTTTTTTTTCTTCAGATTGACAAGTGTCTTATGTTGCTCATTTCCATTCTTCAAAAAAAAAAAAGTGCTGGTATTC